>NW_024543834.1:7962500-8645000 GCF_018167655.1 Microtus oregoni | reverse complement strand
CCAGTGCCTAGAAGGCAGAGACAAACAGATCTCTGTGAGTTCAAGGTGTAGTAGTGTACACCTTTAATCCCGAATGCCTGGGAGGCAGAGACAGGCGGATCTCTGAGAGTTCAAAGACAGCCTGGTCTACAGAGTTATTCCAGGTCAAAGATACAGAGAACCTGTCTAAAAAGCAAAAAGTTAAAAGTAAAAATAAACGAAATAGAGGTTAAAACAAAGCTGTACAAAGATGGAAAATAGACAGAGAATTTTGATACTGTATGCTATTATGCTCTCTTTGAATTGTTTGAATGCTGAGGAAAGAGCAAAAGCTACTAAAAGATATTTGTTTATAAATGCTGCTGAACTAATCCAACATAGATATTTTGAATTTGGATCTAAGGATATGATACTTTGGAAAAGAGATTCTTCTTTTGTTTTCACAGAGGATCAGACCTTGTGGATTGCATTTATCCCAATATGGTATGATGGACCACGCCCTCCTGAAGGGTTGGTGTGAACACCTTCAGAAAATTGCTTCGCTCAACTGCCAACTGAGATGAAACTAGCACACAGGTTATACCATGAAAGACCTAATTAACAACGCCCCCATTCAGCAGGAAGCAGTTTGGAGAGAAATAACTGTGCCCATCAATGTGCCAAGGGCATGGCAAAGCTTACCCAGCAAGCTTTTCTTAAAGAGTAAGGAAAGCAAAAGCCCAAAGGGAAGACTGAGAAACATGGACAGATAAAGGCTAGCAAGAAGAGGGGAAACCCAGGAAGGGAACTGAGAGAGATTATATTTTTTTTTTAAAAAAAAAAAGGTGGGAGGAGAAAGAAGAAATGAATGGATGGAATGTGTGGAGTGCCTTAAAACATGGGAAGAGCTTGGGGCATCTTGGCTATTGAAAAACTCCTGCTGTCTACTCAGGTGGCCAAACTGGCATGTAGGGAGGGCAGAGTTTCCAATCCAAGGAACAAGAGCCCAATTGGGAGTAAGGATCCTGCTCCTTTGCCAGGGGTGGAGAACAGATTAGATTCAGAAGCCAAAATTTCCAGCTCCCACTGAAAGGTGAACGGCATTCAGCCTTTCAAATACAGTCTCCCCTCTTTGTTCACACTCAAAATACCTTTGCTAATGCTCCGCAAAGGGCTTAGATGGGATACATGAACGCTGTGTGTGCAGTGGTGTGTGTGTGTGTGTGTGTGTGCAGTGGTGTGTGTGTGTGTGTGTGTGTGTGTGTGTGTGTGCAGTGGCGTGTGGTGGCTGGTCACTGTTTTCAGAGCAGCGTCCATATTTCTCTCTGGGAAGGGCTCCTGCCCGTAATCAAGTCAGTCAACCTACACACTTCGATGCTTGCTGTGTGTAGGTTCTTAAAGCTCTGGAGGTTGTGGGTTAGGTTGACTGAATGCTTTGGTGGGTGCCACATCCCTCTGCCTGTCATTCCTGACAGCATTTTTGAACATCTTGACGTTATTGTTCAGGCAAATCCTCAGTTTACTCGGGACTCCATTCTAGGATGGTATTGTCATGAGTGTTGTACTGAGGGTATCTTTCTTGACTCTAGTGTTCTCTAAAGGCACCTTGAGAAACAAAATTCTATTATGAGATTTTTTGGTGTTTGTTTGAGATATTTCATATGGTGGAATCTGAGAACAAATAGAGAGGGGTCTGCTTTGGACACTACCTTTGTCACATCTTTGGGGACGAGGACCATCATGTTGTCTTAGAAAGCAATCATTAAGCTGTTCCCAAAATGTGAGACTTCTGGAAGCTTCCAGAAGAGGACTCTTCTAATAATTAAACAAGGATTAGCAGGCTATCAGGAAAGACTTGGCAATGTTTACATGGAGGTAGGGAATTGGAGGACAGAGGAATAAGAGACAGAGAAGGGGGAGAAAGCGGGAGACAGAACAGAGAGGCGGACGCTTCACTTCAACAGCCAAGGATTTGCAAACTGGAAACAGTGACCCCGAAGTGCATATCAGGACTGTTGGCTCACAACAGAGGCATGGCAGGGTCCTTTCTTCTCTTTCCCAGTCACTGCCGCCATGATTTGACTCATCTTTCTGGAAATGTTTCTAGCTGTACCTCTGAACCTTGAATGTTCCCCAAGCTCATTGAAATGCACAAGTGAAAATTATCCATCTGTTTGGAGGTTACACACGCTGCAAGTGCTGTCGGGAGTAAGTAGATACAGTTACACAACCAGACAGCTCCATTCTAAGCAAAGGCCAGTGTGGCTGGTAACCCTGCAAAGGGCCAAGTACTGAAGACAGGTGAGAGAAGATGAGAAGTCACTGCTGGCTGTCCTCAGGGTAGAAACGCAGGCGCCTAGGCCGACACTTGCAAGGACACACATTCATCAAAGCAAATGACACAGAGCTGGATTCTGGCCACCCAGCCGGTTGCATGGAATCCGCAGAGATGACTCAGAGTGTGCAAAACCAAAAGCAATGGAAGACAATGGAGAGAGAGAGAGAGAGAGAGAGAGAGAGAGAGAGAGAGAGAGAGAATGAGAGAGAGCCAATGTACTCTACAGCTAGGACTGGGTTGGGTTGCTAGGGTCAGGGCATTAGATGGTGAGTCAGAAAGTTGAAAATCCTTTCCTGTTAACTGCAGTGATCAAAGAAGGCATGCAGGGTCTTACTCAAGCCATTTAGCAGACATCTTTTCACAAAATAGAACATGCGTGTCATTTACAGCACAAGTCAATGAATCAATGGATTTCCCAGGAAAGGAGATGGTTGACGTTATTAAGAACCAGACTGTTTTTCCCAACGACCTTACTAGTGTCTTCCACAATGTACTTGGCACTACCAGAAAGGTTGCCTTTGTAAAAGAAGCTCTCATTATCCCAGAAATTCCACCTCTGCAGTTCACTCTTTTCAATAAAGGTCTTTCTAGCTGACGTGCTTCAAGTCCAGAGTCCTGGTAGGGAGGAAAGGTCAGACTGTCTTCAGCGAACCCACGAGAACTTAATCGTTGCAGGTTTTGTGACAGTTCTGGATGCTTAGGGGCCAACAAGGTAATGGATCTGGGAAGGAAGGGAGATGGCAGTGATATCTCCAAAAGATGCTTGGTAATATCAACACACACACACACACACACACACACACACACACACACACACACCATTGGTAACTATATGTGTGTGTGGATAGTTCCTTTCTTTTAAAAGTTTATGTTCACATTCCAGAGTTTGAAGAGCACAGAAATATGACCTGTCAGAGTCAGTCCTGTGCCCTGGCTGAGCATGGAGTCAGCCAGCCCCAGGGACAGACCTCTGAAAATCTGTGATTGTACAGAACCCCTGTGAGCGAGTGAGTTCTCACTTATGAAGTTCTTCTAAATGAAAATAATAATGCTAGGTAGCAAAAGGCTTGGCCCATGCACTAAGAATGCTGCAAAACACAAGCTCTTTGCCTTGCGTGGGAATCTTTATTCATTCCTTACCCCTCCACCCTCCAATCTTTCAGGGAAGAAGGACAATGGTCCAAACCCACATCCCATTCCTCCCCCATGGAAGGTAGCTCTCTCCCAAATAGAGGAATTGCTAAGAAGTTGTTTAATTTTTTACAAAGACCCCCCCTCATGTCTTTTTGCATGGCACCCTTATTGGTTGTAGTTCTACCCTCACGGTCTTTTCTGCCTGTCCATCAAGTCTACTAACTGTACCACAACAGCCTTAAGATAGTTTGAAGCTGGGATGAAGCAGCCTGATGCTCTCTGTTTTCCACACTCAGGAAGCTGTATTTTATCAAATCTCATTCATCTGACCTGGGTGGAGCTTTCAGCCCTCTTTGTTCCTTCCTCTGGAATATGGGGGTATTTTGAAAAATCAGTTTGCTATATACAACGTTCACAAGGCTGGTATTTGTCACACAGGAGTTTTGCACAGGATTTGTAGGTTTATTGCATATAAATATCACTTAATCCTGTGAGTGTGCTGTGTGTAGTAACCTGCATTGAAGGACCATGAGGGTTAGCATGAGCTATGTTTCTGAGTGACACTTGAACAGGCCACAGGGCCTTCATCTTCCAAGTGTTTGCTACTGTTGAACCATTTTGTCCTCTGGCTCATGTTGTCAAGCATTAGTTGTAAAATTTCCAATTTAACTCAAATGAATACTTTCTAAAACATAATAACTATGCTGGGAAAAGCAAATTAAAGTTATACTAAGTATAGATCATGGTCTTAATTATTGAAGTTATAGGCATAAAAGTATTTTTAAAAAAATGTTACCAAAACAAATGGAGAAAAACAACAACTTATAATAAATGAATAAGCTAAATTATAGCGTGTGGATCAAGACTATGAATACAGAGAATTGTATTAGCAAATTTTTGCAATTTTCTGTGATACAGTATCTTATGGCTGCATCAGGAGGTATTTTATTGAATATATGCTCTCTGCATAAATACCAGGTGGAAACATTTTGCACGTAAAACAGGTTAGCTCTTTGCTTGTTAGCGAATCTGATGGTGACAGTGTTCATGGGAGCAGTGTCCCCCTCAATTATTTCTGTGCTTTGCTTAAGTAGACAGATCAGAGCTTAGGTGTTGGGAACAGAAGATATGACCTTTAAAGACATTTCAACAGATTAAGGACACTTAGTTTAAAAATTTTAAATTCGAAATAAAACAAGTAATAATTTATTTCAAACTTTTAATTTCTTTTTAAAAACTTAAAATTTCTTCCTTTTTTCCTTCCTTCTTCCTTCCATTTATTTAACGCATGTGTACACACGGTGGCAAGGGAGTGCATGCACCATGATTCGAATGTGAAAAACTTGTGGGATATAATTCTTGCCTTCTACTTTGTGGGTTCTGGGGATCGATTCAGGTTGTCAGGATCGGCGGCAGACACATTTAACCACTGAACCATCTTTCCAGCCCTTACTTTTTATTCATCACTAGCCTACCATAACAATTATATTCTAAATAAAACATCTTTGACTACTGAAAGCTTTGTATTATGGGCCTTCCATACTATGGATCGACAAGCTAACACTGGGATGTGAATTTTATGGTACACACCCAGTGTGAATGACTGGTACTTAGCCTGTCATAGAGGTCATGGCTGGTCTCTTACCTGGGTCTTCACCAGATGTGCCCATGCCTGGTTGTCACAGCATTATTTGTTGTTAGAAGTGGCTCCTGATGCTTGCTTTCAGTTTCTATGTGTGCTTCGTCACCAACAAGTGGTGGCAGTTCAATAACTAACAGGCATCACACTTTGAGACTCGCCAGGGTATCTTACTATGGGGCGGCTACGCCAACTGGATTATTCTAGTGGCTTCCAGAAAATGCCTTTGCATTTTACCCAAATTCATGCTCTCTATTTCTCGTTTATATATATTTTTTTGGTTTTTGCTTTTTAAACTTTGAACTGCAGCTAAGAAATCTGCTTTCCATTCTGAAGGGTCACCTGCTGGAGATCCACAAGCAGCTGCGTGTTCACTTTAGTGTTTTTAGCTCCTCCATTAACACCCTTTTCCTCACCAGCCCTGGTAAGATTCTCACTTTTATCCTAGGACTTTCACCTCCTCACCCTTGGGCCACTTCATTGGTTCACAGCCTGTGAGCATATACTGAGTTCATACTCAGCGTTTGAATACAAATGGGTGTTTTCATTTTCAACTAAATGTGACTTTGACAGGGGATACAAATGCACATAGGTCTAAGGTAAACCCTTTGTCCTTTCAATACCTCTGATTTTTTAAAAGGCAGAGGTGATAGATCTTATGGAAAACAATATATAAAGGTCAAAGTACAACTACCTTGTGAACACACATCTGAAGGAAACAAAATCAGTATTTCAAAAAATAAACACAAACTATATAAGGCTCTCCTATGTTGAGCAAAACCCGGTCATAATAGGCAAGCTATGAATCACTGTAAGTGCCTGTTAAGAAACAGAAGATAAAGAAAATGTTGTCTACATACAATGCAGTATTGTTTAGCCATAGAAAGAATGAAGTCTTGCAGTTTGTAAGAACTTGAATGAACTTGGAAGATACTAGGCCCAAGGAAGCAAGCCAGACAAATAAGGCAGGGCATCACTTACATGGAAGGGTCTAGAAGAGTCTCCTCACAGAAGCAGACAGGAACGGGGTGCTTGTCAGGGTCTGGGAGAGAGGGCAGGAAACAGACACTGCTCAAAGGGTATAAACTTTCATCAATGAGTTCCAAGAATATGATGCACCGTCTAGTGACTCTAATTAATAATATGGAATTGTTTACTGAACATTTCCAAAGAGACGAGACCTTACATGTTCTTAGTAGACACAAAAACTGCTAACTATGTGACATGATGGAAATGTCAGCTGTTCCCCTTGTGATCACTTCACAACATACATGCAGATTGAATCATAATACTCTGCGTCTTAACTCTGTACGGCTCTTATCCATGTTATCTCAGTAAAACTTGGAATAATGAAAAGGAAGAACTAGGTGTATTTAAACTAAGAACACAGTTCAGTGTTTTTGGTTGGGAAGTTTCTCAGCCCTCCATGGGAGCTTCCCGTTCTCTTCCATTCATAAAGTTTTACAGTTCCTTTAGACTTAATGTTCGTGTCTACGCTTGTCCCGGAGACAAGCTCTTGATTTTTCATTCATGGGCAGATTTCTTCATCTCTCTCACGGATACTTGTGCTGTGTGTTTGATACTATTGCAAGCCATTGCGGGATAAGGACAAACAAAACAGAAGTTTCTCTTGTTTGTTGACTGCTTCATGTAAAAGTGTAAAAGTTATGAGAAACAGCAAAGGAGGAGGTTCAGTTCCCAGGTGGAGTCTCTCTCTCTCTCTCTCTCTCTCTCTCTCTCTCTCTCTCTCTCTCTCTCTGTGTGTGTGTGTGTGTGTGTGTGTGTTAGGAAGTCCTCTCCACAATGAGCAGACATGGAAGAGTCTGAGGCTAGATCTAATTCAGAACATAGGGTGGTTATATGCTGTGCTACCCCAGTCCTAGATGCTCTTGCTAGGGAAAAAACAAAGGGATGTGATTTTGGTGAGGCAGGCCCGTGCCCACCTCCTTCACTTCTCAGTCTGGCATGCAGCTCGTAATTCTCGGCTGTCAAGAGAATGAGTTCCTGCTTGAATCCCATTGCCAATACACCTGCTGTAACCTTAGAGGTTGCAGTGGGAAGGTAGTACATTTCTTCAGAATCATGGCCTCACATAGGACTCCTCTTGATCTGAATTCTCAAATTACCTGGGGAAAACCAAGGGAGCGGCCACCATGATAAAACAAAAACAAAAACAAAAAACAACAGCAAAACCCAAACAAGCAACAACAACAAAACCAAGCCTAGAGTCACGGAGAGGAAAACTCCAGCTGGATGGAAAAATCCAGACCTCTTTACCAACAACAGATAGCTTTCTTTGGACTACTATTCTAAAATAAACTCCACATTATATTATTTTTTTTATCATCCCTAAAACTACCATTACATCAACAGTTTGTCCAATAATCCTTTCCATCTGATTGCCATACATTCTCAAAAACAAAAACAAAAAGGTGTTTCAATGCTGCTCTTACTGCTTTTGAATAAAAATAAAGCAGAAATTATAGGGAACAGTTTCTTTTCTTCAGCTTTTTTTTTTTTTTTTGGTTTTTTGTTTTTAAGAGCTAAGTTATTTTTAGGAAAGAACAAAAGAACTGGCAAGCTCCATGGACTGTCTGTCTGGTAAAGAGCCTTGGCACTTTATCCCAGGTAGGATTTGGCGGGTTTGGTCCACCAATCAAGGAAGGATCTACCCATGTAGGGGTGAGTCAGAGCCCACAGGCAAATTGCATCTGTGAAGTTTTTTGGAACAGTCGTGGAAGCAGTGTCTTAACACAGGTTTGTTCTGTCTTGAGGGCAAAACTCAAGCCATGGATGGGTAGGACAGTTGCTTAATATAGAGTTCCAGGAGAGAGGAATAAACCTGGGCCATGAAGGAAGAAGTCAAAGCCCCCAGGAAGCATGTTGCGACATTGCTGTTGGGGTCACTTGGAGCTCTGTGGTAGATCCTGAACTGGATAGGACTGTGTACGTCTCTTGCTCCTTAGATGAAGCCTTGGGAGGAGCTCGCTGCAGTTCAGGCCACACTGACATATTAACTGCTTGGGAAAGCGAGCAGCAGAGGCATGTGGGGCAGAAAGTACATGGATCAAGGAGAAGCTTGTTCTTGTCATTGTGGCTCACTGTAACGAAACCACCATAGACTATGCAGCTTAAAGAACAGAAACTAATCCACCATCCACGGTTTGGAAGGCGAGGGAGTCTGAGAACAAGGTGCTGGCCGGCTTGCTTTCTGATGAGGTCTTCTTGTGTTTCACAGGGGAAGAACTAGCCTTCTCCTCTCCAGATGAGGACATTAATCTCATCATGGAAGACCTACTCCATATCATCACAATAGGGCTCTCATTATCACTTTTGAGTGACACTGGCATTTAGTTCCCATCAGAGCCTGGGACAGCTGCTATTAGGGGTAGGTAGTCAGCAGGGTCACAGAGGGCAGTCCAAATAGGTTGAGTAGCTGGAAATATGACACCTGTTGGAAGTCCTGGAGACAGGAGGGCTGAGTAAGACTCAACCTAGGACCCAGAAGCTTTTCTTTTTCTGCATTTTATACATGAAACATAGCTCTGCAAAAGCCAAGGCCCATGGTGCCTGCCTCCCTAGCTTTCAAACAGCACAGGGCTAGGTATGTCCTGTGTGCTCAGAGAGATCTTCCCAGGCTAGATCCCTGCTTATACACGACGGGACACATGTATTGGGTGCTATTAGGGTTTTTTTCTGTACTTACGACCATTGTTTTTCTTATTGTGTGTTCATGGCACAGGGGTAAAGAACTCTCCTGGGTGAAAACAGAGCTTCTTGTGAGGAATAGAGCTGAGAATGGACAGAGATTTGCTGCTTTACTTCACCCAGTTACCCCTTGATTTTGTTAAAGGCCCCTATTCAATGTGGTACCTTGTTCTGTGCTGACCTCCTTCAAAGCCCTCCCTCCTTTAGGTCTTCCTATCTAGGAAACTGCCTCTGATCAGTCTAGCTCACAGGATCG
The DNA here is from genome assembly GCF_018167655.1 of Microtus oregoni. Lineage (NCBI taxonomy): Eukaryota > Metazoa > Chordata > Mammalia > Rodentia > Cricetidae > Microtus > Microtus oregoni. Next base: position 8,635,967 of record NW_024543834.1, on the reverse strand, counting down.
CCTCCTTCATCAATACTGCAATGCCTCATACCTCACGTCAGAATCCCAGACTATTCAGCAGAGGAACTGTAAGTGCAGCCTTTATGTGGAGGTGGGGGCACTAAGTTCTCTTCTGCGTAAGCATCCTTCTAGAGTTTGGGCTAACTGGGTGTCACCCATGGGGCTCTTTGTGACGACATATCCAGGGAGGTATGCGTACTTGGGAATCAATACGGCTGGTGCATCCCCGGCCGCATAGCTCATCTCTACGGCCTGAGTCACATTGCATGGACCCAATGTTTGTCTTGGAGTAGGCTACACAAAATTAATGGATAAAGTAAATGCAGCAGATGCTACCTATTAGAGAAGAATTCCGTGTAGCAGGCCATGAAAATCTTGTTTGCAAAATAAGACCTAATTAGTTTGGCTGGGCTAGAGCACAATGAATTAAAGTGACAGGGTAATTAATAGTGATACTTTAGGTCTCGTCCCCAGTTTTCCTGCCATTTGTGCCATTTGTTGGGATTAATTTTATCACAGCTTCCTATTGGAAATGAATTTTGGGAGTCTTTCTTCAATATGGGAGATGATTCTAACAGAACGCTGTTTTTTTTCTCCTATGGAGAACATAGTCTTTCATCTTTGGGCTGCCCAGAAATTTGGCTTTGATTATCTCTTTATTGGCCTGATGAGGATTTCTTCTGCTTTGATCTGTATCCATCATCCTGCCCATGTAACATACGTCTATAAACTCCCATTAGTATAAGAGACAGCGTGAATGACATCGTGCTCATTTGAGGGGCTATATGCTAGTGGGAAAGGCAGAGACTAGTGTTCAGGACGAGGGCCAGTTGCATGTCGGGCATTAGCAAGAAAGGATGCGTGAGAGGCAGTGACATTTCCCTAGGCTTTTCCTAGCTAGTTTTACTGAGGTATAATTGTAAAATCTAAAACACCTATGTAAAGTGAACAATGTTATAATCTTCTACATGTTTACACGTGATGATGGAGTCTGTGGTTACTGTTTTAAGGCTTTCATCCTGTAGCTTTCCTAGCCTGGAACTCACTGTGTAGACCAGGCTGGCCTGGAATTCATAGAGACTCACCTGACTCTGTCTCCTAAGTGCTGGGATTAAACACATGTCTCATCACTCCCGGAGGCTTGCTGGGACCTTTCTACAAGCTTTCATAAGCCCCTAGCTTCATCATCTCTACTTCCTGCCCAAACAGTACCACATGAATGTTGCCAAGTTTTGCCACCATCTTGAGATGATGTAGTGGCTCCTGTGTGCCACCAATCTGGTACTGGGAAAAGAACACGCTTTCCTAGGAGTCTACCTTAGAGCTGGGAAATCCTGTGGTAACATTCTCAGTTCAGAATCTCTCCGTTCAAGAACTGATAGTCACGATCTAGAGCACTTCATGGTGAGACATTGCCCTCAGGGTACCTTTCCTATTGTGTTAGAACAGGGTGCCAATTTTCTATTTAAGGGTGCCAATCTCTTTAGCCACGACCCCTGCTTCCATGGTGCCTACTTTTTCTGCAAATTTAAATTGGTTCATGTTCCTTTAGTCAATGAACTTTTGTATTTTTTCATATTTGCATGTTCTCTGTAATTAGAAATCTGAGAAAAAGCAGCGAGCAACAGCTGTGCCACAGCCCAGATGTTGTCACGTCTTAAAACATCCCAGCAGGATGACTATATGTTTTTGAGTTCACCTTCTTATTTAGCTTCTCTAGGATCACGAATTATAGGCTCAATGTCCTTTAGTTATGGCTAGAAACCAATTATGAGTGAGTACATCCTATGTTCCTCTTTTTGGGTCTGGCTTACCTCACTCAGGATAGTGTTTTCTATTTCCGTCCATTTGTACGCAAAATTCAAGAGTCCTTGTTTTTTACTGCTGAGTAGTACTCTAATATGTATATATTCCATACTTTCTTCATCCATTCTTTCATTGAAGGGCATCTAGGTTGTTTCCAGGTTCTGGCTATTACAAACAATGCTGCTATAAACAAGAAAAACATATAGTCATCCTCCTGGATATTAACCTTCATCAGGCGATGAAAGGAGACAGAGACAGAGACCCAGATTGGAGAATCGGACTGAAACCCCAAGGTCCAAATCAGGAGCAGAAGGAGAGAGAGCACGAGCAAGGAACTCAGGACCACGAGGGATGCACCTACACACTGAGACAATGGGGATCTTCTATCGGGAACTCACCAAGGCCAGCTGGACTGGGTCTGAAAAAGCATGGGATAAAACCAGACTCACTGAACATAGCGGACAATGAGGACTGCTGAGAAGTCAAGAAAAATGGCACTGGGTTTTGATCCTACTGCACGTACTGGCTTTGGGGGAGCCTAGACTGTTTGGATGCTCACCTTACTAGACCTGGATGGAGGTGGGAGGTCCTTGGACTTCCCACAGGGCAAGGAACCCTGACTGCTCTTTGGGAGGAGGACTTGATTGGGGTAGGGGGAGGGAAATGGGAGGTGGTGGCGGGGAGGAGACAGAAATTTTAAATAAATAAATAAACAAACTTCCCAGCAGCTTAGTTCACTTTGTTTGACTCACACAAGTTTTCAAGACATTGACAGAAAGCAGCCATATGTGTGCATGCATCGACATGATATAAAATGACCTCTATCCCAAATGCTGATATAATTCTCATTCTTCTCTCAAACCTCATCATTTTGGCTTCCACCATCTCTATTTCTCTTAGTGTTGTAGTCTTCCAAACTCCCAGTAGCATGGCACAATGAACTCTGTTTATAGTAATCTAAGATTATTTGCCTGTCATTCCAACTTTCCCTACCGTCTTTGTTCACACTGATTCCAAAGTCCTCTCTCTGAACTACTTAGTCACTTTGGTCACAAAGTTGTAACAATTCTACTTCCAGTACCGTTTTATAAATCAGCTCCTCTTTTCACTTCTGTCATAAAATACCCAATGAAAACAACTCACGCAAGGGCTAATTTTGGTTCTCAGTTTGACAAGACACAGTCAGTTATGGTGGGGAACGCTTTGGCTGCAGGAGCATGCACTGCATGGTCATACCACATCTGTATTCAGGAAGCAGGAAGTGATGAGTGCCGCTGCTCAGCTCATTTCCTCCTGTTTGTCTTTTTATTTAGAATGGGACCCATGTCCATGGGTTGGAGCCATTGGTGTGTCTCCTAGGCAATTCCAGGTCTGTCAAGTTAGCATGGTTATCCATCGCAGACCCCGTTGCTGAGTAGAGTCACATTAGGCCTCTGTAACTTAGTCATCTTATAAGCTTGTACTATTTTACTCTCGTCTTTGTATTCCTCACTGTCATCTTTAACCCTCAGAAGCCACCATTCTAAACTGTCTGTGACATATCGTGAAGTATTTATCTTCGTATATCTGGCTTATTTGTCTTCATCAGTATGTTCATAAAAGATAAGGCTTGCTGGTATTTTAAGGCAAACATTTATTTGCAGATACTAAATTTTCATTTTTCATTTACCCATCTCTAGACATTTGGCTTATATTAAGTTTCACTGAGTTTTTGAGGGAAAAACAAAAGCTATGGAGGATGGAAACTAGTTAGCGAATCAAATAAAGATTGACTTGACCAAACCTTTAGTTGAACTATATTATTCTAGAAGGATCAAGGAAGATGCATTGTAGGAATTAGGAGCTCAGGGAGCGTTGTTACATGGTTCAGTCAGAGAGGCTTGAGACTCAAACTGACAGAGGCAGTGGAGAAAGGATTGCAAGAGATATTACTAAGGTGGGTTTAGAAAATCAGAGCCTGGTTGATCAGAGATTGGGGGCTGGTAACAGCATAAGCAAAAAGAGAGGAGGCTGCTGTTGGGTTTTCAAGGTGGCACCTGCCGGACAATGATGCTGCTTCTCAGGGTAGGGCCAGGTAGGTTTGAGGTAGGTAAACGTGGAAGTCATAGAACTAATACAGCAAGTGCTGAGAGCTTAAGAACACAACTGTCAATCAAGAAGAACAGTTCCCATTTTATACGTGAGGAACCTCAGCCCTAGGCTAGTAACTTATACTAGGTTATGTGGCTAGGAAGTGGCAGAGCTGTTTATCTCCTGGGCTGAAACCATTCTACCTTAGACATGATGAATGGTTTGTTTTGGTCGGTGTAGCATCCAAATCCCCACTAGGCAATGGCAGGTAGTGTCTCGCTTCAAATTATAAACAAGGACACCTTTCAGTGAGCCACAGGGCGGGGGAGGGGGATCAAAATAAACCGATGACAAAGGTTTCTTTTAAAAGCCTCAGCCATTCACTCTGACTCTTTCTCATTTCCAGCAGGAGTTGCTGTCCAAGTTGGTGTGTTTGGGGTTTGCTTCCATTTAACCAGACATAGACGTATTGGAGACCTACTATGCACTTGGTGCTTACAGTATGCTATATCGTTATAAACCCGGAAGTTGTGATCTCTTTATGTGCGGATTTGGAAAGGGAAGGACACAGGCAATTCCTCCCTGGGTGACATTATTTTTAACCTTGTTGAAGCTTTAGTTTGCACAGTAAGACAAAGGACTGTTATTCTCTAGGATGGCCCTCCATCTCTCTGGCTTGTGATCTTACCGTGGCCTGTACATTCTCAGGGTTGTTGGTACCTGTTGAAAATGTGCACAGTTCTTTGGTTGTCCTCGAGCGGCTCTTCCAAATCTCCCTCAGGATATCTGGCCCCACCAAGCTGGATCTGTATTATTGAAAGTCAGAGAAGGAAAAAAAATAGGCTAGAAATCATGACATGCTTCCTGACAGCATAAGCCTTCAGGAGGACTGCAGCTCTTCCTTGGAGACGCTGAGCCAGAAGGTAGATCAAACGCTGGAAGTAGGGCCGGATAGACAGGCCAACTGTGGGGAGGATAAATAAGGTCATTGCCTGGATGTTCTCCATCTCATACTTCTAAGATTTCCTGACCACGAGGCCTCTTCTGAGGGTGTTCAAGATGAACAGCTGCTTCTGAATAGAACAAGTAGGGTGATTCCAACTTTGGTCATGTCTGCTGAAGATCTGCGTCTCCTCAGCTAGTGGGCCCGCTCTTGACCTCTGCTCTCCATGTGTGGTTTATAGAATTACGGTGAGGTTTTAGCCCATGGATCCCAGAACTCTTTCTCGTTTCCTTTGCTACTTCTCCTTTTAAAGGCATGTAGGAGGTGAAATTCTTTGCAAGTCCTGAAGGGAGATGAATCCTTGCTTCACATTTATGTTGCCGTTGTCTGTTGCAGCTGCAGTTTGATCCACCTATTCAAGCTATAGTCTTTCCCCTGTTAAAATTTAGAACCTTCACTCTCCCTCTTTCTGGCATCTTGAACAAGTCCATGTTTGAGGACATGGAGTGGTGACCTTTTAACCAAGGAGAACATCCGTACCACTCTGACATCCCTCCAGGTTACAGTTTCTAATTTAGCTTACTTCCTCTCTAGGGACCATCCAAGAGAATTATTTCTTGCGTGAAATTGTTTTTGGAGATTCTCCAAATCAACAAGTCCCTTCTCTACCCTCAAGGGCTTGTAGGGCTGTGGTTTTTGCCAAAATTAATAATATTAATCTGTCTATCATATTAGAAATTCATTGTGTCGAGAATAAGGGAGCTATTCTGTCTAGGCCTACCCCTGTGTGGCATTATTTTCTACTCTGCTACCACAATCCTGTGTGGTGTTTTGGGGCACACCCCTGAATCCAAGGTTACCCCTTTCCTAGGATCTTAAATCATATGGTGCCAGTAGTCACAAAGAGCCAGGAGTCTCTTATGTTTCTCAGAGCTTCTAACCTTAACGGCCTGTCTGGCTGGAGTCCTGAGTCCTTCCAGGACTGCTTTTTTACTTAGAATCAAGCTCTGTAGCCCCAGGGAATGGCTATTAGGTGACTAGTTCCTGCAAGTAGGCCTTGGGGAATCTTTGCCTTTTGTTAATTCCTGATCCAATAAATGAAGTTAGAGGGTTAGCCCAGGACAAAGAGGCAGTAGCAGTAACTTTAAAAACTTACAAAAACTTACATAAACCAAATATCTCATTTAACCAATGCCCAGAATCACATGAGGTGGGATTGTTTCAGTTCACCTTTTACAGATGAGGAAGTTAAACACAGTTAAGAAACGTATTTAAGATTGCTCAGCTAATTTGTGGTCTGCTTGAACCCACAGGTTTTGCTTGCTGAAGACAGGGTGTTCAGTTGCACCTTCGAGTTTTGGCATTGTAAGCATTTAGCTCAGATATCAGTATGTCACAGTGACACACCTGCAGAGCAGCTTAACAAACACTGAAAGGGACATCAACTTACTATAACCTTTGGGCATGCATATACCAGTTTATACACCATCTTCATATTGTCTGGAGTACATGGACTTTATTAGGATTGATGGCAGGATTTAATGTGGAATTCTGGCATGTGTGGAGAGACCTTTGTGAAATAAATCTGGTATCTGAATCCTGCTGTAGGAAGTTTATTTCATAGTTTCATTATTATAGAAGTCCCTTTCCAGGCCACAGACTGACATCATGTTTGATTCATATCATCATTGGACATGTACAAAGCATTAACTAGCTTAAACACTTATTTTACTATGAATAGTCCGTTTGGGTACTTTTTGCAGGACAAATAAACTTTTCTTCCTTCGTGGTACTAACATGCATTTATTGAGTACAGTTTACTAGTTATAGATTCAATTTAAAACATTTTAAAAAATTGTTTATCTCTTGGATTACCGTTTGGGTTATTTGAATTGCTGCTAATAGTATCATTCAAATTCAGTCTTTCCTGTTTCTTTTGGGCACAAGCATAGCATTGATATCATTTTTTTTCTAATAAAATGACCCATTCTGTCTTTGTGTGAAATGCCTTGTTTCTGGATACCAACTGATCTTTGACTAAATTCTTAAGCTGGATTGAGATATTGCTATGATCAAATTAATGAAAGAACTTTGGATTTTCAAGAATCGTGGCGTATACTATAAAGAAATGCAATTTTATTTATGAATCAAAATTAAAAGCAACTTTGACCTTATTTCAAGTGTATAGACAACACGTACATGTTAAAAACATTTTTCTTCACAAGAGAGAAAGTCTGGAGCGATGCTTGGCACAATATCTTGCTGGCACAATTGCTTCATTTACTGTATTTTCTAGAAGAAGGGGGCATTTAAGGAAGAGAAGAATTTGACAGATAGGCAAGCTAATATAAGGTATTTCTCATTACTGGAGTAGCAATTGGTGGTAAAGAAATGAATACTTCAAAACCCAAAAGAGGCTGGAACTGGAAGGCAGGACCTAGAGGGTAAAATGCTTGCTACCCAAGCGAGAGGACCTGAGTGCATCTGCCACACTCAGTGTAAAGGTCGCTTTCTCCCTAGAGTTTCAGAACTTAGCTGGGAAGACAGGGGAGCAAGCTGATAGCTAGACTAGGTGAACTGGAGGACTCTGGGTTCAGGGGAAGATGCTGTTTCAATAGTGTGATCAAGCAAGATCCTACTTCAACTTCTGGTCTTCACATACGTACACACACACACTCTCAGGGGTGCTTGTGCACGTGCACACACACAGACACACACACACACACACACACACACACACTTAACTCTAAAGGTCATGATGCATTATCTATAAAGCTGTCTATCAGAGTTGGGAGGGTTGAATGAGAATATTATGACCAATGCTGGGACAGGCTGGGTTCACTTCATGAATGGCAGCTGTTATTTCTTCTGTCATGACAAATGGCGACACCTCTATCATGGGTAAGCTTTGCTCCTGCGAAACTCAGTGGGCAGTGCCTCTCCTTCCTGTGTTGGGGGAGTGTGGCACCATCATTGAGAAAGGTCTCATAAGTATAAGACAAATGTGCTTGCTGATGGATAGCAGTAAGGTCTCTGCTGACATTTTTGTAAAGAAAAGTGAAATTTTCCAAAAGAAAAAAAAAAGCGTTTGGTGTAATTCAAGACCTGAAAGCCCCCAGAAGACTTGAAAATCATGTCATAGAGTTTCCTTATTATGAACGGTTTGGGAAAAAAAAAATTTGAGATTGGCTTTTATGTAGTTCAGGCTAGCCCCAAACTCATTATGTAGCAAAGGTTGACTTTGAATCCCTTGTCCTCCCTGTTTCCATTTTCCAATAGTGGGATTATGGGCAGACACCACCATGCCCAAACTCAGAAAAAAAAAAATCCTGTAACTCTTCCCTTTCCTTTGCTGGTGGAAAATAGAGGTTAAAACTTATTTTTTGCACCTTTCTACCAAAGGGGTTCATAGAGTGAGGGTCCTTTTTTTTCTGCTGCTTTTCTCCTTTAATCCTGAGGAATGGCTCAGTATTAAAAGTTAAATGCATATGATCACAAATGAGAATATCATGATCTTGTTTTCTCAGTATCAACTGGAAACTCTTTGACTGAAAACAACACATAAGACTATTCCAAATCAGGCTTGAGATTAATTCAGTCTCCTATTAACAGTGCTAGGCTCTTCAGTGTAAACAGAAAGTTAGCATACTGGACAATAGGTATCTTGGCAATTATATCTGATAACATGGAAAAAGAACCATGGCCCCTGTTGTTACTGGTTTTCACCGTTTGTGAATGGTGGGCACGTACCTTATCTCATTGATATTAAGGCTAGCTCAAGGAGATGTGGGAAGAGCTGGAGTCGCGTGGTGGGCAAGGAGGAGAGATAGGATAAAAAGCATCAAACTTGTGTATGGAATTAAATTTGAAAATCCTGAAGAAAGAAAAAGAAAAGGCGAGTCTGGTGTGTCAGGGTGCCTGTGGTGGCAGATTTCATGTGTTACACTGACTGGATCAGGAAATACCCACCTATCTGCTTGAGTATATGGGATGATGAGGGACAAACAGGAGGGCTCAGCAGAGTAGATTGCCTCTGCCAACATTTGTTGACATCATTCAGTCTCTTCAGGGGCTGAACAGGACAAGTGGAAACTTACCTTCTTTTATGCTTTTCACTTGAGCTGAGCTGCTTCTTATGACTGGGTTGGAGTTTATCCCATTGGCTTTGCTGGTGTCCAGACTTTCAGCTTCATGCTGAATCGTTACACTGATGTTTAAAACCAACCCTCTCTGCGTATGTGATTTGCTCTGACTCTGCAGAGAACCCTAACATAGGATACATCAGGTCATCCTTTCACAAAGACGTTTCTCTAAATATGACTCTAAACCTGTGGTCACCATCCCTATCAGTGTATGTGTGTGTGTGTGTGGTGTAATGGCCTTTTCATAGGTGTCGCCAAAGACCATTGCGAAAGCACAGAGATTTGTATTATGATTCATAACAGTAGCAAAATTACAGTTACAAAGTAGCAACGAAAATAATTTTATGGTTGGTGGTTGCCATATTATGAGGCACTGTATTAAAAGGCCATAGCATTAGGAAGGTTGAAAACCACTACTCTAAATTAAATCTGAGAGGGGCTCATTTGGAACTTAAGTGGGGTACACTGTCAAATTCTTTTTTCAGGAGTCAGGAATTAAGTCTTCCTGAATGTATGGAAATCCACGTGGGAAGGACCTGGATGGTTCTGTTGGAAGAACGCGCCATTCCCTCAAGAAGCTCTTGGAATTTTCAAGGTGCTGGATCAAGATAAACATCCAGACCTTGTGATCCCTAGCTTAGAGTACTTCCATGAAACCGTGCCAACTGACGGACCATCAGATCCTCCACGGACATGCTCTCTGTTCTCTTTATTTCCTCTCCACTCACCTTTTTTTTTTCTAACCTGGCTAGTTAGGATTTCCTGGGGACACAGCCTGCTGATCACATGTTCCCCAAACCTTCTGAGAAAGCCCAAGGATAGGGAAGCCCCCCCCACCCCCCGTCTTGCCTTACTGCTAGGCTGAGATGTTTTTAGGGGAGGAAACTGTGACGGCCTTTAAAAATTCATAACCCTGAAGAGTTTGAAACATGATGGGGGACTTCACATATGAGCGTGGTTTCTTGCTGCCAATGGCAATTTTCCAGCGGGAAGAGGGTGGGTGTGGGGTGACTTTGAGATAATACCAGGAATGTCATATAATCAGCGTCTCTGGCCATCAGGGCTGGGGGATTGCTCACTCTGGATCCTTTTATGCCTCTTTTAATAACCAGTTGATGATTGACCATGCATATGAAGGAAAAGATTAAAGATTTCTTAACAAAAATTTTTGGCCTGAACTTCTGGCATATATATTTACAACAGCCAATTATGTGAATAAATGGTAAGAAATAGGTTTTGGTAACATGTCTTATTCCATCTTGCTCAGGCAACTAAACGTACATTTTTTAAGCAATTATAGCCTTGGCATTTTTCATTTCTCTATTGGATATGAGTAGTGCGTGTCAGTAATAGGAAGATCTCCAGGAGAGGATCTATTGTTGTGGGGTCAAACTGAGGCAGACATCTGTTTAGAAGACTCAGGATCATCTCTCATTTCCCCAAAGCACCTCATCAAGCCTAAAGAAGAAAAATTTGGCTTCTCCTTTTATGTCTCCGGCTTCTAAATCTCTCCTGGACTGTGCAACTGTGTTTTCTTGAGAAGTCAGAGCCAACGACAGATCAGGTGTCCTTGCTTTACCTGGCCTGGCTGATGGCAAGAATCAAGTTCAACACTTAATTGTCAAATTTCCTGTGTTGCCTTTGTGCTGTTTAGACGGGGTTCCAGAATGCTTGTAAAGACGGGGGCCATAAATAAAATAAGATTGCACAGAGGGGTTTGGAAAAGGCAACTTTTTTATGAAGCCCCAGACGCAGAGCAGAAGGACTTCAGGGTGAAATATTTAATTACTTCATCATCGGAAACTAATTACCAATCGGGGACTGTTTTTATTTCAGAACAGAGATTGATTAGCAGGATCACAAATGTTCTAGTTTCCTTACTACTGATTACATCTTTCACGGAAGAAAAATGGGTTCGTTTTAACAAGCTCCAGTCAGACTAGACACAAGCAAAGTTCTCGAAGAGTGATTGCTCAGGATTAGTGTTATTCAATAGGCAAAAGGGTATTGAGTTCAGAGATTTTTTTTTTCTGGTAGACTATTAGAGATAAATTTTGCATTTGGGATTTCCTCTCCTGGAATAGGTGAAGTTCTATTTTTCATTCAGGAAGTTAATTTGTTTGTCCCACCAAGTGTTTCAATCAATGCTATCCATGTTTGGGCTTGGGACCTCGAAGCTACGTTTTGTCCCAGATATTGGACATAGATATATTGTTTAAAGACAAAGTTTAGAAAATTTGGGCTTCTGGAGCAGTTTTTGGAAGCTGAAGCGTAGAGGCCATGACTACCTGATGGACCACCGTGATGCTGAGAAATCAGATTCAGGTGGGGCAGGACATGATGGAAAGACAGTTTGGGGGTGTTCAAAACACATTGCTGGGCACCCGTAGTCCAGACTTGCATCTTTTTGCCTTGATATCTCCATACCATACAGGTGTCTTACCCTGGGCTCACTTGCCTTGGCCCTCGCCAGTTCTGCTCTGTGGAAAGATGGGCTTAAACCAATGTGCCTACACTAAAAATGTAAATCATTTCTAAAGACGGAAAATCATCTCAGAACCCACACTGTAAATGGGCTGTGGGTCTTGAAATGATGCGGCTTAAGTTGATGTCTTCCTACTGGGAGGCAGGTACTGTGGATAACATCACGGAGTTCTCTAACGGAGTACGGAGAGCTCCAGGAAGAGGCAGGATCTGGACTTCCCATTTATGGTGTGTCTCTGGATACATTATTGATCTGCTAAGTGCATTTCTTATCGTTTAGCAATAAGGAACAAATGAGACAGGGAGTGTAAGAGGACATTGAAATGGTCGGTCCGGATGGAACTGGTTATCTTATTTGGCGAATAGGTTGGGTGTTACACGTGATGACTGACAGTTCATTATACTCTTCCCAGTTTCAGTCCATGTGGGAATCAAGATCTCTTCTTGGAGATGAGGGCAAATTCTAGTTTACACACCGAGAGCAAACGTGAGCTTCTTCTGGACTAGTGCGGGTCTGAATAGCTAGCTCAGTAAGTGCCTGGCTTGCCTGACTTTCTGTGGTTGGCTATGGAAGAGCCCAGACTAGGACAGGACTTTCTCTGTAAAGAGATCTAATGTGCGTGGCTCAGATAAGAAAGAGTCCTTCCTAGCTCAAGGAGAGATCTGAGATTAAGTTGAGTGTCAGAGCTCAAAAGCTTCAATAGTAAAAGTTTTTTGAATTCACAGCAACCAAAAAGTAACTCAAAATCCAGTTTTATGAATCTGAGGTATTCTTGGCTTAGACTTGAGACTATTGTCCGCTATGAAATGTGGCATTGTTTTAAGGAACATTCAGTATATTCAGAATTTTCTGCTCTTCCAGAAGCATCATGGTTTAATAACAGAAAACAGAGACTTAATATTTTCTATTGTCATTCTTCAGCATGCGTCAACTTCATGCATCCCTGGATCTTATGGTGTTAAAATGCTTGAGTTACTGACTGGAGTTTTATCAGAATCTGTAAATGAAGTTTGGCCTGGGGTGGGTAGAAAATGTTCACTGCTCTCTGATATGCTCTAAACATACTAAGGCCATGTTACTACATACTAAAGCCATTTTTTTTGTATGCTTATGCAAAGCAATGACCTTACATTGACGATTATAAGATCAAAATATTAGTAAACTCCGGGAAAAATTGATGTTCTGTCCTGTACTATTAAATATTCAGCAAAGATTCAAATTTTAAGGAAGCTGGGCTGTGGTGGTGCACGCTGTTAATCCCAGCACTCAGAAGGCAGAGGCTGGCAGATCTCTGAGATTGAGACCAGCCTGGTCGATGAGAGTTAGTTGCAGGACAAGTTTCTAAACTACAGGGTAGCCCTGTCTCAAACAAAACAAAACAAAACAAAACAAAACAAAGCAAAGCAAAGCAAAGCAAAAACCAAAAATCATATCTACCCTATTAGTATACCACTTTCTTCTTCTTTTTTAAATACTTTTATTTATTGTGTATACTGTATTCTGCCTGCATATATGCCTACAGGCCAGAAGAGGGCACCAGATCTCATTACAGATGGTTGTGAGCCACCATGTGGTTGCTGGGAATTGAACTCAGGACCTCTGGAAGAGCAGTCAGTGCTCTTAATCATTGAGCCATCTCTCCAGCCCCACCACTTTCTTCTTTAATAAATGATAAAATAATATACATTACAGAATTATTTTAAAATAATTTCAATATAGTATTTTACTAATGTTTTTGAGAAAGATAAATTCACGGTTGGTTATCAGTAACACTTGACTTGTACACCTATTTTATTGACATGTACAGCTAGTATCATATAAAAGTTCTTGGATGAAAGATGTTTGACCAGCAAAAGTTTAAAAAGTGGCAAATCTACCAAGGGCCCCAAAGCAACTGCTGGTAACAGGTCAGAGAGAGAAGGAAGGAGAATGAGAGCTTCCAGGAGGGTGATGGTTTATTTTTATCTTTATTTTGTTTACTTCTCTCTACAACCAGACTTTCAATAAACCGAAAGATGATTTGAGTCTTCATTTTCTATTTAGACCAAAGGAACAAACCAAAGTGTGCGTCCATGTCCATATCTATATATCTATCTCTGTATCTACATCTATCTCTTTATCTACATCTATCTCTGTATCTACATCTATCTCTGTATCTACATCTATCTCTGTATCTACATCTATCTCTGTATCTACATCTATCTCTGTATCTACATCTATCTCTGTATCTACATCTATCTCTGTATCTACATCTATATCTGTATCTTGCAGGGTTCATTTAGTGTTTCTCAAGTGTCTTTGTGTTTGGGGTTGACATCTTGGGATTAGGTAACCTATCAGCAGGATTATCTCTGGAGAAAGCTGATCCTCCTCTCTTAGCAGTCATTAATTACCTGTACCTTAGAGATACAGGGAGGGGCTTTGCAAGGTTAGATTTTCCCTATCCACACTGGCACATTGAGTCAACCAGCGTTGGCATTGTGTAGGTCTTAGTATTAATCTAGGTCTCTCTTAATCTATATCCAGTTGACATCTAAGATTAACGTTGACAGAGTCCATTATACTTATTTTGTGGGTGATTGTGGTCTCTTGCAAAGAGGATTTGGGGGGGTGGTGAGTGGGAAGTGGCTGAGCAGGGTGTCATGGAGCTGAAAATGACCTAGAACTTCTGTTCATCCCATCTCCACTTCTCCAGTGCTAGGATTACAGGCATGTGCCCCATGCATGCTACAAAGCAGATTTTGGCTCTTTGTTTTTGGAGGACAGATACATTTTTAGTAATTGTATTAATACTTAAAGATTTATTGTCTGGCAGTAGAGTTAATCAAACTAGAGGTATTTTGTTCAGCCCTCACAATAGTATTATGAATGGTGAAGGTGAAACTGATCTAGCCCACGTCCATAATCTACCAGAGGTCTCCTAGCTTGTGAGCATGAAGGCTGGCATTGCCCTTCGCTCACTAGGTTTCTTAACCCCTGATCTTCTGCCTCTCATCTGCCTTCACGGTCCTGATACCAAGGACCCAGCATCTGTCCTGGTCCCCCAAAAATGAGGCTGCTGCCTTTGAAGGCGGTAGTCTGTGCTGGTGTTTTCTTCAATCACTGGCAGATTGGGCAGTAGCATGCGTTTGTCAAAAGCATTTAGGACACAGAAGCTTGGGAAGACACATTGACAAGGCCACTAAAAGCCCACTACACTTGCTGGTTGTAGGCAGAGGTTGGAGTGGCAACCTAGGTAAAGAATTATAAAATTAAAGAAGGCAGGGGCATGACACATTTTCCTTGATATCTCTGAGAATTACATAGAGCTTGATACCATGTAAAGCTGAAATTTCAACAAGTGAAAAGGTGATTTGATTCTGCAAAGGGACAAACCAAGGATGTTTTGGTAACAAATGATGCTGTTAATTACATTTCTTCCTTAGTAAACTGCTGAAATGTGGACAGTGCAGGCATGAAGTCTCTTCTGGGATGTCGGCAATCTACTGGCTAGTTTGTGAACTCAGGTTTTTTGCTTTTTTGTTTGTTTTAATAAACTTTTTCGTCACAGAGCTAAGAGCATGAGCTACCTATTATGGTGTTTATGTGTGTGTATGTGTGTATATGTGTATGTGTGTGTATGCGTTTGTATGTGTGTGTATATGTAGTGTGTGTGTGTGTTTCTGAATTGTGTCGCTGCCCTCAGCCTTTACACCCTGCCCTGTGCTTCCCGCCATGAAAACCACTTCTTAGGGCTGTGTGTTTTGGAAACTGCTAATAATAATAATCAAACAAACCATGAGGGGGGAAGAACGTTATCCTTCCAGAAGCCCCTAATACCTCACACAGCTTACAGGATTCAGGCTGTGAGGAAATAGGATTAGAAGGTAGAGGTGGAAAGGTGGCTGAAGGCCCCTAGGGTAAAGATCCTGAGTAATGGAGGAAGGATGATGACTTGTGACATATCTGCTCCCTGAAGACTTAGGTACGACCAGCTCCTTGAGGACAAGAGACACACTTTGCTTTCCTGCTTTTCCCAGGTCCTGCCCTTAGTTCTTCTGAGGAGGGTACTCCATGTATTTCATGATGTTCTGGGTGAAGAATGAGTGAAGGGAGGAGGAGCCAAGCTTTGCCTCTCATTTGCCTCCATCCCTAAGGGAATGGCCATGAAAGATTCCCCAGGAGAGATGGGCTCAAAGCAGAGACTCACAGCAAGGGTTTACCAAGCACAGACCTAGGCTGAAGGACTGTAGCAGGTATGGAGGGTGTAGACATAAGAGTCCCATTCTGCCCTCAGAGAGGGGAGTGCTTCCTGAGAAGCTGGAGAGACATGTTGAACCATAGACAAGTCACATAGTTTAAAATATATGCTTTTGCATGGCTGATAGTGTGACAAAATGATATCACATACTTCCTGACAGGATGCACAGAGAAGGGCATACCTTCTGTAACATGTTACATGTCATCATCATCCTTCCTCCATTACCTGGGATCTTTACCCTAGGGGCCTTCGACCCCCTTTTCACCTCTCCCTTCTAATCTTATTTCCTCACAACCCGAATCCTGTAACTTGTGTAAAGTATCTGGCAGGTTAATGTTCTGGTAATGGACCTCACCATTAGAGAATGCTGGTCCGGAGTATACAACCTGGGTCTAGTCAGGAGAAAACACCAGCAAAGCTTAAGTCAGTCATCCTAAAAATGTCACAATCACATGGTGTCAGATCCTGGATGGGAACCGGGAAACGAAAATCAACAGAACCAAAAGACGTTTGTTCAGATGGATCCAGTGAGTTGATAGTAACATGGGAATATACACTGGAGGACGTGTGGAGGACGATAGAGCTACAAGGTTAAATCATGACTTTAGTGACTGTACTGTGGTGTATAGGAGAACATCCTTGTGTGCAAAGATGCACAGACTCAGTAGTGCCTCGTGTTTGCAAGTCACTCTCAGAGGGTCCAGAAAGGACTTAGCCAAGAACGACAAACCAGATGCACTAAAGTGTTAACTTTGGGGGATCCAGGAGAAAAATGCATAGGAATTCTTTATATTAGTTTTCCAACTTTTCAATAAAGATGAATGACTCAAATGTTGCAAAACAAAATGTTTAAAATGTACCGTTCATGTCTGCAGTCCTACATCTGTGAGGACAAGGCATCATAGTGGCTCGGGATCTGCTGGGTTCAGATCCTCGCTGTACCGTTCTGAGCTTGGGTAATATCGGAACACGTTGGTGTCTATACTGGCTTGGCTGAGAAGTGAGTGAGTTGAAGCCTATAGGAGCTCGGAATAGTAACAGGCACATGGCCAGTGTGCAATATGCATTTGCTCTTCTACAATCTAGTCCAAGATAAAACTGCCGACTGTTACCTATAAGGACGTAGATTCGTGTCTGTTGATTGATTGTGCTATGTTGTCCCATAACTTACATATTTCATCACCATAAAGTCACAGTGAATATCAGAGCCATAAATTTCACACCTGTAGGTAGAGATGTACAAACTTAGGTCAAGAAGAGACATGAAGTCTACCTAAGCCCGCCCCTCTCCCATGCTGATATTTGGAACAACCTGGAGCTTTTTCCTGGTACCCTATCAACTACTCCCAAACGGAATTCTTTGCAGGTGCAGCCATTATTACTGGCCCATTTTAAAACCAAGTGAGAGAGAAATTTCCTGGGACAAAATAAATTCAAGGGGCCTTCCATCATCCGCGTTATTATCTCTTTATCCACTGTCAGAACGTGTTGCAGTATGAATGTCTGTGGTTGGGAGGCAGAGTTGTAGACTAATTCCTTGAACCAGCTAAAGAAGTGGTGGCCAGCCCCCAGTCCTAGGAGGCGGAAAGTCTCCCTGGCAGGGAAATCTAGCTCACAACCTACCTTGGGACTTTAGAACGTTTGTCAGAAGAATTTCATATATTTGCCACATGCTCTGTGCGTATTCTAGGGCACAATGGCCCAAATGACAGCAAACATTTGACCATTCTGAAAACTAAAGATCTGCTACCCTCAGCCCTTATGCCCTGCCCTGTGCTTGCTACCATGAAAACCACTTCTTAGGGCTATGTGTTTAGTCTTCAGTCCTTGTGTCTCTTAAAAAATCAGAAAAAGATCAGCTCCACTGTCTCAGTGGATGGGTGCATCCCTCGTGGTCCCGACTTCTTTGCTCATGTTCTCCCTCCTTCTGCTCCTCATTGGGACCTTGGGAGCTCAGTCCAGTGCTCCAGTGTGGATCTCTGTCTCTATCTCCATCCATCACCAGACGAAGGTTCTATGGTGATATGCAAGATATTCGTCAGTATTGCTATAGGATAAGGTCATTTCAGGTTCCCTATCCTCAGCTGCCCAAGGAACTAACTGGGGACCTCGGCTTGGGCACCTGGGAGCCCCTCTAGGGTCAGGTCTCTTGCCAACCCTAAAGTGGCTCCCTTAACTAAGAATTGTGGTTCCGTGCTCCCCTGTTCAACCTTCCTTTATCCCAATCCTCCTGTTTTCCCAAGGCCCGACCTCCAGTGGAGCTGATCTATTGGGAGCTCACCAAGACCAGCTGGACTGTGACTGAAAAAGCATGGGATAAAACTGGACTCTCTGAACATGGCGAACAATGAGGGCTGATGAGACGCAAAGGACAATGGCACGGGGTTTTGATCCTACGTAATGTGATGGCTTTGTGGGAGCCTAGCCAGTTTGGATGTTCACCTTCCTAGATATGGACGGAGGGGGGAGGTCCTAGGTCTTACCATGGGCAGAAAACCCTGACTGCTCTTTGGACTGGAGAGGGAGGGGGAAAGGAGTGGGGGGAGGGGGAGAAGGGTGGGAGGAGGGGGCGTAGGGTGGGAGGAGGGGGAGGGAAATGGGAGGCTGGGAGGAGGTGGAAACTTGTTTTTTTTTTTTTTCTCCTTTTCTCAATAAAAAAAAATCAGAAAAAGCAGCAGGAGTTGACTGGATAGTCTTCATGAGGACTTCACGGGACCTGGAAACTGGATTCCTGTCTCCCTGCACCCTACAACCTGCAGCAGGGCCTCAACCTGACAGATGTTATTATTCTAAAGCCTTCTCTGGCAACCCCAGTTGGGAGGGAAGCACCTCTCAGTTTTTCAGGGATTGTAATAACGTCCCTGTATTCGTTCCCTACTTTATAATGTGCATAGCTTTGTATTAGACATTTCTTTTGAGTCTCAACAAGTAGGTGGTTGGGCCAGAGGACAACCTATGATTCTTATATGAGAGTAGCTTTCTGAGGCTAAACAAACAGTCCACCAGCCAGGGCCAGAAGGTGGGACCCAGGTCTAGCATGGGCACTCCATACTTACAGACTTCCACTGTCCTGTTGCGGAGCTTAGACTCTCCAGCAGGGACACCTACAAATCATTGCTTTGCTTATTCACCACCCTGTCTTCATCAAAGCCTCCCTGGCCTGCTGAGTTTAAGCATTTCTGGGTTCTCTCTCCAGCAGGAAATCTGGACGGCTTAGGGGATATGGGAACCCTCAATGAGTTGTTTGAAAAGGCAGGAAGCTGGGAGAGTAAGTCTGCTGCCAGCCTGATTACAGACTAGTGGCAAACGCTTGGGGCTGTGCTGAATAGAAATTCAAGGTTTAAACCTTCTGGACAAAGGTCTTTTCTATGCATTTCTCCATATTCATTATATGCAATAATGGGCTTCATCATAATACTTTTATATATGTATACAGTGTGCTTTGATTATGTTCCTTCCATTGCCCTTCCTTTCCCCATAACTCATCCCCTTTCCCCTTTAATGCTTTTAAAAATAGATTCTGGTATGAAAGAAAATACAGTATTTGTGTTTCTGAGTCTGGCTTATTTCACTTAGCGTGATGATCTCCAAGTCCATCTATTTTCTAGTAAGTGTGAGGGTTTTTGTTCTACCGTATGATGTATTTGACTCTGTTATAGATGCATACACACCATACTTTCTTTAGATACTCACCTGCTGGTGGACACCTGGTTATTCCATAACTGCAACCCCAAATCCTTCAAGTGCAGTAACTACCACTGAGGAAGCAAATCCTAACAAAGTTTGGCAAGCCTGCAGGACAAAAGGAATCTTTATCCATTGCTGGTGGGAACGACAATTAGTTCACTAAGGAAATTTCTATAACAGGTGTTCAAAGAACTCAAATTCCAACTACCACGTGAGCCGTCACTCCACTTGTATTTCCGAGAGAGCTGGAGGTGAATCTGTTCCTTCAGCTACCGTGTTTCAACTGTGAACCAAGTGCTCAGTTCTCCTTCTCTCATCCCCTAAGTGAGAGTCTAAGGAATGGAAATGAGGACTTGAATTCTAGGTTTGCCCTTCTGTGTCATCTTTGAAGATCCGAGTTATGAAATAGCTAGCCTGATACCTGGAAAGTTTCTCATTTTACTGTGGCAAGAAAGGAAATCCAATTTGAAAATTTCCTGTGGATTGCAGACTATTCCTTAAATATGGACATTGTCATGGTAACAAAAATACCAACGATGATAAAAAAAAATCCCTTCTGGGGAGTTGATTGCTATATCTCTTATTCATACTTAGTCTCCCATAGGAGACAAAAGCACCATGAATATAAATATAAGCATTATATATGTAGAGGAACAAACTGAAAGGAATTGCAAACTGTCTTTTGCAGGATTTCCATCAATCTAAGTTACTTTTTTTTTTTTTCTGAAAGCATTTCCTTAGTGAGGATAAAAAGGAAAATCCTTTATGTTTTCACAGGTAACATGTGAAAAGCTCAATACTTCCATTCTCCCATAAAGTCAGAAAAGCTGCCTCCGCCCCCAGGAAGCCTTCTTAGATTCACTGTTCACCTTACTCAGCCTGGATGAAACAGCCCATCTCTTCTGAAAGAAAAAAAAAGTGGGCTTGCATTTACCAAGTTCACTAAGCTACAGTCCCCTGCCCATGTGTTCTCTCGTCCTCTCCATTGTGTCTTCCTCATCTTTGCATTTTCAACGCGCACTGCAACTCCTGGGGTGTTGTTTTTGCATTAGGAAATATTTCCGAATGAATAGACCAACATTTACATTGACCAGCTCAAACAAGGCTTGGCTCATAAACACGATGGGAATTGAAGTCAAGGAAACGGTGGTGGTTCACTCTTGCCATAAAGTGCTTACATATTGCACACTACAGCATAGACCCCATGATTCTTTGAACCCTCTTATATGATTATCCCCATACAATTCTCATGGGCTAGAAAAGAACCTCAGCCTGTTTTGAGCGGTTTCATGTCTTCTTTCCATGACATCTAGCCTGTTTTCATCATGGGAAGTACGATCAGCTTCATGTAAGAGAGGAAGGATCAGAAGGTGGCTCTTTCCCCAGGAAGTCTTCAAAAATCTTGCTGGCCTTTGGGAGTTCCCACCAGTGTATGGAACATAAGGAATCAGCACGATATGGGCGTATTTGTAGATTTCTTTTTTAGAAAAAAGATTAAACATGATACAGTACTGGAAGTGAGCACGGGAGACTGAAGCCCCGGGTTTTATGCGTTCCCTTGCTACAGGGGATGGAAGGAATATTGTTTCTCCTTAAAATGATTTATTTAAATGGGTAGGCTAGAATTCTACTTAAAACCCGGTGTCTGAATGCACCTGTTTAAGTCAGCTTCTTGTTCTCTCAGGTATTTAGGCATTGAATTTTCCCCATTAGGAGAGTGATTGACACTGTGGTCCTTACAATAACACATGATTATAACTCTGCAAATGGCAATTACATTCAATGGAAACCAGATGTTGCTTGGAATTTGACTCTTCTGGTTTCTTGGTGAAGGAGATGAATTTGTAAAGTAGAAAACCACAATCATTACTCAGATGGACTGTACATGAATTAATGACATAATATCTAAATCATATATGGTTGAAAATAATGATTAACTTAAACTATCTAGATAAGCTAATGAAAAACAGGCTCTTAAAAATTAAAGATGTGTTTTCTTCCATATATTTTATTCATATGTTAATCACAAAGCTAGCCTGGATTTCATGTCTCTTCAGCCCCAAGTAAGAAATAGAGCTGGTTTAAAAGAAGTCCTTTTCGGTGGTTCACATGAGGGAGAATGTGGACAACTATGATGGTTTTTCTTGGCTAGTGAATTTTTCTAGCGTCTGAAATCAATCTTTTAAAAATATATTGTTGTTAAAAACAGTTAGCAGTGTTTTATGCTGAATTACACACAATATATTTCAAAGCACACCCTTGGCATGTGAAGAATCGACTTTTCATGTCTGTGCGAGTGTATCCTCTCAGGCAGACCTTCTTCCTCTCTCCTCAGCTGACATACAAATGTGTATGCACACATGCATGTATGGATGCATGTTCTCTGTATGTCTCTCTGTCTCTCTGTCTCTGTCTCTCTGTCTCTCTCTGTCTCTCTCTCTCTCTCTCTCTCTCTCTCACACACACACACACACACACACACACACACACACACACACACCTCAGTGATGCCTCGGGCCAACGAGGCAAATTGGCATTCCAAATCCACCCTCACTAACCTTTCAAAAGCTCAGCCTTGGGTTAGCACCCTCTGAGGTGGTTGAGCTTGCAAACCTTGGCCCATCATTTCCACTGTCATGTATTCTCAATGACATCATCACTGTAAAATTAGGAACTCTCTTTCTTTTCCTGCAGATGTGAAAGTTTGACATCGCATTCCATGGTCCCGTGCCACATTTCATCAGCGTTTTTCCTTTGCTTTCTCCAAAGCCCGTGGCCGCATGTGGCGTGTAGATTGCCAGTGCTGTTTGGGATCTCATATCAAATGCTGCTACTTAATCCCAGGCGGCCTTCCCCGAGCCCACACCTGCAGCTCATTGAATCCTCCTGGAGTACAAAGGGCTGATTTACAGCACGAAGGATCCAGGCACTGGTTGCAGCTGGAGCTCCAGCAGGAAAAGGAAGTTGTTCATCATCTTATGTGCATTTCATTAACAATAGTGTACCCGATATGTAGCTCATAGAATAATTTCAAATCACGGACAGAGAGCATTATGACATTTGGCATTACTTGGAAAAATACTTCAGGATGGGCAAATTAAACGTGAGCGCGAGGTTTCCATGCGACCCCCTAGAACTGCACACACTGATTTACACTAGGTTCATTGACCTGGTGTTGGCGTCTGATTCCATGGGCATTTTCCCATTTCTCATCTCTTTCCCTTTGCCTTTGAAGCAGCCTTAGAGTAGGGCCGGGATGTCATTAGCTTTCTTTCTTTCTTTCTTTCTTTCTTTCTCTCTTTCTTTCTCTCTTTCTCTCTTTCTTTCTTTCTTTCTTTCTACCCAGGAGCTTAGAGTGACCCACGCTAAGTCAGCCACTTGCTGCTACTATGTCTGTGTAGTTGGTGGGATGGGCAGTTTTGTGGCAGAATGGGACACATAGAATGTGATTTCCTCTTTATAGAGCCTGCGGCCATGTGAGTTAGTGAGTACCAGTCAGACACTAGTGATGAGGAGAGAAGATGATGGAGACAAAGGAAGTATGGATGCCAAGAGATCACTGGAGGGCTGAGCTTCCCTGTTCAGCTCTGAGGCCTGCATCCCTTGGAGCCCAGGGTATCCTGAGCCTCCGAAGAGGTATCTCTACCCACCAGGGAGGTTCCCACTGCTCCCCAACTCCACTTCTTTTCTGCTTAACTGCAGGTCTATTAAGGAAGTGCAAAGTCTACTAAGCTTACCTCAGAAAACATCACTTTAGAAGTGTCTGGTGCTTGCGGCATTCAGGGCTGTGCCCCACACATCCGATTAATGATGCGCAGAATGGGAAGGCCAAGATGAATGTAGGGTGGCCATTTGAACTTTGTTTTCTCAAGGACAAAATCAATAAAAATCGCCCTGCTCAAGGGAGAAGGCGCAGTGAGGGAGAAGCAAATTTCTTTTCACTTTGTAATGGTAAACAAAGCCTGCACAGAGTAGTATCTGATGTGGCTGAGCAGGGCCTGGTTTCCAATTTCTCTTGATGTGTCAAATGTATCCCTTATGTGAATCATGGTTTAAAAATATTTCTATGCAGTGGGTTTGGGGAATCAATAAGCTTTTATGATGCTCTCCTTGCTTCACATAATTTCTGATTTCAAAAGAAACCCTGGGTATTCTTTAAAGATGTTTATATATTATGCATTTTCAAGATTAGTTTCTTTTCTTTTCTATTTTTTTAATCTTCCGACCTTTTTGGTTCTCTCTCTCTCTCTCTCTCTCTCTTTTCTTTCTTGTACATAATGCTAATGACTTCGAAACTTACACATAAATTGAAGCCGGATTTATAAAATGCAATAAAAAAAACTCCGTGGGAAGGAAGATAAATATAACAAGCCATGAAACCATGTCAGCCCCTTCCAACATTGGAAAGACTACAGACAGGGACATTAATAACCAGGATGTGTGGCATTTCCCAGGTTAGGGGCTGGGGCTCCCAGCAAGGAGCTTTAAGATGAGCTGTCCTGCCTTCCTTGATTTCTCTGAAATTCAAATCTAATTGCAGATTGGAACCTATCCATCTGCTCAGTCTGTAAAAATAATTTTCCCTGAATATTTACCCAAAGTGCATTATTGCTTATACAGTTGTGAAAAGCATTTAGCACTTTATAATCCTCTATTTGCTCCTATGTGGGCCTGGGAGTATACTCTCCTTACAGAATTCACAAATGCCTAGAAGGCTAACAATTTTTACAAAGTGTTCCTCATGGAAAACATCTGGAACTTTTCCAGAATGGCATTCCAGATGTTATGGTTTTAGCAGTCACAAAAGTACACTGGGCTGTGCGTGCGTGCCTGCGTGCATGTGTGTGTGTGTGTGTGTGTGTGTGTGTGTGTGTGTTTCCTGGTCCACATAGCCTGCTGCTTATGCACACTGGGTTCTCCTCGCTTTACCACTGGGACACTTTAGGTTTGAATTGTTTAATATTCACTTCTGGACAACTCTGCTTTCAGGACAATTACACATCTGGAAGCAGGGGTATCTGATGGAGACTACTGTAACCAAATATGCACCGAAAGGGATTTTTTAACTGGTATTTTAGGACCGACTCTTTTTTTTTCTTCTCCCAAAAGTTGAATCAGAAAGAAGACTAAACACAGGGTGGGTGAGACTTGGGTGCATCCCATATGTGGAAAGAGCTCTGGTCTTTTTATTCCCAATCTATACTTAACAGAGGAGAAATTATTCTCTTGCTTGCCCCAGCTACAGGGTATGTGTAAAGCAAGGAACACAGTAGATGAGCAGGCAGGACTTCAGAAGGGTCTCCTTCCAGGATGCTGAATGCTGCTTGATGGGCTAGGTGTCCTGGAAGGATTGTGCCAAATCATAGCACCATGCCCCATATTATCTCCCTTCACATCCTCTAGATAGCAGCTTTGTACATTTCTTGGAGCATCTGGGAGACATCAGAGCCCATAGAAATTCAGACAAGTAGCTAGAATCAACTCCTCCAGGTCTTTCAGAACCAGGACAATGGAAAGGAATAAAAAAGAAAAGGAGGAGAAGGGAAATCTCAGTAGGCTACCATGGATGGGAAAAATCCGCTAAAATCCAGGGCCCTGGAGTCTTCTAGCTATGAACTGCTCCTATCTTAGGGCAAACAATAGGATCTCAGTAACAAACCAAACAGACACATTGAGAACCTCCTTTGAGCTACAATATTTGTTGAGCATCACATAGAACCAAATAGATTTTATATTATGAGTGCCTACTGGAGGGAGAATGGAGGGCATAGTAGAAGGAAAACAACTGCAGTAAAATCTAGGTGAGCAATGGGTGTATGGTGGGCTGAGTGCTAATGCTGGAAGTGGATCTAGGTGGCTGAGAGGAAAGAGGGTGTGAGTCATTAGAGAAAGTGTAGGGGTGTAACTCTACAAGAGGTGTGCAGATCGCTCAGGGTTATCCTAAGGAAGTGAGGTTTGTGTTTGAGAAAAAAGCCATACAGAGTAAGGGTTGAGAGGGCCATGGAAGAGCACTTCAGTAGTCTCTGATCTTTCAGCTTAGCCAACACTGTGGGCCTGCTCTACCCCAGGCATTCATACTATAAAATATATTTGGTTCTATGTAATGCTCAACAAATATTGTAGCCCAGAGAAGGTTCTCAATGTGTTTGTGTGTTTATGGAGATTCTATCTATTTCCCCTGAGGTTAGAAGATCTGAGATGAGCTGGGCTGCCACACTTTGCAAAGACACAAAATTCTCATGGGATCCATCTTACCCTTCCGTACTGCAGAGGGTGCAGATGCCGAGTGGAAATGTACCCATTGCTGTAGGCCTGACTGCCTACACAAGGCATATAATATCTCAGGAGGTAAATTTGAATGCAGCAAAATACTATCTATATATAGTTCTTTACCTATGAAATAAGTAGATGTTTGCTTTAGGCTTTTTCCCCAAGGGATTTCTGCACAGCCCTGGATTCAACTTGGTACGATCATAAATGAAGCTGCTGGCAATGGAGAGGTTCTACTGCACACTAATGTTGTTCTGGGAACTTCATAGGACCTATAGTCCTCACTGAGGTATCCATCCAAGGTAGGGAGCGAATGTTCCATCAGCCTCAGGGCCATGATTCCCACAGTCACTCAGGCTCACTGATGTCTTAGAAAGATTTTTCCATCAGATTGAACTGTACCTGAAAGCAGAGGCTTCTGTCCTGCCCAGTTCTGCAGCCATTCAGTCCTAAAGAAACACACAGAGGCCTACATTAATTATAAACTGGTTGGCCTATTAGCTCAGACTTCTTATTAATTAACTCTTATATCTTACATTAACCCATAATTCTTGTCTGTGTTTACTGTGTGGTTTGGTACCTTTTATCACTGAGACATTCTCATCTTGCTTCCTCTGCATCTGGGTGACGACTGCAGACTGAGGCTTCCCTCTTCTTGGAATTCTATTCTGGTCACCTCTTATACTTCCTGCCTGGCTACCGGACAACCAGCATTTTATTAAATCAACACAAGTGACAAATCTTTACAGGATACAAGAACATTGTCCCACAGTAATTACCAGTTTTCTGGGTACTGGGAAACCTCTAGTGTTGGCCAAACCATGACAACTTTTCACCATCTTTGAAGTAGTTCCTGATTTGTGTCTCTATCCTCCTGAGAAAGGCAGCTATGATTTTCCTTCCCCTCCGAGGACTGTCTGTGAAGAATTGGATTTCTGGTGGGCCTTGACTCCTTGCAGTCTTACTATAGACTGTTACTGTTAGAGGAAGATCATGATGGTCCTTGCACCTTCAGGAAAGTATCAAGGAAGTGCTTCTATGGATCTGGGTTGGTGGGGAGATGGGGGGGGGGGATCTGGTAGGTCTTTGGGGAGGGGAAATTGTGATCAGAATATATTAGCTGAAAAATTATTTTCAATTAAAAAAACAAAGTGAGATAAGTGTTCATTGTCCATAAGGAAAGAAGGAGTAATTATATATCGCAGAAACAGTGTTGCTCCTCATTCTTCACGATTTTCTGCTCTGCTCCCCAAGACCACCTTCTCTTTCTCTGATTTCCATCATTCTCCTCTTGGGGCCATTTTTATACTCCTGCCTCGATACTGATGCCATTGACATCATATCTTATGTCTGTGATGTCAATGTCAATCTAGCCAATGATATTGACTTCATATGTCTGGAGCCAATGTTGTTCCTTCCTGAGGCATCAACAGGGTCACCAAAGGGTCCAATCTCAACCCCACTTTACTTCTACTTTCCCTGCTCTCTTTTGATCCCAAATAGTTTTAGTATAGTGATGATACCACAAATGTTATTTGATCTTCATTTCTGTCTCCCTATCTCTCTGTCTTTCTTTTTGCCAAGGCACATAAACACAGAAAACACTTATTCATAAACACACAGACACACACACACACACACACACTCACCCACATACACACACACACACTGGGGGTGTCAACATCCCCTTTAATTACTTGATGTACATTAGGAGAAACCAATATATTCTCCTAACAGCTCTCTTGTTCTATTTATATTCAATTTCCTCATTAAATTTCTCTGTATAGTTGCATCTTCTCAGACCTACCTTATTCCCTTTGGCGAGGTCACAGTTATTCTAAAACCTGCTCCAGAATATTACATTTCTTCATTGTGTACCCCCTGCTTCCAAGTTAAGCCCAACTTGGTAACTTGGAGATTGGGTCCTTTTTATTTAGTTTGTAGTTTTATTTTTACCTTTACATAGGATAACCTCATCTCTCTCTTTTCTCTCTCTCCTACTTTGCAGTGATGCTGTCTACCTCCAATCCTTCACATGGGCATTAACTATGCATTAAGTGGCTCTTCATCTCTTAATATTTAACCCCCAAACCTCACTTCTGAGATCCTGTGATGTATACCCAGTTCTTTCATGAAAGGGCTGAAAGGGTAGATTGAAACTTTGTCTTGAATGAAGCCTCAGGTGTTCTCGGGTATCCCACCATCCCAGATGAACTCTAAGTGGACTCTCTGGTAAAGAACCCTATACTTCAATGACTCCAAACATCTTATTTTGATAGTATTCAATTGACAATAAAGAGATACTGAAACAATTGAATTTCTCATGGATCTATGAATATTACTGTGAGGTAAGGTTAAGGAACTATGATCATATGCCCTTTGTATCTATTTTATTTAATTTATGGTTTCAAAACACTAATGATAAAATTCTGGCCATATACATTGCTTTGAGAAGACTGGAGTGCTAACATGACATGAGCTGAATATTTAGCATGGAGCTAAGTGATCATTGTGTAGTGTGTAGTCGTCCTAGACCTTCGTCACTTACCTTCAGGGAAGACAGTTGAGTCATTGGACATGAAGTCATTGGACATTTGTACTCCTTGCCATATAGGCTTATTATAATCTCTCCTTCCCATTTTTTGGCGTTCTAGTTTAAGTGCAAGTGCATCTTCTACTTGTCTGTGAACTCTTAGAAATAAGGCTTTAAAATAAAAACCAAGGCCTATTCCTTAGTAACTGGATATACTTCAAATTTTGATTAGTGAACAGGGCTGATCCTATGCTGTGTGGCTCACACCTTTGTGAATGCTGATGCATGGATACTCAGTCTCAAGTCCCGTTCTCAAATGTGTAATACCCAAAGATGTGTAACAAAGCCAAAGGAACTTCCTATGATTATTTTTATTTTACAAAATTCATCTGAAATGAGTAACATTTCCCTCTCTTGTGTTATATTAATAAGAACAGCTGATTTATGGTGTATACTGATGTCATACCAGTTCAGAGCATGGAAAAAATATTTTGTATCCAGGAGTAGGTAGGGAGATTCTGAGGAGATTTCTGGGGAGGTGGTTAAATGAGTATCACAGATTCTGTCTTGAGGAATGGGAAAAGGTTGCCCAACTACAAACACTCTGCCAAAGGGATAGTCTTGGGTGGGGCAGCAAGAACATGAGGGGGTTGAGGATCCAGAGGCATGGAGCCCAGCCTAAGATCCAGTGAAGTCCATGACTCCGTAGGACCAATCCTTGCTTTGCTGATTATCACCATTGGGAAGTTCATAAAATAAAGTTTTTTGAATGAGTGTTCTATATCTCTGGACACATGCAGGAATTCATAAAATGACTCCTCTGGGAAGTGCTTTCCTACTTAGCTGATACTCAGTGCCTGATCTTCAGCGAGGAGGTCAGTGATATCTATTGACAGACATGCTCTGGCCTTGTTCCCCAAGGCCTCCTCGGAAGGCTTCTGAGGAGGCTGTTTTCCTTCTTTTTCTGACTTCAATACTCCCTCACCTCTACCTTCCCAATCCCCATCTTTTCCAAGGGCACTCTCCTTTGTCCCTCCTTCCTCAACATCTGAGAAGCTTGATTAGAGGTAAGCCCACAGAGCAAGCCCCTCAGCATCTGCCTCTCTCTCTCTCTCTCTCCTACTCCTCCCTGAGTGAGGCATCTGGTTCTCATTTTCCTCTTGATGCATTGGTCTCCACTTTCACCTTGCTCTGTTTATGTATATATTACGTCTGTTTAAAACCCTGAGCTCCTAACTGGTTTTGCACCCCTCTTGATGTAAAGTAACTTCCAAAGGAAATCTGAAGAGAGCTGGACAGATTGAGAAGGGTTTGAGTAAGTTTCAAGCCCTACCCTCCCTATGCATCTTGGGAGATGTTCACATGTCAGATCATTTTGAAGGGAAGTATTCCTAATCTTTACCCATGGTCAATTTTCATGGAGTCTAACGGCTAGTAAAAGGGAATTCAAATTTATTTATGGGTAGATAAAGGCTTTAGACAAGAACATCCAAAGCTATTATGATATTCTCAATGAGATCTGTGACTGTGACTAAAAATAAGCTAAAATCCACCTCAATGATCTTTGTGTGTAGTTACTGCAGCAATCCTATATTTACTAAGAGGAAACTCAAGCTTGGGAAATTAGGTACTTGCTGATGTCACTGAGTAGTGGGTCACAAGAATAAAACCAAGTGGCTGGATCATTGTGTACCATTGCATTGCTCAGTTCCTGACGTGGGAGATCCGCCTCCCTCTTTCACCTGTTGGAATGTATAGCCATGTAAGTGATGCAGATACTCCTCCCGCCTGGTGGAATGGCTGGCCTTGCAACCAGGCTTATTGAAGCACGTATGCTCCCTCCCCACCCCTGTCCACCAGGTGACCCTAATGTACAAGTTTGAAAGCCATTAGCCAGCAACATCTGGAATAGTGAAAGGAGACTCAGTGTGACTTTGGAAACTGCTGTGCTGGTCCATTTTAGAGACACTAACTCAGTATATTGATCTATTTCTAGACTGTCCCTCAGTCCAGATGCTCCATCAGGACTGGCCTTTATTTTTCTCTCCTCATCAAAGATCAGATCTGGAGGTATCCACAGAAATGCCATCTCCCTTTATAGCACTGCTAGCCCCTTTATTCTTTGGCCTTCTATAAGAATCTTCTATAGGAATCTCAACCTACCCACCCAGAGGCTTGTGTGGGACTCCCCTCTTTATGCTGTGAATATGTTTTATTATCATTGATTAATAGAGAAGTTGCTTTAGCCTGTGGCAGGGCAGAATAGAGCTAGGCAGGAAAACTAAACTGAGTTCAGGGGGAAAGTAGGTGGAGCCGGAGAGATGCCATGTAGTTGTCAAAGGGAGAAAGATGTTGGAACTTTGCTGGTAGGCCATAGCCTTGTGGTGATATATAGATGAATAGAAATGGGTTAATTGAAGATATAAGAGCTAGCTAGGAATATTCTTGAGCCATTGCCTAAACAGTGTTGTAATTAATATAGTTTCTGTGTGATTATTTGGGTCTGGGTGGTTGGGAAACCAAAGTGTAGTCTCTGTTTACAGAGGCCATTTTGACTCCTCTTTTATACTTTCCCATGGTGAGACATACAGAGATGACAAACATTGAAACACACAGTTATTGATGACAAAGAGAAGTCATTCAGAAAATGTTTGGGGATAAATGAATAAACGATCACATGACTTTAAAGAATATCCCAAACTTCTTAACTACTTACCATCTTTCCCACTTTTTATGTCAACAGAACTCTGGACATCATTAAGTCTCTAAAATTGATTTCTAGTTTGGCTGGGCTGTTTTCTGGAATTCTTCTAGCTCTTAAGTAAGAAGAAATGGAAAAAAAATTTGCTTAATTTTAATTTGTCAAAAATGTTATTTACAGACTATTATCCAAAGAGAAAACGGAAGTAAACTCATTTGGGTTGGAGAGGTTAAACACTCTTTGACATATCAGCTGCTATTCAAACTGTTCACTTCCCAGATAGGGCACATATAATTGTTCATGGAGCCACTATCAAGGGTTTTCATTGTTGATCCACAAACTAGGGTAGACCTAGGATCCCAAATTTTGGTCTCAATATTCATCTTACCTAACATCAGGTATCCCTATTATTATGATCTTTTTAACCTGGTGGGTTTTCAGTAGTCAACCTGACCTTTTCTTTTCCAAAGCTATCAGCTGTCCCCAGTATTTCAAGGGATTATACTGAGATTCTCCTCGTGCCCTTGTTTCCTGTCCATGAGTTGGAGACAGATTGGAGGTGAGTGAGAAACAGTAACAGCTTCAGGTAAAGGCTTACCCTTTGGATTTTTTTTTTTTTGGAAAATTTGAAGTGTTTATGAAAACATTTAGATCATGAAACATATCCTTTAGAAATAGGAGATTTTGTTGAAATTAATCAGAAGAGTCTTTTAAAGACAATTTTAGACAATTCGTGTGTTACCGACATCTAATAATTTCTCTTGGCAGAGAAATTTTCAAGAAAATCAGAAACGAGACAAATTTATGGCTTCAAGAGGAGGATGAGATCAGCACTGTACATCAACTCTGACAACAGAGTGCTAAGCTAGGGTCCTGGGGTGAAGAGGCTCCTGGATACATGCCTGTTGTTTGGGATTTTTGTGTTTGATGCTTGGCTTGTTACTTCCTTGTCCCTCAGTCCTCTCAGCTCTACAATGGGGACATGGACAGTATCCTCCTTCTCGGGCTTGATGACTATGAGGTGATTGTAGGCAAGGAAGGCCTATTTGATACAGCTTTCCAAAGTCAGCTTTTTAAATCTCTGGGTGGCATACATATGAAGAAGTGGCTCAGCGGATGTATACACTTGCCTATGGGCAACTAAATTAGTAGGCATAGGTTTGACTTTTGTATTCAGCCAAAGAGTCTTGCTAGATCATCATCTACCATCCTGCTGTTAAGAACAAATACCAGAAAAGATTTGGTATCCAGTACAAACCCACATGGCCAGTCCTCAAACTTCCTGACAGTGGTCCTATCTCTGAGTGACTTGGACAGGCATTTCCTAGAACCTTCTACTACAGGATTAGCTTCAGAAGAGTTGGGATACAGCGACCACAAAGAACCCTTATTCTCACCTTCTGTCTTAACCAAACTCAAGCCGACTCAGACAAGGAATCCAAAGCCACCTCCTGCATGGTGGCCTTCTCTGCAGTGGGTGGTACTCTACATTTGAGTTCACAGCAGGGAGAATTTCAACCTTTCATCACCCAGAACCACAGTTGAAGCCTGAAGAATGTGACGGAATTAATTCTGTAGGCCTTGGTTCACAACATCTAGCATCCCGCCCACCCTATAAACGAATCACATTAGTTTGCCGCTCTGCGGTGGCTGACAGCTTCCTCTTCACCCAGGGAGGCAGCAAAAGCTGCTGATGTGAGAACATAAACATCTATGACAAGCAGAGCCCTTTACAGGGCGTTCCAGCCAGGTCACAGCCCTGGCAGCCAGATGGCATCAGAAATGTCAGGTAGGTGAGTGGCTGGTGGATGAACAAGCTGCACACAGCCCTTTCCTGCATCTAGCAAGCGTGAGTATTTGTTCTTGTTCATCCCAAGAGGAGACTCATATCTGCTAAAACAGGCTACCAGACTGAAAACCAGAGCTTTAGAGGTGAACTCCCTTACAAAAGAAGGTGCCAGTCTCCAGCCTCTAGTACCTATGCAACTTGGAGCAGATTACACCTGGATTCAGTTTCCTATGAAATCCACTCTGCCACATTTTTAGAGGTTGTAATGTGGGGATATGGTTCAGTTCTCTATCTATGTCTGTCTGTCTGTCTGTCTCTCCATCTGTCTCTGTCTCCTCCCCTCATACACACACACACACAGACACACATAAATGCATGCACGGATGCATGCATGTGCACAGATGCACATATATGTACACTTGTGTGCATACAATTTCTGTTGAATGTATGGAGAGACATTGGAAAGAACACTATGAAATCCGATTGACTTATATTTAATTGTCCTTTGATGATTAGTGTCTTCTGTGAACCTACTTTGATGGGGGCCCTGAGTACATCTTAGTCACCACTTTGGCCCCATACCCTGTGCACTAGCCTGGCAAGTACGTAACTCTTAGCTCATGTTGTAAAATTCGTGAATATGAGCAGAGGCGATAGTGCCACACTGAGGTTCTGGAGCCCGGGTGTCTTTCATATCCTTAATTTAATTATTTTAAGGCTCCTGTATGACATTACCTGTATCCCAGTTTTATCTCATGTGGGTCTTCTCTCCTTCCGAGCTTGGGAGGAAATGTTCTCAGGAGGGAACACTATCTTCTCATCTTTCCTGTTCCTGGAAGAGAGGCCCTTAGCTTGAATGGGGGAGCAAATGTTGTATAGATTTGCCTGAATCCTGAGCCAATATTAAAATGTATGATTTAAGGGAGATAGTAGGGTGGATCATCAGGTAAAAAATGCTTGCCTGTTTCTTAATCTGAAGACCTAGGCTCAATCTATGGAAGCTGCATGTGGAATAGGGGAACCAAGGTTTACAGGTTGTTCTCTGATCTCCACACTTGTGTGCTGACACAAACAATAAATAAATAATAAATAAATGCATTTTTTGTTTGTTTTTTCAAGACAGGGTTTCTCTGTAGCTTTCGGAGCCTGTCCTGAAACTAGCTCTTGTAGACCAAGCTGGCCTCAGACTCACAGGGATCTGCCAGCTTCTGCCTCCCGAGTGCTGGAACTAAAGGCATGTGCCACCACCACCTGGTTTATTTGCATTTTTTTGAGACAGGCTTTTTTTGTGTTTTCCTGGCTGTTCTGGAACTCACTCTGTAGACTAGGCTGGCCTTTGACTCACAGAGATCTGCCTGCCTCTGCCTCCTGAGCACTGGGGTTAAAGGACTGTGGAACCACTGCCTGGCATCAATGCCAAATTTTAAAGTGCTTTTTTTCATGGAAGAAATAAAATTTCATGTTAGAAAACTTAGACACTAAAAATAGTATAATGAATGGTATTATGAAAGTTCAAAAATCAACCCCTCATGGGAGAATTTTAATTTTATTTTAATTTAACAAGATGAAACAAAATAGAAGAAATGGCACAGTGTCTAAATAACATTTCTGTGCTGTGCCAGAGTGTACTAAAGGAGTCCACCTCCCTCTTTTTTCAAGAATACAGGGTTGAAATGTCAGTGACATGTGCTTTATGCCATACAGCTCTATTGTGGTTTGGTTGAGGAATAGGCAGTTGGGAGTAGGTAGTTTAGGATCCCAGGACCGACTTACAGACTGAAGTTGGAAGGGATGCTCATCGTTTCTTCAACCGGTCTGTAGGAGGCTTTGGAGGCATCATGTGGTGGAACCATCTTGTTTCAGGGTCGGGAGACTGAGTTTCCAGAGGTTAAGTGATACTTATTTTTTTTAAGGAGTTATTAGAGCATTAGACTTGTCATGTCTTTTCACTTTGAGTTGCAATGCTCTCTCCATCATCTGGGCCTCATCTACAGTCACGCAATCTATTCCAAACTAAACACTTTTAGTCATCAATATTAGGTCTTGGATCCATGGTGGAGGCCGACTTTTGTTCTCAGCACTTACACTGTCTTTGATGTGTGCTAGACCCTGGTGCTAGCGAATCTTCTGCAGTTCTGGAAGTGAAGCCAGCTTTGTTGGTTGAGACGCCTTGGAATGAAATGAGAGGCTTAAATGACCATTGGTTCCAGCAATGCCAGGCAAGCAGGTGTGCGAGAAAGGTTCTGCCTTCATCCCCCTTTCAACTTCACCCTTGTCACTTATAGTTAGAAGCGGAGGTGAGAAGGTGCTAGTGGGAATACAGATGCTGTGTTTTCCTAGGCAAATTATCCGTACCCATCAGAGAGCGCGGGCACAGCCCATGTGCTAAGCCTTGGAGAGCCTTGCCTTTGTGTCCTCCGTTTCAGCACCAGCCTCTTGTTTTTGAGCAAAGGTTTCGAAGCGTTGCTCAGGTTTCACCCTTTCAACATCTGAATGTCATTCCTTTGGCTAACCGATGCTTTTCCTCCTCTTTCTCACTGGGCGATGACAGGAGAAACTGCTAGGTTTTTTTTCTTCCCCCCTTAAAGCTGATTTAATAGTCCACTTGTAAGAAGCTACATAGCGACCACTCTGTTCTGAAGGTTTGGAATTTATTTGATTCACCTTCTCAGATGCCTTATTGAAATTGTCTTTAGAATGTGTCTAAAATTGGTATTGCGTGCTCTGCCGATGGCACCAGACCCTGGATTTCCATCCAGGTAATTATTTAATTGTCTCTTCTAATTCTTTCTTCTGACACTCATTTTGAAGTTTACTTTTGCCATTTTGTTGGAACCTCACTCCAACAAAACCCCACTCCTTCCCCAAACATTTAACTCCCCTCAGTTCAATCCAAGACCAACCCAGAAGTTCCCAGGTTGGCTCTAAATCAATGCCAGACTTCCTGATATGTTAGTAATGGCTTATGCTCCAGGATAAGAATTTTTCTGAGTGGTTTCAGAAATGCAGAGAGAAAAGTGACAGAGAGCTCATTATTAGCCACTAGTAATGATTTCTGCAAACAGGTGGAAAAAGACGTGGAGGAGAGATGAGAAATTGATTGTTAGAATACAAAATAAATATTTGAAGTGTGGCACACTGTCTCAGTGTCTCTTGATTTCAGCTGAAGTCTGCACACTTGCACGTGGCCCCACACAATCATAAAGAGTCAGCGTCATTCCATAGGAAGGGTAGTCCACTGGACCGTTTTTGCGGGGCCTTTGTCTATGGAGACCTGGCTAACTCCACAAAGGAGTGCCTCTCTATTCATGAAAACAGCCTGACCTCATCTTTTAAGGGCATAGAGGACACCACGTTAAGAAGTTATGGACCATTGATCAAGTTTTACATTCCTCCCTGCAAGATTCTATTCTATATAATTTAGCACTTTAAGTTTAATTTGTTGGAAGCAAGGTCTTATATCGTCCAGATTGAACATAAACGAGTCATATAGACGAGGATGACCTTGAACTCGCAATTTTCCTGACTCCACCTCTGAGTGCAGGGATTATAAATACGCAGCATCATATCACTATCCTCAGTTATATACAGTGCCGAGAATTCAACCCATGACTTTGTGAATGTTATACAACGCAGGCCTAGCAACTGAACCACACCCTCCGCTCCACAACATAACATCTCATGACAAACTTGAATGACTTGCTTCTCCTCTGTATGTCAGTTTCTTCCTTTGCAAAAATCAATGGTAGATGCTTCTCTGGAGATTGCTCTATTTTTCTATCATTATAGTAAAATATTTTACAATAGCATTACACAGAGGTTTTGGAATCATGAGTAGACAGCATCTTAGAAGTAATCTTGTCTGCCTTCCTGGCTCGGTTAGCCTTTGCTTAAAAATAATGTTATTTCTCAAAATTCTGTGGGTTGGCTCAACAGTCTCTCGTTTGCTTTCCTTGGACTTGATCATGTCACTGCTTTCAACTGGAGGGGCAAGAGGAATGGAAAGACCCAGGATGGCCTCACTCACTGCTTCAGAAGCTGATGTTGGCTCTTGGTTGGGGGCCCTTGCTTTCCATATGCCCTTTCGCCTTCCAGAGTTAGTATGGCATTCCAGGAAGAGGAAGCAGCAAGACCATTTCAGACCCATTTCAGAAGTCACCAGTGTCATCTCTGATGCATTCTGTTGGATAAAGCCAATCATGAGACCTGCCCAGATGCAGAGGAATAGGAAGTGGGCTCCATCTGTACTCTGGTGGGAGATGAGCAAACTCATCCTGCAAATGGGGCATTTGAGTAGAAAACATGTTGCTTGTCTTCACAAGGCATCCAGCATCCTTCCTAGTTAAACCAACAATATATGAGACATAAAACAATCATTTGAATAAGCTAATGACAAGCTCATGATGAAAACCCAGCTAGCTGGACTCCCTTGTTCTAGGTCTGTGCCCACTGCAACACACTGTTACAATGCCCTTTTCATCTTTATTAACCAATTATAGTAAATATTCACCATATTCTGTATTTAGAAAATTGCTGGACATTTTTATGCCCTCAAAGATGAATAGAGAACAAGTACTCTTTGCTTCAAGTGCTCTACAATCTATCCTCAACGTGGCATCTGTAGCAGGTTAAATAACCAAGTTGAACAGGGCTCCAACTTATCTTCGTATTTTACATAAGAATATGTGTCCTAGGTGGAAATGAAGCCCCTTCTTATCTTAAGGTCAATGGGCATTGCCATATATCTTTACTGGGACGATTGAGGTTCTTTTCCACTTTCTACACTCTCCACAGAAGGTTTAAAACATGAAGAAAGACGATATCCAAATTATCGTAAATCTGTCTGCATTCTGTTTCAGCACAGAGGCTTCCATGGATCTGCAGTGTTGTAGTTACTGGATTACTGTTTTTATCCTTTAATGGGGTGGCCCTCAGGGTCGAGTTTTATTATATGTGTCTTAAACATGTAGAGCTGAAGTTTCAGGGAGGGAGGTGGAGAGGTGACCTGAGTCAGAGTGGGACGTTAACCTTCTGACCTCTGAAGCTGATGGCTCTCAGGCACTTCTGCCTTGCAGAGGGGAGGCTATTTGGCACAGGGGAGGAGAGACAAGATGGCTCCCTGCTGTGTCATTGTAAGCTTTGAGAAGTTAAACTCAGGCTTGCCTTTGCCCTCTCACCTACCAAGGCCACCCCACAGCAGAGACTACCTTTGGGATCCCCTACCTCCTCTTCCTGGAACATAGATAGCTCTTACACTCAGGTCCTGTTGCTCATGGGTTCTCACAAGATGTCCCACCGGTACCTGATCTTCAGGAAGGAGGCAGCTGCTGATTAATCTCCGACACTTCAGTGGGAATGTCAATTAGTGGATAAGCTTTGGCTTCCTCCAGAAAAGCAATGCTTTGTGCCTGGAGAGAGGAAGCCTAGTCGTCAGCAACCAAGGACTTTCCTGGGGTCCTGAGTTCACAGTTAATGACTTCAGCTCTTTGTACCTGTTCAGAGCTCACGATTTTTATAAGGGAAATGATCAATAAAATTCCTGCTGCTATTATTTATTTGTTGGTGAAAAAAAAAAAAAAAACCAACAAGACCCAGAAATGGTGGCTATCCATGTTATATAATTAGTAGGTAGCAGGGTTAGAATTCAAGCTACAATTAACTAAATTGTCTTTAAATGACCAAGTTTGGCCCAGTCATTCATTCTTTCTCATTCTGAGAAATCCATCTACTCAGAGCTATACAGGGTTTAGTTACATAAACCCTTACGGATACTTTGAAGTGTAGTAGAGATGGTAGGGCTTTTGCTGTGATGAAAGTGACTGAGGACTGAAAGGTCATTGCTGCCCTGGCTGTCTGGGATGCACCAAATGGAAGTGGCATTGGGAAAATACCCTTCTGACAGATCCTTTGAGGCTTGGGTTTCAGCCTCCAGCAGTAAGTGTGCTGTGTGGTCTTGGCGACTCTTACAGTCTTCTTGGTCCGTTTTAAAACAAAGACTGAGCATAGGTAATCTTGGAGCCAATCTGAAGGCATTGTAGACCTGGAACTTGGAAAGATGCGGTCCTAATGCAGTAATCAGAATGAACCCAGACCTGGAGGCCCTAAAGGTGGTGACAAGTTTTTCAGGGACAGCAAATAGGCCACTCTGGCTAAGGATGATTTTTGTTGGTGAGGTTTAATAAAATAAGGTGAATCATTATTTTCTTTATTTTTTATTTTATTTTATTTTATTTTCGAGACAGGGTTTCTTTGTAGCTTTTGGTTCCTGTCCTGGAACTAGCTCTTGTAGACCAGGCTGGCCTCGAACTCACAGAGATCCGCCTGCCTCTGCCTCCCGAGTGCTGGGATTAAAGGCGTGCGCCACCACCGCCCAGTGATCATTATTTTCTTGACATGAAAAAAAAATATGTCTATCAGGATCAAGAAAAGAATGCTCCCTTATAATTGATTATTGCTTACGAATATTAGAAAATGGCATTGACTTCTTCTATCTCTTGGGCTTTGAACATGTTATAGCATTGAATTAGAACAGTTCTGGTTATTATATATGAATGTAACATTGCTTACGGTATCATGCCCAAGTCTTGCAGAAGACCAAACCAGATGATATCCAGGCATGGAGAAGGGAGGTAGTCATGATGTCCCATCCCTACCTGGAGAGCTATTGGCCACTGATGGCTGCTGAGAGAGAGAGAGAGAGAGAGAGAGAGAGAGAGAGAGAGAGAGAAAGAAAGAGAGGTTTTGTCATGGATGCAGCCTGGATAAAGGTACCCATAATCTAGCAGGAGGCCCTATGCCCAACATGTACTGCACCATAAGTAGATTCAATAGAGTCTAAAAACAAATAAACACAAAATTGGGAGGGAATGGTGTGTGTGGTGGTGATGGTAAGGGGAGGACTGAGGGAAAGGAATGGGGGACACACTTGATCCAAAAACATTACAGCATGTATGCATTTTTCAAACAATGAAGAGTTCTAGTGTTTTACCAAGCAAAGCATATGGTTAGTGGTGAGTGAGACGAGGAAGCAATTTGGACAAGAGCTTTCTGGGTAGTCTTCAAGGGCTACTTGACATCTGTCTATTGTGTTCTCATTGAGACATTGTCAAGAGCAGCCGCCATCCAGTTCCCTCTCTCTCCTAGTTCTTCTTGCTTGGCTAGAGAAGAGAGCTTTGATAAAGGAGCTGGACCACGAGGCAGCCGCATTGTGGGTCTACCCCTCCTAGCTATGAAGTCTTGCCCAGGGAGTTACCATCACCTAACCCTTGTATTTCTTTATGAAAATGGGTATAATGATATCTACTCTGTCTGCTTCACAAGAGTCTCTTAGGTAACAAATGGAAGAATCTGTGTGAGTATGTTTTATTATGGAATAAAAATGTTATAGATAGTGGGAGTGGTTCGTGTCCAAACCCCTCCATCGCAGGGATCTTCAGTCTCCAGTGAGCTCATGCTGCTACATTCACCCTATAAAACCACAGCATTTTTCTTGGGCACCCAACACCCGCATCACAGAGTCCTGTATGCCCAGAGTGTACAGCGTTGAGCATGACAGCCAGCTTGGAATTGTGTTAGCAGAGCAGGTACTGAGAACAAGCCTGGGGCTGTGGAATTTTTTAAAAAGGGACCCAACACCAACATCTCTGAAATAAATTGATTTGGTTGAAATGTTTCCAAAGAAATTACCTTAATTCTGAGACTAAATATGCGGCGTTCCAGCCCAAATGGACTTTCTTGGCCAACCCTTCGAGAAGTAAACATCGTAGTTTAACACGGAAAGGGTGGTAGCACTTGTAGTTTCTGCTCGCTGATGTCACTCCTTGCTTTCTGAGCCAAAGTGCCAAAGAACAAGAAAATCCAACACTTCCTCCAAGGATGAAGGCATGGGTTGGGAACGATACAAAGATGTTTGTGGTTTCTATATATTTTCTCTTAAAGAAAAAAAAAAGACCGTCAGGAATTGAAGAGGATCCATTTTTCAGAATCTTGACAGACACATGTGCGCTTCTTGGAGAGAACCCCACCTGGGATTCTTGTCTGTCTGGTCACAAAAAAGCTGTCTTTTTTTTTTTATTCCTGATTTAAAAATCAAAGGATCACAGAGGGTTTAAGCCACAGAATAACTTGTGCTAAACCTGATTTTCAAAGTCTGGCCCTGGATAAGACCTTGGAATCTGGGTAAAGTTGAGATTTGTGATGAGAGGAGAATTTGCATTTTACTGACACAGAAGTGAGAAGAATCAAGCTTTCAAGCATGCTAACATCCCCTGGTTTCCATGAACAAGGTTCTACCAGAACACAACTCTTTCTGGCAACGAAACTTCATTGTATTTGAGGATAAGTTTCTCCTTGATAAAGAAGATATATTTTTTTGGGAACACATTGTAGTCCTGGGATCTCAAATCGTTTGGCAGGGAGCATGCTTACAATGAAACGATAGGGGAGGGACACCTCCTGTCACTCAATGGGGTGGTTCACTGACAACTTCAAATGGCATCTGATGGAGTCAAGTATTCCAAGGCCTTCTCCTGGGAAAGCAAATAAGAGGGTTGGTTTTCAAATGTGCTGGTAGATTGCTATTTTGATCTATCTCTTGGAAATTTCTGCTGTGCACGCAAAATACTTGGGTGGATTCAATTTGATTCCGTCAACCTGAGTGAGATGTTTAATCCCTGCCAGAGGCACCTCCCATCCACAGAGGAAACTGCAGCATGTTTCATCTTTCGCCTGCCCCCCCCCACCCGGACCCCCAGTGCCCAGTGAGTAATGAATTAGCATGGACCAGTTGAGTGGAGATGATTACATTTTGTACTGGTGGTAGAATGGGCAAGGAGGTAGAGAACGGACAATCCATCTTCCCGGAGTGCAGAGATGAACAAGGTCAAAGAAAGCTAAAGAAAGCTTCAAAGCTGATATTTGATCTGAATCATAAAACAAAACCACATTGTGCAGCGAGCGAGAGCATCCATTTTTTTTCCCTACTGAACTTTCAGGTTGTGTAGTTCTCGTGTAGCCAAGAGGAGATACTAGTATACACTTAAAGTACCCACATTTTCTTGAATGTAAAGTGGGGCTCTGAGGTGCCTTACTTTATTGCATAGGCATTGCTTGCTGTCTCTGCCTCTGGGCTGAATGTCAAGCTCTGCCCTCGGTGGCTGGAGCGCCACTCTTCAGAGCCACCTTACCTGATTTCCTCCCCTGCCCTCACATGGGTCCCTGAGACAAGCTGTTGTACTTGGCGTCCCTCCACCCTCGGGGTATGTAATTACTCAGAAACTCCCAGCTGTTCCCCAGCCCCACACTGAGTTCCCAAACAAAACCTGTGAAAACAGCTGTGATGGCAACTCGGGCCGCTGCTGGCAACTTTGCCCGGGTGCAGAGCGCATGGGCAGGCTCTTGAGGCCCAGCTGCTCCAGATGTGAATGGAGCCTACATGGACACTGTCTTTGGGACATACCCAGGAAAAGACCTCCCTGGAAAGTCAGAGGTTCCGTGTTGCTCTTTTGACTCGGTCCAAACTAAATGGGGTCGAAATGTCTTCTGTCTGTTTCTTCTGGGCTTAGGCTCCTGTCTCTGCAATCATGAGGCAGGAGGAAGGCTCTCTGGGTATATAAGCCTCACCTAGGTGGAGTCTGTATGCTCATCACCTGTTTGTACGGGGACCGTGGTGTCCACGTAGGATCTTCCTGCCTTCCTGTCCTCTTACCCTGGTCCAGTCATTTCTGCCTTTGCACGTGCCTGTGGTTTCTACCGGCAAGCTTGTTACCTCCATGCGTCCACCCTTCTTCACTTCTTGCCCTGTTGTTGGCACAGCGGCTGTTGCTCCCTTACTGTGCTGTTTCCATCCTTCTGAAGCATCCTATTACCGCCATACCTTTCTCAGGTGAAGGTGCTCGGTAACATGATTCCTTTGTTTAAAACCTTAGGGCAGCCTGCTTTCCTTAGGATGCCCGGATGCCTTGTTCTGGCACTAAGACCATCTCTGAAGGACCCAGGACTAAGGAAATTGGGGCAACTTAAGTTTGTGCTCCCCACTCATAATGCAGATGTGTGCCTTTAAAGGGGTTGCCCCCCTGTGACCTTTCCAAAGCATCATGTACTTAGATCCAAATTTCAAAGTCAAGGCATCAAAATATCTATGTTGGAT
This sequence comes from Microtus oregoni, assembly GCF_018167655.1. Lineage (NCBI taxonomy): Eukaryota > Metazoa > Chordata > Mammalia > Rodentia > Cricetidae > Microtus > Microtus oregoni. The sequence goes on along the minus strand of NW_024543834.1, from coordinate 8,593,154 downwards.
TAGTTCAGCAGCATTTATAAATAAATATCTTTTAGCATCTGTTGCTCCTTCCTCAGCATTTAAATAATTTAAAGAGAGCATAATAGCATACAGTATCAAAATTCTTGTCTATTTTCCATCTTTGTACAGCTTTGTTTTAACCTCTATTTCGTTTATTTTTACTTTTAACTTTTTGCTTTTTAGACAGGTTCTCTGTATCTTTGACCTGAAGTAACTCTGTAGACCAGGCTGTCCTTGAACTCTCAGAGATCTGCCTGTCTCTGCCTCCCAGGCATTGGGATTAAAGGTGTACACTACGACACCTTGAACTCACAGAGAACTATTTGTCTCTGCCTTGTAGGCACTGGGATTAAAGGCGTGTGCTACCACACCTTGAAGTCACAGAAGTGTTGGGATTAAAGGTGTGTACTACCACACACAACAACTCTCTTCCTTTTTTTTTTGTTTTTTACTTTAAGAATTTTAACTTTTCGTCTGCATATATTTTTAACACGCTGTAAATCATTTAAAAATTTTCTTTGTCTTTGACGCTCTCTTTACTGTATCTCTCTCTGTTTTTCTGACCACATGAGTCTTTAATTTACCAAGCAATCTCAGTAGGACTAAAGGCATGGCTTTGCCGGCTAGATGTAGCCCATTCCTTAGCTTTCCAGCCTCATGGTTGAGGTACTGGCTGTAGCCATGTTTACTGCCACAACTCTATGGCATTTCAAGGTCCCTGCCAGCAAGTGAGCTTCAGCAGCCTGTGCTTGCAAACCACACGAACCGCCTGCATAAAAGAGTCAGAGTTTGCCCTGGCAGGACAGCCCAGAAAGCCAGCATTTTCAAACGGCGCAACTTTTTTCCTGCTACAGCTGAAAACCGAAAAGCATGCGTTCAGCTTTTCGTCAACACCATTTAAGTATTTAGTGGCAGGACCTCTTAATGAGCTGCAGGGTTTTGCAGCTAAAGCTGAGTCAGGAAGCCTCTCTTAGATGAGAGCACTTGCTTGCCTCTAGCAAGCAGAGTGCCACAAATGCTTTAAAGCCAGAGTTCACGCTGGCAGCACAGCCCCAAGAAGCTGCGCTTTAAAATGACACAGCGTTTTTTCTGCTGCTGTTGCCGAATCAGGAAATCTCTCTACAGCACGCCACCAACAAACAGCAAAAATCTGTGTTAAACTCTCTCTCTCTTATTTTTAAGCCTTCTCAGGTTTTTTAAGTGGATTTAGTCAATCACGTCAGGTGCCATTTGTAGTAATAAGAGTGGCGGAGCGGCGGGGCTGCATTCCCAGCACCCTGGCCGCCTGCCTGGCTAGCTTATGCCCGAAATAACAACACACAAACTGTATTCATTTAAACACTGCTTGGCCCTTTAGCTCTAGCCCTTACAGGCTAATTCTCACATCCCGATCAACCCATCTCTAATAATCTGTGAGCACCGGTCTTACGGGGCAAGATTCAGCATGTCTATCCTGGCGGCTTGCTTCATCTCGTGCGTCTGCCCGGGAGAGCGGAGCATGGCATCTCTCTGAGGCGTCTGCTCCTGAGAGGAGAGCTGTGGAGTCTGAGCTCACTTCCTCTTCCTCCCAGCATTCTGTTCTGTTTACTCCTCCCACCTATGTTCTAACCAATAAAATGGGCCAAGGCAGTTCCTTTATTAGCCAATGACCTTCCTCCATCATGGCCATTATTCAGGTCCTGTTTAGGCAGCCACATTACTGAGATTATGTGAGCAACTTCCCTACCATGCTTAAAGGACACTATATCTTCCATGGCTCTCTAGGGCTTTACCAGCTTTATTTTTTTTGGGGGGGGGGCGGGTTTCGAGACAGGGTTTTTCTGTGGTTTTGGAGCCTGTCCTGAAACTAGCTCTTGTAGACCAGGCTGGTCTCGAACTCACAGAGATCCGCCTGTCTCTGCCTCCCGAGTGCTGGGATTAAAGGCGTGCACCACCACTGCCCGGCTCCCAACTTTACTTTTCATGACCCATTGATGGTTGCTATGTCGAAGACACACTTACTGTCCTCCATACCCATTGGGTCCCTACCTCGGTGCATTCTGCCAACTCTGTTTCCATGCCTCCAGCCTCCACTGTGAGTCTGTCTAACTCTGTTCATTGTTCAGAATATGGGGGGAGCACTCCCTGCCCTCCCCACTTCTTGTGGCAGTTCAGGGCAAAACAAAACTTCCTCTTTCACTCTTATCTGCTCCCGTGTTCCGTGCTCTGTCATCTGTGTGACATTCCTAGTGTCACACCTTCCTGTTGCCAACGGTAAGATATTAGGCAGAAAAGGAGGACATGTTTGCTTTATCTTTGTCATCTCATAATGCCACAGGTTCCCACCCCCACTCAGCATCATGCATTTGAAATCACTTGGATTTTTATGGAAGTGAGGATTTAAGTCGTTAGCATGGACACCTCGATGAGATGCCATCGTAAGAATTAAGGATGGCCAGCCCTGATGCAGGTCCTACCATCTCTGTCAGCACCTCCTGCTCATTTATGGCATGGTGATGGAGGATCAAGTCCAGTCTTGGAAACCAGACTGCCAAGGTTTAAACTCAGGTTCTGCTGTTTCCTGATGGCTGTGTGATTGTGGATGTGGCCCTTCACTTTGTGTCCTTGTTACCTCTTTGTGAAGTAGACACTGTCCCGCCTAATTTAGGCTGTTTGGAGAGTAGGTAAGATCATACTTGTCAATGTCAATTCATTGTAAAATGAATAATGTTGACATCCAATGGCTCACTCTCCTATATCACTTACCTTTCTGTATATCTGGTCTCATTCCTCATGTACTGAGCCACCAGCCAAGAATCTGGACAGTAGACTATTCCACCAACTGTAAGCAAAGGGCAGTCTGGCTCTGTGTGTGCGTCAGATACAGCCATAGTCACGGAGTTGTATGTACCGCTAAGTCAGGAGAGGAAAACAGAGTGCTATGACAGGTATTTACTATTTTCAAAGACCTGAGATTCTGCTAGAGGAATCAAAACTTCTAGGATTGAATTACTTATGGAACATTAGAAATGAATTGCACATAGGAACCATTATTTATGGTGTTTCTAGTGTCTACAAGTCAGTGTTCAGAATTGTTTTGACTTTTTCTGGGGAGATGTGAGCAAGCATCTCTTCATCCCAGAGAGGGTGCCAATGACAAATCAAAGGAATGACCCAATCCAAGCCCAGTTTAGTGATCCAGTGAGTATGTTTACTGGGGTTGCTTACAAGGGCATGGGTGAGGGGTTACTTGTCAGAGTATTGATGGCTCAGGGGTATGAAAAGTACACTCCAGATTGATGACTACTCATGAAAGCTGCATCCTAGGAGTTCCTGCACAGCCTCTTCTCATCAACAATTGTGACTGCTTGTGTGACATTGAGGAGGGAACTTTCTAGGTTTCAAAAACTTCTTGAGACCCCCTGAATGCTGTTTACTTCCTGAGCTTTGTGAATTTACTTTGTTTCCCGAGTCGTAACTAGCTTCCTCCCTCCCTCCGAGTGGGCATATTTTCATTTGGAGGCAATTGCAGCACCATGGGAAGTCCAAAGAATCCTGTAGCTGTAGGGCTGGAAGACCATAGAGACCGAGTACAATATGTCATAATTTAATGTGGGGAAAACACCAACTCATAAGGGGAAATGACTCTTCCACAATGCCACAGTTGGTTTTGATGGATCAAAGATAGAAAGCAAGTCCCCCACTACCATAATGGCATTCTTTCTTACAAATCAAATTACTACCTCTAGATAAATCTTATGCTCTTGATCCTCAGTTTTCTTCTAAGAACCTTCAAAGGCTCTTCATTACCCTCAGGGTCAAATTCAAGTCTCTTACATGTTTCAATAGCAACCAGAGTCTGATTTCATTTTTCCATTCGGCAGAATATACTGTCATATTATTTGTGGTAATATAAATGTATACAATCCTTTTAGAAAGCATTTGGCAATATACAAAAGGGTCATAAACAACCTCATATTCTTTTATGCTGTAATCTTAACTCACTCTTCCTGGGTGACTATTCCATAACACAAGGAACTTATAAAATAGAGGAATTTATTAGAGCATCATTTATAACCCCAAACTGGAAAGAACCTAAATGTTAGCCACTAAAGAGATTTTAAAAGAAATCACATCCAATAACATCTCTCCCATGATGGTAAACACAATATCTCCTGAGGGAAGGAGTCGTTCTCCTTTGGGAACATGGCTACTGATAATTTGCCCCTACTGAGGGCATCATCAATTGGATTAATGTGATTATCAATGATAATATAAAAGAGGACATGAAGACAGGTGAGAGATAGGGTGGGGAGAACTAGAGGAAGGTGGAGGGAGGAAGTGGTGGATGATAGAGTCTAAATACCTTGTATAAATCTATGAAATTTTCAAAGAAAAATAAGATAGTTTTCCTCATCCATTTTAGGTCTTTCAAGATTATACCATATATTTTGATCAAATTTCCCTTCTCCCCCAAGCACTCCAAGATACATTCCTCTTCCTTACCCACCCAACTTTGTGTCATCTATTATTATTATTATTATTATTATTATTATTATTATTATTATTATTAATCAAGTCCAATTTGAATGCCCACACTATTTTTAGATGTGTGACCCCTCCATGTGAGTATGGTCTACATACCAAGGGCCATACCCGTCAATAAAACACCCTCTCTTTCTCCTAGAAACTGTCAGTTGCCAAGAGTTCTTCACCTAGGGATGCGACTTGATGACCACAACCCTTCTCTGTGCTGGGACTTTGTCTGGCTTGAACTCGAGCAGGTCTTACACACGCTGTCACAAACATTAAGTGTTGGTATATACTTAACTTTTAAGCTGTGCCAGGGAAACACTGTGTCTCTGTAGTCATCATCACCTCTGGCACTTAACGCTTTCTTCTCCACTTCTAAAATGACCCTAGAGTCTCGGGAGAAGGGAATTTGATAAAGATGTCATTCAGAACTGAGCATTCTGCAGTCCCTTATTCTTTAGTCCTTAACTAGGTGTATTGTGGGATCTCTGTGTTAATTATTCTCTACTGGGAACAGCAGTTTCTCTAACGAGGGTTGAGAGATGTACTAATCTATGGCTATAACAGTAAGTCATGAGAAGTTGGTTTAATAATGTGTTTCATTTACAGGATAATAGGAACAGGTTTCTCTAGGGCCTGTGACCTGTCCAGCCACAGGTTCTTGACCACTACAACAATACCACACATGGGTTTTAGTTTGTGGCATGAACCTTAAATCCAATCAGAAAATGGTTGTTTACTTCCATGTTGATCCACTATTGCACCAGCAGACATGCTTTTGCCAGGCTGGTCATTAGTGTATCAGAGCCAGATAAAATTAATACTAATTTTTCTTTTCCAGAGGTATGCACAACCCCACTGAACAGCATGAAAACTCGTCAGTAAATTGAAGTTTTCAGACACCAGCTTGATTTCTCCGTGTTTGGTGACTCAAGTATATGGTGCCTTAAGAAACACAGTCTTACCATAGATTCCTGGAGGTTAGCAAGAGTGAGGCGGCAGTTTCATAAGATGATTCTGGGTAGGTTGCTCTCCTCTTAGACCCTCTGTCCCCTCATTTATAAAATGAGAAGTAATGGAGTCACCTTGCCAACTGATAACAGCCATAGAAAGGCAGAGAACACGTCACTGGCACAATTCAGACTCCTGTAATGAAGTTAGTTCTTCCTAGGGGAGCTTTTTCAATTCCCTGCCACTTGCTTCTTGCTCAGAATTCTCTTACACCACTGCCCCTGCTGAACCTATTCATTCATTTTCTTATTTAATTTCACAGTACTGGGTATCAAATGCAGGCCCCCGCAAACGCTAGGCAAGAACTCTCTCCGACGGAGTGACACTCCAGCCCTTTGGCATGCGCTTTGAGTCAGTGTTACTTGGACTGCGGTTTGTGGTCTGCACTCCTTCCACAGGGCAGGTGTAGAAATGAAGTAAACATTCCAGTGATCCTGCCGCAGCTGAGTCATAAGCATGTGGTCAGTACAGGGATCCCATGGTCTGCTGTAAAAGGTTTGCAGGAGAGCACTGGGGAGAGAGGGAGCTGGGCAAAACATACTCAGAAATCAGTGATAGGTATGTGGGGGTAGCTTCGCGATGCAATTTATTTGAATCCTGTGGCTATTTGAATATATCCACAAGCAGCACTGAAAATGCCTGTACAAACATCCTCTAAGAAACAGCTGTTCTCCTCCAAGAAAAAAATCCTACCTTTTGGGGGAATCTATTTTCCTACACATTTGGCTCATGTTGCTCTCTTGATTTCAGTGATGAATTTATATGATGGTTTATCCTTTTTTAGTGTGTATGTATGCCTGTGTACATATGTATAAACCATATGCATATGCAGTGATCTCTTCTTACCTATCTATATTCCTAGATATTTTCTAAGTAGATGCTTAAAGCTGCAAATAACACCAAGTCCTCTAGATGTGATGTTTGTTTCATGTCTACACACTAATGGTAAACTTTATACATTATGCCCAGTAAGAGATAACAGTGATAACTGATTATAATTATGAAAATATAGTCTCATGAGAGTTACTGAAGACATATGAGTTGTTTATTCTGTAAGTTTCCATTTAATACATGCTACCTATGGTTGACCATGTTTAGTTGAAACCCTGAAAAGTAAAGCTGCGTGTGCATGGTTACCACCAGATAAATACACACACTACACATAGTACACAAACACATGTGTGTCGTATGTGTGTAAACTTGCAAATGGAATCTAAACTCTCCTGAGGGAGTCTACCCTGCTTTATAATTAATTCTATTTGTTATATACAAACTTTTCATAGGCATCAGGCTGCTCAGATACTGTCTTGTGATGGATTCAGGTCAGGCTTTCCAACTTGCCCAGTGATGAGGTCCTTGTTAAAACCTGATCCCTTGTGTTCTTCCTTGGAGACTGAGTTGCTAGCTCAGAGTGGAAAACAACATATAGGTCTGCCAAGAAATCTCCATTCCTAAGAGTCAGGAGATCAGCTTGGTGGTTTTTTTTTTCAATGTCCTCTGTTAAAATGTACATTTAGGAGGGAAACTTACCCATTTCCTGAGGTTTTCAGACATACGCCCCAACTTCTATCTCTTAACTTTTGTACCAAGATGGAAACTGAAACCTTGGAATTGGAGTGGAAAAGTGATCAGGTAGGGGTGGTCTCTGAGAAATGAGGGCCCAGCAAAAGGAAAGAGTCCTGGTTTTTTAACTGACATTGATTCTATCTGTTCACTATGTCCACGGACTCCGAAAATCCTTTTGAAGCTCAATCATTTAAACAAATTTTAATGTGATTCAACAATATGAATTATATATCCACAAAAGACCTGTAGCCTAAGAAATAAGCATGTGAAGGAATTGATTAGTCATAGAAATGATAGGCAAGACAGGCTCCATACATTGCCTATATGCCAATATGATGCCAAGTTTCACAACTCACTCTTAGGACAGACAAAACAACAAAAGGAACTTGGAGATTAATTTATAACATGTCCAGGGTTTAACCACTCAGTAAACAGTAAATCAGCCATTTGAATCTAAGTCATTTTGGTTTCTGTAGATGAAAATTTCTGTCCCACCTGGTCCTGCAGTCATTCAGTTCCAAAGAAACACATAGAAGCTTATATTAATTATAAACTGTTTGACCTCTTAGCTCAGGTCTGGTATTAACTAGCTCCTACAATTTAAATTAATCCATAATTCTTGTCTATGTTTAACCATGTGGCTTGGTACCTTTTCTCAGTGACGCATTCTCATCTTGCTTCCTCTGTGTCTGTCTGATGACTGCATCTCTCTGCCTTTCCTCTTCCCAGAACTCTCCTAGTCTGGTTGCCCACCTATACTTCACTTCCTGCTTGGTTACTGGTCAATCAACATTTTATTAAACCAATACAAGTGACAAATCTTTACAGTGTGCAAGAGTGTAATCCCACAGCAGGTCTCAAAGGTTATATTTCCATGATGCCATTTTGCTTCTTTGTCTACCCAGTCTCCAGTTAAATTCAGTGTGTGTGTGTGTGTGTGTGTGTGTGTGTGTATGTATGTATGTATGTATAGTGGATTTATACAATGTTCACATATAATTTACATGTAGGCAAAATAATGGAGGAGTTCCATAGGTTAGGTTCTGATCTGTCCTTTTAAAATTACATTTTAAAATCATTTTTCCTTTTTTTCATGCAGTCTAATTTGATCATATTATTTCACCTGCCTCCAGATCCTCCCAGGTCTCTGATTTGTTCTTATTCCAATATTGAAAGACAAAATACAGCAGAAAGTAGGAGATTTAGAGGAATAGTCCAGGAAAAAAAATGTAAAGAGAAGGAATTAAAGATACGAAAAACAAAAAACACAAATGGAGATGTAGAGGAAGAGGAAATGATTGGGGCTGTTAAACATGGAAAGGAAAGGGCTGAAAGCAGCCTTCTCAACAGCCTCTCAGGTTTATGAAGCGAGGAGAGAGTAGCAGGAGAAGGATGCACAGCTGGAGGAGCCTGTGGGAGCTTGGGTAATGAACAGTGGCTGTTTGCGTCTTGTGAAACAGTTGACTGTGGGGTTTTGGATGGTGACCAACGCTGACGGCTGAGAAACGCAGGGACAGGGAAGCACTGCAAACCTCAACTGCAGCTCGGTTCACGATGCCGTGCTCTTCTGCTGGCTTTGTGCATCTGTCATCCGGTGTCCTATCGGTCTTTTCTCCGCAGCGTCCGTCTTGTCCATCACGGCAACTGGAAATACCATTATCTGGACAGAACTATATTTCTGCAGAGTCCCGAGTCTCAGTGGATAATCTGACATCATAGACCATGATGGATCATCTCAGACCATATGCCCTGAAAGACACACATACCGTAGTTAAGCCAAAGATTATGTCACATGCGCTCTGGTCTCTCCATTGAAACCACTGTCCGCCAGTAGTTTGGGCTCCAAATAAAAGCACAGGAGGCAGGAAAAGGCCAGTACTTGATGCTCTATACTGGGAGCATGGGGTTTCCTCACTAGTCGGCAATGGCCAGGCTTGAGCTGGCAGGCAGACCTCCTCTTCATGTCCTGCTCTTGCTCAGCTTTCTCTTTAGTTTTAAGCACTTTCCCTCCCCCCATCCTATTTCTTTTGCAATTAAGCAGATATTGGATTTCTCCCTTTTAACTAGCGTGACTGGTTAAATAAGACATATCATTCTAATTAAAATTGTCACACATGCAAGATACAAATAAGAGCAAGAAAGTATCTACCCTGGGGAAGAACGCAACCTTTTGCAATGTAAAAGGCTTCATACTTAATAGAATCATTGCCCAAACCTCTTATTGTCCTTCATGTCCAGCCTAGGCTACACACTAGAAGCTTTTTTCTATTCTTAAAAATGTGCTTATGTCACACAAGGAGATTGTAAATTGACTTTTGAAGACTATGACTACATGGCGTTCTGATTTCTTTTCAAAAGCTCTGTCTGTTGGGGGACATGCCAGCAGCTGAGTACTCTGGACAAATGCTTTTGGCTCAAGGACTGTGCCTGTTGATTTTAAGCCATCTTCCAAAGCCTCCTGTAAGAATTGTGGACCTTCTGACTTTAGAATACCCTTAGTCTGTGCATATTTTCTAAAATGTCCCGAACTTAGATCAGAGAACATCTCTACTCAACCTCCTACCATGGCTTGTTCCCATCTGCCTTTTCTTCATGCCTAGAGGAGAGCCTTGAATTCCAAGGGCACAGAATAGGCTTTTTTTTTAAAGCCTAACACTTGTTTCAGAGGGCATTCTAGGACCACGCAAACCCCTTCTGAAAAGCAGGACAGCACCAAGCGACACGGCTGCCCACCACCTGCAGCGGAGATGGATCCCAATGATAGTGTGTCTGGAGCTGGAGGCCAGCTGTGACCCCATCTTTCCCCCCTGAACCATGCACATCAGCCTCGAAAAGGAACCTGAAACTTCCTAGCGCAGAAATGTAGGTGATCGCACTGCCGCTGTAAGGCAATGGCTGTCATGGGCACATATTTCGGCATTCAAGGAAGTCCAGGTAAACGGAGATACGGTAATAGTTTCCAGAGAGGTAGGGAAGGCTGCTGGCTCAGTGATTGTCCCCATCAGGCTGGTGGATAATGAAAAGTCTCTTTCTTTGGCGCAAATAGCTTCCTCCTGTTGGTGAACTTGTTTTTTTTTTTTCTTTCTAAAAGAGAAGTGCTTTACCTATTGAATTATATAAAGCTGAAGTTACTAGATTTGTTATTGAAGAGGCTTGTTATTCCTAATTTGCTGTTTGTGCTCTGCTTCAGGACAATTTTATTGTACAAATCTATCATTACGAACCGAACACTGAAACTCGAAAAACGTACATGGAATTTTAAATATTTCCTATAATTATTTCACAATAGCATATGGATTAACAAACAGCCCAGAGTGGAGGACACTAGCAGAGATGTTTACAGGGGGAGAAAAGTACAAATGAAATATGGTTTGGCCAGGTTTAATACACACAGAATATACTTTAATACTTTCATATGGTCTGAATAATATCCCCATATTGATTTTTTCCTTGTTTCTACCAACTCCACAGCAAATGTACGACAATGGCTCCTTGATTTATTGTGAGTGTAGCAATGGGTTTATAACAGCATGAATCATGCCGATTGCTCAATTCACCACATGCCTTAATAAAAGTTTCACTTTAATAAAACTGAGCTAAGGCAAATATGCCCAGAGGCTGGTCTGACATTCCTTATACATTACCCTGCCTCAGGAAATTATTGCCATATATTTTACAGCAGCTACAGTAGGCTAGGGGATCAGGATTAAAATCTACTAACTACCGTGATATTTAACAGAACTCCTGTGTTCCCAGTTAACCCTCACGGGTACAAAACACAGCTATGAAGAGACGGCACACAGGACAGCTGAGCTGGACTGGAAGCCAGGCAGTTAGGATCAGATCTGACCCTTGTCGCCCCATGTATGTCCCCGAAGCTCTGTGCAATGGAGGTGGAAGCACTTCTCCTGTTTCCTTTCCAAGTGATAGAGTTCATATCACAGGAGAAAAAAGAGGCATCGGATACCAGTAACACATCAGGTGGCTCCATCTGCAGGGACAGGACTGAGAGGAACACGGACGACTCTTTGGCAATACTAAGCGTCGTGGTTGTGAGCATGATTGTATTTTCATGACAAGCAGCTACAGTTCTCTTTAGAGAAGTCGAGGGGTTTAGGGATGAAAGGCCAGTCCTCCTAGAAACTCCAGACTTGTTTTCAACTCCCCTGGTAAGAGCTGAAAATAAACCACCATACCAACACTGTTTTGAAAAAAACAAAAAAATCTAACCCAGAGTGTGAGAATGGGGGTGCTGCTCGTACGACTTATCACCTGCTGGCTATTGCTCTGGAAGAAATTATGATTAGATGATACTGTTCAGTGGGGACCAGTGCAGTGTTTATTAGTCCCTAAGACCAAGCAAGCCTCTGTGGATTTTCTAGCCAATGCGACTCACTTAGGCCTTACTGAGGAGTGTTGTACACCCTAAGGAGGTGGCTTGATCCTCTGGTAAGTGAGGCAGCTGTGTGACCAGAGACAAGCTGCAAAATCACTCTGGGCCTTTGCCTTTTATTGGCCTGTCAAATTTACTGAAGTGGGAAATGCAAAAGGCCTGGGCATGGAATAGACATTTGGAGATGGCCTCTCTGTCCCCACGCGTGTCTGTTTTGTATTAATTTCCCAGCATCTACATGTGTGGACTGCTTCCCACGCATCGCTCTCCCTTGGTCCTCCTGCACCAGCTCTCAGGCTCTCATTTTTCTCAGGTAACAGCCCAATGGGAAAGGGCTTGATCTGTCCCACATCCCACGCTACTTCCGCGGGCTTCTCTCTCTCTGGTGGTCTTCCTCACATTTGACTCTCGCTGAAGTTACCTACACACACAACTCAGAATCTGTTTCCCCGTCTCCAGCTGGAACCTAGAAGGAAGTTTTGTTTTCCTCAGGTTTGTTCCCTTTGCATTAAACACTGTGTCTGGTGCCTAGAAAAATGGTCGACCGCAAGCAAATGACTGCGTGGGGGAAACGGTAACTAAGTCAATGAGCCCAGTGTGGAGCCAGGTTAAATGTCCAAGACTACTTTCACAGAGGTGGACTCGAACATAACGTTTTACAAATGAAGGAAGACTATGGAGATACTGATGAACCAAAACTCAACCGACGACCTAAAGCTATTGCTTCTATGGTAGAATAATACCTGACAGTTATGGGCCGTTCTGCTCATCACCCTGCCTACCTCACATTCTTAGGACAACTCAGTGACATAAAAAACAAACAAACAAACCCCAAACACTATTCTTCCCATATTCCTAATTCACATGAGTTCAGAGGGTGAAATAACGTCTCCAAAGCTTTTACCAATGGCCTTACTAGCGCTTGAATTTGAGTCCTTCTGATTCTAGAATCAGTTCTGATGAGCGCCCAGACTCCTGACATCCACCAAGGAGACACACTTCCTTGAGGAACCTGGGGTCTTAGAATGAACCAAGCTTACCGTGAATCGCCAGGTTGAGCCTGACTTCGCCGGGTTCATGCTCTGAGGTTTGCCATGTTTTCCTCAGTTTCACCCAACAGGAGCAGCTGAAATAAAACCCACCGTCATCAAGCAGGAACCCAGTTGTCAAGAGAAACGAAATATTCAGGGGCAGCTTCGGCCATCCCATTCGTTAATGGGTTTATCGGGAACTCTCTTGACATTGTCTAACGATGACATTTATGAAAATCCCAAATTTGAAGATAAATAAGTTGGCTGACATACAGACATTTTACATATGAGTTTAATAAAATTGATTTTTTTTTCTGTTTGAAATCTTTGGTAATCTCAGAAATATATCAACTGCAACCCAGGAACATTGTATCCCAAGTCGTGATTCATGAAATGAAACGGAAATATATTATGTAATTCAATTGGGAGCGTCCAGCCCAGAGCTCGTTAAGGCCGTTGCTGGTGATGTGGACTGCACTCGGCAGGCTCTGTGGTTTGGGCATGCTTTTCTCGGTCCTTACCTCCCCTTCCTCTGAGGACATTTTAACTAAATATCGTCACCCTTTTCAAAACAGCATTCTTGAGACTTTGCCCACAGATGAGGATAATTCACGGGAAGTCTTAAAAGAAATTGTGATTCTTTGCTTTCCCCCTCAGCTTTGCCATTAACCCATGTCTCGATGAGTCAGGTATGGTACTGGCTCTGACTCAATCCTTCGGAGTCCTCACTGCTCCCTTCCAGGTATACCCGAGCATTGGCAGGTGGACACATTGTGCCATCCTGAGGAGACTGGAGCCCCAGAGAATGGAGGAATTTCTCCAGCCTCATAAGGTTCTAATGCAAGAGGTACAAGTTGATCTCAAATCGCTCCTCCTTTTCCTGGTTTCTCTTTTTCTTTCTTTCCAGTTCATCACATAGACAGAACCTGTGAGCACAGCACAGTTTTTCCCTGCTAGGATGACATCCACGAGAACAAAGGTGGAGGGGAACACAATTACGTGAGACAACTTTGCATTAGTCCTATCTCTGCCTGCCTGTCTGCCTCCCTCCCCCGTCCCGTCTCTCTGTTTCTCCATGTGTGAGGATTTATATTTCTTATCAACATTTATCAAGTTTATGTTTGCCATTTTTTTCCCCATGAGAGTCATTCTGAGTAAGGAATGGCCGCACATTGTGGTACTTTGCATTGCCTAATGTCTAAAACCGATGTATATTTTTCGCTTGCTCATTGTCCATTTTAACTGTATTTAATTTAATGTATTTAAATAAATCTATTTTTAATTGACAAGAATTCATGATGCTTATCATGAGACTTTAAAATATGTGGATCTGGGAGGAGAGGAGTGTGAGGAGGTTGTGGTTGGGATGTAAAATAAATAAATAAATGAATGGATAAATAAATAAATAAATAAATAAATAAATATGTGGACCCCGTGGAGTAGCTTAATCAGACTAATTAGTGTGCACCTTAATATAACACAGTTAATTATTGTGAGACCACATGAAATCTATTGCATCCAGTGAGGTCCAAATCCTAATGTGAAGTGTTAGCTGTAGCCATTGTGTGGGACAGCAGAGTTCCCGAGCAGACCTGCTATCTTGTTAGTATTTCATCTCCTTTGATAAGTACGTACCCAAACCCCATCCTCCACACCTCTGTTATGGTTTGGTTCTTAAATGTCCCTCAGTTCCCACATGCTAAGGTAAGCCCTGCTTGCCCAAGGACTGATAACTTCCTGGAATGCTGGAGGCTCTTTTTCATTGGAGATAACAAACCACGTGTTTTCACTCCCATAAGCAAATTTGTTTGACTCAATTGCATCTGAGGTGCTCCATCACATGTAGTCCGGAAGTATGTCAGGATATATGCTTGCTCCTGATTGGACCCGAAGGGAAATACAGTGCCTTATTTAAGCCTCTGCAAATGTGACTTATTTGCCACATTTCTGGGAACCCAGGAATGGACATGGCTAGAGTCCATCATTCTGGCCAGTATTTAATGAAAGCTTGCTTCAAATTTGGCTCAAAAACTGTGGAAGTGGTCTTTGTCTCGCAAATCTCAGGTTTAACACTAAAGGTTTGGTTGTCCCTGCCTAGGGACAGAGGAACCTTTAGCAGGAGAAGAGCAGTAGAAGGCACTGGGGGACAGAGTGTGCCCTGGGGCAGACCTGGGATTCCTACTTGCTAGGGGATCTAAAGACAAACCATGTGCTCTTTGCAAGATGTCTGTCCCCGCCATAGTTCCCAAATAGTTGCTCAGGGACTTAAAACTCTGAAACCAGGAGCCATTGTTCTCTCCTTTTATGCTCATTTGCTGGACCATTTACATGGCGGTGGAGGAAAGCTGCGTAACTCCGCTGAGAACTACACTTCTCCTCTTAGCTGCTGTAAATTAAACTCTTCCCAGTCTGCAAACAGACAAGATCACATACGTCTTTCTGCACCTTGCCTACTCAGAGCAATGGAAGGCTGCTCAGGTTGGTTCGTTCTGCTGCAAACGACAGGCATCCCACTGTGGATGTGTGGCACATCTGCTTTACCCATCCACCTATCCACAGATACCTAGGTGGATCCCAAACCTTGGCTGTTGTGAGTAACACTGTAATGAAAGTGTCCCTTTGACATTCCAACTCCTTCCTTATTCGCCATATTTACATCTTCCACAGAGAAATAGCTAGGCCGGTCACTTGCCTGCTTTTACCTGGAGTTGTTTTGATTTGGTGATTGACAAAAATTCTTTATACATTTTTGGTCCAAGATCCTTAAGAGATCATAATTTACAAAAGTTTTTTCCATTATGTGGACTATGTTTTCATTTTTGAGAGTATGTTTTATTTTTAAAACAATCTTACTTTATATAGCAATCCCAGTTCCCTCTCTCTCCTGTCCTCCTACTCCTCCCACATTCCCCTCACCCCACCCCCATTCACTCCTTAGAGAGGGTAAGGCCTCCTATGAGGAGTCAGCAAAGTCTGTTACATCACTTGAAGCGGGACCAAGGCCTTCTCTCTCCTGCATCTAAGCTGAGCAAGGTATCCCTCCTTAGGGAATGGGCTCCAAAGAGCCAGTTCATGCACTAGGGATAAATCCTGGTTCCTCTGCCCATGGCATGCAATTGTCCCTCTCATTCAGAGGGCCTACTTTGGTCTTATGCTGGTTTCCGAGCTGTCAGTCCAGGGTCAATTAGTTCCCACTAGCTCTACTCAGCTGTTTCTGGGGGTATCCCTATCATGGTCTTGATCTCTTTGCTCATGTCACTCTTTCCTCTCTATGACTGGATTCCAGGAGTTTGGCTCAGTGCTTAGCTGTGGATCTCTGCATCTGCTTCCATCAGTTACTGGATTAAGTTTCCATGATGACAGTTAAGGTAGTCATCAGTCTGATTACAGGGAAGGGTAGAGATGTGGGATGTCCTTCTGTATATGTGTTGCTTTTATTGGTTGATGAATAAAGCTGTTTTGGCCAATGACTTAACAGAGTAAAGCCAGGCAGAAAATCCAGACAGAGATATACAGAGAGAGTAGGCAGAATCAAAGAGATGTCATGTAACTGCTGAAGGAGAAAGACACCAGGACATTATTGGTAAGCTACAGCCTTATGGCAATAAATAGATTGATAAAAATAGGTTAATTAAAGATGTAAGATCTAGGTAGGAATATGCCTAATCCATTGGCCAAACAGTGTTGTAATTAATGTCTGGGTTGTTGGGAAATGAAAGCTCAATCTCTGCCTACAGGCAGTTTAGGTATGCTCTCCACTATTGCTTAGATTCCTACTGGGGTCATCCTTGTGGTTTCTTGGGAGTTTCCCTAATGCCTGGTTTCTCACTAACCCCACAATGGCTCCCTCTTTCAAGGTATCTCTTTCCTTGCTCTCCCTCTCTGTCCTTTACTCAACTTGACCATCTCAATCCCTCAAGTTCTCCTCGCTACTCCCGTTCTCCCCCATACTCCTCTACCACCCTCCCCACCTCTGCCATGCTGCCAATTTACTAAGGAAATCTGATCTAGTTCCCCTTCCCAGGGACATCCACGAATGTCTCTCTTAGGGCTCTCCTTGTTTCTTGTACTCTCTGGGGTTGTGTACTACAGGCTGGTTATCCTTTGCTCTATGTCTAATATTCACTTATGAGTGAGTAATGTCACGTTTGTCTTTCTGTGTGTGGGTTATCTCACTCAGGATGTTTTTTCTCTAGTTCTATCTATTTGCCTGTAAATTTCAAGATGGCTTTTTTCCACTGCATAGTACTCCACTGTGTAAATATACCACATTTTTAAAAATCCATTCTTTGGTTGAGGGGCATCTAGGTTGTTTCTTTCTAGGTTCTGGCTTTTACAAATAATGCTGCTATGAACATAATTGAACAAATGTCCTTGTGGTATTTGTTTGTATCCTTTGGGTATATGCTCAAAAGTGATATTGCTGGGTCTTGGGGTAGATTGATTCTCAATTTTTTGAGAAACCACCATTCAGATTTCCAAAGTGACTGTACAAGTTTGCACTCCTACCAGCAATGGAGGACTGTTCCCCTTCCTCAGTATCCTCTCCAGCATAAGCTGCCATTAGTGTTTTTGATCTTAGCTATCCTGACTGGTATAAGATGATATCTCAGAGTTGTTTTGATATACATTTTCCTGATGACTAAGAATGTTGAGCAGTTCCTTTAAATGCCTATCAACCATTAGAGATTGCTCTGTTGAGAATTCTCTGTTTAGATCTGTACCCCATTTTTAAATTGAATATTTGGTAATTTGATGTCTAGTTTCTTGTGTTCTTTGAATATTTTGGAGATGAACCTTCTTTCTGAAGTGGGGTTAATGAGATTTTCTTTCCCATTCTGAAGGATGCCATTTTATCTTGTTGACTATGTCCTTTGCCTTACAGAAGCTTCTCAGTTTCATAAAGTTCCATTTATTAATTACTGATCTCAGTGTTTGTGCTATTGGTGTTATATTTAGGTGATATGATAGAGATATGAATAATTTACATTGATATGGATTTTGTTTTAGTGATTTAAGGTCAATTTTGTTATATGTATATGTGTTTCTGATCTTGATTAAGGAACTGTGATTGTGTAGTTCATTTAAAAATGTACTGTATAATTAGAAATATAGATTGTTAATAGATAATCATAATAGTCAAGTTTGTAGTCATGTTAGTTAAGATTTTCTAGATGTACATAGATATATTTTAGATAGGCATTCTTCATATTTTTCAAAGATTATAGAATATGGCATTTTAAATGTTTTAATAATTTCGGACTTTTCATGACAATGAGACACTCTGCTCCTGGCAGCACCAATCTACTTCAAGAGGAAGATGGGCATCGAAGAGGATCCTTATGGAGTTTGATAGCCATTTGGGCAAAAAACTGCTCTTGCCTGGACTATTGCATAAACTGGACACAGAGAACCCGCAGAGAGAGGACTACTGAACTTGCCTAAGGTGAGATGATCTTTCGGGGTTCCTGATTCATGAAAGAGTCTGCAAGACATTCTGCAGGACACAACAGATAGTGACTGAACTGACTTTGAATTTTCCTGCTTTATGGAAATGTCTGCTGGATACCATGGGCCTGAAGGCTGAAGATGGATGCCCCAACGGTACAAAAGAACTTTGGGTGACTGTCCAGGCAGCGAGATGTCTCTGTCATTTCTAGAGTTTGAAGTTTCTTAGTTTTTGTTTACTTAGGTAATATATCTTTCTGGAGTCTTTGATGGAGTTAAGAATAGTTAGTTATAGTTATAGTTTTCCTTAGTTATGATAAAGATTATTGTAACTTTTACTTGATAACTGTTTTGTTATATGTAATTTTGCTATGTTAAAGCCTTTTTTTTTTTTGTTTAAACCGAAAAAGGGGAAATGATGGAGGAAGGTCATTGGCTAATAAAGGAACTGCGTTGGCCCATTTTATTGGTTAGAGGATAGGTGGGAGGAGTAAACAGAACAAAATGCTGGGAGGAAGAGGAAGTGAGCTCAGAGATTTGACAGCTCTCCTCTAGGGAGCAGACGCCTGAGAGAGACGCCATGCCCCGCTCCGGCATGAAGCTCCGACCCAGGATGGTCTAGGCTAGAATCTTCCCGGTAAGAGCGGTTCTCACAGATTATTAGAGATGGGTTGATCGGGATGTGAGAATTAGCCTGTAAGTGCTAGAGCTAAAGGGCCAAGCAGTGCTTAAAAGAATACAGTGTCTGTGTAATTATTTTGGGGCATAAGCTAGCTGAGCAGGCGGCCGGGGTGCTGGGAACGCAGCCCCGCCGCCTCCCTTATTACTTCAGTGGTCTCCTGTGCTACTTTCCACTTTTTCTTCTGTGAGTTTCAGTGTTACTGGATTTATGTTGAGATCTTTGATCCATTTGGACTTGAGTTTTGTACATGGGGATAGGTATTGATCTATTTGTCTTCTTCTACATGTAGATATCCAGTTATGCCAGTACCCTTTGTTGAAAATGCTCTTTTTTTTACTGTATAATTTTAACTACTTGGTCAAAAAT
The DNA here is from genome assembly GCF_018167655.1 of Microtus oregoni. NCBI lineage: Eukaryota > Metazoa > Chordata > Mammalia > Rodentia > Cricetidae > Microtus > Microtus oregoni. Next base: position 8,574,145 of record NW_024543834.1, on the reverse strand, counting down.
CACGCATTCATAGGTATAAAGATTAATATCAGGGTTTTCAATTCAATTCCATTGGTCTACCTGTCGGTTTTCGTTACTATAGCTCTATAGGAGAACTTGAAGTCAAGGATACAAGAGAGATACCTCAACATAATAAAGGCAATTTACAGGAAGCCCATAGCCAACATCAACTAAAATGGAGATAAACTGAAAGCAATTCCTCTAAACTCGGGAACAAGGCAAGGCTATCTACTCTGCCCATACCTATTCAATACAGCAGTAGAAATTTTAGCGAGAGCACTGAGACAACTGAAGGAGACCAAAGAGATACGAGATTGATAGGAAGAAGTTAAAGTGTTTTTATTTGAAGATGTTATGTTAGCATACCCACCAGGAAATGCCTACAACTAATCAACACTTTCAGCCAAGTAGCTGGATGCAAAATCAGCTTCCCCAAATCAGTAACCCTCCTATATATAAATGAAAAATTGACTGAGAAAGAATTCAGGGAAATGGAAACCTTTTACAATCACCTCAAATAATAGAAAATATCTTGGGGCAACTTTAACAAAGCAAATGAAAGACTTATGTGATTAAAAAGTTCTTAAAACATTGAAGCAAGTAATTAAGAATATATCAGAAGGAAAGATCTTCCATGCTTATGGATTGGTAGTAAATAATATAAAATAATATAGCAAAAATAGACATCCTACCAAAAGCTATTCAGTGCATTCCTCATCAAAATTCTAATACAATTCTCCACAGACCATAAAAGCACAATTTTCAGTTTTAGAAAAACACACACAAAATAAACAAAACAAAATACCAAGGTTAGCTAAAATAATCCTGAATAATAAAAGAACTGCAGGCGATATCACCATCCCTGCTTTCAAGCTTTACATCCGAGCTGTAGTAATAAAAGCAGCATGGTATTGTCATAAAAACAGACATGTTGATTAACAGAGTTGAACTGAAGACTCAGACATAAATCCACACACCTATGGACACCTGCTTTTTTAAAACGAAGCCAGAAATATGCATTAGGAAAAAGACAGCATGTTCAACAGATGTTGCTGTTTAAACTGGATGACTACTTGTAGTAGAATCCAAATAGATCCATACTTAGCACCCTGCATAGAGCTCAATTTCAAATGCATCAAAGACCTTAACATAAAACCAGATACACTGAACCTGCTAGAGGAGAAAATGGGTAATACTTTGAACTCTTTGGCACAGGAAAGCTATTTCTGGCCAGAACATTGTTAGCACAGACACTAAGATAAACTATTAATGAATGGAACATCATGAAACTGAGAAGCTTCTGTGTGGCAAAGGACACAGTCATTTGGATGAAGTGCCATCCTATAGAAGAGACAATATTTTATCTATTTCACATCTGATAGAGGACCAATATCAAAAATATATAAAGAGCTCAAAAATAGACATTAAAAACAGATAACCCGGTTAAAAATGGGGTAAATTTTTAACAGATAAAAACAGAGAATTCTTAAAAGGAAACTCAAATGACTGAGAAACACTTAAAAAATGTTCAAGTGTGCCTAGTCATCAGGGAAATTAAAAGGAAATGTACTTGGCAATTTCATTTTATATCTGTCACAATCAGTAAAACAGGTGACAGCTCATGATGTCATTTCTTAGTGGTTGGCTGGGGGATTGCCATTAACAGCCTAACTTATAACTTTTTAGTTAATGTTATTACCAACATTGCTTCCATAGTATAGAAACTTTTGTTTCTGTGGAGCTTGGTTCCTCGTTGTAAAACATCTCCAAATGTATGTTTCTACCAGTGTGGCTTCATCACTATTGTTTTGGGCAGCTGTCTTTCAAATCATACAGAAAAAAATATTGAGTTACAAACCAAATACTATTTTTACTTTATGGATGTCTTTCATATACCCATTGAGACTCAAGTTATCACTTATATCTTTGCATAACAGCCTGAATAACTTCCCTTAACATCCCTTCTTGAGAGAGTCTAAGGTTTCTAAATGTACAGTTTTGTTTATCTGGTGTGGTGGTTTGAATGAGATGTTTCCCATAAGTTTCAGGGCCTTGAATATTTGTTTGCCAGTTGGTAGAACTGTTTGGGAAGGCTTGGGAGGTATGACCTGTTAAAGAAGGTGTCTAAGTGGGGGTGGCACAAGGTTTTAATAGCTTCCTACCATTTTCTCTCTCTCTCTCTCTCTCTCTCTCTCCCTCCCTCCCTCCCTCCCTCCCTCCCCCCCCCCCTCTCTCTCTCTGTGTGTGTGTGTGTGTGTGTGTTTCTTGTATGTGGACTAGAATGTGAGCTCTCAGTAACTGCTCCAGCTCCTGGCCTGTTTGCCTGCTGCTATGTTCCTCACCGTGGTGGTGATAGAGTCCTATCCCTCTGGAATTGTAGGCGCCAAATTAGCCTTTCCTTCCATAAGTTTTCTTGTCACGGTCTTTTATCACAGCAACAGAAAAACAACTAAGATGTTTTCATTTTGACTGTAATATAAAACCATTTTATTAAGAGAGACTTCACATATTATACAATTTACCTATGTTAAAGCAGAGACTTTCACTATGTCCGAGTATATGTGTGATTCTCACTAGAGTTATTGCCCTAGAAAACAACTTGTCTCCCCAAACTATCACCCCTCCCTGGTTGATTTTAATGAAGACAAAAGTTTCTTTTGGCTTATAATTTTTATCATGTACTATGGGAAGTTCAAACTATGATTTCGGCCCTGAAAGAGCTTGCATTATTTTATCTCAGTAGGAGAAAGCAGTCTGGTTCTTTCATGGCAACCTTTCAAAAATGACCATGGCAATTTCTCTCATCCCACATGCCCTGCTGAAGTGTGACCTCATCACTTCCTCACCGAGAGGTGGAGTTTGTTTACTTCTTGAATCTGGACTGGTGCCACTGACTGACTTGTAACCATATAGACTGTGACAGCTACCCTGCATGGCTTCAAAGGGTAGGTGAGAAGGCTTGATGCTAGTGTCTTTGTCTCTCTGGGTGTTTCCACTGGGAAACATCCTCTACAGTCACGGTGTGAGAAGTCTAGGCCACACGAGAAGGCCATGCAAAGGTGCTTCAGTTGCTAGTCTTAAGTAAAGCCAACTTTGGCCCCACCCAACCCCAAGATCCAGGCCTGTGAGTGAAAGAGACTTCAGATGGTCTCAGCATTCCAGTCACTACTAGGTGTCGTCTTCCCAGCTGAGCCTCAGATGCATGGGGCAGAAAAACCCCATCCCCACAGTACTTGACACACAAGATCCATGAGTATAATACATAAGTGGGTTCTGCTTTATGTTACTCAACTTGGACTGTCTTATGTTTAATGTAGCAATATAGAGAACAGGGATCTTGAACAGACTAATGATCCTTTCATGCTTTAGTTCCTTCTGTAAAATGGGGTCTCACACACCCCCTAAAATGTTGACTTCAGGCATAATCAACTTGGGAAGTCAAGAGAGAAGTAACATAAGTTTGTAATGGCCCCGAAGGAAGCATGGGATGCACTGGGGACTACTGCTGCCTCCAATCTTCTCTGCAAAGTCCATATAGGAAGGTTGTAGAAGAAAAAGTAGAGATTCCTGCCTAGGTTCTTAGCCTAAGCCTGCTGACTAACTGGTTTCCTCATTCCCCTATTGAATAAATCGGAATAGGTGCTACACACTGTAGGCACTGTAAAAGGGACCTGAGGATCTGAGAATGAAAGGCGGGATCTCTCATAGAGTGACAGGTGAGTAGAAATGTTATCTCTACAGAGTGTGGTAAGTGCTTCAGGGCTCAGTGCTGGGGCAGGCCGATGTTGGATCTCAGAGACCAACTACCCTCTACTTCCCAGATGAGAACATCTGGGTGAAGAGTATGTGTGGTAGGTGAGGTTGGGGTAAGGAATATTCCAGAAAGATTAACAGCGTGGATAGAGATTCAGGCATATGTGAGGCATTTAGAAATGATAGTTTGATTCATATGGTCAGAACTGGAGTGGTCAGTGGGAACCTGAGTCCAGAAGTCAGTGGTGAGTGGGTCCCAAAGAATCAGCTAGCAATAATAGAGGTACTTGGGCTTCATACATAAAAAATTACTAGCCCTTTAATAGCCTAACTTTACAATGTGTACACACACACACACACACACACACACACACAGAGAGAGAGAGAGAGAGAGAGAGAGAGAGAGAGAGAACGCATCAAAGAAATTTTATTACTTATCGTAAAGCAATAGTTTGAGAAGCCCCTGAGCACACTCAACTATGCACACTAGATTTAAATTCTGTGTTTGCCTGACTGCCGCCTGGGAGGAAATGCTAACAAGAGGTTACTTACATGTGTGCTTCAGCAGTAGATTGCAGAAACATGGCATTCATGTCTCCTTTAAATGGAGAGTAAGACTTCTAGACGCTGGTAGTGATTTGCTTAATACACAGGGTGGTTGTTTGCGAACAGGGTACAGTGCATTAGTCTGGGTCCAGTCAATCAGCCTAAAATGAAGAGACCTCAGTGTTTGAAACTATTTCTGAGAGGGTTTGTAAGATTTCCCTGGGAAATAAGCAAAGTCTCCCACCTCCAGGTTCCTGTTTCATCTGGTGAGTGGCAGGGACAAAGGGTACAAAAGAAAATGAAGATGGACAGCCAACCTTTGACAGGGAGAAAAATAAAAAATCTCTGAATGGTTGTTCCCCCAATACTTGGGACAGGAAAACGGAGCTATTCCTTTGGGGTCTCCATGTGCTGCTAAAGGGACATTTTTAGAGAGGAGCAGGGTCATGGTGTTGGGCTTGGAAGCAGACTGTATTGAGTTTTCCTTGCTCTCTTAATTTGATTAAGCGACGGTGGCCACAAGAATAATCGTGTTCACATTCCTCTTAACTGGCCAGAGTCGGTGCTCTTTCTGCATTTTTAAAGCAGTTCTGGTTTCTAGAAAATTCCATGCTCGGGATCGTGTCTTCTGTCCCGCAGCTCCCAAAGCAGTGTTTCTTGTATCACACTCCAGCTCGGTCTTGACTGTTCCTCTTCAGGGCATTCTGCTAGGATTCCCCAGTCACCAGAGTTTGCTCGGCCTGGCTGTATCCCCATGGTGCTTCAAGAAAGGAGGAAGGGATCAGGGGACAGGGCTCAAGGCGATACTAGAGAACAGAGCTTCATACAGGCATGCACACGCTATATGACGCTGAATAAGTGAGCGTGACTGAGTCTCGTGTCCTATGAGTCTCAGAAATGGAAGTCTGTCCTCCACTCAAAGAGCCTTGCTGAGACAGGAGGAAAAAGCTCACTAGTACAAGCAGCCTTAATGCAGGTAAGGAAACTCTTATTTAGCAACAGACACAAATACCTCAAACGTGATGCTCTTAAAATACTTTCCTCTTTCTGGTTGGATTACTGAGAAAGATTGAATGAGATGGACATTTTGAATTTCAAATTACAGCATTCCCAGAAACCACGTTTGAATTGCATAGTCAGCCACCTTGTCAGAATTCAGAAATGGACCCTAAACAAACATTCAGATTTTCTCAGTAATCCAACTAGAAAGAGAAAGCGATTTGAAGAGCATCGTGTCTGAGGTGTTTGTATCAGTGGCTCGCGTGGAATAAATAAGAGAATCGTAAAGGGTTAGATCTGAAGTTAGTTGTGATTTGTGGGTTACAGAGCCTTGAGGGGGGCCTTTCCTCAATTCTCAGCTTGTGCTTTTTTTTTTTTTTGTTTTATTTCACACAAATGGCCCACACAGAGCCAGGGCAAGCACTATCAGCAACCCTTGTAGACTTGAAATGGCCCAGCTGTGTTGGGTCTGTTGGTTAACATTGAGATATGTACAGACAAAAGATTGTTAATTTTCCATCTGGATTTGGAGAAAGTGCTGGACTTCTATGCTGCATCTCGAGATTCAAAGACCAGCTTGTGTTTGAGGTTCCCATCATCTCATCCTTTAAGAGTGTATATAGAAAGAGGGACAGGAACAGAGAGCCTCATCATGAGAAAAGCAAGCTTCCGTGCAATCACAGAGGTTTCCAGGTCTCTCCCCCATCCTCCATTCGCAGAGACTGATGCAGACACAGAATGGAATATAATCGAGGGTTTGTTGTCCAGCGAAGACTGTGCTTATGAACCCCCTCCCCACCCCCATCCCCCACAGGAAGCTCTTTCCTTATCCTCGGGGAGGAACCACTTTACCTTGTTCTTCTCTGTGCATGCCAGGAAAAATGAATGTGATCTCCATCCGTGTTTTGGAGGTACAGGTGCGGTAGAAGAAAACGCTGTATAATTGCAACAGTGAGAAAGAACCATGCCCAAGAGCACTTCCTGCTCTCCAGAAAGAAAAACACCGAGAAAGCAGAAGAGACGAATTGAGTCCCCCAGTAGGGTTGAGAACTCAGGAGATTCTGAGGGGCTTTGGTCAGGTGGCAAGTGGCTGAGGGTTCAGGGTCACCACACAGTCCCCACCCACGTTCTCCTCTCATTCAGCTATTGCTGACTAACCTTGCCCACTTTTCATTCTCTCCTCCTGTGCTCAGTTTTCACACCTGACATGCCTAATGCGACATACTTGCCGCCTGTGGTTTGCAGTGGGTTTCAAAGCCAGAGCTAATTCTTTTAAAGTTTAGGGAGAGAGTAAATATTGTTTTTGCTAATTGTTTGATATTTTAATAAAAGATCAATTGCAAAAATTCAGCTGAAGAAAGGATACTGAAACAGACTTTTCTGCTGTGGGAGGACCTTCCGCTCCTTCAGCCAATAGCTGCTGAAGTACGAGCCCACTGTGCTGAAGGAGTGGAAGGTCCTCCCGCAGCACTTTTCGAGGGTATAAAATGTCATTTTACCAGTCCCAACTGTTAACACGTATGCCATTTAAATAGTTTACATTTCTGTAGCATGAGTGATAACTTTTTCTGTGACATCCATGTAGACATGATTATCATGCTAACTAACAAGTGTAGTTTAAAGAAATAAAAAGTGAAGAAGGAAATTTCTGTGTATCTTCAAAACACAGTGTTCTCCTCTGATAGATTGTTTTTGCCCTCAAGAAACTGCAACTTGTTTTTTATGTGTACTTAAAGTCTGAATGACAAAGTCACTACTATTGTGTGCATGTACCCATGTGTGTTTTTGTGTGTGTGCATATATGAGTGTGTGCATTAGTGCATGTGTGTGTATATGTGTGCATATGTGTATGTGCATGTGTTTATTTGTGTGTATGTGTGTGCATGTGTGCATATACACATGTGTGTATGTGTGTGTGCACACATGCCATATTCATTTTATGATGGAAAGTTTGTGGTCTGGGGTGAGTCCCTTCTCTTTGCTCCAATATCCAGGTTTGATATTACTAAATATTGTTACTATGAATTTGACTTTATTTTTTTAAAATGCATAATTTTCTTTTCTCAGTTTGGACTTAGAAAAGCATTTGCCCCACTTATCCATATTATGTCATTTAGCAGGGATTGTTTCTTTTTACAAGTCAATAATATTCCACTGATTTTTTTTTTTGTACTTCATCTTCCTTATCCACTCATCTGTCACTAGACACTTAGGACATTCCTCTATTTGTTTATTATGAACAATGCTGCAATGAGTATGAGAATACAAGTATCTCCAGAATAATGCTTTTCATTTATGTATATATGTGTATATGTATGTACATGTAGAACTGAAGAATATATTTCAATTTTTAAAGGTGGAATTTGAAAAGGAAAAAGGAAAAGGGAGTGGTAGAAAAGTTGGGCTTGGTAATATGAAGAGGGCAGCATTTGGTTTTGAAGGCTTTAGTATAAAAATAACATGCTCTGTCAAGTGAATGTCTCTGAAGCTCAGCTTCCTCAATTATGGTATAAATATAGTAATAAAACATGCCCTCATGGCTGGGCTGCTTTTGAAGAACTCCAGTGATACGAGGCATGTAGCAATGACCTAAAAATTCAGAAGGGCTTCACCATATTTGTTAATATTGCGAATAGTGCAAACATAGCCCTATCTTGTAGAAAGGGGATTTGGCACCGAGCACGATGGTTGTATAATTTCAGATAAGCAGAGCCACTTTAGACTGTGGTAGGCACGCAGGAATTTTGAGAAATGAATGATCTAATTTCTCTTTTGTTTTTGTAAAATTGTCAGACGAATTGTTTGGTGGTATTTCCCCCCTCTCCTAACATCTGGATTTCCTGGTTCAATCAGAACGAGACATACCAAAAGAGCATAAGAAATATTTTGGGATCTATTTGCAGACACGAGTCATTTGGATCTTTTCATGCATTTTGTGAGTTCTTATCTCAGCTCAGCCCAGACAGTTGAGGCTTTCAATTCTCATGGACATGAGAGAGCCATCAGGCAACCCTGTTTATATTCTGCTTACTTCAGAAGTTGTTCAAAAATGCAGAAAGATGTGGCCAAAGTTCTTTTTTGAATTTATTGTGGTGGGAGGGAGAAGTCCTCACTGAGGGGGTGGCTCATCACATAGGTGACAGACAATGCATCTTGACTTGTGACAAGATGAGAGCCTGGCCAACTCAAGGCTGACCTTTCACCTTCATAAGCAGTTCTGTCTCTTCCTCGTCAGTCATGTTGAGCATTGTGAGGTTGAAATGTGAGTAGCCTGGCTGGTGGCGGAGGTGTCATATTAATGCAGGAAGATATAGCCTGATATTCTTCCATTTCCTCCAGGTCAAGGCCACCACTGTCCCTAAGCTAAGGTACAAGTAGACAATCAGCTAAGTTATATCATACTCTACATTCACCCACATTTTGACTCCATTGTAGCTGAACAAATGAATGGAAAAGACAGCAAAGAGTCAATCAAGCCAGAATGCCACACGGTCTCAGTGGGACTGAGGGTGTGGTTAGTTTATATAAGACAAACTATTGCTGAGTGAACTGAGAGGCGCCTCTGCCTACAAATTATGAAGTCATCCATCTGGGTTATATTTGAACACTGATGCTGTACGAATTGATAAATGGATACTTACCTGCTAGTTTCCTCACACATTGAAGTCTGAAATTCAATATTCACTAATTTATTAAAATAGTAGAAAAGAGGTTAATTAAATGCCTACAGGTTGGGTATTATCACATCTGGGGTAAAGTTGGTGACAAGATACATAATGGTCATGGAGGTTCTCGTCTAGAAGTCTAGACCGATTTGAACCTAATGGACACATACTCAAGTAAAAGAGCACCACCGCCAGAGAGCTGTGAAGGAAGGGTTACGGAGATACATGAATGTAGGGAGTTCACTCCATACTAAGGTATGGAAGCTTCCCTGAGAAAGCTAACTACATCAGCGCTGAGATATGGAGAGTAAGGCTAAGTCAGCTCAGCAGAGAACTCGAAACAGAAGCAGTGACTCAGGCAGAGCTTTAAAGGAGAAAGCAAGAGGCTCTGAGCAACTCAAAGTGTGGAAAGTTAGAACAAGAAGGGGTGACGGTTTCTCAATCCAGGCGGTTGCAAGGGGTTGGGCTTACAAGTGCTCCAAGATAGGAAACAGATTCTTGTCTTTACCCAATGAACCATGGGAAAGGACTAGCGAGGATGCAATGAGCTTGATTTGAAGACTGGCTTGCTGTGGTGAGGTAAGGGCAGGCCACTGGACTGGACATCGGCTCTGCAGTCAGGGTGGATTAAAGTGGCTGTGAAAGGACAAGAAGGCAGGACCAGAAAAACGAAGTGGACAGAACGAAGGGCCTCCTGAGGGCTGGTGAAGCCTAGGACCAGATGCAGCATTGATGTGACAGTGGTACGCATTCACAATGACTCCTAGACATTGGCTTGTACAGTTGTTGAGGAACACTGGAAGATGATGAGGGTGCAGGAGAAACCAAAGATCATCTTGCATCTGTCCACTTTAGCGCTTTGTGGATCTGCATGAAGGCACCGAGTGGGCAGCTGGATCCCTGATACTGAAACTCAGCAGTCAGGTTGGACTGGGTTGCTACTCCTTAGCCATACGCAGATGGCAGGTGAGGACATGGCAGCAATGAAAGGAGTAATGAGAAGGGGACAGTTTTCCTGAGAGTCACACTCTGCTTCTGCCAACACGCTGTGCACTTCCGGCCTCTAACTGATGGCTGCTGACCTTGAAAACATTTTCATGTAGTTCCAGAAGTCCGTTTTATTTTCAAATTAAATGGGAATATGTGCATATTTGTGTGTGATTTTTAGGTTATGTGACCTCATGTGTTCCAGAATTTCAAATTTACCATGGACTGAACTGAGATTTCGTTTTCTGATACTTTCAACTGCCAAGATTTTCATGATGGAGGAAGTGATATAGCTTTTCTTGGGTAAAATTTATTTCTTTAGCTTTGATATTTTTTTAAAAAACAAAACTCACGCCTTTCCCTGCCTCTTTTTCTCTCCTCAAGATTTGCTACTACTTGGAACTTAAAAAAAAAAATCTGCCCTCCTTTCTAGCTTCGTCAGTTTCACTGCCCACAAACAACTGCATGGCTGTACTTTTTCTTTCAACAAGGTTTCCTAGGAGTTGGACGCTCCTCTGTTTTCCCACCTGCCTTGGTATATGACTCTCATTTCCCAAGTAAGCCTGCTGGTTCCAGCAATGCATGGCACTGGCACTTCCTACCCACTAATGCCCAAACATCCTGTTCCCTGACAGTGCTCAGTCAGAGGTCTGGCTCTTTGCAGAAAAGATGTACGGTTAGGTGTGCGTTTGCCTTTCCATTCTTGGCTTAGTGTGTTTGGCAGGAACGGATCTTTAAAGCCTTTCCTACATCGTTTCCCCAAGGGTATGTTCTTGACTTTCTATGCCTTGGGGGAAAATGTAGAATTTCATAGTGTTCAGAATTTGGATTCAGAAAGATTTGTGTTTGGGCTGAGAGACTTGTCTAAGGCAAATAATTCAGATCAAATAATTTTCCTGCCTTTTATCTTTTCCTTTTGTTTTCATCTTGTATATTAGGACAAGATAGAATTTGCTTTGAATTAAACTACTGGCCAATATCAGGCGAGTGTCTACCATCTGTGAGGCTCATGTTCTGGGGTATTAAATTGTGACAGACATCATCCATGCCTTTGAGACACACATTTCTATAAGCAGTAAGAAATAGAAAGAAAACAGTCAATTTTAAGGTAATAAGGAGACAAAGCTAAGGCAGTGAGTAGCCTAAGGAGAATAAGCTTCCACAATGATTAGGAATGCTATGTGTTCTAAGAGCCTATGTCTGGTTAGTACACTTAAGACTAACATTCATAGTTTACTTAAAATCCAGAAGTCACAGAGGGAGAAGGGAGGGCACAGAGAGAGGTTAGCTGACTTGGGCTGTGATGTTACTTGGGGGTAAAACTTGACACTCTGGAAAAGAGATACTATGCAAAATTTTGAGATATTGAACATGGAGAAGATCTACTGGAGGATGGTGTGCTCACAGCAACAGCATGGTTCCTGTAGATACCAGTTCGCTGCTTACCAAGGATGCCACTGAAGGGCTTTAAGGGTGTGAAAGACTGAGATAGATTGTACTATTTAAATTTGCTGTCAAGAAGTAGAAATTCTTTCAAATGAGTTCTTACATAAAAGCGTAAATATATGTATATATTTCCATATACATATGATATATATATATATTATATAAATATTGAATGAAATTTGTGCCCTGGCAATAGTGGTTCTGTTGAACTTGTTCACATTGGGTTTCATGGTCTAAGTTGATGGGAACGATTGACCAGGTCTCTTCCTCAAGACGACACTAGATCTCATTACAGATGGTTGTGAGCCATCATGTGGTTGCTGGGAATTGAACTCATCACCCTTGGAAGAGCAGGCAATGCTCTTAACCAGGGAACCATCTCTTCAGCCTGAGATGACCCTTATATCAGATATAAGGGTGCTACTATGACTAAAATCCATCTCCTCGGTCTCACCCGTTCTTCCATAAATGTGATTTGATATCTTATTAACATTTCATGGAGCTAAACAGCTTCTATCCTCGCTATATAACATTTACGGGTTTATGACTCTTTTTTGCGTCTAGCATGCCATGATTCTGTGCGTGTAGGAAATGTTCTTGTTTGAAATGGCTCATTAGCTGTGTTTCGCTCCTTTGTGTTTTAATTCCTAAACATATGGGATTTCACAAATTAGCCCGAGAGATTTTCAGCTCAGAGGTTTGTTTATAACTGTCTAAACATAGATTTCGACCAGTTAGGACATAAATGGTTTCTACCCCCGCCCCCTCCAGTGGAGAAATGTTTGGGGTTTACTAATATGTGTTTTAGATACCGGCTACTTGAAATCAGATTGTATGACAACAAGGAAGTACAGCATCGAGTAACCAGATCTGATAACTTTGATCAGCTTGTACTTAGTGTTATGGAATTATGTGCTTCTTTCAACTGTGTCTGGTTCAGAGGCCCTTTTGAAGCTCACGTGCAGGCCGTTAATCTTAACTGGGCTCATTGATTTATAACAGGGAGAAAAAAATATGCTTGTGAATCCAAATAACTTAAACTTGAAAAAGTTGAAGTCAAGTGATTTTGTCCATAAGCCACTAATAAAATGAAGGAGATGTCAAACAGAGAACAGATGCCTTGTGGGGGTTACTGCCCTGCAGGTGCAAAACCTTGAGTTTATTAATCAGCACGGAGGGAAACGCGACAGATTTGATTTGAAAAATGCGATTCCAATTGTGATCAGCCTTTCTGAACACACACACACACACACACACACACACACACACACACAGAATCTTAGCCTAATGAACTACTGTTAATTTACTAAATAAAGACATCAGTGAGCACGGTCACTGTTACCTTAATCACGGTGTCACCGAGCTAAAGACATCATTTTGGTTGTACGCAATACAGAGAATACGTGGATAAAATGTGGAGGCTGTGTTGTCTTTAGAAGATTTTAAGTACTCTGTGACAAACAACATGCTGAGCACATGGCAGTGTGGTGGATACTTTAGAAAGACCTATGATTAACTTTTCCAAACTGAAAACGCAGCACCGTATCATTTGCATAAATTGAAACACACTGAAGCAAAAGGATAGGAACCATATTTTGTCATCGTCTAGAAATCTATCAGAATATTCTATAAGGGGACTAGAAGAAAGGGGGGATCTGTGGGGATCTGATGACATAAGAACAGCAGCAACCACAAGGAAAAAATCAAAACAAAGCAGTTGACAATGACCTTGTATCACACTCTAGCAAATGTAGCAGAGAGAGAAAGACAGAAAGGAACATTTAAAAGTGGGTTAAAATTTGATCACATCCGTGAGAATGAGAGAAGACCTCTCAGGAGAGGGATGAGAGTCACTGATGTAAAACAGCGTGGGAAACCTGGAGAATTGGATAATACATTTGAAGACGTGGTGAATACTTTAAACAGGGGACAGAAACAAAAGAGTCTTGATGACAAGTAAGGTGTGTGTGTGTGTGTGTGAGTGTGTGTGTGTGTGTGTTTGTGGTGCATATGTGTGTGTGCATGCATGTGTGTGTGTGTCTGTGTTATCTCAGCAATGTAGCTGGTGGAAATTTTTAAGTAGAAAAAATAGGAGCTAATTGATAATATAAAACTGTGTTACTCATCTTTCCATTGCTACAAGAAAATTCCAGTAGTAATAAACTTTTAATATATGTGTGTGTGTGTGTGTGTATAACAATCTGTGTATGAGAGAAGAGTATCTAAGTCAAGGAAGTGACAATGGAGATGGAAGATTGGAATATGTGAACATATTAAGGTCCTAAAGGGCAGTGTGGCTTACTAAATATTTGGAGGCGAGGAAAGAAAGAGAACACACAGAAAAAGGAAGAGAGGATTTATTTCTCTTTAACACGTGTTGAGTTTGAAGCACGATGAAGCCAGGCAAACAATGGGATCTAATTATACTTAATGCCCTTAATAAGAATGTGGCTGGGAGATAAAAATTTGAGGATCAATGCGGTGGAAGTGGAGTGGTGTGGCCCTGTTTCAAAATCTAAGGGAGAAATAATCAAAGGAAAAGAAAATGTGTCAGACACCAGAGAATACAAAGGAAAAGCAGAGGAGTAAAAAAGAGGAGCGGAGGAATGTACTTAGGACATAACAGAGGAATGAAAGCAAGAGAAGAGATTAGCTAAGTAGCAGGAAAACTATCGAGGCAGTATGTTAGACTTCGTAGGGAACTGAGCTCTGGATCAAGGGCTCTACATATCTGTGCATCAGCAGGATTTATAGGTGATATTCCTGAAGCCCACTTCTCACTGTTGCTCATTTTTATTGCCATCTCCCAAGACCCAGAGTCATCAACCTTATGGTGACAGTCACTTAATTGTGCGTTCTCTTCTACTTTAATCTGAATTACAGCCAAAGCATTCTATCTAATTTTACCAAAACACCTGGTATGAATGTATGAAATTCTCAAACAATAAAATTTTAAATAAAAATATATAAAATAATTATATGATTTTGTGAGTCACTTGGATTACCTAAACCAACCATTTGAAAAGAAGTTTCTCTTATGTGGTATTGGGGTCTTAGGTAGTCTGTGCTTCCATAGAGAGCATTGTCGTACAATTACTGACCTAGCCCTTGATTTTCTCTTGTGAGTTCAGGATGAGTGCCTATTGCTAAAGACCCCTCACTTAAGACACAGGGCTTGGATAGATCAGGCTGCATCTAATCTGAAGCTAGACTCTTTTCTGCAGTCTAGCTTCCATGGTTCCAGAAAATATTATGAAAGTTGCCAAGAGTAGGAAGCAATTAAATTGTCCTACTTAACTGTAACAGTTATGAATCAAGGCAATTCCTATTATAGTAAGACATGTGTACAGAGGCAATAAATGATGTTCACATATTGGTGGCGACCAACAGCTAGCTAATTGGACTTAAGACATTCAATAGGAGGAAAATCATTCCTGGTACAGGTAACCCAGTCAGCTTCCTGGGGTTAATGAAGACTTTACAAAAGAACCTATTGCCACCACTTTATTGGACTAGTATAATTCCTTATTCCATTCTAAATCTTCACATTATACCTACAGATATATGTAGCTATGAGCCCCCATCAAAGAAGCCTCTCTTAACAGTAAATGGAGACTATAGCAGAAAACCACAACTGGACACAATGTAGCACTCATCAGATGGAGGAGCCCAGGTCTAGTAGGTGTGTCCACATTTCAGAGGCTCCCTTTCTCACAACCCCTCTTTAAATCCACAGGTTTTCTTTTATTTAAACAACTCATTGTAAATTTAGAATTATACTATTCATACACAAGGACATGTAAGTAAAGTACAAAGTGCTATATGCTGAATGTGCAGTGGAATATAAATTAAGGAACTCCAGGTAGCCCTAGACTTTCCCCCTTGTCCAGAAGTCGAAAGACAACCTTGCAATTGCTGTCCACATCCTTCTTTCCCTACCATCTTTTTGCATTTATTAGCCACACACTTTACATTCAGCCTAACGCACAGATTTCCAGTGTTCAGCTGCAAGAGTTTTGGCAATTAGACACATCTGTCCAACCACCACTCAGCGCACATTGCTGTCCACATTCTTCACCATCCACAGCTCCCTCGCACCCCTCCCCAATTAGTCCCCTCCCTTAATCCCTGCTAACAGGAAAAGGCTTTTATTTCTGTAACCAGCCACTTGTACTTCCCAAATCTCAGCAGTATCCCCCAGGGAGAAGTGGTTGTAAATTTGGGACTTGACTCTAATCCATCCTTGAGCAAATCCTGGCTCATCAAAACTCTTGGGGTTCCTTTTTCCTTGGTAAAATACCTGAGTGTTGCTTGGCACCCGTGGCTGATGAGCACCACCAAGGTAGAAACCAGTCAGAATTTTTCAACCATCTGGAGTTTTAGATGACTTTGTTGTTTTTGTTTCTACGGTAGTCTGATATGTAGTTTAAAAATATTTTTCCTGTTTCTTTCTTTAAATGGTACAGCATTCTTGTTGGGCTATTACACACACACACACACAAACACCCCCCACGTACAGACTACACACACATGCTATACATATCACATACACACATACCACATACACACACTACATGCACACATGCATATGTATATACACATACCATGTACACACCACACACAAAACACTGCACACACTACACACACCACATACACATAAATGTGTAAATACACACACCTCACCAACACACACTATAATACACACTCACCACATTTACATATACCAAAGACACACATGCCACAAACTCACACCACATACACACATGTGCATAGATCCATACATACACACAACACCAACAAACACAAGCATGCTACATACACACAAATACTGCACACACATGCAAACATACAAGCACACATAAGCTTCACATAATGCCACACATATTCACACACACACACACACACTATATATATATATATATATATATATTCACACAATTACACACACCACTTGAAAAACTATCTTAAAATTATTTTCCAGAAAGCACTTACAAAATGCCTGTTTTATTCACCAAGGTAGTTGACATCACTTTGAGAGGAGAAAGACATTCAAGTAGCATTGTTAGCTTGATGGGAATGTTGAACACAGTGGGAGAGCACATAGCCTTGGTTAAGTCATTTGCCTTCTAGAACTTGGTTTCCTCGGTTACAAATAAGACCTGATTTCCACCGGTGGTTATCAAGCATTTACATGAAATACCCGGAGCCAGATGATGGGGCTGGCCAGCTGAGTAGCTGCCCAGGATATTCATTTAGATGAGGTGTTAAAACAGCGATGGAAATATAATAAGATGGAGAAAACTGAATCTACGAGAGGCCCCTTCAGGAAGGATACCATATGTGGTCCCAGAGTAAGCTGTTTGGGAAGCTGGGTGAGATTCCCAAGGAGCACGCTTAAGGAACACCAGATGGAGGATAAACCCTTGGAAGGCGAGGGAATCTGGTTTACCACGGAGCTTTTGTTCTGCTCAACTGCAAGCTTGGGTCTCATCCAAGATGCCTGGGACAATCGAGGGGAGGCTGAAGTTCTCCACAGCCAGCCCTGTTTTTCTGCCCCTTTGTCCAGCACTCATTAGTTTTATACATGCGGTGAACACATACTGTAAATGACAGTCCAAACGGGGCACGTTCGTATCCGCTCTGCCCTCAGCCTCGTTGTTAGTGTCTATCTCCTTTACAAGGGGGATTTATATAGAACCCAGCACAAACGCATCAAAGGAAGCAATTTTCTGGTTAAATCAGACACCGGACTGAAGCTCGGTCGGCTCAGCTTCCATTTGGAGCGTGGAGAACATTCTATCACATGTTAGTCCCCAGTGAAATACTGTTTGAAAATCGCTCATGTGCATCATTTCCGGTTTGAACCACGCATGCCCTGTGAGTATGTGACAAGGTAAAGACCCCTGGAGAGTTAAAGCTCAGCGTTTTATTTCTGACTTTCTATGTTTATTTTTGTTTTATTTATTTATTTATTTATTGCTATATAGCCCTGACTGGCCGGGTATTCACTTTATAATTCAGGCTTGGTTCACAGTCACAGCAATCCTCCTGTCTCAGATTTGCAAATACTAGAATTACAGGCATAGGCCACTGTATCTGGCTCCTAATATATCATTTACAAATATAACGTTATTAGTTACCTGACTAAATAAGATATTTTGAGAAAAATGAAGCACTTATGTGCTCATAATGATCTCTCTCTCTCTTCCCCCCCCCCCGCCCTGACCTGATTTATCCTCTGCAATTTTTGCTGAACTTGTTTTGCTAGATTCTTTGATTTCCATAAGCTCTTCCTCATTGAAAAACTGCCACGTGTCCTTGTGTCGTGGAGTCTAGCTGGCTCTTTTAACATCTCTCTAAGGAATTCATATGACCCTTTTACAGGGGTCACATACCAGATAGCCTGCATATTAGATATTTACACAATAATTCACAACAATAGCAAACTTATAGTCATGAAGTAGCAATGAAAATAAATTGTTTTGAAAAAAATTTTATGGTTGGGGGTCACCACAACATGAGGGACTATATTAAAGGGTCCCAGCATTAGGAAGGCTGGGAAGCACAACATTATGAAAAACTATCTGAGGTCCATTCTGTTTTCGAGCTTATAGGTTGCTTTGTTGTCGTTGTTGTTTTCAGTTCTTTTGGCAACCTAGTCCTTTCCCTGCTTCCGAAGGTTTCCCAGGGAATCTTTATTTAAATTACTGTATAAGAATGAAAGATGAGATTACCCAGTAAAGGCAGATCATATGGAGTCTCCTGTTTTCTCTAAATAGTCTTCTTTTAGGAAACAGTAAATCCAACTAGAAGGTGTTGACTTGCCTTCCTACATTAATTAACAGTTAAAACAGTCAGCCACAGACGTGATCACAGACCAGTCTGGTCTAGGCAATCCTACAGTCAGATTTTCTTCTCAGGTGATCTAGGCACTGTCCAGTTGACAGTTAAAGTTGACTAGGACAGCATGGATGTGGGGTGGCTCATGAGGGCCCTTCGCTAGATGAGGAACAGTTGGCAGTGGATGGCTGCCAGGCGTAGGGAAATCTTTTTTTTAAGGGTGTGTCTCCTAGTAGGTCTCCTATGCTTGGTGGATGATCCCACACCCATATGGATATGGACAGCACTAATTGTACGGAATGAATTAGAAAAGAATTAATGAACTGAAAAAGAAGAAAAGATGTGAAGGTGGGAGGGGATCAGGAATGAGTCGGTGTGAATACCACCTAAAGCATTGTCTATATGTATGAAATTATCAAAAAAAAAAGACTTTTGAAAAAAGATGAGGCTATGGGAAAGTCTCATTCTGAATATAAGCACTGGGGAGCATTACTAGAAAAGAAATTTGAAAATATAATAAAACAAACTAGAAAAATTCTTTTTTTTAAGACTACCAAAGTCTTGATAAAGTTTGCCTTCCCAACAAAATTCTTTTTTTTTTTGAGACAGGCTCTCTGTCTCTCTCTGTCTCTCTGTCTCTCTCTCTCTCTCTCTCTCTCTCTCTCTTTCTCTCTCACTGGTTCTCCACCTTCTTAACACTGGGGTCCTTTTATACAGTGAGTGATCCCCAACCATCTACTTTCATTGCCACTTCATAACTGTAATTTTGCTACTGTTGTGTATTATAATGTAAAGATCTGGTATGTAAGATATTTGATGTGAGACCCCTGTGAATGGGGTTGTGACCCACAGGTTGAGAATCACTGCTCTATGTAGTCCTGGTGGTCCTCAGTATGTAGACCAGATTGAACTCAAACTCAAAGAGTCATCTGTCTCTGTCCCCTGAGTGCCAGGGTTAAGGTTGTGTGCACTACCACTCCTAGCGCCAAACTCTTACCACATCACCTAATTTCCAGGCAAACCCTTTGATTACTATTGAGCTGTAAATAGTATGTAGGTACATTTTAGATAAGCATGACTTGTTTTATTTTTTTTAATTAATTAATTTATTTATTAAAGATTTCTGTCTCTTCCCCGCCACCGCCTCCCATTTCCCTCCTCCTCCCCCAATTAAGTCCCCCCCTCTCAGCCCGAAAAGCAATCAGGGTTCCCTGTCCTGTGGGAAGTCCAAGGAACCCCCACCTCCATCCAGGTCTAGTAAGTTGAGTATCCAAACTGCCTAGGCTCCCACAAAGCCAGTGCGTGCAGTAGGATCAAAAACCCATTGCCATTGTTCTTGAGTTCTCAGTAGTCCACATTGTCTGCTATGTTCAGAGAGTCCGGTTTTATCCCATGCTTTTCCAGACCCAGGCCAGCTGGTCTTGGTGAGATCCCAGTAGAACATCCCCATTGTCTCAGTGTGTGGGTGCACTATCCTGAGTGAGGTAAGCCAGACCCAAAAAGAGGAACATGGGATGTACTCACTCATATTTGGTTTCTAGCCATAAACCAAGGACATTGAGCCTATAATTAGTGATCCTAGAGAAGCTAAATAAGGAGAACCCAAAGAAAAACATATAGGCATCCTCCTGAATATTAACCTTCAGCAAGCGATGAAAGGAGACAGAGACAGAGACCCACGTTGGAGCACAGGACTGAAATCTCAAGGTCCAAATCAGGAGCAGAAGGAGAGAGAGCATGAGCAAGCATGACTTGTTTTAAAAGCTATGCATTCTCTCACGAATACTAGATTCTTTGGGAAGGTTAATTTGGCATTCCACTGGTGTTGTAGTCCATCCCAGCACACAGGGACTCAGGCGTATATGTGCATTTCAAGGGTAAGTTTGTGACTGTTTGGGATCATTAGTGCTCACTTTGAATCCTAACTCCTACAGAACCACACATTTCCACACTGAAGAGAATGATTTGAGATTAACCATGAGATCCATGAAGACGGCCAAACCGCACTCTTGTTACCTCACTCTGTGAACTGTTTTTGTTTTGCTTTTGTATTTAGTACAGTGATATGCAGAGAAAACTGAGCACTGAGTGTTTTGGGGCTAAGTACAAGTTCTAGTTCATCCATGAGGTGTTCTATTAAATGAGGATAATACTTTAAGTGGTATTCTATTCTTTCCTTTCTATTCTAAATCTCCGTTTCAATGTATGAAACAAATGAAGGAAGGGATGATAGTTATCTCGGACAGAAATTCCAATATAAACATAAAGGGAATATTAAAAGAGGATCTGCTGACTGTCAAACACACTGTGTGTCCTTGCTTTCTGTAGTTTGGTGAGTTGGCTGAAGGATGAAAGTCCATGCACTTCCAGCTTTGTCCTCCCTTCCAAGGTGAGCACTCCCCCTATCATGACTTCTCAGGCTGCTTCAGCCCAGACTCCTCTAAATCCTTGTAAACCTTGTTCACCACCTAAGAGTTGTCATGTTACATCTGAATTCTGTTTTCATTTACACAGTGATTTTTTAAGGCTACAGACCACACCTTGAGGAACTGCTACATCATTCACAATGTATAGCCTCTTCATGCCCAATTCCTGGGAACGCTGCTGCTGGGGTTGGTCATAAAGGACAGGCGAGAAAGAGCTAACCTTCATCTGTCACTTATTTGAAGGGGGACTTCTACAAAATGGTTTGTATCTTTAGAAACAACATTGAAATATGAACTCCAAAATATGTATTCTTTTTATAAACTGTATTGTGGGGGAGGGGAACAAAAGTGGAGTACAGTTACATAGCAGTTGGTTTTCCTATGAGCTGCATCTATCTAAACAAAGGCTCCAGAGGACATTGCAAAAGTATAATTGCAGATATGTTCTGGTCTGTGAGGTGATCATTGACCCAGGCTGGTGTCCCATCTCAGTAGGAGTTAATTTGAAAGATAACATTCATAGACTTGCTAGTTTTGTTGCTTAAGTTTCCCCGACTGATATATGTTTCTTATAGCATTTGCTTAGGATAATAAGCAGTAATAACGCAGAAGGCATAAGTTAAATGTGAAATGTTACCATAGGTTAAAGGAAAACTTTTGAGTTCAGGAGAAAATTCTAATTTGTGCCCCTCATAGCCAATGCACGGTTGCCATCAAACAGCTTCTGTGACATGTAGCCCAATTTCATCTCTGTGGAGGAATGGGAAAGAGTGTGGTAGTCATGGCTAGGAGAAGGATATCAGCTTCTGACATTAAGATCTGCTTTGGGGTTCTTATCCACGAAGACAATGAAGAGACCAGGAAGTGGTGAGAGAGGGGTCTCAAACAAAGGACCTTTTATTTGAAGAGCCCAGTTTGTGTTTGGACAGAACCAAGCTTTATCAGGTCATGACAGGGCAGAGAGGGATAAACTGAGGCTTGTTTAACAAACACAAATACTAGATATTCAGGAAGCTCCATCTAGAATAAATAAAAGGTAGATAAAATTTCAACTCTGCAAAGTGAACACACTTCTGGAATTCATTAGCCCAAGAAATAGTCATGACCCAAGAAGTACGTTGCGAAGAGTTTTTAATCCATTCATGGATGACAGGGATAGCCGGGTTTGTTGAGGGAGGCCAGGGTGATGGGATGCTTCCCTGACCTCTGGTGCTGATGTTGGATGCTACATCCTGGCCCGTCAAGACTCATTCTGTGGATCTTCCTTAGAGACAGTTTTTGGATTGAAGGACCATGGGACTGGCCCAGGGGCACAATTCCGACGTTCTCCTGTTTCATCTGACTGGGTTAAATATTAACTTTCAGCTAGGAGTGTCTGTCACCAAGTCATCTGTCTTGGTAAATGCGGGTGGAGTCTCAGCATTGCGAGGGGGGCAATGAATTTTCCCTGATGACAGTGAGAATATCCACACCAAGCTGCCATAGAAAGTTCTGCTTCCCACAATGTTTAAGAGAGTAAATTAGGCCACAGAGCACACTGAAGATTGTTTACATAACCCCTGATACCTAGTATATTTGTCAGTCCCGCTCTGTAGATGGGGACTTCAGTAGAGCCAGAAGTGTGTGAAATATAAGGCTGGAGATAACGTATGAAAGTTACAGAGCACTTCACTAGAACCCTCACTTGGCTTCTTGGACCCCTTCCTGGACCGTATGCGTCCTCTCTCCCTCTTTCTCTTGGGTACTCTCATTATCTTGCCTAGTTTTTCCTAACTTTCTTGTTTCAATTCCATACCTAAGTAAAGTAGCTTTGGCTTTCATTTTAAGCTTAGGTCTGGTTTCACTGCTTCTTCCCTTCAGAGCCATTTTTCCTTTGAAAAAAGTCAGCTGTACAGATGGATGCATTGTAACAAGTCTCAAACCCACAGGCCTCATGGGAACTGCGTCAGAGTCTCACTGTGTAGACCTCGCTACCTGGAACACGCCACCTAGACCAGGTTAGCCTCAAATCCACAGAACCTTACTCCTGCCTCCTGAGATGACTTGCCACCTAGACCAGGTTAGCCTCAAATCCACAGAACCTTACTCCTACCTCCTGAGAACTGGGACCAAAGGCATCACACCCACTGATAATTTGTGTCTTAATTCATTGTGGTGCATGCAGCCACCTTCAGATTAGTTTTTATGCTAATACTTAACTTATGAGTTTACTATTTAATATAAAACCTTGTTTTATAAGAGGGAGGGAGGGAGAGAGGGAAAAACAGAAACACACACACACACACATACACACACACACACACACACACACACACAGAGAGAGAGAGAGAGAGAGAGAGAGATTCCCAAACACAATCTAAACACAATGCCTGTTGAGAATTATTCCAATGAAATAGAATTTAGGGAACCACCTACTACATATATTTTGCAAAACATTTCCTAAATTTATATGATTGATGGTAAATTTTATTATTTAAGAGCAGAATATGATTTTTTTTTTTTTAGAGACAGAGTCTCCTATTTTAGAAAGGTATTATTCCTAGGAAAGCTCATAACGGGGAGGTACTTAATTAACAACAAGATTTTAAAGTATATATATAAAAAAAACAGAAGAGAGAAACAAGTTCACAATTTCAGTTCTCAGCTCTTCTCACTTGGTAACCAAAAGAACACATAGAGTTTTATGGCTGAAACTAAAATCGCCTGAACTGCAGGGCACGTCCATAACCAGCAGCAGTGACTAGGCTTTATTTATAGAATGCTCTATTCGCCATCATAGGACACAGATCTGCTCAAGTCCAAGGGGAGATGCCTCTGAAATGAACCTGCTTCTGGACCATAGAGGCAAGCCCAGCAGATTGCAAAGAATTGAAGTCACATGCCACACGCTGCTTCTGGGTAAAATGAGTTTAAACTAGAATTGGCAGCAGAAAGTGATCAGAAAGCACTGTGAAATTCTCAAATTATTCCAAATTCAGCAGTGTCTTCACAAACAAGAAACCAAAAGAAAAGTGAGAAAATTATTTGAATTAAATAAAAAAAAAATCTCCTAAAAGGCAAGTAATACAGTTGTGGTAGTGCTTTGCGGGAAGTGTGTAACACTGCAATAGACTATGCTGGAAAGTGGGAGTGTGTGACAAGCCTTCTGAGGAGTTACTGTAAATATCACAACTACAGGCTGCCTGCTATGTATGATGTGAGAGCATGGGTCAGCAGGAGAGCTCAGCAGGTACGCGTGCTTGTCATCGAGCCTTGTGATTTGAGTTTGATTCCCAGAACACCCACGATGGAAAGAGGAAAAAAAAAAATAAGTCCTGCAAGTTGTCCTCAGATCTGTTGTGGCAATGCGTGCAATCACTCATGCATGCACACATGTGTGTGTGTTTGTGTGCACGTGTGTGCGCATGTACATACACACACATAAATAAATAAAATTAAGAATCCAAGAGACATACTGGCTTGGAGGTGATGTGATGAGCATACCCAGTGGCCAAGAATGCGTTCATGAGTTTTCAATTCATTGCTTATTATTTTCTTATTTGACTTTGTGATATAAGATGGCCAGATTGATTTTAACATATTAGAATGGCAATTTTTTTTTTTACTATAGTTCACGATTTTGAAGCAAAGTGATAAGAATAGAACTTTTTCTGTGCTTAAAACGAGCAATATTTAATTGTGCAAAAAGTACACAATAAAATATATTATCTTGTATTTAGAGGAAAAAGGATGAATGTTCAGTGTCAACTCCATGCAGATTATGGTAATATTGAGAAAATCATTAGCTCTATTTAGAATAATCAGGCTTCATTTTAGACATGCTCTTAAAAGAGAGTGTAACACTTCATAGTGAAGGTTATTGGAAATTTAGTTTTATCAAATGCTAAAACACAATGAGAATGAAAGTGATCAGTAAAATGGTTTGTTACAAAAATTTCAAATCTTCAAAATTAATAAGCAAAATCCATTTGGAAGCAAAAGTGTGCCAAATTGGTTGATAAATTCCAAAATACTCTTACTAGAAGACCAGAGTCACTACACAATTACTGTAACAGTAAAAAGAATGACTGTATGGGGCGGAGGCGATGGGGTGATAGTTAAAGCTTTGTCCGGATTTCTCAAACCCACATAAAAAGCCTTTTCTTGCTGGACGAGATAGAGCAGCCTGGAGGCATACGAGGGTGGAGGATGGTGAGTTTGAAGCCATTTGGGACACCATAGCAAGACCCTGTCTCTAAACAAGCAAACAAGCTACACCTCTGTATTTCTTGGTGTTATAATTTATCTTACACGTTCTTATAAATGGAAACTTTCAAAGCAATGTTTATCACATCGTAACACTTAAGTGTGGGTTCTGTAGTCCAGTCTGATAACTGACAACACTTGACCTTTGTGGGAGGAAAATGTGGAAAGGCAATGTTGAAGGATTTGTTCGGTGGCACAGATTTAATGTGCAAAATTTATCAAACCTAGATCCAAATTTCTTCCTAATTAGGAGGAGCTATTAGTCAGTATACATTTACCAGAAAATTTATAAAATAGTCATAAATTATAGTGCAAAAGTTCAGAAAGAAGTATATAGGAACAACTAAAATTAACTATAATGATGTCATTTCAAGATACCAAGAATGATTAATGACGGATAATTTCTCAAATTTCTGCAGACTGCTATCAATCTATTTTTAAATGTGTTGAATAATTTTAATCTAGCAAAGAAGTACAGTTAGATAACTTAAATTTGGGAAGTATTTTGTTTAGAGACTGTCGTTGGCATTTGTTTTTACTGAATCATTCTGGAATCCTTATTTCTGGAAGAAGACATGCTGAGAAAGTCATAGGAACTTACAAACAAGATTTATATTTTCACTTGTGAAGAAATTTTACCTGGAAATATATTTGTAGCTATGGTGTATGGGCAACAAAATTCGATTTTGTCAAATCTGTCATTTTCAGCATTCTTAGCAACTATAATCAGAAACTGCAGGAAAGACTAGTGGTTTATTTCAACAAGTCAGGTGCCTTCAAGAGGTTTCAGAAGGTGTTTTTATGGCAGCAATATTCGAAAACAGCCACCCTAGCTCCCATGTTTTCCAAACACGGCTGTTCCGTATTGAAAAGAACACTACCAATGAAGCCGGATTAAATAAAATAAATTTTGAGATTTCTTACCTTTCACTTTAATGCCTCAAACTTCTCATCAAGAGAAGTTGAAACATTAAGGGAGAAAGTTTTTGAGGAAAACCCTAATAACTGATTTAAATTTAACCCACTGGGAGCTGGAGAGCTGGTTCAGTGGTTAAGAACACTTGCTCTTGAAGAGGACTCCAGTTCACACGGTGGCTCACAACCATCTGCAACTCTAGCTTCAGGGAATCTGATGCCTTCTTCTTATCTCAGTAGGCACCAGGACTTGCATATTTGCAGGCAAAGCATACATACGTGCAAAACAAAGAAATCAAAAACAAAACCCCAAAAGAAAAAGTCACTCCAATTGTACCAAATGTAGTCTTTATAACTGTTTGCACTCACTTTGGGTTAGGAGAATGTAATTCTGTCGTTAAATATAAAAGGTGTAAAGGTGTACTTATAATGGAAATTCACAATGACATATTTAATATAAAGTAGAAATTTAAATAGGGAACAGTCCGAAGGCAATGGAAAAGTCCTGGGTTCAAAAGTCTCTCAAAGAAAGAGATGGAGAGATAACTCAGTGTTTAAGAACACTTTCTGTACATACATAAAATCTGACTTTGGATCCCAGAACCCAGAAAAAAGTAGTGCATAGCAGTATCCCCTATTTCCCCAAAGATGTGGGTGTCCGAGATAGGGTGTTTCTGGATCTTTGTTAACACCAGGCTAGATCCTTATTGAGTGAAATAACCTATCTCAAGGGGGTAAGGCAGAGAAAAGGGGACAGAGCTGGACACCCAGTGTTCTTCTCTAGCATGTGTATAGGTGTATAACCCTCTGCGTGTGCATTCAGAACACATGCACACACACACACACACACACACACACACACACACACACGCACACAAGTATATTAGAGTTAATCCGCTTCTGGTTAGGGTGTAAGAAGAAAGACTGGATACTGTTCCACTTAAAACAACTCTGAAATTTTCTACAAGCAGACAACATATATGAAATAATCATTTTCACAAAACTGATGATCAGGTAATGAAAAGCAGTGATCTCTGATAGATGGGAAATCAATGAGAGCCTTACAAATGGCTTTCTGTGTCCTACCCCAATTCTGAGCTTATGGATACAGACACCATGTCAGGATTTTTATGTGAGTGCTGGTGATCTGAATTCAGATCCTCATGTTTGTATGGTGGGCATCTTATCAACTGAACCACCTTGTCTCCCTCTGTAGGAGCAGCGGGCTGTGTCCCGCCACCTGGCTATCTTTACCCTAAATAATTACACGGAAACTGTATTCTTTTAAACACTGCTTAGCCCATTAGCTCTAGCCTCTTTCTGGCTAACTCTCACATCTTGATTAACCCATATTTAGTAATCTGTGTAGCACCACGAGGTGGTGTCTTACAGGAATATTCTTAACCTGCATCCATCTTGGAGAGGAGAGCTATAGTGACTGCCTGATTTGGCTTCTTTCTCCCAGCATTCTGTTCTGTCTACTCTGCCTACCTAATTTTCTGTCCTATCAAAGGTCAAAGCAGTTTCTTTGTTAACCAATGAAAGTAACAGATAGACAGATGATCCTCCTCCATCATTATGCAAAAAAAAAATTTAGACTGGCTGGTTAAAGTTGAGTCAAGCATGTTGAAGATACATGAAAATGCAAAAGCCTAAACCAGGCAGAGGTTAAACAATAAGGTCCATGACAAAAAATGTGTTGTGTTGAGTGGATGGAAGATTGGATGTCATAGAAGAGTAAGTTAATGGGCTTGAAAGCAAAATAGACATGATTAGAAATGAATTAGACAAATAAATACACAAAAAACAACTATGAAAAAAGAAGGAAGTATCAACATGACTTCATACAATCCAGTAAGTATGCAATTGGAGCTACAAAGTAGAAAGTAAATGCGAACACATTTGAAGAAATAATGGGAAAGTATTGTCCACATTTTATGGAATGTCTGAAACAGATCTAAGACATTTAATAAACCTAATGCATTTTCGTTTCTTAGTCACACAGAAATTATATTAATTTCAACACTGGTCAGTGGCTCAGGTGTATTCCTAGCTAGCTCTTACATCTTAAATTAACACCTTTCTATTAATCTAAGTATCGCCAGGAGACTGAGGTTTACTGGTAATATTTTAGCATCTTTCTCCTTTGGCAGCTATACGGTATCGGTCTGACTCTGTCTTCTTTCTCCTTGCATTCAGTTTAGTTTTCCCACCTACTGATATTCTGCCCTGTCATAGGCCAAAGCACCTTCTTTATTAACCAATGGTAATAAAATATATTTATAGCATACAGAGGGAAATCCCCCATCAGCTACAAAATATTTCAGGGAAAAACTCTGCAAAAGAATATCATTGCAGAATTGTTCAAAATCAGTGATAACGGAAAGCTTTTCAAAGCTTTGCAAGGGGCTAGAGACAAGGCTCAGGGGTTCAGAGTGTCAACTGTTCTTGCAGAGAACCTAAATTTGGTTTTCAGTTCCCATATCAGATACCTCATAATTGGCTGTAACTCTCACTCCAGAGGATCCAACACCCTCTTCTGGCCTCTGAAAGTACCACACACACACCACACACACACACACACACACACACACACTTAAAAATTTTTATAAGTTTAAAATGAGTGTGAAGAAGACACATAGAAACTGATGCAAGGTGACCTATCAGAAACTACCCAAGCAAGAACAGCATACTGTAAGCATGAGAGAATAAGAAGTGCCTGCCAACCAAGAATTTTATCTTCAGGGAAACTATCTTTAAACAATACAGCCAAGCATGTAATCACCAGCAGAGCTGCAATACAGAGCCTGTGAAGCAACCCCTCAGACCTAAGGAAAATGGTACAGAAGAGAAATGAGATACTGTACAAATGGATGAAGGATTCATGCATTACAGTAAACATGCAATTATTACTTTAGTATTTAACCTCTTTCGACAAAACTTGACTTTTAAAGTAACAATATAATGTTGTGTTTATAGCAAGTATAAATTTACAATGTGTGACAACAGTACAAAGGCCAGGAAAGAAAGACATAGAAATGGGCTATTACAAATCTGTGCATGGCATGCTGCAATCTCAGTGATGAGTTAATAAGCATGCTTTAAACATAAAAAGTGACCTCTATAATGAAAAAATATGGTTAATAGGTTGACAAAAAATAGAATACTTAAAATATCAGCAATATAGAAATTAACCAAGTTAGCAGGTGAATTGGATACATAAACTGTGATATATAAATATTCTTAATAGAAGTGTTTATCAATAACAAGAAATAAACCACTGATACATACAAGAGCAAAGATGAATTGAAAGATGACTATGCTGATTAAAATAAAGACACATGTAGAATTTCATTATAGATTCTTGAAAATACCAAGAGAGTGTTGTCCTAATCTACATCCCTAGCCCTGCCTAGTATTTTCATTTTATATTTAAATTAGTATACAAACCAACAGATTTGGCCCAGACCTGAATATCTCAGTGTTGTAGCGGTCTTGGGCAATGGTCTTTTGAGAAATGATGAAATTAGCTCTCATTCTTACCACTAACTAGTTGTGGAGCAATGGAGAGAATAATTTTCCTCACTGGCTTTGTTTCTTCAGTATTTCTCAAGTAGAGGGTTGGGTTTTGAGAACCCTAAAGGTCTGTATGTTGTGCCCACTCTTAGATATTAGTCACAACATCAAATCACAGGAGAGCTTCTTTCTATATTAGTTATTTTTCTGTTTCTGTGATAAAATACCATTGCAAAAAGTAACTTAAGAAAGTAAGTGTTTATTTTGACCTAGTATTCCAGATGGGTAAAGTCCATTGTGGTGGGGAAGACGTGGCATGTTGGAAGGAACAGGAAGATGAGAGATCATATTTCATCTACAATACAAGAAGTGCACAAGATCACATGTGTGCATATGCATGCATACATGTGCGTGTGCATTCTCGTGTGTGCGTGCACGCTCGTGTGTGCGTGCACACGTGCAGACACACATACACACACACATACAGAGAGAGAGGGGGGGTTAGGCAGCTATAAACTCTTAAAATCTCTCCCAGTGAAATATTTCCTCCAGAAAGTTTCCACCCATAATGTCCTCTGATGGCGTCACAAACTGAGGACCAAGTATTCAAATACATGAGCCTATGGGGAACTTTTCTTATCCAAACGCCCTCAGGTCCCAAACCAGGCACTTTTATGACACCCGTGCAATTTTACCCCATCATGCGGCTGATTGCACATTCACTGTCCCTTTCATCCCAGCCAGGTGTTTATGGGGATCCTGCTGCTCTGATTTCACCTTTTCCCCCTTCCAGCGCTCAGCTCTGTGTTTTAATGGTAAGCCAGTCTCTATCACACTGGCTGATACATGCTGGCTCCAGAAAATGAGAGACATCGTGAGGGCTGTGTGTTGTCTCTTCCTCTGCACTGTGATTGTCCTACAGTGTGGTGTCACTTCAGAACCCTAGAGACAAACGTTTTAGTTTGAACCACCACATGTTAGATTTTTTTTTATGAATAAAATGCAGAAATTTTTCTGTATATTTTTCGATGGGTGGTTGCTCGAATCAAATAGAAAGTTTGATGAAGAAGCATTTTGTAAAGTGTCCTGTAGATGTAAGGGGCTATTACTGTTAATATACAAAGACACATGGGCCAAAATAGCTAGAATTTTTAAGTTGTAGCTGCTGGAACTCAAGGTGGCTGCCAGGGGCAGCTTTGGCTTTGCTCTTTATGCAGCCAAAGGGAGTAATTCATTAGCTGCTGTTACAAGGCATATATGTGTAGCACCACCTGGGTGTGTGGTCAAAGGTGCGTAATTATTCGATCCCCGGGATTTGTGGGAAATGCCTGGAGGACATGGTTGGTGCTTGGTGGGTGGTGATAGTAAACTTCCTCTGGAAGAAAGAGGAGTTTGAGTCTAATGTTAATACATGTTAGAGAGTTTGGTGAAAGCAAAGGATGGGATATTGGCTCAAACTTTCCTTCCCTGGTCTTGGATTGAGACTAACTCATCCCTGTATCCCTGTTCCGCTCCCATGGCACTCCCTATGGGTCTGATTGCTGTACTCTGTCTCAGTTGGTTTCCTCTTGCCTCTTATAATTGGCTGTGAATTCTTTCAGGGGAGAGGTTGAGTTTTTATCATCTCTTAATTTCTAGCCCCTGAGGCTCATGCATGTAAGAATATGTGTTCAAAAAGCCATTGGTGAACTGGAAAAAGAAAAAAAAAGAAAGATGTCTAGGAAAAGCAATTTCTAAGACACAGTCTAGACTCTGGATTCTTGCAGATCTTGTCTCTGAGTAGCAGTTGCTGGCTTTTGACTAGATATTTCTAAGCAAAATGTTTCACGGTAGCGTGGAAACTTCAGAGAATTTCTGACTGATTGAGGGGGGTGATATTTGCACTGTAGCTCCAGGGATGCAAAGGGTGAAGTCAAGGGAAGATTAGAGGAAATGATACTTTAATAATATCCGCAAAGATCACAGTCTCTATAGCTTAAACACTATTAAAAATGCTTAATTTAGTGTTCTGGATTATAGGCTATGCTGGACATTGAATTCAGGGCTTTGTGTGTGCTGATCAAGTGCTTTATCACTGAGCTAAATCTTCAGCTATGGGGGAGGGATCTTTACTGCCATGGCCATCATCATCATGCAAACCCAGATGGGGTGCCAAGGATGTGACCGACACCCTGCAGCAGGTGGAAAGGAGTACAGCCAGCTCTTGCAACTCTCTTTGCTATTTATCACAGTAAACATTTCTTTCTGTAAGTCCAATACTTCCACTCAGCAGCTTCCCCTGCTTCCAGTGCACCCCCACTGGGTGCACCTAAGACACCAAGTAGACCTCATGTGGGATGTCCTTCTGTATATGTGTCGTTTTTATCGGTTGTTGAATAAAGCTATTTCAGCCAATGGCTTAACAGAGCAAAAACAGGTGGGAAATCTGATCAAAGATATATAGAGAGAGTAGATGGAATCAAAGAGACGCTATGTAGCTGCTGAAGGAGAGATAGGTCACAGTCTCGTGGTGATACATAGATTAATAGAAATGGGTTAATTTAAGATATAAGAGATAGCCAGAAATATGCTTGAGCTATTGGTCAAATAGTGTTGTAATTAATACAGTTTCTATGTAATTATTCAGGTCTGGGCAGCCAGGAACCCAACAAGCAGTCTCCATTTACAAAATGGTGCCCACCATTTGGGGCATGGATCCACATAAGACCTAAAAAAGCTTTAAAAGGGCTTTCTAGACCTACAAAAAAAAAAAAAAACAGGAGACAAACACAGCTTCATGGTAGCCACGTTTTTTCAGATAGGCTCTGTTTGCTGGCTGCATGCAGAGGTGTGGCTCCTTTAAGAGAAAGCTTCCTGACTCAGCATAAGCAGCAAAAACTGTGAGGCTTCTTTAAGAGAAGACTTTGTGGTTCATTCTGATAGCAGGAATAGCTCTGGCTCTTTCAGGAGGTCCTGAAATGGGGTTTGTGAGCTCAGTAAAACTAGTTGCTTAATGGTAACATAGATCTGTTGTGTCCCTGGAGCTGGGGCAATGAGCTTGGATCACAGAGCTGGCAATAAACATTCCCCCACCATATTAAAAGGCCAAGAGAGACAGAGCCAGCATCAAGGGCTGCTATGACCAAGCTGTATACCATTTTAAAAGCTCTCTTGGTCAGAAAATGATTACAGATACACAATAAGACAGATTCAGACAAAAAGACCTCTGAATGGGACACAGTGTTGGATAAATGTACATGTGTTTATGAGAGAGAAGAAAGAATACAGAAAGTCATAGATTAAATGAGTAAAGATAAATAAATATTGAGAAATAATAGAATAAAAAATAAGCCATGTAAAGATAGTAAAACACAGAGAGTCTGAATTATGTGTATTATTGTGTTTTCTTTGAATTTTTTGAGTGTGAATGAGCTAAATATAGAGAGACATTTCATTGTATGGGCTGCTAAGCTAAACCAACATATATATTGTAAAGGTATCTTGACTTCAAAATTTGATTCTAAGGATATGTTTCTTTGGAAAAAAGGTTCTGCTTTTGTCTCCACAGTGGATGGGATCCTGTGATTTCCTTTGAGTTTAATGTGGTTTGATGGAACAAAAGCCCAAAAGGTCTCCGTGAACTCTAAAATACTTCACCCAACAAACAGCAGAAAGCAGTATGGATAACAACACCCAAATTCCCAAAATCCTAGTTTTTAAATGTTTATTTTTATTTTAAAATGGTTGGTTATAATAATAGTGACAGTCAATTTCTAAAAAACATGAGACTAAGATATAGAGATAGTACTTTGCATTGGTATGGTTCTTGGTTTACTGATACAAATTTAAGGTCAATTTTGTTGCACTGTGTATATGTATTTTTGTTCTTGTTTAAGTTATTATATTTGTGCAGCTCATTTGAAAATGCAATGTATAATTAAGAAATACATATTAATAGTCATTTATAATAGTCAAGCTTGTCATGTTAATTAGGATTTCTAGATAGAGATAAATTTCAGATAATCTTCAACACATCAAATACCAACAGAATATTCTTAAAATATTTTAAGAACTTAGACTTTTCTTGACAGTGAGACATGTCTGGTTCTGGCAGCACCAATTACTTCAGAGAGGTTGATGAGAACTGAAGAAACTCATTATGGAATTTGCCTTCAATATGACAAAGATAGTCATTTAGGCAAGAAACTGCTCTTTCCTGGACTGCGTGATGGTATGCTATATGAACTGGACATGCAGGACCCGCAGAAAAATGACTGCTGAACTTGCCAAAAGAAGGTGAGAAAATTCTTTTGCGTTTCTGTTTCATGAAAAAGTCTGCCAGACATTCTGTAGGACACCAAAGAAAGTGACCGATAAATTGTCCATATAGGCAAAACAGTCTTTCAAATTTCCTGCTTCACTATTTTGATTACTTTAGCTTTTAAATACATTTTGAAATCAGGAAGCTTACAAAACTAGTCTTGTTCTTTTAAAAAAAAAGTTCTTTTATTTTTCATTCTGTGTATATGTGTTGCATTAACACAAAAATAGACAATCAGAGTGGAATGCCCAGAAACAAATCCTTACGCATAGTCACAAGTTTTTCAATAGGGATAATAAGACCCAAAGGTTAAGATGATTGACGTAAATACTTCAAATGTTGACATAAACTTCATGCAATGAGTATTTGTCACAATTAAAATTTGAAGTTAAACATGTATAAAACTCACATTTTATTGAAATAGAAGATACACACACACACGTCATTACTTCTAGATGTATGAATGATGGTGCCAAAGAATAAACACCAAACAGCTGATATTGGTCATCTCTGGTGTACTAATTTAGGAAAAGATATGCATGTGTGTGTGTGCATGTATGTGCACATTGAGAAAAAGAGACATCAATTTTTCTTTATATGACTCCATTATTGTTTGACTTGTTAAATGGTATGTATTGATAACATATATATTGCATTAAATAAAGACATTTAAAGTAACAAAAAAAAATTTCCTGCGTCATGGAAAAGTCTGCCAGATACTATGGGTCTGAAGGCTGAAGATGGATGACCCAACATTACAGAGTTTGTCCAGGAAGTGAGAGGTCTTTGTCAATTCTAGAGTTTTGGAAGTTTCTTACAATGTTCTTCCTTGTTTACTTAAGTAATAGTATGTCTTTCTGAGGTCTTTGAAGAGTTGAAGGCAAATAGTTACAGTTTTCCTTAGTTATGATAAAAGATAAATTAGATATGAAACTTTAGACTCACAAAGAAATATTTTAACTATAATTCTTGCCTGATAACTGTTATATGTAATTTTATTATGTTAAAGTCAAAACCTTAGACAGAAAAGGGGAGATGATGTGGCATGTCCTTCTGTATATGTGTTACTTTCATTGGTTGATTAATAAAGCTGTTTCAGCCAATGGATTAGCAGAGCAAAGCCAGGCAGGAAATCTAAACAAAGATAAATAGAGATTAGGCACATTCAAGGAGACACCATGCAGCTGCCAAAGGAGAAGGACCAGAAACTTTTCCGGTAAGCTACAACCTTATTGCAATACATAGAGTAATAGAATGGGTTAACTCAAGATGTAAGAGCTGAATAGAAATATGCCTGAGTAATTGGCCAAACAGTGTTGTAATAAATATAGTTTCTGTGAAATTATTTTGGTCTAGGCGGCCAGGAAATGAACGAACAGTCTCCATTTATATAGACCTTATACATTGGGTTTGTTTGAAGGAACTTGCAGTAATATAAAGTGAAGAGGGAAAATGTTCTATTTATCAGCCTTTGAAATGGAGAGATTTGTTCGGTAGCTGAGACTTCACCGACAAATGGAATTCATTGCTTACAGTGCAGAAACCAAGCACAGCAAAGATGGAAGAGTCCCATCACCATTACATGAACAAGCTCATGGGTTCAAAGGAACAGAACTTATTCTGCCAAATGATGCTAAACATTAGAAGATTTTTTTTGAGAGAGAGAGAGAGAGAGAGAGAGAAAAGAGATTTGAAAAAAAATACAGTTCTTTATATTTTTTCAAGACTTTTCTCTATTCCAGTCTTTTCTAAATTTAAAGAAAAATCAAACCCAACATGCTTTGGGATAACATTTATTTAGCTGATAGGACAGCATGATATGAGACCTACTTCTTGTCCAACTTTGATAGTCGAAGAGAAAGTTCATTTTTAGTATACTATTTTTAATTTCTTCTTTCAGAATGTATACAATATATTTGCCTATATTTATTCCTGACTCTCTTCCCCAACTCCTCCTAAAATCCCCCATATTCTCCTCCCAAATTCTTGCTGCCTTTTTTAAAAAATAAAACACTTAATCCACTTAGTGCTGCCTATATGCGCATGGATGTATGTTATCCTCTAGAACTTGGGTAACCAACCAGGAGCACGCTCCTGGAGAAAACTGACTAACCCTCTCTTAATAGCCATCAACTGCCAATAGCTCCTCAGCTAAGGATGGATACCCATGGTTTCCTCCCCCATCCATGCAGAATATTGATTAGGTTAGTCTTGTTCAGGCAATGATAGCTGTTGTGCTCTCTGGCTCTTATATTCTTTAAACTCTCTCTTCTGTGATGTTCCTTGAGCATTGGGATATGAATGTTGAGCTATAAATGTCTTATTTAGGGCTCCACAACCACTTATTCTATGCACTTTGATTATTTTTGAGTCTCTGTATTAACCATGGTCTACTACAAGAAGAAGCTTCTCTGATGAGGACCAAGAGCTGCAATGATCTGTGGATATATAGACAAATATGTATTTAGATGGTAGTTTGGCAGTATATCCATTTGGCCAATTAATAATAGTATATTCTCCCTTAGGGCCTATGACCTCCTCAGTCATGGGTCCTTGGTAAAGTTTACAGTACAAGGTATGAGTTCCTTCTTGTTTGGAATGGGTCTTAAATCCAAACATATAGTAGTAGTAGTCTCCATAATGATCATTCTACTGTTCCATAGATGGACATGTTTCACCAGGGTGGTTTCTACAGTACATTTTGTGGCTCATACCTGGATAAGGCTGTTGATGACTTTTCTCTCCCAGAAGCATGCCCAGCATCTTCCAACACTGTGAAAGCAAAACAGCAGGGAAACTGTTTCATGGTAAGTACCAGCTTCATTTCTCCACACCCTATGGTCGAAGTGTATGGTGTGTTCAGCAATACACTTGATACAAGAGCAGTGTGCTCTTGGCTCCGGTGAATAACCAAGAGCAATGGCAATGACCTGTCTTGGTTTGGTTATCTCTGGGATACTCCAAGGGTGGTTTCCACAATTTGGTACTGCAGTTTTTGTTTAGTGACACATATCTTTTGGGAGGAGCATTATCCTCCTCTGAAGGGCAACACACACAGACACACACACACACACACACACCCTAATGAAACAATAGGTTTCCACACGATCTTCTCAAGAACCTTCTGTGTTTCTTATCTCTAATTATCTCCTACTCTGCCCTGTTCTCTCATCCCTTTCCTCACTTAAATCTACATCCTCTTTTTCCCCCTTCCCCACTTCATACAGCTTTCTCCTACACCCAGATACTTTCTTTCTAACTCTAGAGATTGAACTCAGGTCATCTTGCTTGCATGGTATGATGGCTATCAACTGTAAAAGATCTAGAAACACTTGTGGGACGTTGTCTTGATTTGGTTAACAGAACTGGGAAAAATTGTCTACTGAGGGTGGCACCATTCCCTGGGCTGGGATACTAGACTGAATCAATAGGGAAAAGCAATCTGAGTTCAAGTTGTCATCTGTCTGCCTCCTGACTAGATTCAATGTGATTATCCACCTCAAGCTCATGCTGCCATAACTTCTCCACCATGATGGACTGTATCTCAAACTGTGAATCACAATGCACTCTTCTTAAGTTGTTTTCATTATACCTACCTCCTCTCTGTTTACCACAACTAACAGCTAATATTTGTGGAGTGCTCTCCAGGGCAGGAGGTATTATTAACTTTGTCCACATTCTCTCAACATGACAGCTTTGCATGCTGTATCAGGTCTCTCTCTCTCTCTCTCTCTCTCTCTCTCTCTCTCTCTCTCTGTGTGTGTGTGTGTGTTTCTCTCTCTCTCTTTTGATAGATGTGGTAGCTGAAGTTTCTCTAACACATATCTATATATCTAGTAAGGAACAAGGCCAGAAATTGAAGATCTCCAATATTGACTAATCTTGAGTATTAAACCATAAAATAACCCATCCTCATCTTGATCTAGGACTGTATGCAAGGCCCCAGGTGCATACCCTGTTATAATTTCTATCTCCAAGTGGATCAGGAAATATGATTCAGAAAATAATGACCAAAACACCAACTTAAAGTATAGATTGACTTTATTCTCAAATCTTAAATGCTTCTGATTCATTCCTCTAGTAAAAGTCACATTACATTAACTGAGGACTGAAGAGACAGCTCAGTGGTTAGTAGGACTTGCTGCTCTTACACAAGACCCAGGTTCAAATCACAGTACTGACATAGCAGCTCACACCTGTCTAAAAGTCTAGTTCTAGGGATCTGATACAGGTGTCAGACATACACATGTGGTGTACTTATAGGCCAAACATATACATACAATAAACATACATAAATCTTTTTAAAATAACCTTATTATTTATGCAGTATACTGTTTTTTTTCTACCCAAATGACTTACCATTCTCCAGCTAAATTCAATCATCATTACATGGCCATAGCATGTAACATGAAGGGGCACGGGCTGCTTGTTGTTGGGGTTTTTGTCTCGCCCAGTACCCCACAACTGTTTAGCCCCAAAGAAAATCACACATAGGTCTCCTTAAATTATAAGCTGATTGGTCCATTAGCTCTAACCTCTCATTGACTAACTTTAAATCTTGATTAACCCATTTTTCTGATCTATGTTAGCCATGTGGCTCAATACCTTTTTTCAGTGGGGCAGATCACATCCTGCTGCTTCAGTGGTCTGGGCAGGAGACGGAGGAATCAACTTCCTCCTTCCCAGAATTCTCCTGTTCTCATTACATCATTTCTACTTCCTGTCTGGTTTTCCCGCCTATATTTCCTGCCTGGCCAATCAGCATTTACTTATAACATGATTGACAGAATACAGACAATTCTCCTGCACCAATAGCATTGTGGACAAGGAAGAGCATTATAGTACTTCATATAATAGCAAAACCAAAGCCAAACCAACAAGAATAACATGTAACCTCACATAAATAAATAAAATACCCATACTATAGCTCATTATATTCCCGTGGACAGCTTGTGCATTATCACATTTCTTAAAAATACCCAAGAAGGGATGTTAACTCTGCAGATTGTAAAGTCGTAGGGAGAGGTGCAGAAATATAAGTTCAATTTTCCACCTCCCCAGACTCATTTTTGACCTCAAACTACTCTACTTTCTTGGGTGGTAGTTGTTCTTTAAACATACCCAACTCCTTCTGCCTCAGGACTTCTGTGCATACATCTCCCTCTGCTCAGTCTCTGAATTTCCTCTGCTCTTCACTCATGGCTTCAGTGAATGCTAGAAATCTTCCAAAGTTTAACTCAAGCCTTCCTTATTCAAAGAGAACAGTTGCATTTTCACTGTGCAATTACTACTTTCATGATTGTCGGCCTGTTGAAGGAGAAGTTCCTGGAAGACTAGGGCCTTCTTCCTAGTCATTCTTACCATTGTGTCCCTGTGTTGGATGCAAACAGTCTGTATCGGGTGCAAATGGATGTATTAATTCAGCAAGTATTAGGAGTGCCGCGCATTGTGAAGCTGAAAGGTCAGCTGCCTTCAAGAGACTGGTACTCTGTTAGAGGAGGGGCTCAATGATGTGATGAGGAGACAGGGGAGCAAAGAGAAGGGCCACGGAGAGGACCCTGGGCATCCAGGAAGGATACACTGACCACATCTGGGGAGGTCAAGAAAGATTTGGGGCTCTGGGCATGCCAGGGGGGAGGTTACCAGAAGGGAAGGCCAGTGGATGAAGCACACAGGATGTGACTGATGGAATAGTGTAAATATAGGTAGAATCCACAGGACCAGAAGTTATGGTAGCCTCATACTGGAAGAGAAAAGAGCATCTAGGAAGGTGGCATCTTTGAAAATATGCCTTCCTCCAGGGCACACATTCTAGGTGGTCTACAAAATTCCCAAGACTCCTAATGCATATTTCCCTTACCTGTACTTGAAATGGGCATCTAGTGGTACCCACCTTCTCGCCTTCAGAAGTCTTATATGCTAAAGTTTGAGGCATGCGATTCCCCCCTCCCCCGCCTTGTTTTAATAAAATTGCAGGCATCAGAAATTGGTCCTTGGTGATATGAAAAGCACTCGGCAAATACGAAAGCAATCACGTTAAGACAGTGGGTGACAGCACCGAATTTCCTATGCATTAAAAATTAATTTAAGGCTTCTATACGAAACCCCCCAAAGGTCCCCATAATAAATTCTCATTCTCTCTCCCACAGCCACCCCTCCTTCCCTATCCAAAACTTTTCTTGACTTCAAAGTCTCCCTGAGCCCCAGAGGTGCTTTCTGGCCATTATCAGAGCAGCCAGTGTGGGAACAGGCAGATTTAAAGTCCCTCCTCTCCCATTTCACAAGGAGACCGCCCTTCAACTTGGGTCACTGTCCCCTACATGAAGACACATTTTAAAAACACTCCAAGCCAATGACTTTGGACATTCTGGTCTCTTGCTAATATAGGGTAATAAATTTTTAAATTCAGCAATGACAACCCTTTGCAAGTTATTAATACTTTATAAAGCAAACATCCAACTCTTGGTCTGGCTTTCCTTGGCTCCCCCCTCCTTTTGTTCTGTCCTTCCCATCATTTCCTTTGTTGTGCTCTTCTTAACGTCTGTCTTCTCTCAGACCCCACAGTTCTCTATTTTGTTCTGATGGTTCAAATCTTGTTCCCAGTCAAGTTTTGCTCATTTACTTTAAGAATTGCCTTTGAATTTCCCAACGAGTTTTTTTTTTTTTTTTTTTTAAGGCAGAGAACTGGTTTTGATGCAATTGTTGTGACCTTGCTTCAAGAGGTTTCTTTTATCACGGAGTCAGTCAGAGTTTATTAATTATAATTTTTTCTCCTTTGGGACCAGTTTTCTTGTTTTTCTTTGGAACTCGCTGTCTCGTAGCACCTTTATCTAGCGGCCTTCTCCCCCCCCCCCTTTCTTTTGTCTCATTTTCCCTTCCTCTCTGGCATTGATCTTTCTCATTGGTAAGCGTTAATGTTATGGGGAGAAAGCAAAAAGTTTCTGCTAATCCATTGGTATCCCCACCAGAGAGCTATGGCTAGAAACCATCAAAGTTTCCAAAAAGGTTCTTCTGTGTAACGTGGCTTTTTAAAAACTTGACAGCGAACATGTAATCTGAAACTCTACAGAAGCATCTTCTGATGTCTTATGTAGACGAGCAGCCTGTCACATCCCATAACTGGTTTCCGCGGAGGCTGACATGTTATTTACTTGCTGGCTGTCTTGTCTCAGTTCTGTGGAAGTGCAAATTCAAGAGCAAGTTCTGTGTAAGCTGAGACTGCCTGGCAGTCTTCCCTTCTGAGGCTGGCATCCTCCAGGTTCTAGCACTTGCTCTTTTAAGCGGGGCATCACTTGCACTTTGCTCCAACTTCTTATCTCTGTGTGTTTTACAGGCTTCCAGGAGGAGAACGCCTGACTGCTTGACATCCCTCAAGGCAGGGCAGACAGCAACGCCAAATGCCTAACAGATGTCTTGCTATATCTCGGGAGAATTCTGTGACTGATTCTGAGCTCTAGCTTGGGGTGACTTCTGCCAGGTTTCCTTTCACACTTGCAATGAGGAAATGGATGGAGCATCAGTGAGGAGGGCAGGACAATAACAATAAACAGATCCAGGTTGAAAGCAAAGCAGTAATAACAAAAACAATAGCTGGTCTCCTGGACCATCCCCTCCTGCCAGGGCCAGGCTGCAAATCACTTTCTGTTTCCTTCTCTCCCTAGCTCACACACATGCAGAGATAAAGGAGTTGAAGACATGCCCGGTGTGAGTTATTGTCCTAGGGATTACTTGGATAAGAGACAGGTCTAAAGAAAGTCGGAGTCATTGGAGAGGAAGTTATCAAGAGATGGGTGTGTTAGGCCGGGGATATGAGAAGGAGGGACAGTTTCATCTTCCATTCCTTCTCATCACAAGCACTTGCCGCTTGCAAATCAGGCCCTGATTGCAGTCGATGCCAAGGGCATATTTTCTGGGTTCAAAGCAGAATCCATCATCTTTCCCCCTCCTTCCCAGTCTCTCCATTGCTGTGTACATTTTCTCTCTCTCTCTCTAAATGTCTATATTCTCTCTTTCTTTGGGTATTTTCAGAAGCTCGGTGGAAGGAAAATATATGAACTAGCTTCTCCAACTGTCCTATCCCTGTCGAGAACTGCGTTAGGGCTGCAGAGAGCAGGGAAGAATGGTGTTGGCTGGTGAATCAAGGAGACAGTAGTACGAATGGACACAGGGAAAGGAGGCAAACGAGAGTACAGGGCTCTGTTGCTATGGAGAAGGGCAGGGGCAAGGCTGGGGCTCACTGGAGAAGAGTTTGTGGAGGAGGAGCCTTCTGAGTGATCTTTGCCAGGGACGGACACCAAAGTATGAGGTGTGAGAAACCAGGGCATTTAATGGATCAGCGGGGAATCCTCTGCCAGAGTATGGGGGATCCACAGGAAGTGTGCTTGAGGGACTTAGAGGTAACATTTCTCATTCTACAGGAGAGGGGGTCCCTGCTGATAGAGTTTAGCTAGTTTAGACGTGTGGGGAAGATGGGAAGATAAGGAGTCTGCTGAGCCTGTCCCAAAACCGGGAGACCCTGACATGAGATACCAGGAAGAACATGCCTTTGCCAGAATGCCCGATGAAACTGAGCAGGGGCGGGACGCGGTGAGTTGTGAGATGGTGACTACAAAGAAAAACACATTAATGCAGACCACTGACCTGCTTAAATATGGAAACAAAGACCCTAAGACTGCCAGTGGTCTTCACCATTCTACCAAATTAAACCCGAAGTCCTTTGTGTGAAAGGTAACACCAGTAAGGATTTGGACGGCTCGGGTCTCGGGGATGATTTAGTGGGAAAAACACTTCTTGTATGAGTTTGTATTCTGTATTCCCAGAATCTATGTAGTCCAGCAAGCATAGCACCTACCTGACCTACCTGGGACCTCAGCACTGAAAGGATAGGGGAAGCCTAGAACAAGCTGTGCTTGGGGAACATGTGGCCGCCTGAGGTTGATGAAGCCTGTCTGCTTTCATCACTCTCCACGTTATTTTCAGAAATAATAAGTAATATTACTGAAGGTTTGGATTCGTCACTCATATTCTCTCACCCACTCTTACCTCTCATTTATAGAATATTGTATATAACAATTATGTAGTAAAACTTTGCAAGTCAAAGGTTTCCCACTTCATCTCAGTTTCTCTATTTTCAAGAAATAAAATGAAGAATTAGAATACTTAGGCTAGCAATTCAAATGAAAGTACCAACTTTGGCTAGGATATCTGGCCACTGCTAAGTGAAATCTCATGATAATATTAACTTAAATAAGATTTACTAATTGAGTAAAGGAAAACACATATAAAATTTTATACTCTAAAATGTCATATCTATCAATAAATCGTGGTTGTGTTTGGCACATCTCAAAGAGACCGGTGGATTATAAAGATGTTATTGATAAGATTCTATAAGCTTATATCCTGCCATTAATTTTTATACCAAATTCTTAATGGTTTTAATAGGAATTATACTTTTTTTAAAAGAAGAATACAACTTCATAAAAAATTTTAAGTGGATTTGGTTTTAGGTTCTATAGTGAGGTATGTGAAGGTACAAGTGGAAAATATTGCCCTTGAACATATTTATGGACCATATGTATTTATTCACTGAGAGACATTTGAGTAAAATCTCCCCTCAAAGACTATAAAATGTGAACCATAACACGAAGGCTTGCATCATTCTTAAATGTGATTACCAGTTACGTTATTTATATGATAATTATCTTTTAGTGATCAGG
This sequence comes from Microtus oregoni, assembly GCF_018167655.1. Taxonomy (NCBI): domain Eukaryota; kingdom Metazoa; phylum Chordata; class Mammalia; order Rodentia; family Cricetidae; genus Microtus; species Microtus oregoni. Next base: position 8,530,791 of record NW_024543834.1, on the reverse strand, counting down.
AATACATTTATTGAATTTTTAAAGAATTATTTTTCTCTACACAGTTCTAAAGGATTGGCTGTCATTGCAATGACCAAAGCATAAGAGATGAGGTACATCGTGTGAGTACCTTCTGAGTGAAGTTGAATTTCATGTCTCCCCAGTGACTTGCTTGGCCATTCAGGCAATTCTTGAGTCTCCTGATTCTGTATTACATCCAGGACTTGACTCGTGCATCGGCTCCATTTTATGGCTAATAGTCTTATCTACTCTGTTAGACTGCAAGTTTCTCCCTTGGAGATACAAAAACTTGATTTTATACAGTACTGAATATATGTCAGACCAAGGAGAGAGATGGGGGGGGAGAGACAGAGAGAGAGAAACAAAGAGAGAGAGAAAGAGACAGAGACAGAAAGACAGAGACAGAGAGAGACACACACACACACAGAGAGAGAGACCCCAGTATAATACCTTCTCAAACATGGTGGATGAGACAAGAAGGTATCTACAACTTCAATGCTATTGCAAGAGTGATTTCGTAGAGAAAACACAGACTGCTACTGGCTCACAGACAGGGCTCTACTACCATGCTAGCCATGTCTCACTGGACTAGGAACTCATGGAAGTCACAAAATCTGGTCAAATATACTGGCCTCGTCAGAAATCAAACACCTGTGTCTTGCTGGTCTGTGTATACTTGGCCCCTACGTAATAGTTTTTAATGCATAGGAAGTACTTTCTTCTTGTTGTTGATAGAAAGGAAGTGATCTTTCTTGCTGTGTTTCATGATAAATATGAAGTTAATGCTAAAAGACTCACTAAACTGTTTGCACGTTTTCTAAAGGCGAAAAGCCTAGAGGTGTGCTGTTTAGCAATTGGGTAGGTTCCAGGGAAGGCCAGGACACACTATTACTCTGTTTTCCTTGTGCCCATGCAATTGGAAGAAGGAAACAAACACGGTCACCATGTAGTCTACACCAATGGGGTCATGTAAAGAGTGAAAAGGAGAAAGTTGTTGCGAAGCTAATTAGTCTTTGAAAGTGTGGCGTGGGCTGTGATATATTCTGTTCAATCAGCTCTGTTTTATAGGTATCAGCCGGGGATGATTCAAGTGCCATGTGGATTGGGGGCATAAATGGCCCATTCTTCATGTCCATTGCTCCATCATTAACCTTCCCACTCAGTCCTGGTAATGAAAAACCCAGCGTCTTCCATCTGCTCCACGTTATTTATGATGATGCCTCTAATTATGTTCAATTGAGTTGCTGTCGATGATTAAAGGTAATAGGTAATAATAACTTGGCCTCATCATTACCACCATTATTATTAGCTCATTGATTGCAATAATTTCTAAAATTACCCCTTGGAATAAAATATGTTAAGCACCTGGTATATCCTTTTTTAGGGAACATCTGCTCTAAATGTGTGATAGCAGAGGACCGAACGTGTCTTGATCTGAAGGGAAAGCAAAAGCGATGCTGACATCGGGGAGTCTTGTCTCTGCTGGAATGGATGTATTGTGGATGCCGAGAGGAGGAAATAGTCATGACCAAGTTCAGTGCTAGGATTACAGGGCTGCTGAGAGTGGGGAGACGTGCAAACGCTAGCTGTTCTGTGGCTACCGCAGTGTTTAATCCTTCTTGGCAACGATTCCCTGCTTTGCCTGTAGTCCTGGTAGTTTCTGTAATGGTTGTGACTTTCCCGGTCTCTGAATATATGGTAGCTGGGAAAGAGTGATGACAGGAGACAGAATACAGCCTTATATGAAGGTGGAAAGATGCTTTGAAGAAAGCCTCTTCCTAACAACATATCCTTATTTTTCACCCCAAATCCCACTGCTTTCATCTTTTGTAGTTAGGTAGAAAAATAGTTATATAGTCTTCCCAGAGCTCTTCTATGTGGCTAAGAGTTGGCCTACTGGGGCTCAGGGTAAACAAAACACACTCACATACATGCTCATACTTAGACACACTCATACACACACTCATACACATACATGCACATACTTGCACACACTCAGGCAATACACCCCCCTACACATAAACACCACATATTTACATTTCCTACATAGAGTTATGCCCCAAGTTAATCCAATGGTTTTGTGAACAGAGCAAACACAGATTAAATCTAGGAAATGGAAATAAAAGACAGTGATTGGGGAAAAGTTCTGAATTAGGTCTTTTTGTTCTTTTATTTTCTTCTATTTTGCAGTGCTGGGACTTGTACATGCTAGACAAATACTCTACCCCTGCACTGTATCCCAAACCTAAATTCTTAATGAGATAAGAAAACACAAGTTATTTTTAGCAGCTAATGGTTAAAACAACTTAAATTACTCTGAATTTAACTGAAGTGACTATAACTCATAGTAAGTTTTTTCTCTTTGTGGAATCAAAGTCAGAGGAGTGGACCTTATTTTCTGATATCATTTTAATTTGCCCTCTTTGCTTTTTCTCTCTGTTTTGAGAAGGCATTAGTTGCCCACACGAGTGTGGATTTGTGCTACCCTGCTCAGATCTGGGCAGTTCCCAGATCCTGTGCCATAGTACGATAGCTTTTTCAGGGGCTTTGCATATAAACCACCTGATTGAATTCACAGAACCCTGGGAATATATATGTCATTGGAATAAAAGTACCTGTAGAACTTCTATACGGCTCCAGGGGTATGACTTGGCCTTGGCATACAGTCCCTTTAATGCCCTCAGAGTCCCTGGAGAATGTCATATTTCAGGAAAGGGTTCCAGTCACATTGTATCATTAACTTTATTGAGTGTTGTGGAATAACATTTAGTTTGATTCTGATAGAATAAAGGTGCAAAGCCACATGCATAATTTAAAATAAAATCCTTCCTCTGGTACCAAATAAATGCATGCCAGGTGTGAAATGAGAGCCAAAATGGTCTCCAAGGATGCTATCATGAAGGATGCTGGGCTTTCTCCATCAGCTACTCCCATCCTCTAGGGCAGTCAAGTAATATGTTGCCCATTTTCATCATTTCATCTGATGAGCTCCCTAGGGTTCTCTTTAGGAATCCCTTTCATTCTCTTTGCCCTCTCTTTCTCCATCATATAGAAAACTCAAAAGTGAATTTTCAGAGGCCCATCTTCCTTTGTCTTATCCTTGTCATTGCACTGTGATCGAGAAAGGATGATATAAATAGTTATGAAGGCTTTTGTTAGCTTTTGGTGTAGGATGTTTATTTTTCTTTCTTTTCAGTAAAGTTTATGTCTCATCTTACTAGTAAAATGTGAAGAAACTCATCAAAACACTGAAGCAATAGAGAAACAAGTTCAGGTTGTATTTCTGTCTACTAACAATAAAATTTCTGAAAGGAAAACCCACAAAGCACTACCATTTCTAGAGGTATCATAGGGAATAAATTCTTAAGTATTACCTTGACAAAGGCTATCAATGATCTATAAAATGAAAATCACTTATGAATGAAAGAACTTGACACCAACACACTGAAAGGTCTTTCAGGTTCACATCCTACAGGACTTAACATTGTTGACACACCCAAACTATAGAAGAAGAGCTACAGATTTAATACAATTTCTACCAACATTTCAATTACATTTTCCACTGAAGCACAGTCATCTGGAACTACCATAATTTAATAGGGAGCTACAAAAGACTCCTAGTAACCAAGACAACGTGAATGCTGAGCAGAACTGAAAGTATCATGCTTTGTCTTGATTTCAAATGACACTAAGGGGTGCAGTAGTAAGAGCTTTATGATAGTGGCATGAACAAAATAAAAATAAACACAAGGCCCAATGGAAGAGAATAATGAGTCCTCAAAAAACTACACAAATGTACAGTCAATGAATTTTCAGAAAGGGTATCAATATGCAAAACAAGAGGGCTGGAATGATGGTTCATTCATTAGTACACTTGCCTTGTAAGCATAAGGGCAAAATTCTAATCCCCAGTCCTCATGATTATAATCCCAGTTCTGGAAAAGCAGAGACAGGGAGATCCCTGGGGTTTTTTAGTGAGATTCCCTGTCTAAGAGGAGGTAGTGGATGGTGTTCCTGAGGATGACACCCAAGGTTGTCCTCCATCTTCTAGACACAGGGTTACACAGGGGCACCTATGTCCATTCATACACATATGCATGTATACACACAATAAAAAGAAAAAGAATGTACAATGAGGAATTATTTTCTTTCATAAATCTTATAGGGATAATTGACTGTCCACAAACAAAGAATGAAATTGGACTCTTCCATCATACAAAACCATCAACTCAAAATAGATTAAAGATTTAAATATAAATCTTAAATCTGTGAAATTCCTAGAAGGAAACACAAAGACAATGCTCTTTGACATTGGCCCTGACAATAATATTTTGGATATGATATCAAAAGAGTAGGTAATAAAAGTAAAAATAGTCATGTACTATCATATCAAACTGAATGGTTTCTGTACAGCAAGAGAGACAACCAATGAACCGAAGAAAAGCAACCTGTAGAGTGGGAGGGGAGTTTGATAATGATACATCTGGCAAAGTGTTAATATCTAGAATCTTCAAGGGGCTTACACACTGAATAGCAAACCTTCCACCATCCAATTCAGAAATTGGAAGAAGGAGTTGAACAGACATTTTTCTAACGAAGACATATAAATGGGTGATAGTCATATGGAAATGGATTCAACACCACCAATCATCAAGAACATACATGTTCAAACCAAGTGTGTGTGTGGGGGGGTATCACTTCATATCTGTGAGAATGACTGTTGTAGCAAAAGAAGGGAAAGGGCTGATGAGGCTGTTGAGCAAAGGAAATGCCTGTTTGTGCTAATGCCATTGACACACAGCTATTATGGAAAGAGGATGGATGTCTCTTGGGAAATTAAAAGTAGAACTATTATGTGATTCATCAATCTTACATCAAGGATTATAACCTAAGAACTGAATTAAGAGGAGAATTTTCTATGCTCTCATATTCATTTAGTGACTATTATTTTTCTTCTTATTTATTTTTCTCTCATACAATACTTCCAAGCTGCATCCTTCCCCCTTCCCCGTTACCTCACCTCTACCTTCCCTCTGCTCCTCTGTTTCCCTTCAGAAAAGAGCAGGCCTCCCAGGGATACCAACCAAACATGGCATAACAAGATGTAATAAGACTAGGCATAAACTCTCATTTCAAGATTGGACGAGATAGCCAAGTAGGAGAAAAAGGGTCCCAAGATGAGGAAAAGGAGTCAAAGATATCCATACTCCCACTGTTAGGAGTCCCCAAGATAAACAACTACAATATATTTGCAGAGGACCCAGCATTGGCCCACACAGGCTCTATGATTGTCACTTCAGTCTCTATGAGCACCTGTGGGTCCTGCTTAGTTGATTCTGTGAACTGTGTTCTGCTGGCATTCTTGACTCTTCTGGTTCCTACAACCCTTCCTTCTTCTCTTCTGTAGAATCCCCCCAAAGTTTCCTCTAATATTTAGCCCTCCTATATACAAATGATAAATGGAACAAGAAAGAAATTAGGGAATCAGTACCCTTCACAATAGCCACAAACCATACAAAATGCCTTAGGCTAACCCTATCCAAGCAAGTAGAAAAACTTGTATGCAAAAACTCAGATCTTAAAGAAATTGAAGAAGATATCAGAAGATGGCAAGATCTCCCATGCTCACGAATCACTAGGATTAACATAGTAGAATCGACCAATTTATCAAAAGCAATCTATAGATCCAGTGCAATCTCCATCAAAATTCCAACATCATATTTTATAAGCCTTGAAAGGAAAATACTCAACTTCATATGGAAAAACAGAAAGCCCAGGATGGCTAAACAATCCTGAACAATAAAAGAAATTCTGGATGTATCACCATCCTTGATTTCAAGCTGTACTATAGAGCTATCATAATAAAAAAAAACTGTATGGTATTGGCAAAAAACAGACATACTGATCAATGAAACTGAATTGAAGAACCAGACATAAATTCATATACATAGGGATACTTGATTTTTGTATTTTCCATGAATATACAATGGAAAAAAATAAAGCACCTTCAACAAATGGTGCTTGCATAACTGGATGTTGGTAAGTCGAAGACTACAAATAGATCCTTTTCACCTTGCATAAAATTCAAGTCCAAGTGGATCAGGAACCTCAACAAGAAACCAGACACACAGAACCTGATAGAAGAAAATGTAGAGAATATCCTTGAACATATATGGCTATTTCTAATAGCAAAGTTATGAAATTGCTTAAGTATTTGCTTTAAATTTTGAATATATGTTTGTATGCATGCATGTATGTGATATTGCCTTTTAAAGGGGATTCTAGGACTACAGAGGTGTGTCAATAGTTAAAATAGTTTTCATTCTTCCAGAAGCATTTAGTTTGGCTCCTAGAACCCAGGTTCACAACTACTTTTTAGCTATCATTCCAGGGTATCCAATGACCTATTCTGTTCTTCATGTTCTCATATACATATACCCTGTCTCCAGACACATACATTATAATTAAACATAAAATAAACCTGTTTTTAAACACATTCACACACAGAGCCCTTTTGGGAAACTTAAAAAATATCTTTTAGTTCCCTAATCTGAAAGAGAGAAAGAAGGAGAGAAAGAGAGAGAGAGAGAGAGAGAGAGAGAGAGAGAGACTCCATCTGTGGATGGAATTGAGCCTATACACATTATTTTACAATATTAAGTCAACTAAGCAGGGCACAGCAAGACAACATCACGTGACCTCATTTATATATGGAATCTGAAATAGTCCAAGTCAGAAGCAGAGAGTAGAATTGCTGTGGTTTCTAGAGTTTCTTGTGGGGTTGAAGGTGGGGAGTACTGAGGAACTGTGGAGGTACTGGGTAAAAGCCACAATGCATTTGTTATACAAGATAAGCAAATTCTGATAATCTATTGGAGTACATTGCCTATCAATAGCCATAATATATTATATTCTCAAAATTTGCTATGAAGCTAGACCTTACATCAGTCTATTCTTATGAAAAGATGAGACAACATACTAAAAAGCACTTAGGAGGAAACTTTGGGAGGTAATGGACAGGTTTATTGCCTTTATAATGGTGATAGCTTTACGGGTGTATGCTTAACCCCAAAGTCTCGGTGATATATATTTTAAATGCTTATAGCTTCTTAGAGATTGGTAATAGCTCAACATAGTGATTTAAAAAAAGAAAGATCCTCAGTGGTTAGGGGAATTTCTGGACATCATTCCACAACATTGGGAGTATGGTTTGGCCAAGGTGGTGCTGCAGGATGCAACTTATCGGGATGCACTGAGTTCATCACTCCTTGTCTCCCGTCTTTGGCCAGGTATTCTTTGCCATGATGCTCTTTTTATTTATTTCAGTAGCATCCAAAGGTCGTTTAGCATGGACTTGGACTTGGACTTAGCCTTAAGGAAGCAAGATGAAACAAACTACCCCTCTTCCAGACTTCCTTCTCTTCTGAAAGTCTCTGCCTGTACTTTTACGTCATTGTCTTCTGTTCTCACCATCATAAAGGCAAAAACAAAGAGACAACAAGCAAATCACCATCGTTCCTTTCTTCCATAGAGCAATGCTAGGCACTTACTGTTTTATAAAGTCATTCTTTACGGAAGAAACAAATGAGGGTAGGTGTGTTTACAACAAGAATAAGGCAGGGGTCTCATGTACAACAGACCACAAATTTTAAAAAAAGTCAAAGCGAATGAGATTCTTCTCCAGGTTTGAAGGTTCCCTACACTTGGTCCCAAGCTCCCACATGTTGCTGGGTGAAGGGCGAGGTGAGGGGACTTCAGTGGGTCTGTTTCAGAGAGACCTAGATGGGAAGTCTGGAGCAAGCAGGCCCCCAGTCACAGAGCGCTTGGAAGAGGAAGGGAACATGTGGTCCACTTGTGATCTGTGTTTATTCGTCTGTCTGGTTGTTCTGAAAGGAGGACACAGGCCAGCCAGGGGTCAGTGAGTCAAAACCCTTTGAAGACAGACCCAGCTTCTGAAGTGGATCTGGAGTTGCCTCACTGGCTCCGTGTCCCACAGTAGTCTGCACACTTGCCAGCTCCTGACCTTCTCTGTGTTTGTTGTCTACAAATGTCACTTGGGAGAAAATCAAGTGTGCAAAAACTGTAACAATCTCTAGTTTCCTGGAAGTAAACAATTCTCTCCTGAGTCTCATGAAACCTCGGGAACTTGAATATATTCACTTCTTGGAAGGTTTGAATTAAAACCTAACAAACCAGTGTTCTTCCCCCATTCTTCATCAGTTGTTAGCTCAGAGTGTAAATGACCTCAGGGGTTCGCATACATACTAAGGCAAGGGACTGGTACAGCCATGTGTACATCCATTGTCGTAAGTCCTTTATTTACTGTTCCTGGTTTCTGGCTCTCCCGGTGGTAATCATGGCTCATCAGATTTTCTTGATTGTCTCTACTGTGCCTAATTGATGCTTCCAGCATCTTGTCTAGGTCCCTTCTGATCCAAAGCCTCCCTCAAGACTCTAAGATAGGGTTGGGAGTTCTCTCATATTCCTTTTCTTCCTAACTGTTGCTATATCCTACACTAATTCACTGCAGTGGGGGCAGGGCATGTCTCTCAGACATGTGACCTTTCCCTGCTGCAGAGACAGTAGGAACCAGAGAACAGTCTCCCAAGATTCCCACATAGCCTGTGTGATAATTCATTAAAGGCAAGGACAAACTAGAAACAAGGGGGCGGGCAGAACATGAAGTCCAGACTCAAGAGTGGGCTACTGAGCCTTGACTCCTTTCTCATCTCAATTTTCTTATTTGGCCAAAAGGCTGAGGTCACGTAATTTTCGAGAGAAATCTACTGTCTTGGTCAGGGTTTCAACTGATCTGATAAAACATAATTAAAAGCAACTTAGGAAGGAAAGGGTTTATTTTGCCTTGCAGTTGTAGCTCAGTATGGAGGGATGTCAGTGCAGGAACTCAAGCAGGGGCAGGAATCTGAAGGCAAGTACTGATGCAGAAGCCATGAAAGAGATTTGCTTACTGGCTAGCTTCTTGTGGCTTGTTCAGCTTGCTCTAGCTCCACAAGCCCATAGGTGGGTCCACTCCTAGGGAACTGTGTCTTCCTACATCAATCACTAATTAAGAAGATGCACCACAGGCTTGCCCATGGGGCAATCTAGTGGGGACATGTTCTCAGTTGTTTTTCCTCTTTACAACTGACTCTATGTTCTGTCAAGTTGACATAAAATATCCAGCACATCTACCAACTTCTTAACACCACTGTTTATGATTTAGGGTTAGTTTCCGTATCCTACGTGGTTTATTGAATACTCAAAATGTGTGTGTGTGTGTGTGTGTGTGTGTGTGTGTGTGTGTGTGTAGGCCAGAGTCAGTCTTGTGAGCCATTCTTAGTGCACTATTTAAACTGTTTTTAAAGACAGTTTGTGAGAGCATTGGTTTATAACTCACTAATTAGTTATCTAGCTACCAAGCCCCAATGACCCCCTATTGTTGACAGAGGTTTTTGTACCACCCTGTCCCACAGCTGTTCGTCCCAAAGAAACACACAGAGGCCTATATTAATTATACAATGGTTAGCCTATTAGCTCAAACGTTGGCTGCCCAGACCCGAAATAATCACACAGAAACTGTATTAATTACAACACTGTTTGGTCCATAGCGTAAGCATATTTCTAGCTAGCTCTTACATCTTAAATTAACCCATTTCTATTAATCTATATATTGCCATGTGGTGGTGGCTTACCGGTAGGGTTCCACCCAGTGTCCTGTGTCTGTCTCCTGTAGAGGCTACATGGCATCTCCTTGACACCACCTACTCTCTCTATATATCTTTTCCAACCTGCCTATGTTCTGTTAAGCCACTGGCTGAAAGCAGGTTCTTTATTAACCAACGGCAATAAAATATATTCGTAGCATACAGATGAGAATCCCACAGCACCCTGTGTCTCTTGTTCTCTAGAACTGAGATTATAATGACACCACGGCTATTTTTAAATGTGGGTTTTAAAAACCAAATACAGGTCTTTGTGTTTGTGTGGCAAGTACTCTCTTTCACAACTGAGTTGCCTTTCCAGCTCCTCACATCACCTTTTGTTTATTAGGAAGTTTAGTTCTCATAATAACACATCAAGATTATGCTCTGCTTGGAGTTTCAACAACATGTTTTAGAGATGAGATAAAAGATCAAAGTTTAATTTTTCCGAGCATCATATTTCACAAAGCAATAACGCACTCTCAGCTTTCAGGTAAGGATGCCATGAAGAAACATGAAATTGGTAATACTATACCAATTACTGTTTTAGAAAATTATCCCATCCCAGTAGGACTCACACTGTCTGCTTTGTCCATTTTAATAGTAACAGGAGAATGGGGAGGAGGGAGTAGAGGCCAGTACTTTTAACAAAGATACCAGAAGGGAAACTTACTTGAATAATCAAAAGTGAATAGATGTTGAAATTGTCTTCATCTTTCCAACTCTGCACATTTGCAAAGGCTTCATAAAGCTATCAGAGGCACTGCTATCCTCAAGTGTATCATTTGGTATATATGTGAGATTTAGAAGGTTTTAAAGTTTATTTTATTGTTTTGTGTGTATGAGGGTTTTGTATATGGGTGTATGTAAAACCCATGCATGCAGTATTCTGGGAAGCTGGACAAAGGCATCCGATCTCCTGGGGCTAAAGTTACAGATGGTTGTGAGTCACTATGTGGGTGCCATAGATTGAACCTGTGTCCTCTCGAAGAGCAATCAATTCTCTTAATCATTGAGCCCTTACTTCAGCCTTATACACAAGAAATGATAAGGCAAACTTGCCAGTTTCTTTATGCATGAAACAGATATAAAATATTACATGACCTTTTGTTGTTTGGAGATATGAACCCACACAGAAATCTGAGGGAAAAGATAACTTCTAACAAGCTTTGCTTTCTATAGGTCAGAAATAATATATCAGAAAATGTAAAAATAGTTGTATGAAGCACAATGATTAAGAAAGACTAAAACTTCTTAAATGATAAGTAGCTTCATTTATTTTATTTTTGGAGACAGGTTTTCTCTGTGTTACTCTGGCTGCCCTGGAACTCACTTTGTAGATCAGACTGATCTGAAATTCCCCAAAATCCACCTGCCTCTGCCTCCCTGTGTGCTGAGATTAAAGGTGTGCGCCACCATCACCTTGACATTTTTTTGTTATTATTATTATTATTATTATTATTATTGAAAAAAATTCTGCCTCCTCCCCACCTCCCATTTACCTCCCTCTCCCCCCACTCCTCTCCCCCTCTCCCCACTTCTCTCCCCCTCCTTCTCCAGTCCAAAGAGCAGTCAGGGTTCCCTGCCCTGTGGGAAGTCGAAGGTTCTCCCTGCTCCATCCAGGTCTAGGAAGGTGAACATCCAAACAGGCTAGGCTCCCACAAAGCCAGTACATGCAGTAGGATCAAAACCCAGTGCTATTGTCCTTGGCTTCTCATCAGCCCTCATTGTCTGCCATGTTCAGAGAGTCCGGTTTTATCCCCTGCTTTTTCAGTCCCAGTCCAGCTGGCCTTGGTGAGCTCCCAATAGGTCAGCCCCACTGTCTCAGTGGTTGGGTGCACCCCTCGCGGTCCTAACCTTCTTGCTCATGTTCTCCCTCCTTCTGCTCCTCATTTGGACCTTGGGAGCTCAGTCCGGTGCTCCAATGTGGGTCTCTGTCTCTATCTCCATCCATTGTCAGATGAATGTTCTATGGTGATATGCAAGATATTCATCAGTATGGCTATAGGATAGGGCCATTTCAGGTTCCCTATCCTCAGCTGCCCAAGGAACTAACTGGGGACATCACCCTGGACACTTGGGAGCCCCTCTAGAGTCAAGTCTCTTGCCAACCCTAAGGTGGCTCCCTTAATTAGGATATATACTTCCATGCTCCCATATCCACCTTTCCTTTATCCCAACCATCCCATTCCCCCAAGCTCCCCCCATCCTCCCCTTCTCACTTTTCTCTCCCCATTTCCCCTTACCCCTATCCCACCCCACCCCCAAGTTCCCAATTTTTGCCCGGCAATCTTATCTACTTCCAATATCCAGGAGGATAACTATATGTTTTTCTTTGGGTTCACCTTCTTATTTAGCTTCTCTAGGATCACAAATTATAGGCTCAATGTTCTTTATTTATGGCTAGAAACCAATTATGAGTGAGTACATCCCAGGTTCATCATTTTGGGTCTGGGTTACCACACTCAGGATAATGTTTTCTATTTCCATCCATTTGCATGTGAAATTCAAGATGTCATTGTTTTTTTACCACTGAGTAGTACTCTAATATGTATATATTCCACAATTTCTTCATCCATTCTTCCATTGAAGGGCATCTAGGTTGTTTTTAGGTTCTGGCTATTACAAACAATGCTGCTATGAACATAGTTGAACAAATACTTTTGTAGTATGATTGGGCATCTCTTGGGTATATTCCCAAGAGTGGTATTGCTGGGTCCAGGGGTAGGTTGATCCCAAATTTCCTGAGAAACCGCCACACTGCTTTCCAAAGTGGTTGCACAAGTTTGCATTCCCACCAGCAATGGATGAGTGTACCCATTACTCCACATCCTCTCCAGCAAAGGTTATAATTGGTGTTTTTGATTTTAGCCATTTTGACAGGTGTAAGATGGTATCTCCAAGTTGTTTTGATTAGCATTTCCCTGATCACTAAGGAGGTTGATCATGACCTTAAGTGTCTTTTGGCCATTTGAACTTCTTCTGTTGAAAATTCTCTGTTCAGTTTAGCGCCCCATTTTTTAATTGGGTTAATTAGCATTTTAAAGTCTAGTTTCTTGAGTTCTTTATATATTTTAGAGATCAGACCTTTGTCTGTTGCGGGGTTGGTGAAGATCTTCTCTTCTTAGTCTTCTGTCTTAGTGACAGTGTCCTTTGCTTTACAGAAGCTTCTCTGTTTCAGAAGGTTCCATTTATTCAATGTTGCCCTTAATGTCTATGCTACTGGGGTTATACGTAGGAAGCGATCTCCTGTGCCCATATGTTGTAGAGTACTTCCCACTTTCTCTTCTATCAGGTTCAGTGTGTTCAGATTGATATTGAGGTCTTTGATCCATTTGTACTTGAGTTTTGTGCATGGTGATAGATATGGATCTAATTTCATTCTTCTACAGGTTGACATCCAGTTATGCCAGCACCATTTGTTGAAGATGCTTTCTTTCTTCCATTGTATACTTTTAGCTCCTTTATCGAAAATTAGGTGTTCATATGATTGAGGGTTAAAATCTGGGTCTTCTATTCGATTCCATCGGTCGACTTCTCTATTTTTATGCCAATACCAAGTTGTTTTCAATACTGTAGCTCTGTAATAGTGTCTGAAGTCAGGGATGAGACAAGGTTTTTCTGTAGCTTTGGAACCTGTCCTGGAACTAGCTCTTGTAGACCAGGCAGGCCTCAAACTCACAAAGATCCGCCTGCCTCTGCCTCCCAAGTGCTGGGATTAAAGGCGTGCGCCACCATCACCCTGATATTTTTGATTTTTAACAGATAGTTATTACCCACCCACACATAATAAAGTCCTTCTTTCTGTTTTTCCTTTCCTTTTCTCTCGGGGAGACTTTAGGAAGTGACAGTTAACAATATACTCACCCCTCTGTATTTGTCTCCAAGTCCAATAGAGTCTGGGTAACTTGTCAGTGTTTGGTACCAGCAGGAGTGTGAGTCTGTTGGAAAGGAGATACACTTAGTGATCTATGAGGATTAACAATGCAAGAGGACGGCACCATGGTTCCTGCCCTGGAGAAACTCCTACTAGGGAGGCATTTACATCATTTATTTACTCATTCAACAAATATTTATAAAGATGCCTTGTTGCCAGGCCCTGTTTTGGATGTTGAAACGATGACAATGAGCTAACTGGTAAAGAGGATATAGCATTTCAGTGAAAATAGGTAAAATATTAGAAAGCAGGTAAGCTTCTTAAAATAGACTTGCTATTAAATCACGTGATCAGAAGATTCTTGACAACCTCAACTTTGATTGGTGGGCTACTGGTTACAGAATTCAGCCTCCATGGAGGTATGTTTTGAGTTGTATGTGAAGTTTAGAGGAAAATCTTCAACGAAAGGAAGAAAATACAAATAAGATGCTCAACAGTACTTTTGGTTGAAGACACAGGGGCTCCTTGTCTGATTTGAACAGCAGGTCTGTTTTGGAGAAGACTTGGGAATGAACCAGAGGATGCTAGAAGACTATGACATTCAGAATAAGAAAGTTAGTTTAAATGAGGGTATGAACACAGGGTGAAGCCTGACTAATAAAAATGCAGAGATAGAAATTGGGGTTCAACCTGAAGATTTGAAAAGCAAAACAACCAGCCACTGGCTCTTACCTCAACGTCAGTGTGAAAATGGCGATCTTTCCTCCAGGAATCTGAAAATGAGACTGTGTCTGAGAGCTGTCTCCTCCCATTTAATAATCCTCTCGAGGGCTGGAATTAGAGGCGTGCACCACTGGGATTAAAGGCATGTACTGCCTGGTTTCTATAGCAACTAGTATAGCTACTGGGATTAAAGCTGTGTGTTACTACTGCCTGGTCTGTAAGGTTGAGCAGTGGGGCTGTTTTACTTTCTGATCTTCAGATAAGCTTTATTTATTAAAATGCCAATGAAATGCTGCTACAATGGGGCCATGGAGTTTTATGTGGAATAGTAGTTGAATATTGGGGATGCAAGGGTGTGTGATATGATAAACATTGCTTTTAGAGAATTCAGACTTTCATTTTGAGATGGGATGTAGCCCAGGCTGATTTCAAATTGACTATTCAGTCAAGGGTGTCTTTGAACTCCAACCTCCTGCTTCAACCTCCCAAGTGCTGGAATCATGGCCTGGATGGGAATACAGATTGCTGCATTCAAGTACCAAGTAAAAACATGTGGGCTTCCATCTTCAAAGGACTTCACATACCCTGAAGAAGGTTGAAAGTAACAATTGATTATGTATACAATAATGTAAGCAGAAAATATTTGCTGAGATCTCAATAGCTCAATTAATTGAACAAATCTTACTGTGTTAACCCCTGAGTTGTGCAGTTGTATCTAACTGTGTATAACTCCTGTCATGACATTTATGTATCAGGAATGGATGTGGGCTTAATGAAGTGATAAACGGTTTGTTTGTCTGGAATTACCACATCAGGTTTCTATTGAACACTAGTGACCAACAATAGGACTTTTGCTTTCTTAGGAACAATTCTACCACACAGAGAGACAAGTGGTTTTTGGTATCAATTTAGGAATACTTTTCTTCCTGATCTCTTGGCCAACTGCAAATTTGTGACCAGGCATTATTTTCTAGATACATAAAAGAACTTATCATTGTAAAAACTAACCAGCAATTTGTTGAGAAGTCAGACCTCAGTGGTCTTTGCATTGTTTCAGAGGGGAGGCTTCCTCATGCCAGTAAGAGTCGGATTTAGTTAGGGATAATGCAGTTCAGGCTTCCCTCTAATTTTATGCAAATTCCAGGGGTAAAATGTATGGATCTGGGAAAGATCAGATTGGACAATGTTCAATAACTTCTGAATTTCCAATCCTTTAGACTTTCTCAGGGCTCTTTTCTTGTGTATCTCCTCATCGGGCTCCAAGTTTATTAAGCCATTGGTAGATAGAATAATGTTTCTTACCATGAGCTGTTTCTGGAATCTGAAAGGATAGAATGTGTGTTTGGGTAGCAGAGTTGGCAAACAAAGGAGGCTTCTGGGGCATCTGGACATTGTTCATACTGAAACCTTTTATTTGTTCGTTTAGAAATGAGCAATCAGAAAAGCCTCTGCATTGCAGGGATGTTTGCAAAGCTAGTTCTTTCAGGTTGGCTTTGGCTGCCGTCCCATGTGAAGCAGTTGCACTTTCTAGTCAAAGATTTTTGCATAAACCAGGAAAAGCTTGGCTCCTCCAACTGTTTGATCTTTGTTGCATTGCCCATAATTTTGCATATTTTGACATCTGGAATGTACGTTGGAGCTACACATTTAATATTTCTGTTTAATGTTCATTATTGGCTCCCCTGAAGATGTTTTTTATTTAGGATTGGCTGTGAAGGGGATGCTATTTTAATCAACTGAGTTCACATCCAGCTTTTGGATTATTCTTCTTTCTCAGTAGTGCAAAAGAGAAGGGGAAGCAATGGCATACTTCTTATTTTTCATTGAAGATAGTTGATCATCCGAGATGGGTAAGTTGATGTTTGTGTTGGGCGTTTATAAATTATGGATTGGCTGAGCCATTCTAGAACTTCCTGGAACAATCTGGTAGAAAGTTATGTGTTACCACACTAGAACTCCCCTCCTATATCCCCAGACACACCAGGTTATATATAATGTTTCATTCAATTTTGTAGAGTTTAGTCAATGAATGCTACACATATGGCTTCAGATGCCATTAGGAAAGCAATGAAAAATGAGGAATAATTTTATGCTTGATTGACTGCACTACTTGGCGTGAGTTGCCACAGCAAAATGCCACAAAATGGATGATTTAGACACCTGAAATTAATTATCTTATAGTTAAAGCCCTAAGTCTAAGATGGTGGTGCTGTTGGCAGTTGATTTCTTTTGGCTTCTTTCTTTGGCTTACAGGACATTTCTTTCTTCCGTCTTTGGGGTATACATACCTCCTTGGTGTTTTTGTACCCTAATTATTTCTTCTTCTTCTTCTTCTTCTTCTTCTTCTTCTTCTTCTTCTTCTTCTTCTTCTTCTTCTTCTTCTTCTTGAAACAAGGTCTTTCATGGTCGCTTAGATTTTCCTGGAACTCACTCTGTGCTCAGGTTGGCTTCAAATTTACAACAAACTTTCTATCTCAGCCTCCCATATACTAGGATTATAGGCTTATGGTACCATGTCTGGCCCTATTCTCTTCTTATAAGTGCATTACTCAAGCAGATCAGGGTTGCTGTGTGGACTAAATTTTAACTTAATTTACCATTTTTATGACAGGGCAAAATAATGCGGAGGTTCCTCCATCTTGATTTCTTGCTGAGGTCATTTTAAGTTTAACTAGAATTTGATTTCCTTGATGAAGAATCTCATAAAAACTTACCCAACTCTATTCTAGGAAGCCAAAGACAAGATGCCCTAACTAACTTATCTTAACTTCTATTAAACTGCCTACTTGTACACACCTCCACCTCTAACTGCAGAGCAGGATACAGGTTTTACCTCCAAAAGCCCCTTTTTCTAAATACTTGGGGTTACACTTAGGTTCACATACCAGAGTGTAGTCCCAGCCAACTAGAATAAAGTTATTCAGTTGGCTATAAACTATGTCTGAGTAGTCATCAAGGCTGAACTCCCTGTTTCCCCAAACCAGCCATATTCAGAGGTTATATAACTTATAACAGATTTTTTTAAAAATAATAGAGATGATACTTTACATACAGTGAAGATCAAACAAGCCAGAAGTTACCCAAATGCAAAGGCCAAGTCCTATATAGCTATGGGCTTTTCCATCAGTTGGATGTGAATCCTTGCAGAAGAAGTACTTTCTGAGGTCAAAATTGAAGGACAGGTCCTAAAGTATGAACAATTGAGTTGAACAATATGAAGCTGTTTTTTTTAGGTCAAATTATCAATTTCTTGTATCACATATTTGTTTTTATACTCACGCTCTAGGGCTAAGGTTGGCAATTGTTTTCTCTAAAGAATCAAGTGATAGTGAGTATTTAAACTTGTGGACTATGTGGTCAAAACAGCTACATACCCCACTTGTGTCAATGGAAATATCTATGAATGGTATGCACAAAAATATGCTGCATGCCAATAAATCTTTATGTACTGCACAGCTCTAGGCAGTTAGCTATGTTAAGTAGTAGAATACTAGTGGGAAAGAATCAGGTCCTTGAATTTCCCAAATCCTCTGCTGTTCTAATTTTATTTCATAGGAACTAGTAGGTTTCTAAGTAAACATTTTAATTTTATTTATTTTTTTAAAAAGTCCTTTGGGGAAATTTAAAAAATACCTTTTAGTTTCCCTTACTCTCTCAGAGAGAGAGGGGGGATAGAGAGAAAGGAGAGAGAGAGAGAGAGAGAGAGAGAGAGAGCGAGAGAGCGAGCCAGGGCTAGATTTGCTCCTAGGCCACAATTTGTTTACCCTTGTATAGGGGCGATTTAAAATGCCCTAACCTCTCCTCTGTAAAGTAGTCTTCCCTGATGCTTTCACACCCCTGACGTGTGCATGGTTCTCCTCTTCTGTGACATTCTTATTCCTTCTCTGCTTCAAAGCAGAGCCTTCCAACATGCAGAGAACAGAAAATACCTTGGCTCCAACTCAATGTTGTCATGTGGTAACAGACCGCAAAACCTAAGGCACTTCCGCCTTGTTGTTGAACTCTTGGCACACGTGTGTTTTGTTTCTGTTTTATTGGCTCTTTGGTGGAACTGCAAAAAAGACTTTTGGCCTCTTTTCATCCAGCAAAGGAAAACAAACAGCCACTTCTCTTTTCACAACCTAGAGCACTTCTTGGTATCTATCTTGCAAAGGAGGCACTTGCTTAGGGTTTGAATTGCCCAGATGTTTGAGAATTCCCAGTAAACACAAACAATGCATGGCCAGTGGAAGGCACCATGAATGCACATAACGGCTCCTGTCTTTCTGCAAAGAGGAAAGGAAGGACACAATCCGATGGGGGACATCCTGGAGCCTCAACCCTCACTCTTCCTTTGCCAGGATTGAGGGAGTGGCTGAGCCTGTCTTTCTAGTACTAGAGATATAAGCAAGCAAGGCCAGAACCTTCTTCCCATTATTTTCTTTAAAGGAGAGAAGGTAGGTAGAAAACCACAGAAATCATATCATTTCGGCTGCAATTATCAATTACAAAACCTGTAATGGGAGAGTGGCGTGCATGTCCAGGTGACCGCTGCAGACAGGGTGAGGTGATTTAGGGATAGGGGAGAGGCTGGCAATGGTCAGCTAAAAGCGTGACTCCAGCAGAGGGTGGAGCAGCTGTAAGGTATGTGGTAAGACAGGCTTGGTGTGATCTTGGGCCAGCAAGTTCATTGCTCAAGTGACATGAATGGCAATTGGATCCTTAAAGATCCAATTTGTTTTCTTTTGGATGTGCCAGTGTCTCACCAACTCTCTTAAAGTATGGTAAGAGCTCAAGTGACTTTTGGGTTTTCTCTGACAAGCACAGATGCCAACTGGTATGGCTCTTGTCCCAGGCACTCAAGTCAGTGCTATTCAAACTGCTTATCAGGACATTCTACTTAAGTCATTAATAGGAGTTGTGTGTGTGTGGCAGGGAGCTTTGGAACTGTCATGTATCCTCTTTTAAACACGTTAAAAATCACAAATCAAGAATGAAGTGTGCTTATCTATTTAATACAATATTGGATTAAATAACTTGAGTACGTAATTTGACTTAATACTTGCTCTATAAATTCTCTTCTGGAGAACATCTTGTAAGACTTTAGTCTAATGTCTCTCAGAGCTTGTATCAGAAGCTCTTTGGTTCTTTTATAAAGCTGAGTCCCCTTGGCCTTTCTCACATACTGCATCAGATTGGATCTTAAAATAAGCTTTTCAAAACAACCAGACACGCTAATTCTTCTACAGCCCACTATTAATGGGAGCCCATGCTCCACAATTTACACTTTCATCTAGGGGAATTTGAGGAAGGAGAATTTCTTTTGTCCCAGACCTCTAGCCTACATTCAATTTTGAAAAATTCTTATAGTTATAATTAACTATAATTACTATTATTGAGTGTGTGTGTGTGTGTGTGTGTGTGTGTGTGCGCGTGCGCACTCACACACATGTGAATGTACAAGAACATGTACAGGAGTGGGTACTTTCCTTCCATCATGGGGTCTGGAGCTCCCACGCTGTCACATCTGTGTGGCTAGTGCTCCTTACCTGCTAAGGCTTCTCACTTACTTGTCCATGTTGCACCCTTTCAAGGAGAAATTTATTTTTCCTAGTGGTGAACTTGGCACAGAAAAGGGGACGTGCCTATCTCAGGCCCTGCCTCTCCTCTGTCTTTGGTTCTACCTTGCTGTGATGTTTGCTCTACAGGGATAGGTAGCTCTACCCTGAGAAAGTGGGTGATTGCCCGGCTCTTCAAGAATCAGGCGGGAGCAGGATATCTAGTGCCAGAATAGCATATTAGAAAGTGAATCCTCTGAGTTGAAGGTGGGTTACAGCTGTCTCCAAATGCTTCTGAACTGACGACTGCTCTGTATTGAGCTTTATGTCTTGGTCTTGTTCCAAATTTACATTTGAAGACGACTGACCTAAAATCAAGTCTTTTTTTTCTTAATGCAACATAAAATGTCATGAACATGGTAAACAAAACAAAGCAAAATGTGGCTATTCATCTTACCATTTTTAAAAGAAGCTTGAACTCAGGGAGAGCAAGCAGTCAAGGTAAAGAAGCAGTGACTGCTATCTGTCTCTTTGGAAGTAATTCCAAAGGATTTGAAGATAGCCAGATATAGCCTTCATATTTCTTTTAAGATTCCTCTTAAGACAAGCAGAAAGATAGGACACGAGCATGTGTAACATCTGGTCTACTTAGGGGTAGGAAAGGGTGAAGTGGAGGGAATTCTTGGAAGCACTCTTGAAGGATGTGGTGGGAGCACACCTGGAGAGCCCACTCTCTTGAAGGAAGGCTGCAAGGACCCAAGCCGGGGAGGTCATGTTCAACAAATCGGATGGAGTGCCTTGAAGATATCCCTGTCATGCAAGACGAAGGAGATTTAGTGGCCGTACAAAGAACACTTTGATTTTTAAACAAGACTTGACAAGATTCCACATCCGGAATTAATGGTCAAGAGGAGGAGCTGTGTAACATAAGGTACAAGTAAGAAAGAAGAAGAAGAAGAAAGGGAAAAAGTAAGTCTGACTCCAGAAGGGGGAGTGGATGAAAGACAGGGAAAGGGGGCTGTGACTTGGAAAGGGGTTACCTGGATAGAGGAAGAGACGGCAGTAAGAGAAAATATTCAGCTGGCAATAAGGACAGTTTTTATTTATCATCCGCATGGAAGAGGGACCAAACAGCAGTGCAGAACAAGTGCCGCAAGTATTAAGGCAATTTAGAAACATGAGCCTAAATCTCCTGACAAATTTCAGCTTGTATTATTAGAGATGCCTGGCTGTGACCTGGTTCCTTGGACAGAAGAATGAACACCAGTGAAAACCAAAGGGATCTGAATTAAGAAACCAGTGTCGGGAACACTTACCTCAGGGAGAGTAGGCGAGGCTAAAGCACAAGCTGATTATACTTTATAGTCAGCTGCCTGTGTCTCTGATGTTCCCAGCCTTCTTTTTGGAACCTCACAGTGTGATCTTCCCTGTGTCTTCACCAGCAACTCTTTTCAACCTCAACGTTAGCTTCCTGAGTCCAACTCAGGCATCTTATCCTTCCCTCACCAGCCCCGCTTCCTCCTGTGAAGTGCTAATGTCAGTAAACTAGATAGCTTGTCCTAATGAAGACGTGCTTAGAGACACTTTAAGAAAGTGCCATTCCTCTGGGAATTTGTATTTTAATGGAAGTCAACCATTTGAATCAAAGGATTAGAGCCACCCTGATGAAACTTTTAATTTGGGAGGATGGGATAGGATCACATGTCCCCAAGGCTACTTCCAGTGGCCATGTCTCTCACGTGGATGGTAAAACGTCAATCTTAATCCTGCACCATGCAGAATATTCAATCACAAAAATTATGCCAGAGAAAAATAAATCATCAAAAAACTACATTGGTAGGGAAAAAAACACGATAATTGTAGGCTGGTGCTGGCCAAAGGGCCCATGATAAACACACGTTATACGAAGGCGGGAAGAGCAACAGAAAATGAACCAAGACCCAGAAACGACTGAAGGACACCAAAGGCCGCATTGCAACAGGTGGCAGCATGAAACCAACTAGATTTATTTCCTGACAGAACCTGGCCAAAGTCTTGGAAAAGAGAGTCCCAGAATTCAGAAGGAGAATAAACAACCCCATACATTCTAGGAAGTTGGGCACTTAAAATCATGAGTTCATAGACCCAAACAGAGGAATCTGAAACCAGATTGGAACGAGCTAGGGATCAACCTGGGGCTGCTGCTCCTTCCCTCCAAATTTCTGCAATTCTCAGGGCCTGACCTGCCCAAGTTCTTGACCCACAGAGTCTATGAATGTAATCAAGATTATCTTAGACCACCTGGGATGGATGGATACCTGAGACAGTTGGTTGTGACATCATTTGTACCTAGAGTAAATGTTAACTGAACATCTAAACAGTTAGGCCTAAGGATAATATTTTGGAGGCCATCGTTCCTAAGCGCCTCAAGTTTCTTGGGGGAATGATTTGCTATGCTTTCCAACAATTGTGTTTTGTGTCTATATGAGGAAAGTAGATCATATCATGGTGGGGGGAAATGGGGACAACATTCTGTAGGATTCATAATTCTCTGAAAAGCTTTTCTGGAATTTTAAACTATTTTCCATATCTTTGATTAAAATGGAGGAAGTGACATGGGCTCATTATCAAAACAACAAGTATCAGAATTTGGTGACGTGAAAAGACGGTTTGAATAGGAGTTCCAGGGCCACTGGGAATACATTCCGGAGCTCAGCCACTATATTTTTTTGTTTCTTTTTTTTCATATTGTCTGCTATTTAGGATTATATCCATCACTTCAACTTTCAGCTACGGTGGGACCATTATTCTGGAAGCCTTTCCTTGTATTGTCTTTGTAACCTAGATGTATTGCCCATGACAGTTTAGCTATTTAATAATTCTCCGGTTCCAACAAGAACTCCCAGAGGAGCAGTTCCCCGTCCCCAGCGAGGCTCTCTGGAAGAGCAATGGAAGCCACAGGTGCGGGAAATTTGAGGTTTCCTTCTTGGGGGTCTCTCTTCAGTCAGGTCTGTTTATTTCTGTTGTTTTCTGTTAAAATAGGTCTTAATCTCTGCATAATAATTATTCTCAGATATTCAGAAATGGAAGAAAAGCCCCCAAACCTGAAGTGGCTATCTAAATCAGTTAATTCCATGCAATTGGTTGTTTGCTACCATTTATATTCACCATGACGACATACCTTATAGAGTCTATACAGATTATTGTTATCAGATGTGGAGTGAGGAAAATCCATATCTTCCCCCCAGATGAACAACAGAAAGACAGCACCATGCTTGGTAAGTCTGCAAAAGGTGTAAAGGAAACTCTGAATTCTGTGATTCGCTCATCTGGTGTGACACTTTTCTTTCGAAAGCATATTGTCTCAGCTTGAGTTTATTAAAAACTGAATTCCAATAAGTGTAGAAATGAAAATTCTTGGCCCTTCTCCTCTCACTAGAGACTGGGACCAATAAGTGACCAGCAAATGTCACTGTTTCTAGAGATACTTACCTTTTGCCTAGAACATACACATTAAACACCAAATATCGGCATTTGCTTTTTACTTTTGAAATGTTATTTTTATGTGTGTGTGAGTGTGTGAGTATATTTGTATGTGTGAGCGTGTGTGTGAGAGTATGCATGAGTGTCAGTGCATGTGATGTGTGAGTGTGTGACACACAAGTGCCACTGTGATGATGTGGAGGTCAAAGCCTTACTTGAAGGAGTCAGTTCTCGCTATGTATCATAAAAGTTCCAGGTACTATATCCAGGCCAGGCTTGGTGGCAAATGCCTTTACCTGCTGAATCATGGTGCCAGTCCCTTAGGAGGGAGACAGTAGGACTTTTAAATGGTATGGAGCAGAAGGACTAATTAAACACATCATCAGAAGTGTAGCGTTCCAAAGGATCCACAGGCCAAAAGTATTTATGAGACCTTGGGAAGAATATGGTGCCAAAGAGACACCCATCACATGCAGGGCTAATCACAAGGATCTGTGGCAAGAGTGATCTTCTATTTTCATCCCCGACAGAGCCCCGTCTCCATTAGTACAAGCCAAGCTGAGCATCTGTGTCTGAGGTCCATGACCACTCTTTCAGCTGGGTTAAGGTTGACACAATGAACATCTAAAAGACAAGGGAAAGGCGACTTGAACCTATCACCATTTTTAGAGTAGTACTTGGAGGGAGAGTTTTCCTGTCCAGACCACCTCTTCCCAAATAACTGGCAGCTGCTTCCCAAATAACTGACTAGGAGACTTAATATAAATTATAAGCACTTGACCAATAGCTCAGGCTTGTTACTAACTAGCTTTTACAATTTAATCTATTTCTATTAATCTATTGCTGCCCCAAGGCTCATGGCTTTTACCTCTACCCCATTTTGTGTGTCCCACTCATTCTGTGTTTGGCAACTCCTCTGACTTCACCCTTCCTTGTCCCATCATTCTCAGTTTGGCTTTTCCCACCTAACTTTATCCTGTTCATCTATCTACTGGCCAGTCAGTTTGTTTATTAAACCAATCATAGCAGCATATGTTCACACAGTGTATAGAAGGACTATGCCACAGCAAGCAGAAAGGCTGAGATGCAACAGAGACTCTCATAGGCTCTATGTCCAGGTCCCAGGAGGGAAGGTGGCCATCCATCCACTTTTCCATATTTGTTTTTGGAGACTCTCACTAATTTCTCCCAGTCCTTGCACTTGACCTGAGGTTTTATTCCTCCTCTATGAATTTACTGTATCCCTTGGGCCTATTCAGTCTCCTCTCTCTCTCTCTCTCTCTCTCTCTCTCTCTTTCTCTCTCTCTCTCTCTCTTTTGAGTTTCAGAATTTTCCTTTGAGTCTCATGTTTACTCACTCCTGAAAGGCCCAGATTTTGGTTCCCTCTTGTCTCTCATCCATTGCTGTAAACCGACTCTAGATAAGCTTCAACCCAACCCAATTCAGGTCAAGGTGGGGCTGGTGTCTCAGGCCAACCTGTGAAGGAGGAGGTCATATGCGGCAGCCCAGTCTAAGCAGGTGTCACTCTATGGTCTGGAATCACCAAGGCCCCAACACAAAGAGGAGATCACCAGGTAATTAACCCACACAAGCAGCACCACGTGACATCAAATCCAGGCCTGCCCTGAGTGGAGTACACTGTCCTATTTTGCATTCCAATAACAAAAATCTTCATGCAAATACATTACAACATAACCTGAGCTGTAAGATACTTTCATTATCTTGAAAGTATCAAAAGTAGAATCAACTACATAGATTTAGTATTAAAGGAGTGAGACCTGGAATCATAAAAATGACAAAACCAAAAAATGATAAAACTGAAAAATGATGAGCAAATGATTGTTTCTTGTGTGATTTTCTATTGTGATTTTTAAACTTACGATATCTATACTGATCAAGAAGCAAATATCTCCCTGAGCTGTCATCAGACTCTATACATCAGAAGCCAGGTGGACTGGCACATGCCTGTAATTCTACCACTCAGCGTATTGAGGAGAAAGGTCACAAGTTCCAGGCCGGCATAGTCAGAGTGGTCTCAAATTCTATACCACTGATAATGCCTATATTTTTCCAGCCCAAAATAATGAAATCACAAGTTCTTAATTGCTACCATCCCAGAGATTTTAGTGAATTTATAGGCTTGGGATTATTGTATATGATGCTATTTCCAGAGACTTCTGTTTTCCTCTGACTGCTATTTTTTATTTATTTTTTAATTGAGCTATACATTTTGTCCACTTCCCTCACTTCCTCCCCTCTCCTCTTCTACCTTCTCCTGTGTCTCCCATGTTCCCAATTTACTCAGGAGATCTTGTCTTTTTCTCCTTCCTGTGGACCCATGTATGTCTCTATTAGGGTTCACTTCATTGTCTAGGTTCTCTGGTATTGTGACCTGTAGACTGGTTTTCCTTGGCTTTATGTCTAAAAGCCACTTATGAGTGAGTACTTATTATATTTGTCTTTCTGTGTCTGGGTTACCTCACTCAATATGTTTTTTTCTAGACTTTTTTCCCATCCATTTGCCTGCAAATTTCAAGATATCATTTCTTTATTGCTGTGTAGTACTCCATTGTGTAAATGTACCACATTTTCCTTAACCATTCTTTGGTTGAGGGGCATCTAGGTTGTCTAAATTGCATTCATCCATTCGTTCATCCATTCATTCCCTCTCCATTCCTCTGAGGCACACATATTGAAGTTCATGCCTGACTGTGTGCTTGCAATGCATGTGTGGGAATGTACATGTGGAGGCCAGAAGCTGATGTCATATATGTTATTTTTTGAGACAGTGTCTCTCTCTGAACTTGGAGCTCATTGATTTGGCTAATGCTTGGCACATCTTTCATTAGGAAGTCGCATTGTCTACTGGACAAAGCTGAGCCTCATTTTTCTGCCTTCAACTTCCTTTCAGGATGTTGATGATGGCTGCTTCCTGTGGTGGCCTGAAGAATAGATGGGACTGGGTTTTGTAAAGGTATGAGAATGTTCAGTACTCCACTGAATCTCATGCTCACTGGTGGCTTGCTTCTACCTCTCAATATATACCCACCCTCCCTACTTCTTCACTCTTCCCTGGCTGTGTTCTCTTCTCCTTAGAGTAGGCTGACAACCCCAGACTACATCACTCAATCTCCTTTGATCTTTGGCTACCAGTTGGTTTCTGCTAAACAGGAAGTGCCACTGAAGGCTGCGAGCAGTTTGAGTAATTCTTCCAGAACATTTTTCTCTTTTCATGCTGGGCTATGGCTTTGCAGTAAAACTGCATGCTCTACCAAGCTCTTGGCAGAGTCTCTCACCAATGGCTACCACTCTGGCAGGATCCTTTCTGGTCTAGAAACCATATGGCTTCCTAACACACTGTGTACGTGGGGGTGGTATACCCACCCATTCTTTGTTGTTCCTTTCATTCTACACACGCCTTTGAAGACAGTTCCTCTCTTTTTTCATTTAAAGTGTTGCCTGTGTTCTGCCAAGGAGTCCAAGTGGTACTTTCTCCCAGGCCTACAGGTGGTGACATCTGCCCTCTGATGCACTTAGCTGCCTTAATAAACTGTAAGACTGCAACAGCAGAAGGACCTAACCTGCAGGATCCACTATTTGGAATGTGGCTCTTTGTCAGTTAAAAAAAAATTGTGTGTGTGTGTGTGTGTGTGTGTGTGTGTGTGTGAAGATGGTGAAAATGAGGAGGACATCATTTTTTTGAAAAGAGATTTTTTGTTTTAAGTTTTGGCCAACCACCCTGTTTCACTCTCCACTTTACCTAAAAAGTAGAAATAAAAAGGAGATGCTCTGGCTCCAATTTATGAGGGAGTTGGGCATGCAGCTCCCCTTTCAAAGCTGTTCACATGGAAAGGAAACTGGTCCTGACATTTACACAGTCCAGGAGGATTCCAAATAGAATTTGGACAGATTGGGAAGTTACCATCTTGGAGTGTGCGGAGAAAGCAATCCTGGTGGGAAGATGTGGTGACATACATGAGACAATCCATGGATGTGAGGAATGTGTTTCTCTGTATGTGCCTCTCCACTTCACGATCCAATGGGAATGCCAAAACTATGCATATGTTCTTTACGATAACACATGAGAAGGCCATCCAATTAAAGCACTCCACACTCAATGCAAGGAGTATAATTTCTGGGTATATTTATGATTGCATAATGTCAACAAAGGGGCCTTTTAAACACAGCACATTCCTTACGCTGCACTCGGAGATCATGCTAAACACATCCAAATGCACAAACCATAAAAGAGGGAAGAGGCAGTATCAGCCCCGAGCTCTTTGGTTTCTGCATCTGGCCAGCGTCCACTGGGAGAAATGTAAGTCAGAGTTTACCACATGGATTACAAATGTGCTGAATTGCAAGAATGATTATTAAATAAAAATATCCACAGCACCTGCAGCTTGTCCTGGAAAGTTCCCCCAGGGTGTTGTGGGTGCTTTAAAAAAAATTAAGGAAAAAAAAAAGTAGGACAGTAGGATGCAAATGGCAACTCCAGCTGCTTGTAGTAGCAACTCCATTAATGTTTCTGGAGGTTCCCAGAGTCAATCTAATCGCTCAGAGCCACTTCCATTCTCAGCATGAGTGTGGTGGTGAAGGATGGGGCAGGGGCTGGGGGATCTCATTAGCCTCCATCCTTTGAGGTTTGGATGATCAAGACAACGCAAATAATAGTCATGTAAACGGAAAGTGCTTTAATAAACATCAGGGCAAGGGGAAGCCCGAAGCACACTGCTCTGTGCTGGCAGCCAGCAGCAGGGTTTGTTCTGCTACAGGACCAGACACCTTCTGAAAAGAGGAGCCGACCACATGTGCATTGTTCATTGAAGTTTGGCTGCCGGTGTGCACATACAACATTGTGCACATAGGTAATATTTGGCTGTGCTTCAATTAATTGTGTGTGTGTATATATACCCACTCATGTATGCAGGCATATCCCTGAGCATGTGCAAAAACCAATAAAAATAAAGATAGAAAAAAAATCCAGTTGGATGGTTAATTTCTGAATTTAGAGATCAGATGACTTGGCGTGCAATGACCACCCAATCACTGTAATAACGGGGAAAGTCATTCCATGTTCTCTGAGCATCAGTTTCCACAGCATCCTTGTGTTCTTATTAAAACTGAAGATAAGGCTCAGGTGAGGTAATCGGTATAAACATGTCAGTAAGATTGCAAGTTGCTCACTGATTATTGATGATTGTTAAGAGATTGGTCCCCACTGGGTGCAAGGGAGCCAAGCCTGACAACATGAGAGCCTCCCTCTCCCCGACACACACACCTGTATTCCCTTTAGAGAATCAAGAGAGAAAACACCTTGCCTGGGGAAAATGGTAGTGCTGTCCCTGGTGCTGTGTGTGTGGGAGGGAGCCAGGTCTGAAGACCTGGGAGCAGCAGACTGGTGAGTTAGAGGAAGCTGTGTGTGTGTGTGTGTGTGTGTGTGTGTGTGTCGTGTGTGTTTTGGTTTGGGGTGGGAGAGGTTGCCAGGGCAGAGGGCAGATAAGAATTGTATCAGAATGCATGGTGTGAAATCCATAAAGAATCAATAGAAGTTTTTTTTTTAAAAAAAAGAAAAGAAAAGAAAAAGGGAAAAAGGTATAGGTCCCCATTGTCCAAATTCTCACAGTGCTGATACTGCTACCAATTATGTCAACACACACATAGCACACAGATCTTACATGTGTTTGGATAATAAAATGTGACTCAAAGTTCTCACACTTTGCGGAAACTCTTTTTGACTACTTAATTTAAAAATAATGCATACATATGGATTTCTTTTGAGGCATGAAGAGAAATAAATTAGTGTAGTATAAGTTGTGTAAAAGGGCAGAAATCAGTCACCCATGTTTCTTTTACAACATTTTAGTGGCCACAGAGGCCGCGACTGGGGGGTTGAGAGTAAACTTAATTTTGTATGCAGCATGGTGAGTGAGAGCCCACAGTCAAGGTATGCTATGACCCCTATAGGGCACATTGCCAGTCCAAAGTGGCATATTACATATAGAATACATATATACACACTTATATGTATTCTATATAATTTTGGCTAAGTTTATGTCTTAGTTAGGGTCACTATTGATGTGATGAAATACCATGAGCAAAGCAACTTGAGGAGGAAAACGTTTATTTGGTTCATAGAATCCATATCACTGTTCATCACTGAAGGAAGTCAGGACAGGAACTCAGACAGGGCAGGAACATGGAGGCAGGAGCTGATGCAAGGCCATGGAGGGGTGTGGCTTACTGGATTGCTCATCATGGCTTGTTCAGCCTGCTTATTTATGGAACCCAGAATGACTACCAGCCCAGGGGTGGCACCATCCACCATGGGCTGGGCCCTCCCCCATCAATCACTGATTAAGAAAATGCCTTGCAGCTGGATCTTATGGAGACATTTTCTCAGTTGAGGGTTCCTCCTCTCTGATAATTCCAGTTTGTGTCAAATTGGCATAAAATGATCCAGCACTGTATAAAATATAATTTCTTGAGATTTTATCAATCCTGATGTTGTTTGCCCCCTGCCTTTAAGTGGGCTTTAGGTAGAAGGTGTTTTTAACGCTTTTCCTACCACCAGCCAAGAAGCACATATTTCTACAGGGAAGTTGTGTGGTGTCTTCTGGGTCCTGGGATTTGTGGTATCAAATTGGATAACTGATGAAAGGGAACTGAACGAGCCTGTGACAAGCTAAATAGATTTATAAAGGTTTCTAGAACTGGTCTGGGGGTGGGGGCGAGAGTTAAAAAGGGTAAAAGCCACTGAGAGTTTAATTCTAGGAGCTGTCTGAGTAGTTTAAAAACATTCAGAAAAGGGATGTGGTTCAGGCTGCCATGCTGTGGTGTGTGACATTTTGGAAAATTAGTAGCAGGAAGCAAAATTTGAATGACATTTTCTTTTTTATGATTTTTTTAAAAGAAAGCAAACTATCCTTTTTCATTTTGCATACCAATCCCAGTTCCCACTCCCTCCCCTCCTCTCATTCCTTCCACCTCCCCCCCCCCCCCCGCAACATCCACTCCTTAGAAGAGGTAAGGCACACTGCTTTGGGGAAGGTCCAAGGCCCTCCCTACTATAGCTAGGCTGAACAAGGTATTCATGCAAAGAGAATGGGTTCCAAAAAGTCAGTACAAGCAGTAAGGATAAATCCTGGTGCCACTGCCAGTGGCCCCACAGTCTGCCCCAGCCATACACCTGTCACCCACATTCAGAGGGCATGGTTGGAACTATGCTGTTTCTTTCCCTGTCTGGCTGGAGTTGGTGAGTTCTCATTAGCCCAGGTAAACTGTTTCTGTGGGTGTCCCCATCATGGTCTTGACATCTTTGCTCATATTCTTACTCCTCCCACTCTTCAGCTGGACTTTGGGAGCTCAGTCCAGTGCTCCAATGCAGGTCTCTGTCTCTGTTTCCATCAGTTGCTGGATGAACGTTCTATGGTGATATTTAAGATATGCACCAATGTGATTACAGGCCGGGCCAGTTCGGGTACCCTCTCCTCTATTGCTTAGGGTCATCCTTGTGGATTACTGGGAATTTCTCTAATGCCAAGTTTGTTGCTAGCTCCATAATGGCTTCCTCAATCAAAATATCTCTTTCCTTGCTTTCATCTCTGTCCTTCCTCTGTCTTAACTGTTCCATTCCCTCAAGTTCTCCTCCTATCTCCCCTTCTCCCCTCATATTCCTCTTCCACCCTCCTCCGTACTCCCTTCACCCCCATGCTCCAAATTTTGTCAGGCTATCTTGTCTATTTCCCCTTTTCAGATGGATCTATGTATGTTTTTCTTAGGGTTCACCTTACTTAGCTTCTTTAGGATCATGAACTATAGGCTAAATATACTTTGCTTTACAGCTAGCATCCACTTATGAGTGAGTACATACCATGCTCATCTTTCTGGGTCTGGGTTACCTCACTCAGGATGTTTTTCTAGTTCCATCCATTTGCATGCAAATTTCAAGATAATCATTTTTCTTTTCCTCTGAGTAGTACTCCATTGTGTAAAAGTGCCACATTTTCTTTATTCATTCTTCAGTTGAGAGGCATCTAGGTTGTTTCCAGGTTCTGGTTATTACAAATAATGCTGCTATGAACATAACTGAACAAATGTCCTTGTAGTATGATTGAGCATCTTTTGGGTATACGCCCAAGAGTGGTATTGCTGGGTTCCAAGGTAGGCTGATTACCAATTTTCTGAGAAACCATCATACTGATTTCCAAAGTAGTTTACAAGCTTGCATTCCCACCAGCAATGGAGGAATATTCCCCTTTCTCCACATCATCTTCAGCATAAGCTATCATTGGTATTTTTGATCTTAGCCATTCTGACTGGTATAAGATGGTATCTTAGAGTTGTTTTGATTTGCATTTCTCTGATGGTTAATGATGTTGAACCTTTCCTTAAGTATCTTTTGGCCATTTCAGATTCTTCTGTTGAAAATTCTCTGTTTAGTACTGTACCCCATTTTTAATTGGAATATTTGAAATTTTGATGTCTAATTTCTTGAGTTCTTTATATATTTTGGAGATCAGTCCTCTGTCTGATGTGCGGTTGGTGAAGATCTTTTCCCATTCAGTAGGCTGCCTTTTTGTCTTATTGTCTGTCTCCTTTGCTTTACAAAATCTTCTCAGTTTCAGAAGGTCCCATTTATTTATTGTTGCTCTCAATATCTGTGCTACTGGTGTTATATTTAGGAACTGGTCTCCTGTGCCTATGCATTAAAAGTTACTTCCCATTTTCTCTTCTATAAGGTTCAGTGTGGTCGGATTTATATTGAGGTCTTTAATCCATTTGGACTTGAGTTTTGTGCATGGTGATAGATATGGATCTATTTTTATTTTTCTACATGTTGACATCCAGCTATGCCAGCACCATTTGTTGAAGATGCTTTCTTTTCTCCATTGTATAATTTTAGCTTCTTTGTCAAAAGTCAGGTGTTCATAGGTATGTGGTTTAATATCTGGGTTTTTGATTCAATTCCATTGGTCAACCTCTCTTTTTTAATGCCAATACCAAGCTATTTTCAGTACTGTAGCTCTATAATAGAGCTTGGTGTCAGGGATGATGATGTTTCTGGAAGTTCTTTTATTGGTCAGGATTGTTTTGGCTATCCTGGGTTTTTTGTTTTTCCATATGAAGTTGATTATTGTTCTTTCAAGGTCTGTGAAGAATGTGTTGGGATTTTGATGGGGACTGCAATGAATCTATAGATGGCTTTTGGTAGGATTGTAAATGACATTTTCTTATATGTTGTGCATTGCTTTGTCCCTGTGTCATTTTAGAGGCAATAAAAAATGAAATAAAAATTGTCATTTCTCTTGGGAGATCACGTTTGAACTTAAGGTTGATGAAATTGAAACATGGAGAAGTTCAGCTTTGTATGAGTTGCATAAAGATAATTTTTAAAGTAATAAATCTAAAAATTTCAATCTTTAGTTTGATGTTGATACAACGCCAAGATGAGTTTGTAGTTTGCAAGAGATTCTTGTATACTCGCTGAGGATATTTAGAACAAGAACACACACACACCACAGGGCATACAGGAACCTATCTGTGTCTCCATGGCAAAATGTTGGCTGACAGAGGCAAGGCAAGGGGCAAAACCAGAAGGCAAGGTTGTTTGAGAAGTCTTTCACCAGAGCACAGACGCACAGCATAGGTAACTTGGTACCACGCCTGTTTTCCTGAACCTTAAACCTGGACTTCTGGGCTATTCTGGCCTCTTGGATTGATTGCAATTCACATCCCACTTTTAATGTAGGAAAAAAAATAGGCAATGAAGAATGAATAAGCCTAAATCCTAGTGTAATCTGAGCCCAAAGTTCCATGTTGGGGTCAAGTTCCTTGCACCGACTCCTCTCATGGAAGAACAATGCTAGGGATGCAAGGACTGAGAGAAGAAGCATCCTTCATCTGAAGACTTTCACAGAAGCACCGAAGTCTCTGGTTCCCCAATCTCCACCACAAATTGCTGTGGGAAGGTGTGCGCCTCTTGCTGGGAAGGCTTCAGCTACTTGATGAAGCCATGTGAAGGACATGGCCACCACTGACTACTCTGGACAGAGTTTACAGAGCTGCTTTAATCTCTCCCTGGCCCTTAAATGGAATCAGTAAGATTTCATACGTGTGCTGTTCACTGCTTACAGAATATGCACACTCAACATTAGACAGGAAGTATGCTTAAGTCTCTTTTGAAGAGTACAAGTGATTATACATAGGGTTCTGTTTTTCTTCTTATTTATAATGGACTGATAAAAACCTGAGTTGACATGTGTACACCGCCACCCAAAACACCTAGCTGGAAGTTCGTAGACGAGAATCTCTTCCACCGCTTTTTACTCCTGTGAATGCCTTGAGTCCCAGCCCTTGGACGGCAGAGACAGGTGGATCTCTGTGAGCTAGAGGCCAGCCTGGTCTACAGAGCAAGTTCCAGGACTGACTCCAAAGCTACACAGAGAAATCTTGCTCAAAAAAAAAAAAAAAGAAAGAAAAAAGAAAAAAAGACTTAGTTGCAAGAATTCCACTCATGACATTAAATAAAAGCACAACGATTATACTATATTTCATGGCTAAAATCAAACTGGAAATACCATGCAAATATGTAACTCTTATATTGTTCTTCTCTGAATTATGTGTAAATCTCAATGAGAATTGTGCAAAGACAACACATGGCTCTGTTCAAGCTCCAAGTGTTTGGGTATCAACAAGAATTGGAGATTCATATGCTGCAGTGGACAGGATTTTGTGGTATTTCTTTTTCTCCTGCATTTTCTCTTCACTATATGCACATGTTTTTATTACCTTGGATTCCAGATATCTCTGGCATCTAAAGGTGTGCAGAAGACCACTTGGTGATGTGGTCTAGCATTTGACAGAGTCAGAAAAATAGAGAAGGTTTTTCCTTATGTCTAATGCAATTTCTAAATATAGATGTATGCTTCTGGCTATGCTGCAGTAGCTTGCGACAGACTCAGACTCCTGCCAAGAACAACTAGAAGCTTGGATTTTAGCAGTGCCCGGAGGCATGCAGAGACTCACAAAGACTCAAGGCAGCAAGCAAGGTGAGGGGAGCCCACTATGGTTCTACTCAGGACACTTGCTATTTCTGTAATGGGGTAAGAGCCTGAGAATCAGGCAGGGGACCATTCCTATTGCTCAGAGAAGAGGTATAACTTCAGACAGTGTTAAGGCCCAGGTAACAAAAGATCAGGATTTTGATATTCCAAGGCAGCTAAAGTTCCAGGGCCAAGACCCTGGAGAGAAGGAAGGGGCAGAGAGGTAAGCTATATAGTAACTGACATTCAATCAAAAATGATCAGAAATGTTGCAACAGCAAGATTGATAAATTAATAAGATAAAAAATTAAGTGATCTTCTATTCAGATGATTAAGTTTGGCTTAAAACACTTGTGCTAAAATATACTCAATAGAAAAGGTGGCAATAGGCATATTGATAGCAAAATTTTAGCATAGAACTGGAATTTATATAGAATAAGTAGAAATTTAGGACTAAATATTTCCTAAGGAGATATTTATTAATTGACCAGCAAAGTAGATAGAGGAAGCACTTATTCAGTTGGAAGGCAGGCAAGTAGGAAATACCCAGGGTGAAGTGGACAGACAAAGGCAAAAAGGAGAGTCATGGAAATGAATATAAAAGGCACGCACATTACAAAAGAGTGGAGATGTCTGGTGTAGAATTTATAAATCTCTGCACTATTGACTTTTTGAGTCAAGTAATTATTGCTGTAGGGGCATTTTGACCTGGGCAACTAAAGTCATACCAGGTTGAAAGCCACCAAAATACCTTCAATATAATAGTTGAGAGACAAGGGAAACAGAAGTAATACTTGAACAGAGATGGCCCAAAGGGTCAAAAGTTCAAGGTTTCCAAATTTCTTTTGACATTAGGAAAGTAAAAAAATCACAAATTTATATTAATTTCTAATAAATTAATGATTCCCAGGGAGGCTTCACTATAATCAGTAAAACAAGAGTAAATTAATGTTCACTTAATGAGCTAGTTGGGCAGGAGATGGTATAATTGAATACATGACAAGCCAAAGAAATGGAAAAAAAACAAAAAGGAAAACAAAAAAAAGGGGGGGGGGATCAGATGGAAAACAAATAGCAACATGGCAAATATAATTCCAAATATATTACTGATTGTAATAAATAAAAATTATATATATTAATTAAAAGATCTATTAGATTTGAGCTTATTAAAAGTCTAATCTTATGTGGGCTCAAATAAGACCCCCCTTAAATATAAAATAAAGTGGTTGAGATTTAGTGTATGCAAATGATAAATTAGGCAAACCAATAGTGTCCTGAGAACATAGTCCTAAGAGCTTGCAAGATTTGACTGACAGATATTCGGGAACTCTGCTAATCTGTTGTTCAATACTTGCCTGAGATGGACCATTATGAACATGAATTAGAGACTTTGGTTTTGCCCCTGGGGAGCTAAGTTAGCCCTACATTACTGTGCAAACCAAAAATCAAAGGAAAGATATGATTACACCAACACTTCCCTACCTATACGTGGAGACGCACTTACTCACTATGAAACAACGAACTTGTGGGGTAGAGCGATTTAAAATTTTCTGAGATCTCAGTACATACTTGCAAAACTATCAGAACTGGCCCCCCTCTAGCCGGTATTATCTGCGCCTGTGTCACTTTGGGGACTGCAAATCCAGGGACTGTGTCCCAAACCCACTGAACTGGAGTCCCTGGGGCCAGCAATTTGCCTTAACAGGGTTATCTGAAGCCAGTGAGTCCTGATACTCCCCCTTACTGATGCAGTTTTCCCAACCTGAGCCATTCCACCGCCTTCTTTCTACCCACCCAGTCTCCTCAGCTTGCTCGGCTTCCCCGATTATGACAGTTTCTACTTTCCTTCCCAAGGAAGTTTGGGGAGGTCTTGCTGAAATGTTGACACCCCTGAGCTACTTCATATGCCCTGTAAACTTGATGGCTAAATGGTCCCCTGTGTGAGAGGATGATCGCCAGCGCTCCTTAGAGGCGGGGCTTTCCAACCCCTGTTTCACTTACTTCTCTTGGTCAGCCCAGAGTCCATATATTTCCTCAATAAATTGAATTCACAAAAAGCTCCTTTGTCTCCCTTTTCAGGTGGAGAATGAAGGACAAAAAGTTGCTTTTTTGTTTCTTGTTTTGTTTTGTTTTCCTGCCTGAGGTGAGGATGTCTAAGACTATACAGGATGTATTTTGGAGGCCATGTTTCCTTCAAAAAAAAAAAAAAGTTTCTCCTCAGTCGCAAATATAGTAGGAAAAGCAGCCATTTTTTTCCTTCTCTTAAAACACTGGGTGTTGTGACTTCAAAAGTTTACTAACTTTTTAAAGAGAGCCCCTGAGAAAAATAGATAAGGCTTAAGAGCCCTCAACAGCATTCCTGTTCCTTTTAAGCCCTTAAGAAATTCTGAGGTCCATTCAAATGTTTTCTTTTAATTTTTAATTTTTGTTTTACGATAGGACTAATTAAAGCAACACCTGTTTGGAATGATCTAGTTGGTGCTGGGTCAACATTTCCATTGGGTTATGTTCCAGCTGTGAAAACTCAAGGTTGAACTAAGACTTGGGTGTATAATATCCAAGCCCAGGGGAATTCAAAAGAAACACCAGTATACCAGTGCGCATATTTGGGGGGCAAACCAAATAGAAGCAAAGTAGTTTCAGGTGCTCTTTGGCACATGTGTAGTGTGCAGAGTTTTTTTTTTTTATTTTATGATTCTGGTTTGTAGGCCTTTGGCTCCTCATGTAGGTAAACTGCCTTTGGGCATTGAAAAGACTAAAAAATGGGCCAGTTTGGTCCGTGTAAAATATTAGCTACTGTGCATGTGTGTTAATAAGCTTCCTCCCATAAGGAGATATTTAAGATGTGAAATGATATGTCCAGTGTTTTCTGATTTAAGGCTCCCAGAAGCATCCTGTTTGATCAATGCTATGTCTTAAGGGTCAGTGGCTGCTTCTGTCTTTCTGTTGAGAGGTCTCGAAGTTGAGATTTATTAGCATGGCACAGGAAGAAGATGGAATGTGGGGTGAGACTGGAAGTTAACACCACAGACCATATCCTGTCAAGTAGTGACTCTCTAATACTTTTTCACTCTTGCAGGAGCACAAATAACAGAAGTGGAGAGAAGTGGGGTTTCTCAGATGGATGCAGGAGCTCTTTGCATCCTCTAAGACTGCAAAGGATGATTTGAAACCACTGTCTCTCAGATGGTGGGAGCAGCTAAGCCAGCTCCAAGCTCGGTCTTGATAGGGTCTTTTGAGAAGAAATTTGACTAGTTGATGAAAGAGGGGAAGTGAGTATTCTACCTGCTTTTACATTTGAGAAATTCTAATGCTTTGAAGAGCTAGACATTTAGCAAGGATGGGGTCTTGTCCTAGCTGACCTCATAATGGTTTATATGTGAGTCCCGAAGGGCCAAGACTTCCCTGGGAAAAGTGATAGGAATTCCTGTCAAGTTCATTATCTTTTTCTATTTCTCTCTTCATCCTCCTGTTCTTTCTTTGTCTTTGTTTTCCTTCCATTATTCTCTCTTCCCCCCTCCCATCTACACTTGGGGGTTCGGGGAAGGAATCAAAGAAAAATATGGATTTTAAATGATTTTCTGTAAGTGTGGCCCAATAGAATAGAAACTGTTGTGGGATTTCAAGACAGAGTCAAACTGAGAGCCACCACTGATGCTATAATCCCAGTGTATAAGGGAAGCTCATCTCGGAACCCTTAGAGGAGCTTCATGGATTGGATAGGGATGGTCTAACCATTGCCACATGGACCTCTTTGCCTTCACTCCCTTCTCCTCCCCTCACACTTCAGACTTGACTGCTATTCTGTCTCCCCTAGATTTTTATTATATCATTCTGGATAAATAAATACACGATGGCTTGAGTTACCGAAGACATCTACCCTCGGCAAAGCATTGCAAGTGTATCTTCTTCCTCAACAAGTAGGAATCTCAGATTCAGGCGTGGGTCCTGGCATTCCTACTTCAAGAACTCTGGACTGACAGCAGAAGTGCCAAATTTTCCCATTACAGTGGGTAGTGAAACACATAGCATGGTCCCAATCTTTCAGGGTCTCTTGCCACACACCCCCCCCGCCCGACCCAGGAATCTGGGGAGCTAGAGGATCTCATACACTAAGACACTCTTCCGGAGTATGTGATTATTTCTTAAAGGAGTCTTAGCAGCAAGCGAGAGTCTGTGCCAGCTCTATTACTCAGACACAGGACGCCTTTTATCCTCGAGAATCCTGAACACAACAGCAACATCCCTGCCTAAGGGTGTCAATGACTGAAAACAACTTAAGAGTCTGGACTCTCAGGATTTTAATTATGAATAAAATTTCGTGTCAGAGTTATGCATTTCTGATGGCTTAGGGACCAGCGGATACAACCCAGGGAGTCGTAGGTACTTCCTCCAATCCTTGGACCCCACAGCACTGTCTGTCTCCACCTACAAGTGCTTCTGCCCAAGTATTTTCCTCATCCATCCCTCCTTTCACCTTTGTAACATTTCAGTTCTTTGATGTAGTGACTCCATGAAAATAAAAACAAAGGGGAAACAAGAAAGATGCCCCTATACGCTCTTCCCCAAACCGTCTAAGATGATTCACTTTGTACAGTTACTCCTGGGATAGAGTTTAGAAAGCATCAGTAATGTTCAAATAATAATCACATCTTAGCACAGATCCTGCATTATTTTATACTATTGTGCTCTTGGGAAAGCAAAAATATTCTGTGTCAGAATGTGTGTATTGATCTTTAAGTGTGAGCTGAAATAGGATTGGCATAGTCAGGAAATGAGAGACCCATAGGTGGTTATGGCCTATCTTGTACTTAAAAAATTATGGATCTAGGAAGAATTCAGGAGAAGAAGCGAGGACAGTGAATAGCTTTTGTTTGCAGCTTGACGATGTGGTGATGGCTAGGGAGTCCTCTGGAGGCTCCGCAAACCATCTGTCATAGAAACTCAATAGCAAGCTAACCCCATTTGAGCTATTAGAGCCAGAAGCAACCAAAGACTGCCAAGCCTCCGGCCCTCTGGGATGTATGGATATTTCTCAAGAGGCTAAGCACCCCCTCTTTCCTCTGGGCTTCCCCACATTTGTCTCACATAACTCACCAAGTAGGAATTTGCCCTGCATGGCCCTAATTCCTTTTCCTTGTGACTTTTCCTGAGATATGCCTTCCGTTATGAGATGCTCAGAGCTTACTACACCCCTTTAGGAGAGGAATGGAGAAGCAAGTGGTAGCTGCTTGGGAGAGACACCAGACAAACTTTCTGCTGACATCACTCATTTCATAAAATCGCCCATTCACAGTCCATGTATGCCACCTCCTCTCCCCAACCTTCTTTTCTCTGATTTCTGCTCTGTAAGAGTCAATTCTCTGGTTGACATTTCCCCATGAAGCTGTGTCCTCCTTGGTCGGGCGACAGCTGGCCCTCCTCTCCTGCACACATGCTTGTGCCCAGGCTTCCCAGAGCACCTTCTAACCTTGTGTTTTCAGTTTTCACACCTGTACACATCCAGGACTCTGAAATCAATACTGCAGACTGTCCTTACAGACAGTTCTCTTGCCCTCTAGAAATCCTTCTTCAGCAGATCATGGATAGTCAATCACACTTGCCGTAGCTGACCTATTTCCTTTATTGCCCCACCCCCCTCCAACCCCATGAAAACGCTCCCCACTCTCTGCACTGGTGAAGGGTATTGCTTTCCATCTGCTTTTCCATCACCTGAGTGAACACTGTAGTTTTCTTGAGCCATTCTCTCTGTCTCCATCTTTCCTGTTGCCTCCCTAAGAACCCTTCACCCATCCTCTACTCTTGTTCTCTTCTACAGCTTCCGGTCAGGATGCCTCTTATGCCCATGTGCTACAGTCTCCAACTGGAGTCTTTTCTTCTGGCTGCATGTCTTCAGTACAACTCCAGTGCTTTCAAACAATGCCATTTCTAAGCCTTCCGTGACTTCCTGTCACTTTGAAGAATGTATCCAAACTTCTTCATGAGCAATCAAAGACTTTCATCATGAGACTCGACCATACATCTTCTGTTTCATCTTCACCTGGGCCTCACATGCCTGTCGGTCACAGCAGTGTCCTGGTAATTCTTCAGTCCTTCTAGGCATCCCTGTGAGCTTTTATACATGTAGAGACACATTCCTTTACTGGGGCCCTTGGCAATGTCCACTATGTCTTTCAAGGCTAAGTTTCATCCTGCCTCATTCTGAGTGATCAGAGGCAGAGAGATTCAATAATTTTTTTGCTCTTTGCTTTGGACATTGAGGGACTGGAGTTGGCAAGAATTTTTTAATATTGTCTATTTAGTGCTAACTTCCCAGAGAAGATAAGGGGTAGGGAATATACGACATATTGGTTATCAAGAACTTTATAAAAGAAAAATAGGTAAGGCAGAAGAAGTGTAAATTTGAGACAGAGAGGTGAAGAGGAAATAAACAAACATTCTCCAAATGGACTTAGCCCCCAAATTTCAAACATCAATATATAATGATTAGCGCCGAGGAAAAGCATTCTCTTTGTCAAGTGACTCCAAATCAGCGTGGCTTATGGGTGTTGAAGGAGCCAGCACCAGGATGAAGGATGGTGACGTCCGTGACAAAGAGGCACAGATGACTGTGAGTTATAGACCCTCATGCCACCTGGGACAGTGACTAAAAAGCCCAGCCCTGGAGTAAAGCCTCACATGTTTGTGGAGTGAGTGTGACCAGGATGCCTCTGAGGAATTGGAGGCAGGTAATTCAAACCAGGCCAGGCTTTTTACGTTGTAGCAATGCACGTGTTTGCCATAGTATGTCCAGTAGATGTTATGGTGGCCTTTCCACATAAGCAGTCAACAGCCAATACTGAAATTTCAAGACCATGTC
This sequence comes from Microtus oregoni, assembly GCF_018167655.1. Lineage (NCBI taxonomy): Eukaryota > Metazoa > Chordata > Mammalia > Rodentia > Cricetidae > Microtus > Microtus oregoni. Next base: position 8,489,587 of record NW_024543834.1, on the reverse strand, counting down.
ACACCCAAGCTAAAGCGTGCCACATACCAAAAGATGATTTTTAAAATTTTTTTACTTATGTGTTTTTAATGTGTGTGTGTGTGTGTGTGTGTTTTTTGTGACAAGATGTCTCAACACAGCCCTGGCTGTCCTGGAACTCACTATGTAGACCATACTGGCCTTGAATTTTCCTCTGCCTCCCCAGGGAGTGATTCTTGATAATTTGGGAATCCTCAATTCGGTTGTTACTGTGAACTTTCATAACCATCTTACCTGTGACAAAGTGAACTATCTAGACTGCAGGAGATATGGGGCTAGAATAGAAAAAGGAGGACATAAACCCTTCAAACTCCCACTTTCATCCCTGTTTTTATGCTGTCCACTTCTGGGCCTACTATGTAGACAGCATTTAAGACTTCTCGCCATAGACCCTGAAAAAATGCAGAGTCCCTCCAGGGTCCTGTGGTGCCCACAGGTAACAGGTACAGCTCTCCAGGTAGAATCTGTCCAGCTCCAACGAAAGGCAACCTTTCCTGTGGGTTGGAGCTGTAAAACCTGAACTTCCCATTTAGGGTGCTTGAACATCTGGAATCAGCCAGCTCAGGTGGGACCCATTCAAGCTTCAGTATCCCTCACATAGAGAATGCCTGCGGGCCGTGTGCCACAGCTATGCTGAGAACTTTGTCAAGAGGAAACAAAGCCAGTTTTTCAGGATGGATAGAATTCAGCAGCAGGGTTTTCTTCAGGGACCCAAGGCATGGTAGGTTTTCAGATCAAGCAAGTCCCATGCTGACAATCCTTGCCTTTCAGATTTATATATGTCTGGTGCCCAAACACTCTCACCTGATATGATGATTAATCTTGGTTGTCAACTTGACATGGTTTAGAGTCACCTAGGAGACACTCCTTTGGGTGTGCCCTAGAGGACATCTCCAGAGATGTCTAACTGGGGTAGGAAGACTCACACTCAACCTGAGAAGCAGTGTTCCATGGAGGTTTATAAATGGAATAAAAGGGCAGAAAAGCTAGAGCTCAAGGCTATCCTAGCTTACATAGCCTATCTTCCCTAGGCTATGTGAGACCCTGTTTCAAAAAGGTATGTATACATGTAAATGCACATGAACACACAGGCGTGCACACACACACATACACCCTGGATAATCTTCTCTAAGAGATGACTACGAATAACAAGTTCAAATGTATGTTTTTAGAACATTCGTCGGTTAGGTGGAGGATGGATGAGGTATGCAAAACCCCAGGTTAATGAAAAAATAAGCCTGCATTAATTTTGTATTCCAAACACCCCCATCTCAAGCATTTTCATAGACACCGCAGAAAATAATATTAATGTCCAACAATTGCAAGAGTGGCTTAAAAGTTGGTCCATCTTTGATTTCCCAGGCTTATTTCCACAGGATGGGAGGCCCATCTGCTTCCCTTGGCTTCAAGGGAAGAGAGCACCACAGGATGGGTCTCCTAATATTGCCCCGTGGACAATCTGTGGCGGATCCTTGCTCCGGGGATGGAGAGAAGGACTGGGTTACTGAGGGTCTCTGGGTCTCAGGGAAACAGGGCCTGGGAGGCTGGCTGCTCCCATGCTGGCCCAGGCTCTTGTTTTTCTTGAGCTGACTTGCTGGAGAAGTGAGTGAAGTCAGAAACAAAATGCCACATTGCACGCCCACTGAAGTCTGGGCTCAAGGGAAAGAAGAGAGATTGCCAGAGCGTTAGCTGTTCCCAATCCACTCCTGGACCTTAAGCTGTCTTGAACAGAGTTGCCAATCAGCTTGGTAGGGACTGGCCTTTGTGGAGGGGGGTGTAGGCAGGGGAGAGGGAGGGAAGGGAGCCGTCTGTGCTCCATCTTAATTACCTCATGAGAAGCAGCTCCCTTCCTGCAAAGCTAGCTCTGGTGTCTTCTACAGCAGGGTGAGTCTTTGGCTTTACATGTGAACTTGTTGTCAGATATGCCATTTGCCTATGCGTGTGCACACGAAGGGTCGTTCGGTTCAGAGCTGAAATCTTTCACTTGTGACTTTAGCTTGGAAATTCTTGGCAAGAGCAGAAGGCAGTGGTAAAGTCTTAGGAAGGGGTTTCTGTGAAGGAATGATAGCGGCTTTCTGTGGCAGTTTTGGGTGGAAGAGTCTGTGATCAGGAGGTGACATTGTGGACATCAGACTGTCAGTTCTGAGGAATGAGCAAAGCCCAGGGGTGGGTAGACCGGAGTCCAAGTCCAAGGTCTAAGTCCATCTGCTATCTTGTGCGATGCTGAAACCCTTCAAAGCCTTTGCTCCCTCACCTTTGAACACCTTGAGGAAATTAGTGTGTTGATTCTCTGACTCAGTGCAGCTTTTAGATTTTACAGTGTAACATCGGAGGCCTGAAGAACTGAAAATACCTACAGCTTGAGTAGTTGTCAAAGGCATAGAAAGCCATTATCTTCTCTGTTTGGGAGTGAATGAAGCTGGGTCCCCTGTGTGAACTTTGCAATGGGGGCAATGGGACTGGTCAGTGCAGAGACCCGGGCCATCCTGACTTCCCCTCAGCATTGCTGTCAATATGAGCCAGTCAGGATGGACTGTAGCTAAGTTGTGCTGGAGAGAGCAGCCTCAATTTTCCTATTGTGTGACAATAGCTTGGGACAAAGATCTGAAGAAAGCACAGGGTAAGAAGAAGAGCCTGCAGGAAGTGTATCATTGGCCTTGAGGAGCTGGTGGGATTTGTCCCCACACCGTGACCATGTGACCCAGTCACTCTCTTGTTATGATGTAGCATTTTGCCTGGGATTTCAGCAGCCCAGCAAGTCGTTCTCAGAAGACCAAAATCACCTAGGCATTTCACAGTGTACTGCCTAGCAAAGCTCATGCCTGTGGACAGGCTTGCTGCATGCTGACCAATCCCATGACCCTCTGCTCACAGAATTATATGGACAAACCACCTAGGGGTTCACTCAGCTATGTGGATAAGGGAGGTGGTAGCCCCAGGTCTTTTTGACTATTACCAGGTTCACCGATGTTTTCTATACAGAAGGTAAGGGACATAAATGGGTACAGCTACGGTGAGGATATAAGAGGAAGGAATGAATTAGGGGGAAGAGAGTTCAAATTTAACAAATTTACTACTTGGCTTTCTCTTTAAAATATGTTACTATTTAGTTTCACAATAACAACAATTTGTTATTTAAAAAACCCTCTAAGTGCTGTATTAACAAATGTGCAGATTAGAATAATACCGTAAGAATGGTAAACATTATTCTGTTTCAAAGGAGAAAATAGCACAGAGAAATTAAATACTTTGCCTAGCTTACAGAGGCCACAGGAGTCAAAGCTGAAATCCAAATTGGGCTGTTTTGTTCCAAAGTTATCACCTAATCTCCACACATATTCCCTCTGTTATATCACACACACATATACATATACATACACACGTGTACATGCACACACACAAGTAATTTTTAAAAGATTTACTTATGTTCATAAGCATCTGTGTTTTCCTATGTGTATGTATGTGTACCATGTGCATTTCTGGTGCCCAAAAAAAACCCGAAGAGAGCATTGGGTTCCTTAGAACTGGAGTTATTATAAATAGTTGTGAGCTTCCATGTAGGTGCTGGGGATTGAATGTGGGTCCTCTGGAAGAGTAGCAAGTGCTCTTGACTGCTGAGCCATCTCTCTAGCCCCTACAAAAAAATTCAATAAAATATGAAACATGAAAGATATTGCAACTGTAACCTTCCCTACAACCTTTTGGTGTCTGTAGATGAAAGTCCTGGTCAGGTTGTGGGGTCTTGGGAGGAAGTGTGGCATCTCTATGTATGTATTTGTATAGATAACCCTAATTTTCCACAGCTTTTTGTGTAAAGCTCACCTCAGTGTTAATAGATAACTTCAGATAATCTTTAGAGTTGGTTTTCCTTGGAGTTATTCTTCTGGCATCTCAGCCCTGTGCCTCAATGCCAGTCAAGAATGTTTGTGCTCTAGGATGGAAGCACACCTAGGATTTGCCTTCATCCTCATCCCTAGCTTCATCCTCATCTCTGGGTTCATCCTCATCTCTGGGTTCATCCTCATCCCTGGCTTCATGCTTATCCCTGGGTTCATCCTCATCCCTGGGTTCATCCTCATCCCTGGCTTCATCCTTACCCCTGGCTTCATCCTCATCCCTGGGTTCATCCTTATTCCTGACTTCATCTTCATCTCTGGGTTCATCCTTGTCTCTGGGTTCATCCTCATCCCTGGCTTCATCCTTATCCCTGGCTTCATCCTCATCCCTGGGTTCATCCTTATTCCCGAATTCATCCTCATCTCTGGGTTCATCCTTGTCTCTGGCTTAATCCTTATCCCTGGCTTCATCCTCATCCCTGGGTTCATCCTTATTCCTGAATTCATCCTCATCCCTGGGTTCATCCTCATCCCTGTGTTCATTTTCATCCCTGGGTTCATCCTCATCCCTGGCTTCATCTTCATCCCTGGGTTCATCCTCATCCCTAGCTTCATCCTCATCCCTGGCTTCATCCTCATCCCTGGGTTCATCCTCATCCCTGGGTTCATCCTCATCCCTGGCTTCATCTTCATCTCTGGGTTCATCCTCATCTCTGGCTTCATCCTCATCCCTGGGTTTATCCTTATTCGTGAATTCATCCTCATCTCTGCGTTCATCCTCATCTCTGGGTTCATCCTCATTCCTGGGTTCATCCTCATCCCAGGGTTCATCCTCATCTCTGGGTTCATCCTCATTATTTATCTGCCTCCTGCACAGGATACCTGGTATGCTGTGTCAGAAAACTTCCTTTCAGTGGAAAGTCCTCCCAGTAACTTTCCAAGAAAACACAGAAGGAGGAACAAGTTTTAAGACTAATATTTCATAAAGAAACATTTTTCTTATACTTTATGAGGATATAACTTTCTAGACTGGGCATGATTTTCTGTTTAAAGTGGAGATATTTTCCTTCTATCTTCATTTAGCTCTTGGTCCATATCTTGCTCCTCTTTGAAAAGCATGAGGCCATTTCCCATTCCTGATTTTTTGTGAGTGACTGATTTTTTTCCCTGGAATCTTTGGGAGGAGGGATTTATATTAACCTCAGATTCCATGGTGATATGCCTGGATGGACCCTTTTTAAATTCAACATGCTGGGCGTACAATATTCCATTTTGGTTTGGAAGGTCCTATTCCTTGGCTCAAGAATATTTTCTTAAATTATTTGAAATGATCTCTGTTCCTTTGGGTTACCTCATCAGTTGGGTATGAGACTTCACGGATTTATCATTTAATTTAACATCCTGTTTTCCCTGTGCAGGCTTCTTGCTTATTTGGCATTTCAGATTTCTTTAACTTACCTACTTACCCCCACACCTCTGTGTGTGTGTGTGTGTGTGTGTGTGTGTGTGTGTGTGTTTGAGAGAGAGAGAGATGTGTACATGTGTACAGAGGATTGTAGGAGGGCATTGGCTGCCTTACTTTATTGTTGTCCACCTTGTCATCTTGAGGCATGGTCCAGCACTGAATCTAAGGCTAGCCTGGTGAGTAGCCAGGAAACACCAACAATCCTCTTGTCTCAGTCTCCCCATACTGCTGGGATCACAGCTACGTGTGACCATGCCCAGCTTTTTACATGGTTCTCCGGGTCTCTATGATTGTATAGCAAGCACTCTTGCTAGTTGAGCCATTTCTCCGTTATTGAACTTTAAAATGCTATTTTATGTGCAAAAGGATTTTATTTTAAGGGTTTCCTGTTTGCTGTTCTTTTATTAATAGCACTTACTCTTGTTTTAGCATTGCTTTTTCTGCATGGATTTTACATCATTTGTGTATCGGAAAATATTATTCTTTGTGACAAATAGCTATGGGTTCTGGGTGGCCCTGGGATCATATTCCCCCACTTTCTCAGTATGGGAACACTATGAACCTCAGGCTTCAGAGAAAAAGACATGGAACCTAGTAGAGAGTCAGGGCCCCTTCTCAGTAATAAGTTTAGTCTGGACTTGACCTTGCCAGATCCCAGTTCATGTAAAGCCTGGGCAATGACAAAACCCTGAGCTGGAGGACAGAGCCACTAGCTTGGGAATCCAGAAAAGGTGGGATGCAAAACCTGCCAACAGCCCCCCACACACACAAAATAAGAAAATCTGTTGACACCCTCCTTTACCAGCGAGACTGGTTTTGAAAGTCTAGCCATCATGATGTGAGAATAATGGTTTATTGTTTCCGCAACCAACTTTGTTATGATTTATCACCGTGGCCACAATAAATTAACACAAAGAGAAGGGAAAAGAGGGCAAGACCAGGACTTGAGTGCCTAGTTTTGGTTTTGTTCCCTGGTTAGAACCTCTTAGTGTAAGGCTGTAACCGGGTGAATAGGCTCCTGATTCAATCTGTCATCAAGGATTGCATCATGATGTGTAGAAGTGGCATGGTGGTGGGTGTCTCTGGCAGACACCACACATACATACTCACACACATACATGTGTTACATGGGAGATGGAAGAGGATTAGTATTGTTGCTATTTTTAACTCTTTTAGCTTTTTGCTCTTTTGGGGGCACGCCACCCAGCTCCCAAATAAATCACACACCGAGGCTCTTATTTCTTAATTCTTAATGCCAAGTCTTAGCTTGGCTTTATAGCTAACCAGCTTTTCTGAACTTAAATTATCCCGTCTACCTTTTGCCTCTGGGCATTTTCCTTTTCTTACTTCTGTATATCTTGCTTTCCCTTTTACTCCATGCTGGCCGTGTAGCTGGATAGCTGGCCCCTGACAGCCTCCTCCTCCTCTTGCTCCTAGATTTCTCTGTTTCTCCTCCTATTTAGTCTCTCTGCCTACCATTACCACTTATTCTTTCTCCTGCCTTGCTATGGACATTCAGCTCTTTATTAGACCATCAGGTGCTTTAGACAGGCAAAGCAACACAGCTTCACGGAGTTAGACAGATGCAACATGTCTCTGCATCATCAAACAGATGTTTCATGACATAAAAAAGTAACACCTCTTAAAATAATATTCTACAGCAGATTAGTTGGAGAAAATGGGGTCTTCAGAATTGGGGTGCAATAGGTAATGGGGGATTTGATATGTTCACAAGATATTGTATACATATATGAAACTATCAAAAATTAAATCTTAAAGCTGTTTTTAAAAACCATCTCTGGACACAGGAAAAGATTTTGCTTACCTTATTCCCTATAAAATGCAATTGTACAGTATTTACTGGCTTCTTCAAAATCCTTCAGCTTTCTTCCCTCAGTGTTTTTCTTCACATTTGTTTTTTTAGCCCCAAAGTTATTTCTCCCTTGGTGACTAAACCCTCCCAAACCAGATTCAAATCGAATTTCCTCTGTGACGCTATACCCAGCTGTTCCCAGGCTGGATTAAGTCTGGCCCCTCTTTGGCGTAGGTAACAAGTTGTGGAACTCCAGCATGTATCGCCGTGTTCTGTGGGTTCCACTTGACTGTGGGTATTTTGGGTAACACCCCACCACTCTAGGCTTCTTGAAACAAGCTGCATTCCCTTGCCTCAGGCTCACACGTATAGTAAGTGTTTAAGAAAAATTCATTTAGTTTGGTGGTTCTCGAAGTGGACCTCACAGTGAAAGAATATGGCATTGATTTCTTAAAGACACCAATGTAGCTGCTGAGGGAAGGAAAGTTAGTTTCCTTTGGGGATTTAGCACCTGATGAATTACTGTACCCTCAGTGGACACCCCTAAACTCTGACATATTAGAGTGGCACTAATTGGACTAATTTGGTTATTAAAAACAAAAAGAAGAAAACTTGAGGTTGGTAGGGAGATGTGGAAGGGTCCGGAAGGAAGTGGAGGAGGGGAGTTGGGTGTAAATATGATCAAAGTATATTGTGTACATATACGGACTTCTCAAAGAATAAATTAAGGGTTTTGTAAAGATACCAGTATATAAATCTGATCTGGGAGTTAGTCAGAATCTCTGGAGTGGAGCTGGAGTGCTGACTTATTAGGAGACCCCCAGATGATCTCATTATGGGCAGAGTGAGCAGAGTGAGCAGGAGCAGGCCAGTACACAGTTGAATGGGTACTGGTTTCTCTCTCATCCAAGGCCTTGATCCTCAGCCTCTGAAGATGATCTGTGCACCTGGAAAAACCCCGACTTCCCCCTGGCTTTGAAGTAAACTTGAACTTCTAAGGAAGTCTGTGATGACATGAAAGGCAGGTAGGATATATCGCTAGAGATCACTCCCCACATGTGGAAATGGTTTGTTGCCCTCTGGAAGGTACCTGCAGAAGAGGCTGCTTTGAAAGGAGCAGATGCTTGCTTCTGTTGGTACACATGCCATTGGCCAAACATGGCCTTCGTTACTCCTCAAGGTCAAGCATGGCTGTTTTCTTATTCTAGGCTACAGGACTTGGATGCACATGGTTCAGTTAACATCTTTTACATGGCAACGCTAACTGGACGTGTTCCAGGGGAATCTCCCCAGTGCTTGAGCTGGGTTCCTTGCCTTGACTGTATAAGTTCAATGCCCGGGGACCTGGCCTTCAAGGAGCTCACCCACTATTCCTCATAAAGCAAGGCCCCTGGCCTAGTTCAATAGTTCTCAGCTGTCAGACCGCAATCCCTCAGAGGGTTTCACATTGCGCATCACTGAGTCTAAGGTCTGCTTTCCGACAGTACATTTGGGATGAAAACTGAGCATCTTCTTCCTGAGGAGTCCAGTAGATACTGATGTCACTGATCCGAGAACCATACTTTTCAAAACCACTCTGTTCTCTGGTTGAGAGCAGAGAGGGCTTGGTTGGGAAAGCGCTTGCTGTGTGCGCATGAGGGCCTAAATTCAGTCTGTAGACCCCATGGGAAAAAGTGCAGTGGGCTGGCATACACTTGTCATCCCAGTGGAGGGCAAATTCCTAGGCCAACAAGCTTAAAGCCTCCACCGTCCACATGCATGCACACACCCCACACATGCAGTAGCATACATATACACACCTATATGCCCAGGAACACGTATGTGCATACATACATACGCATGCACACAAACCATTTTTCAGGTGAAAGAACAAACAGTGAGCAGAGAACAGGTAGAAAGGATTAAGCTTTAACATGGCATGCATTCACTTGTAAGTTCTTATGAAGGCTGTCAAGACAGAGTGACAGTGATGATGCTTAATGTTTTTTTTTTAACTCAAGGACAATTTTATTAGAGTTTAAAAGAAAATAGTACCCGTTAGGTAAAAAATCCCAGCAGACCCTGGAGGAAATGGAAAGCAATGCCTTTGAGATAGGCATGGGATCGGAATAGATCTTATCAGCAAGGAAGAAGCTCTCCAAGAATGGAAGTGAACAGAGGAAAGGGGCCCGAAAGCATCTGGGCACACTGTGTGTGTGTGTGTGTGTTTTTAAATTTATTTATTATGTATTAGTGTTCTGGGCACCAGATCTCGTTATAGATGAGTGTGAGCCATCATGTGGTTGCTAAGAATTGAACTCAGGACCTCCGGAGCAACAGTCAGTTCTCTTAATCTCTGAGCCATCTCTCGAGCCCCCAACTCCTGCTTTTTTTTCCATTTATTTATTTATTAAAGATTTCTGTCTCTTCCCCGCCACCTCCTCCCATTTCCCTCCCCCTCCCCCAATCAAGTTCCCCTCCCTTGTCAGCCCATAGAGCTGTCAGGGTTCCCTGCCCAGTCAGTGGGTTGCCTTTGTGTCTTAGCGACAGTGTCCTTTGCTTTACAGAAGCTTCTCAGTCTCAGGAGGTCCCATTTATTCAATGAGGCCCTTAATGTCTTTGCTGCTGGGGTTATACGTACGAAGTGGTCTCCTGTGCCCATGTGTTGTAGAGTACTTCCCACTTTCTCTTCTATCAGGTTCAGTGTGTTCAGACTGATATTGAGGTCTTTAATCCATTTGGACTTGAGTTTTGTGCATGGTGATAGATATGGATCTATTTTCATTCTTCTACAGGTTGACATCCAGTTTTGCCAGCACAATTTGTTGAAGATGCTCCCTTTTTTCCATTGTATACTTTTAGCTCCTTTATCAAAAATCAGGTGTTCATAGCTTTGTGGGTTAATGTTTTGAGAGCTTTCTCATGTTAACCTGTGTTACCCTTAGCAGCAAGAAGGAGGGAGTAAGAAGTAAATGTGCACAGAACCTCCACATGCTGCTCTGAGAGAGCATGTAGATGAAGTTACACAGATGAGATTTTTTCAGGCAGGCATGTCTCATGTTCAGAAATTCTGACAGGAAAAGTACCTGTGCTGATCATGACCCTTACCAAGCACATACAGTGCACAGCCTCGTTGACCTTCCAATGGAGGGCAGGCTCTTGGTTGTATCTGGGACTGGAAAGGAATAGAAGAAAAGAGCAAACACAAACAAATAATGGAATAGCAAAGGGAAGAACTTTTACTATGTCTTACAGCTTACAGTATCACCTACTATTTTATACATTATATATATTATGATATGTATTGGTGTATATATGTCTGTCATGTGTGATTTATGTGTGTGGCATATGTGTGCTAAATTGTCATGTATGTGTGTGATATGTGCATGATGTATATTCATGTGGGTGTGTATATGGTGTAAGTGTGTGATATGTATGTGTATGATATATGTGTGTGGTGTGTGATGTGTGTACATGTATATACTCTCATGTAGTAGACAGAGCAGGTCAGGCGTTCTGTTTTATCACTCTCTGCCTTATTTCCATCACTGGACCTGGAGCTTGTTACTTTTGAGCTAGCTGGATGTTGAGAGCAAGCCCTAGAGGTTCTCCTATCTCTGTGTCCCACAGCATTAGGTTACAGGCTTAGGTGGCTACTCCTGACTTTTCCTTATGTGCTGGGTTCTAAATACAGATTTTCTCTTACTAACTGGCTATCTCTCCACCCTCTTATCTATTATCTATATCTATCTTCAATATAGCTTTCTCGCTGGGTACTGAACAGACATTGATCCCAAGTGTAGAAGATTAACGGGGCACTGTGTTTTCTTGGTAGCTTCCCAGAACTCATAACCTCCTGTGTTAGGCTATGCTTGAGAAGATGGCAAAGCTAAGATGTTCCTACCCATGAAGAAGCCATGCCCTTGTTTGAGAATACAGCGAGGGCAGAGGTGACAAACCAAATGTTAATGCAGAGTTGCAGGAGAGCAGGGGAAGAAAGAAATAGGTTGTTGGGGAGAATCAGACTCCTCTACAGAGTAAATGATGTCAAGCAGAAGGCCAGACAAATTCAAAGAGCTGTAATACCACGTTAGGATTTTAAATGTTACAAAACTTGGACTGGACGTTTCTAGGCTTTTAAATTTCCCTCCGAGGATTTTCTTCCTAAGATCACCCCCCTCCCATAAAGCTCAGCCCACGTTTCTTTGTAGTAGCGTGTAGATTCTTCCCAGGTAAAGACAGGTCTGAAGAAAACTGGGCACTGAAACACCAGCGAGGAGCTGGGAAAGTGTCTACGCCTGTGTCTACTCCATCTGCACGGCCACTGTAAACGTGTACGTGAGTCCTGCCTGTGAGTGGTAGAGAGGCATACCACCTCTGATGCTTATAGCTATAACTCAACTGTATAGAGACTGCTTTATTACGATCAGTGGATCAGTGGATGTCCTCTAGTGCAGGGCCACCACGAAAGCCACCCTTGACCATTTCTTCTCCCTGCAAATGGAAAGACTTGCACCCAAGCACTTCTTTTTCAGGGGATCCTTCCTACCCATTCGTTTCCTAGCTACATGTACAGGTTTTTTTCCAAGTAATGTACCGAAGTGTTGAGAGCCAGCAGGGTACGGCATTTAGATTCGCACACACCCCTGGCACCTTGTGCTCAAAATTCTTGCCTGTTAAATGCAAAAAAAAAAAAAAATAGAGAAAGAAATGCTTAAAAATGATTTCTTTAAAAAGACCCAACTTAAATACATCTGTGGAAAGTAAGCATAATTTATTTTAAAATTAGGTTAAAAATATTTGCAGTGTATGCCCAAACTTTTCCAGATGTTAAAACAAGTAAACACCATTAGATCAAATTTAATTTGGTTTGGTGTTTTAATCAACTCGTGCCTTGATTTTCATTTTTTGCTTATAACAAGGTTTACTCGTGTGTTGGAGGTGGTCCTAAAAGTGTTAATTGTAGCTATACTTTATAATGCAAACACATGCGCCAAGGCATTTTCTTATTATAAGCTGAGTTCGATAAACTTTCAGGGTAGCTCTGCTTCATTAAAGCAGGAAGTTTATACACCCTAACAAAAAAAATATGTATTTCCATTTCATGTTGGCATCAATGGTGGTACTGTGTATAATGTCGTTAGTACTGGTAGCTGGAATTCTTCATGGGAGACTGATCAAAGACAGATGACAATAAAAAGGGCATCAGAAACCAAAAATAAATGTGGGGTGTGGAGAGAGAAGCAGGGACACTCTTCACCAAGGCAGAAATTGTTTCTTGGGAGGTGGCCTCCAGGGCTCCAAGGAAGCTGAGTTTGGTGTTTCTGTACAACACGGCAGGTAACAGAATGAATTAAGAGGGGTGTGGGGAAAGTCTCCCTACTTCCCAGATGTGTGACAAGGAGGTGTTTGGGGGTGATGCATGTGGTGTGTGCTACCTTTTATTTTTATTTTACTTTATTTTTATGTGCATGGGTGTCTTGCCTGTATGTATATTTATGCATGATATATGTGCCTATTACCTGCTGAGGCTAGAAGAGGGTCTCCCATCCCCTGAAGCTGGAGTTACAGATGGTTCTGAGCTGCCAAGTAGGTGCTAAGAATTAAAACTGGGTATTCCCGGAGAGCTGTAAGTGTTCTTAACTGCTGAGCCCTCTCTACAGCCCCTGAGATGATTGTGTGTTCTCCATAGAATAAGAAACCTGGAGATGGGCAGTTTGGGCAACAGTACAGCTGCTCAAGGAAATAACTTTATTTTCAGAGTATGTCTTTCTCCAAAGTGACTTCTACCTTGCGATGTCAGAAGTTTGCTCCCATCGGCTGGGGGTGGGACGAAAAGGAAGAATAAAAGGCTCATTCCAGCTAAATCTCCTAAATTGGAAAAAGCACCCTTTGTCTATGTGATAGATATCCTTATACATTTTGACCATCATATATCCCCTGGTCCACCCCAAGTTACAAAGAAGTTTGGGAGTGAAGAGTTTTATTCCTGTGTGTTGCTCCTCACCACAAATACAACTGGAATTCTCTAAATAAAAAGACGTGAGAGGAAGAGAAAAATATGTAGTAGGATGCTAGTAATGTCTGCCACATCTCCAGCTTAGCACCATCCCACACATGCTCAGGTGCCGATGGGTAGATACTGTGTCTGTTTTCCCCACACCCTGCTATGTTTGCTAGTTTCTAGTCGATACTTGTGTTTTGGCTTAGCATGTCTTTCAAATACCCTAGGTGATGCTGCTAACAACTAGAAGGCTGGGGCTGCAACAGCCAAGAAAGGTAGGCAAAACTTTTAAGGGTCTCATGAGGCTGAAATGAATGAGATCAGTGTTTCAGGGGTAGGGTGGGTGGCAAGAACGTAGGACCATCCATACACACTCCATGAACTTAAGGGGAAATGAGAATTAATGGAAGCTCTAGAGATTCTGAATGTTGTAGAGAAGACACTCGTGACTTCTAGTTTTTCAAATCAAGGTGTTAAGAAGGAAAGAGAGATGGTAAGCAGCACAGACAGAAATGAATTTCTGCAGGGAGCACTTCGGGGAGCACTTCAGGGGGTACAGGGTGCTGTGCCTGCGTCCTTGGCCTAGAGTGAGGCTAGCAACCCAGGTTTGCTCCATGGCAGAAGACTGCTTCTCCAGCCAAGAAACTAACAAAGCCTTGTGACCTGAAGCTGGAGTGTTCAACTGGCAGTTCAGAGTCAACAACCCAAGGTCTTTCAATGTATCTGTAAAATTTGAAGAATGCCGTGAGGGAAATAAGCCAAGACATGGAACTGCCAGCCTCAGGAGAATATTCATTAATGTCCATGTTTTTCTAAGTAGCGGACAAAAGTCTATAACATTCTAAATTTAATGTTTTATGACACTTGGTTCCCAAACAGGAAGAAGCAAGCTGTGTATTGACACAAATGTTTCAAACCAGAAAACCTGTCCAGTTAGATGTAACTGAGTGTTAAATGGTCTGTTGGGTGCCAGTTGAGACAAAAGTGAATGATCTTCCATGAAAGGCGATAATATTATCCTAAGGATTTATACTATACACATAGACACATATACATGGCACATAAAGGTTGACAGAGAGAGCTACACATGGAAGGGGAAAGGAGGGGAAGAAGAGGGAGGAGGTCACATATAAAAAATAAATGAAATATATTTAAAATATAGAAGGAAGGAAAGGAAAGAAAAAGAAAAGAAAGAAAGCAAGAAAGAAAAAAGAAAGAAATGGAACCAATTTAGTTGTCCATCAGCAGGTGAAGAGACAATGAAAATGTGGCCCATACAAAAAATAGAACATAATTTTAGAAAGAAAAATGAAATTTGTAGAAAAAGTTGACAGACTTGGAAAGTAACCTAAATGTAGAAAAAAATGCATGTTGTTCTTCATATGCGGATCTTAGTATGTACATGAATATGTGTAAGCAGGTGTAACTTTGGACATATTATCAAATTTAGATGAGATCTTAAGTGGGAAGAAAGGATTGAATGTGGGCGAAAGGATATGTGAGTCATGAAAGAGGATTCTTTTCTAGTTTAACTTTGTCGTAGATCTCTCTCTTTTGAGGTAGATAATTGAATAAAAAGGCAATTGATAGTGACAATATAAATCCCTAAGTGAAGTTACGTTACTTCAGAATGTCAGCTCTAACTGTACCCTCTCTGAGGGATCTAGAACCTGGGATTGGGCAGGGTGGGAAGGGCATCCGTTACCAGCTGATGTTCTTATTTGTGAGTCCATTAGAATAAGCGGTTTTGTTAATAATTTAAAAAAATGTTCACTCTGATATACATTGAAAGTAACCTGAAGAGACTAACAGAGACAAGTAGAACAATAATTTTTTAAGTATGATGATGTCAATAATTTTAAGTTGATTCTTTGGAAACAGATAAAGAAGTGATAAAAACATAGCAAGGATGGCCAATGACCATCTAAAAGAATGCTGGCTATGGTTGTCTTTAATATCAGCATTTGGAAGGCAGAGGCAGGTGGGTTTCTGTCAGTTTGAGGCCAGCCTGGTCTACCTAGTGAGTTTCAGGACAGCCCAGAGCTATATAGAGAGATCCTGCCTCAAAAATAACAAATAAATAAATAACAAAAAAGTAAAAGGAAGAAAAGCAAAAAATAATAATCAATTAACTGTTATTTAGAATTAAAGGGAAGGTATCAATAAAGGTCACATACACATTGCTTCATGAAAATGCAGCTGACAATACTGACAAAAATGAAAAACTTATTATAGCTGAAAGATGAAGAAATAGAAAACTTGAATAGCCAGTTTTATGATTTAGAAATGCTGGCGGGTCCCCCCAACAGAGCAGCTGCGAGCCCTGCGGGTCCAGAGAGCAGCTAGTCCCAGGCAGAGAGCGCTGCAGGGCTCTGGAGTAGTTGCAAGTTCCCCGGGAGGCCATGTGGCTGCAGGCAGTGGTGGTTGGTCCTGGAGGCAGGCAGACACATGGTGGGCAGGAGACAGAGACGTATAGAGTAAGATTTAATATTTATTCAGGGGGTTATGGATGGGAAAGGAGAAGGGGAGAGAGGGGAGAGAGAGAGAGAGAGAGAGAGAGAGAGAGAGAGAGAGAGACAGAGAGAGACAGAGAGGGAGAGAGAGAAGGGAAAGGGGGGGAAACACGTGCATGCCAGGAGGGGACAGAGAGAATCTAAAATGGCGGGGAGAGGTCAGAGTTCGCCAGGAGTGGGCGTGGCTTGCCTCTTAAAGAGACCGAAAAACATAACAGCCAGTATCTGTTAATGAAATCAAGGATCTCCAAAAACAAAACAAAACAAAAACCATGTCAACACAAAGAAAGGACTAGATGTTTTCCAAACATATAAAAAATGTAACTTTTATACGACTCTTCCACCCAACATTAAATGAAAGTATTCTTGACAATTTTTATGTTTCATTGACATACAAATGTAATATTATAAGCAAGAAAATTTATGGGCCTATCTTCTGTGGCCATAAAAGTGAAAACACTGAACAAAATTTTATATCTTGATTCCTAAGTTGGAATAATTCTAGAAAGCATAAAACTGATCAGCTTATTAAAAGAAAAATGCAAAAATTTTATCACTTCAATAGACAAGTGAAATTTAAAATTGTCTTAAATTGGACATCTACTCATGCTTTAAATTCTATACAAATAGTGAACTCTCTGATTATGAATATCTATCTTTTAAAAAACGTACAGCAAACATCACATGACTTGCTGAAATATTTATAGCTAGCCTCTGAGTTTGAGAACAATAGAGAGATGCTCTTGTTCACCCCTTCCAATGTGCTCCTTCTGGTGGGTCTTCACAAAGTTATGAACATGAGCCAAAGTTGTAGAACTGGAAAGCAATGAGGGCACCATTTTATCCAGACATCAACTGGATGGTGTCCTGAATGCTTTGTTCAATGATAAAACAACATATTTAATAAATGATTACAATAAGTTACAGGATAGAAAGCCAGCACACCAGCACCAATTATGTTTGTACATACCATTCGCAAAGGGAAATCAAAATCAAAATGCATGTGATTAACAATAATTTCCAAAACCTTGAAGTGGATGAAATGATATTCAGTAATTCTATACTGAAAACCACAAACGTGATGAAAGAAAGTTTAAAGATTGAGCTAGGCCTGGCAACAAATGCCTGCAAATTTAGTACGCTGAAAGTTGACAGTAAGTCTACGCCATGCTGGGTTACAAAGTTGAGTTCTAGGCTATGCTGAACTCCATAATTAGACACTACATTTAAATTTGTTCTTTTTTTAAAAACTTGGACTAGAAAGTTGTTAAAGAGTGCTTTTTGGTCTTGTAGATGACTTGGGTTCAGTTCCAGCACCCACGTTGGACAACTCACAACCACCTATAACCCTAGTTCCAGGAGATCCCGTGCCTTCTTGTGAACACGTACATGTACATATACATTTTAAAATAGTAATGATTTTTAACTCTGCATTAACACACACAGAGAGAACATTGCATACTTATGACTAATAAGGCGCTCTGATGTTTAAAGTTGCCAGTGTCTTTAACTTAATCCTAAAGTTTTGACTTAATAAACTTCTAAATAGAATATTATCACTACATACACTTAGTTAGATAAAATCTCAATTAAAATATCAGTGACTGGGGAGATCATCAACCCAAGATTTAAACCTATTACTATTATTTTTCTAAATGGACATTGTCTCAAAGTACCTTGTGGGTACTCACTTTTATTCCTATAGACCAGTGCACCTCTTGTTCTGATGAGAGAAGCTTTTTTTTTACAATTGGCAGCAGTTAACACCAGGGCTTATAACCCATTAAATACAGATAAAATGTGACTATCAAGTGCTCTCATCCCTAGCTGAGACATCTTATCACCATAACCCCAAGTAGAGGTAATCTTGAAGAAGATCAGGTGGAAAAATTGTAAGATCTCAGGGTTGGGGAGAATTGAATTCCATCAGTGTCTTCTGTACCTGATGTAACTGATACACTTCCGAATTCACTATAGCTAGGCTAACCACACAAGACCTGAACAAGATTAGACTTGTCAACACTTCATCAATGAAAGGTGAAAGCTCTTGAGGACCGTTCCCTCCTTGAGGGACTGTTAAAAATGACTGGCAGCTGTGAAATAGGATGTCACTTTCTTCAGTGCTATAACCCCTGGTAAGTTGCTCTTGTTCCAGTGAATAATGTTCCATGCATGCTCACCAGACGATCCTATGTAAACTTAGTGAGTCACACACATACACAAAGACATGAAAATGGGAAGAGAATCTGTTAGTGAGAAGACAGGTTTGGGTAGGAGGAGAAGGCCTGAGACAGAGTAACAGGGAATGAGAAGGACAAAAATTCATTAAATGTGCCTATGAAACTGTCAAAGAAACTAAAAGCTCTAAAAATTAGGAAAAGAATTAATTTAATGATGGTGACCAGAAATATCAACCAAGTCCTTCTGCATGCTGGGACCTATGTGACGGTGTAGGACACACACCCAGGAAGTTAGGCTAGGACATTTCTTTGGGTAGTTTGTTAGTTCCTTCTCCTCTTGCCCAGGGCTGTCTCAGAAGAACAGATCCAAACAGGTGCAGGCTGCGTGCCTGTGACACCTAACTACTATGGAAAGGACCATATCATAGACTGGTCTGTAAACACATGGACAGCTGGATGCTTCTGTTCAGGCATAGCACAGACAGCCTCATGCTGGGAGGTGATTCCTTGAGGACATTGTTTAACCTCATCAGTGTCCTTTTCTGTTGCCCCTTAGCTACATCACACCTTGTCTCTAGGTAGGGCTTCTTACAGGTCCTGAGAACTGCCACCTGGATACCTATGGTCTCCCTCAACCCTGTGACCTCCTGTGTCCCTGATGGTGCTAACCTATTGCCCTTTCTCTAAGCTCTGGCTTGTTAAACAATCAAGAAATATCAAAAGAGTTTGCAAAACCATAAATTAAAAGAAGTTTTCACAATTGAAAAATCCGAATTAATGGGAGAGGGCATAGTAGTATGGTTTACCAGGCACACTGCTGTTTAAACCCAACAAGCTCTTTAAATTTGCCCCAAAATTTCTCTTGCATTAAATCTCAAGTAAAATATAGACATTGAGGAGCCAATTCTCAAATTATTTTTAAATGCAAAGAAATGAAGTGAGCAGTTATGGCAATGGGCATTTTCTGTTAGAGCAGTTTTAGACTTGCTTACGTACCCCTTATGCAGCATGACTCCTTATCAACGTCTGACATTCGCGTCACAACAAATCAACGAGTAAGTATACATTATGAGCGGATGACCTGCCCATGACTTTATTTCCATTTCACTAAGATTTAAAATCTGGAGGTTCTACGCTACCAAATTTCAAGATGTATTATTATTGGGATATTGTAACTCAGAGATGGTGGCCAGGACAAAAATGTAGATCAGTGCACCAGGGGACCGAGGTAGAGTCCAGAAATGGCCCATACAGGTAGGCATCTGGTTTATGGGCACCGCTGTTACTCTACTTGCGATTCTGAAGTTTTAATGTAATCTTTTGAAACATCATATTATTCAAAATTCTATATGCTTATTTTATGGTGTTTTCAGAGTGTGCTGAGAACTATTCTTTTCTGCTAGCTCTTAATGTAAGATTTTCTTTATAATTGACACACACTGAGTGTATGCTTTGTAGGTGTTTGGGTAGAATTCAGTTATTCAGTTAAATAGATTTCATGTTATTTCTTCATTCCACTGTGTTACACACTACAGTGGATTGTTCCCAGTCTGTGTTCCAGTGTGACTCTTCCTTCATTGTATCCAATCGATGCTTTTTCTCATTCGTTCATTTCGGCCCCGATAATCTAATGGTTTTTAATGTCTATGTTTAATCTTTCATAATGTCTAATTCTTCCACGATGTTAGTTCTTCCTTGGCTATTTGAGAATTTTAAACATCCAGTGTTTATTTTAAAGTCTTTTCCAAATACCCCAATCATCTCTATATTGTCAAGAATAAACAGTCCCATCTGTTGCTTCTTTAGACGTGCTTTTTTGGCACGGTTTCTTCATTTCTTTCTTCCTTTCCATCCACTATCGGAATGTTCTTCTTTTCCCCTCTTCTTTTAAAACTTCACTTACGCTCACGCTCCTCTGGGTTGGAAGTTTTATTTTACTTATTTTTTTCTTTTTAACTTGGTTAAACTTACCCTAGATGATTCGTTTTCAGATGTCAAACAGTGTCCTCTTCGCATTCGTGACAGATTCCTATCGCTTCAGAACTACAGGGGAACACTTAAGCCTCCGGCCATGTTGGAAGCTTAACTGTTAGTGAACTTTCGCTCACACCGTAAACAATGAGAGATCTTGGTAAAATATGTGAAATTACTGTTTTTGGACCTTGGGCAATTGGCTGTACAGTACTTGACTCCCCAAGGGAAAGGAAAGAAATGAACTAAAACTAATGAGCATGTTGGCTTTCCCCTGGGGAGGTTTTCTACTCTGATGTGCAGGGAGGGGGCTTCAGCAAAGACGGGTCATTCTGCTGAATTGGGAGACTGGTTGCTGAATGCTGAAACAGAATGAGCAGAACACTGTGGAGGAAGAAAGTGCAACTGGGAAGAGTGGCAGATTCCTGGTGCTCTAATGCATGCGTGCAGCTGCATCCTGGGCCCGTTTGAATGAATGGAAGTTCATCTCTCATAGTTATGGGTACTGGAAGCAGAGGGGCAGTTGGTCTTCTGATTTATAGATAGCACTATCCTGGGGGAAGGAGTCAAAATCCTCTCTGAGGATCCTTGTCACAAGTCATATTTTCACTTTCTTGTAATTAACTTAACTTATAAATAAAACCATCACCCAGCTGGATTATTGTAGCCACTCTAACAAGCACCGGTCCTGTCTCAAACTCTGCATCTCAGTGAGCATCTACACAGTTAGAATGCCATTTCTGAAGCTTGAGTGCTCTGCTCAGGGTTTGACACCATCACTGTCAATTATATTTTTACTCACTTATCCACCACACCCAAAGACACTGTCAGCATTGAAGCTAGACAATAATTAGCTTTATATCCCCTTTAAGAACTCAGGTGCCCCTTCTCTTGCGTTCTGTCTTTCCTTACCACCTACTATTATCCGCTCTTGGTCTCCTTTCTAAGGATTGCTCTTTGTCCACTCTTACAGCTGTTTATGTATACACATGTATACATTATAAGCTAGGCTCTGCAGATAAGGGGCAACATGTGTGTGTGTGTGTGTTTCTGAGTTTGGGTGGCTCCCTTAATATATACACCCATCCATTTTCTTGACTGTTTCATCATTTCATTCTTCTTTATAGTTAAAAACATTCAATTTTGTATATGGACCATATTTTCATTATCTATTCATCTGTTATTGGGCATCTAACTTGGTTCCATTTCCCTACTGTCATAAAGCAGCAATAAACATTGCTATGTAACTAACCAAGATGTGAAGTCCTGTTGGTATTTTCCATGGTGTGGAATAGCTGGTTCCTACAATCGTTCTATTCTTAGGTTTTTGAGGAAAATGCAAACTGATTTCCAAAATAATTTCAATCTTAATTTGTGCTCCCACGAGCAGTGAGTAAAGATTCCTCTTTTAATGTGTTCTCTCTCAACTTTCTGGCCCAAATTCTTAATAACAGTCTTCCTCAGACCTCCTGAGGGGCACTAATGCTCCCTTGAGGGCTACCCTTTGACCTAGTTATGTCCCAAAGCCTTCACCTTTAATATCATCATTTTGGGAGCTAAGATTTCCACACAGGAGTTTGGAGAGCAGGGCTAAAAATACTTAGAACATGGCATCTACTATTAAAAAGTTCTCGAATACAGAATAATAGAAAAGAACTCCTCCTGGTAGAAAACCTAGCCTAGAATCTGTGGGTGGGGCAGCAGAGACTCTTGAGGAGAATCTACTACAACTACCTCATTAAAATATACTCTAAATGCTCATGTAAGATTAGTATAGCTCTCAGTCCTTGTCAGAGAAGCTCTTAAATATATATTATAATTATTAATTCTCTTAAAATCTCATACATTATATTTTGATCGTATTTAACACTCCATTCCAAACCAACCTAACTTGGTGTCTTTATTTTTTTAAACCTACCCAGTACAATTTTTGCTGCCTGTATACTCTTGGGTGTGTTGCTGCCCACTGGAGTGAGGCTGACTTGCCAGTGGCCACACCCTTGAGGAAAATGAACTCTTCCACTCCCAATAGCTATCAATTACAAGCACTCCTCAGCTAAGGGTCAAATTTGTGAGCATGTCTCACCTGCGTGCTGATATTTTGTCTAGATTTTACTGGTCCTATACATGCGGCTACAACTTGGGTAAGTTCATTATTGTTGGATTCTGTGTTGTATCTGGATAAATATGCTTCTTTGTGATCAACCACTGCCGCTTGTTCTTACAGTTTCTCAGCCCCATCTTCTGCAATGATCCCTGAGGCTTGGGAGGTGACAATATTATATAAATACAGTGCTCATGCCCAAATGGGACACACTCAAGGTTTAGACAACATCATGGAACAGTGGGCATAAAGACTGTAAAGGCCAAGGAGCCAGAGAACCACTGTAATGTAGTTATTTGAATATAACAGGGATATTGTACCTATGAACTTTCAACAACTGTCGTTGACCTGTATTATGATTACACCAGCAGCCAACACTCCAGCATGGATGGATGGGCTCACAGATAATGATGGATATGAAGAGTCAGTTTTCTTCAGAAATGAGTCTCCTGATGGTATGTCCATGGCCAATGGTCATCCAGACACACACATGCATACGTCAGCACCAACTGGACCCAGGATATCATATGGATATCATATTCTAAAACAAAAGAAGACATGAATGTGAGGAGTCAGTGAGAGGGGGCATGGGAGTAAATGGAGGAGAGTAAAGGCAGATATAACTAAAATTCATTATGCTCTCGCATGGAACTCTTTCATAAAACAAAAAGAAAGATAAAGGAAATAAAGATGGCACAAGGGGAGTCAAAGAACAGTTGCCAGAGAGCTAGTTGCAGGTTAGCTAATTCCAGCACTCACAGAAGACTGGGAGAATTTCAAGTGTCATGTATCCAGAACAGTGAAAATGTGTTGAAAATAAAATTGCTAGGTACATTTTTTTATTACACAAATGATTCTTAACAAAGTCACCCTCACTTGTAGCTCTCCGAATTGCAGGAGGCTCTTTGCCTCTTTGTTCTTCCATGTTAGACATATGTGATGTCTCCTTTCTTTCCTGTTGTTATACAGATGTAGTGGATTCTGAGGCCTTTAGCCCTTCTGCCCAGATTCAATCGTCCACTGGATGCGTCAGAGATCCATGTGCACTGAAAAACATCTCACTGGACACAACTCAACGACCAATGCAAGAATAACTTGCATTAACGGGCAGTGTTTCAGCATAGCACATAGTAATTGCCTTGTGTATTTCCTAATGGTCTTCCCATTGAAGTCAAATGCCTGGACTCAAACACTAGTTTGTCCCTTCCAGTGACAGATCACACACCTTCTTTATATATTTCTCTGCTATAATGCCTAATGCTCAGATTTATTTGAAGATAAAATGTAAATGGGTTAGGTTTTCTTTTCCTAGTAATTTGAAACGTACTGGAAACAACCCAGACCACAATTCCCATAGCTATAGCAGCATTGGACATATAGCATATGCATAGATAATGTATAAGATATTGATGACTTAAAGAATTGATTGTTTAGTCCTGTACCCCGTTTTTAATTCGATTATTTGGAATTTTGACATCTAATTTATTAAGTTCTTTATATATTTTGGAGATCAGTTCTCTGTCTGAAGTGGGGTTGGTCAAGATCTTTTCCCATTCAGTAGGCTGCTTTTTTGTCTTATTGACTGTGTCCTTTGCTTTACAGAAGCTTCTCAGTTTCAGGAGGTCCTATTTATTTATTATTGCTCTCAGTTTTTGTGCTACTGGTATTATATTTAGGAATTGGTCTCCTGTGCCCATGCACTGAAGGCTACTTCCTACTTTCTCTTCTCTAAGTTTCAGTAATTGGGGTGAGCTCTCAAAGTCCAGTTGAGGAGTGGGAGGAATGAGAATATGAGCAAAGAGGTCAATACCATGATGGGGACACCCACAGAAACAGTCTACCTGAGTTAATGGGAGCTCACCAACTCCAGCAGGACAGGGAAGAAACCAGCATAAGACCAAACTTGATCCTCTGAATGTGGTTGACAGTTGTATGGCTGGGCAGACTGTGGGGCCACTGACAGTGGCACTGGGATTTATCCCTACTGCTTGTACTGGCTTTTTGGGAACTTATTCTCTTTGGTCGGATACTTTGCCCAGCCTAGATATAGTAAGGAGAGTCTTGGACCTTATCCAAAGCAATGTGCCTTACCTTCTCTGAGGAGTGGATGAGGGTGTGTTTGCGGGTAAGTGGAGGAAATGAGAGGAGGGAAGGGAGTGGGAACTGGGATTGGTATGGAAAATGAAAAAAGAAAGTTTGTTTTCTTTTAACAATACAATAAAATAAATTATATAAAAAGGACTGTTGATTGCTAAAATGTGAGGGAATTCTAAATCAGTAAGATAATCTTTCATCAAAAGAACAAAAGCAGAACTATCATGATAACCAGCTACCCCTTTATTAGTGTATCAAGGAAAAATATCTGCATCATTATTGAGACACTATTCATGGTAGCCAAGACACAGACTTGATAAAGGTGTCCATCAACAAATGAATCAAGAAAATATTGTGCACATATTGATGAGATATTATATTAGCTAGTCACAAAAATAAGCCAAGCACAGAAAGATAAATATAACATATTCAGACTCGTATATAGAAGTGGGAAAAAAAGAGTTGTATTGAATAATGCTTACTAGAGACATTCCCTAGGGAAAGACGATAGATAGATAGATAGATAGATAGATAGATAGATAGATGATAGATAGATAGAGATCTAAAAAGGAGCAGCAAATTGTTATGGAGGGTGGAAATATCCTTGAGTTTTGCAGTGCAGAGGGTGACTGTGGTCTACAAAAGATATACATATCTTTTATAAATCACTAGAAGAGGGGAGTGGTTGAAAAGTTCAATAAACACATGCATGAGCAAAGTGTTTGGAGAAAGAGAAAAGTTAATTATCCTGTTGACCTACATGTATTATTTTTTGCATTATATTATGCCTCAACGGTTATTTATGTTAAATTTTCACACCATCTCTCCGAAATGTATGATTATCGTGAGTAAATTGTATCAATTAAAAATATTAAAGACACCCAGCTTACTTCAGTACCCCAAAGCAGCCCAGAATTACCTCTTCACCTCGGCATTGTTTAAGTCAGTAAGGAATCAAATCATAGAAGCTGCTGACCCCATCAGGTGAATACAGGAGGAGAAGTGGGGCAGGGAGGGGTTTCCTGTCCTCTGTGGACCAGCTTTTTCCTGCCTTCTCTTTTATTGATTCATTTTGGTGTCTGACTGTTTCACACAGATACATGTATACCAATGGTTCCTGCTGATTGTCTCCCCTGCACCCCTCTTATCTTTTTCTCATCCACTTCACTCCCCGATCCATATTGCTGTCGATCCCTTTTCCAGATTCATGGCTTTTATTTTTAATTCAGACGGTGTCTGACAATCTTTTCTGTAGAAGGTTCCATTAGTCCTTAAGAAATTCAAAACGGAAGCCTTAGGGCCCTTCCCACTGCACGCTGGTTGCCTTCACTGCTGGCTAACATGATGCTCCCTTTCTGTGTTCGGCTTTCTTGGATGTAGGCGAGGACCTCCTATGGGGCAATGGAGTCTTCTTTAGAGTCTTTGTAAGAAACCGGAAGCTAGGGCAAACTCCTCTTAAGCCTAATCCTGGCTTTCTACCCTCTGTTCACCACTGATGGACAGTTACGGATTTACAAGCAGGTGGTTATGTTTGAATCTACTCAGTAAGTTTCTTCACTTTGTGAAGTTGCTTTTCTTTCTGTTCTATCAACAGGGGCGGGGGCGGGGGTATGTTTCCTTCCGGACTGGAGGAGCGGGTAGGGGGCGGGTGCTGCCCTCTGTCTACCTTTACACACTAACCACCACCCAGCGCTCTCATTTGGTTCCATCTAACCCTGGCTGTGGCTACCCTGGTGGCTGGTAACCTGTTTTCTGATTACTATTTGTACTCAAGGCGCAAATGACAGTCCCGGTGGACAAAGCCTCTTTCGCTTCTGTGGCTGTTTCCAAAAATAAAATTGCTGTAATGCCCAGAACCACCAGGCAAGGGACAGAGCTGTCACACTTGTGCTCTGATCTCTCACCTTCTGGTGGCCAGCATCCCAGGCGCCTGCAGGTCCACAGACTGTGGTGAAGCACAGTCCCGAGGGGCTGCCCTCCAACAGTTTTAGACTCATCATGAAATAAATGGCCGCAGGATTCAGGCTTCCTCAGCCTGTCCCCGGGGTTCAGGAGGGCGCTGGTGACATGCAGATGGCCCTTGAACTCTCCTCTCTCAGCTGCTGTTTGCTGGCAACTCTTCTTGGGACCCTGCCCATGGCCTTTGAAAATATCCTTCTCTTTCTTCTGTGCTTAAACCTAAAAGCTGTAAACATTTGCAAAACATTTCTTTAATTCAAGGGAAAAATATACTAATTTTATGCCTATAATTCATCATTTCCCACTCTTTCTTTTCAACTCACTCCTATCTCTTCTTCTATTTCTTTTCCTCTCCCTCATTGCTCTACCCTTTCTCTCTACCCCTCCCCTTTTCCTATCTTCTCTACTTTCATGCCCCTCTCCTCCCTCGCCCCCGCTCTGTCTTTCTCTCCTTCTCTCTCTTTCTGTCTCCAACAACACCCGCAGTCAGGGATCTGGAATTCTTAGAAAGGTGTATGAAGAGAAGGACAAAGCAAAATTGACAGAAAAATGAGGAGTCCTGCATTCATGTCTCGATCACAGGATGGCAGTCTCCCACAAACCCTAGCTGTTCACTAGCTGAGTGTTCAGGGCTATCACTATCCCCACTATGTCTACAACCAAACCCAGTTGCCTCTGAGCTATTGAAATCTTTCTGTAACTCAAGCTATTCTTCCAGGTCAGAAATGGAATTCTCTTTGGGATCTAGACCAAAGAGTCTCAAACTCATACATTTCTGGCCTCCACGTAGATGATATACGGAATATGAGGTAGGTTCAAGAGTTTCCTGAAGCTGAATGGAGTGTTGCTGAATCCAGTCTGAATGCAAGGGTTCAGTGCCTGCCATGCCAAGAGCACAGAGAGCAGGAGAAGGAGTGAATTCTTGGGCAGGTGCTGCCTGTGCTCCAGCACTCACTCGGTGCTTTGAACCACCCTGCACATTGCACACAAGAACATTTTAACCAGATTGCCAGCCCCATTCAAGATTTATTCTTACTTGTGTATTTGTGGGAGAGAGGGATGTGGATGTGAGTCCTGGTGCCCGTGGAGACCCGAGGTCTCAGATCCTCTTAGAACTGGGGCGCAGGTGGTTGTGAGCTACCTGCCATAGTGCTGGCAACTGAACTCAGGTCCTCTGCAAGACCAGCAAGTGGTGGGAGCCATTGAACCACTTCTCCAACCCCATACGAACTCTTTTAGAGGAAAGATTAAACATGATATGTCTCTGTAAACCCCTCAACAAAACCATATTCACACTTTGGCATATAACCTTCTTGATTAGCCTCATAAAATAGTTCACATAAAACTTAAAAGCACATTTTATATTTTAACTTTATTCTATTTCCAAACTCTGAGACTAATGACCCAACCAGCAGCTATTCTTCCCCAACCTCAGCTGCCTTAGTCAGTGTCTTCTTGCTGTGAAGAGATGCAATGGCCATAGCAACTGTTATAAAAGAAAGCATTTAATTGGGGCTAGTTTACAGTTCAGAGGCTTAGTCTATTATCAGTGTGTCAGGAAGCAAGGCAACATGCAGCAGACTTGGTGCTGGAGGAGCAGAGAGGCCTGGACTAAGATCCACAAACAGCAGGAAGAAGGAGGCACTGGACCTGGGTTGGGCTTCAGAAACCTCAGAGCCCATGGTCAGTGAAGTAATTCCTCCAACAAGGCCACACCTACTCCAACAAGGCCACACCTCCTAATCCTTTCAAATAGGCCCACTCCTTAAACTTTAAAATATATAATCCTATGGGGGCCTTTCTTATTCAAGTCACCAGATCAACCTAACACTGGATTTTTTTTTTCTTTTTTGAGTAAAAGGAATAATTTACTGAAAAAATATTTTGAAGACATTTCTACATTTTTGGACAGTTTACGTCATCAAATGTATGTAATGTAAGTACATACATTGGGTTCTTTATTACTTAACCAATGAAACAACAGATAGAAAGATGACCCTCCTCCATCAAATGTAACTTTTGGTGGAGTATAAACCTTACATAGATAATAGGCTTGAAGTCACATACTACACAATCCAAAAGGAAGTGAATTTTAAAAAAATGAAAATAATTTTTTTATATCCTAGATGAACTGCTTTTAACAAATAATAATAAAGTTCAGCCTATCTAATGTATTTGTAAAGGCAGAAGACTTGATAGTTATGTAAAGCCAACCTGCAATAATAAAGCACAAAATGCAGAATAAAATTACACATCATCTCCTCTTATAAATACAGAGACACCAACACAACACTGAGTAACTGCACTCAGAACTCCATCCCATCACCAATGTCAGGTTCACACGAGATATGAAAATCCCATTTCAATACAAGAGATCAGATGACACACACATTTTGTTATTATGTGGGAAATGGCAGAAAAGTGTGTGGTTATTCTGGAAATATTAAAAAGTCATTGTGGACTCTGATAGAGCATCCATGCTCCAGAAGATGTGTCCATACCCAAGCACATCCCAGGAATATTAAACAAACTCAGTGGGTAGTAAGTAGAGAGGAGAGAGAGAGAGAGAGAGAGAATATTGAGTTGTGGAGTTGGAGGAAAAAATGAAGTGGGGGTTGCTCAGTGGAGACATCTCACCCCTCATCAGATCCTGTTGAAGAGGACCCACACTTGGGTTCTGTGAGAGTGCTAAATGGTCTTATAAAACACTCACTCTTCCCTGGCCCCTGTGCGGTGCATCTAAGGCTGCGCTGTCCTAATTCATTTAAGGCGCCTACAGACAAATCCTTTTCCTTTTCGACTTCAGCCAGCGCAGGACACAGGTGCATGCTTTTATTTCCCCAAATCAAGGGATGGTTTTCTGAGACGTCTCGAGGCCTTCTCAGGTGGCTCAAGGTGCAGACAGGTATTCCCTCATCTCCCACAGTGTGGGTGAGACCTCAGAGCATATGGCTAACTGCTGGAGCTTTTTCCCTGACAATGTCGGAGGTCTTTGTATTACCTGCAGATGTGGGCGTTATGACTGACATGGCGCTGCTCCTTTCCCATGTTTTTCCTCAATTGATAAGTTGAGAAATTATGGGCAGAATATAAAGATATTTAAAATATCACTGTGTTTAAAGCTTTATGCTTGTTTGTTTTTTTTCAAGACAGGGTTTCTCTGTGTATATCTGTCCTGGAACTAGCTCTGTAGACCAGGCTGGCCTTGAACTCACAGAGGTGTTTTAAGCTTTCAGATGTTCAACCTAAATCCAGGAAAGATCTGATGCCACACACCTTCAGACAGCTTTTTGCTTTGCTTTGTTTTGTTTTGCTTAATGTGAATGAAGTTCAGCTTTGTCAGTTTACTTATCTGATTATCTTGAGATGATTGAGCAATCCTCCCTCTAGCCCTTTAATACGGTCCTTATATGGGTGGGGATCCTGTTGAGGCAGACACATGATACCAGAGGAACACTACTTCTTCAGAATCTATTACTTCACAGCTTACATCTGACCTATTCATTTTATTCAAGACCATTTCATTCCTACCCACGAGCTGGATTTCTCTATGATTCCCTTTTCTTACACTCTCTGTCATCGCTACACTCTCTTCAAAAAGATAAGGGAATATCACTCTCAGTATTTTGAGCTATCTTTTTTCTTGAATGTTTGGTGACATCATTTGTAAAATAGCTTCAATTAAATTTCTGAAATACACATTTCTGATCTTTTCAATCTTTAAATGTTGACATGGTGAAATAGTATATTTTCAGTCAAATATTCTTAAATTATTTGTATAAAGTTGGGTATCATCAAAGAATTTAAATAGTGTAAAAAAAATCACTTGACTCCAGAATTTTTCTACTTTTATATTTTCTGTGTCATTTAATTGTCTTTTTTCTTCCTTTCTCTCTCTCTTCTCCTTCCTTCCTTTCTCTTTCTCTTTCTTGTTCTCTCTTTTCTCTTCCTCTCTCTCTTCTCCCCCTTTCTTCCTCATTTGTGGAAATCTTTAAGTCTTTTAAAAATAAAATACTGTTCATGTTGATCATTTCTTTTATATTGAATATGTGTTTTCTAGTTTTTATGTCTGTTTTATTGGAGTTTTCTGACCTTTATATAGTGTCTACATCTCAGGTGCTTATACATTTTGATAATGCTCTCTCCCAGGAGACAGACTATCTAATAAAAATCCCAGAGTCAGGCAAGCGAACCCTCCCTTTGAGTTGTTGGTCAGGAGGTCCCCAGTAACAATCCAAACGTGTAAGCTTTTACTATTGCCCTCAGCTGTTTCCCAGCATGTCCTGGTAAACTCTCTGAGATCACCTCTTCTATGTTCTCATTATGTTTATTTCCAAATGATTTATCAGGATTTGGAGTAGATATTACACAAGCTAATTCATGGTGCCCCTCAGCATGGGCTTTTTGCTGTTCATTTAACACCTTGATTCTCTGAATTCCTTTAAGATATTATATTTCACTATTTGGTATAATCCCACAAGCTCTGGGGCTTTTCCTTCTCACCATGGTTACTTTCTATCACACTGTCTTCAAGTTTATGTGCGCTTGACTTTATCGTGTCTGCTCAGTGGCTAAATCTATTCAGTGTTCTGCTTTGTTCTGAGATCAAGGTTTTCAGTTCTAAAATTTTCTCTTTTCTTCATATTTATATTCTACAATGTAAACTTTCCTGCTGAAATTTTATTCATGGTAGACATGTTATTTTACTTTATTAACAATAGTTACAAGGAAAAACTGTCAGATCCTTATTTGTTTACTTCCAACATCTGGTATATCTGAAGGTAGGACTAGATTAAATTTCCTTTGAGAAAAGTCTAAAATTTTTTATCAAAAGATACTTCTGTATGCTAAAATTATATTATAAGTAATTTCTCTCACATAGTGCCTCACTGACTCTATCTTATTTTTGCATGTTGGGTAATTTTAAACCAAGGCTTATAGTCTGAGTGGCAAACAACTTGGCGATGATATAAAAGTAGAATGCATTCAGTCTATGTCTTGGACTGTTTACAACAATATAGTCATGGCTCAAATAAGAGGAATACTGTAATTTTTCTCCTCTTCTAAGTTGATAGAGTCATATTTATGTCAGATATGCTTATAAGGTTAAATATATTAAGTCAAATTTATGTCAGGATATTTATTAGGTGTTTTAACAGACATTTAAATCAGTTAATCAATAGCTAACTATTAATATAAAAATACTGTGTTGATTTGATTATTACATATCATTTTTCAATATTTGTGTTACAATCTGCAGTCAAAATATAATTTCAAATACACACACTGCTCCAAAATGAATGCAAGAGACTGTTTTGTGTGTGTGTGTGTGTGTGTGTGTGTGTGTGAGCACGCGTGCACACACATGCACAATAATGCAGTAGAGTTTGATATGGGCATATTTCTCCATCAGTATCTTGCTGAACCAGAAGCTTAGCTTTTCAGCTCTTCTGGCTGGTCATTTTGTTCCAGGGATTCCTGGCCTCTGTATTGTGCATGCTGGGATCACAGGCATGGGCAATGCCCTCCCATAGAGAAGTTAATATACAAAATATCTAAGGACAGATTTGTTGCTTGTTAAAAGAACCATGTATGCTTCTTACCTTCCAAATGTCAAGGAGAGAAGCCAAAGCATCCAAATGTCAAGGAGAGAAGTCAAAGCACTGTAACTTGAAGGCACACTGACTCCAATGATTGCACTTCCTCTCTTTACTGGCTGTAGGAAAGGTGGTCTTCACATTGGCCTCATGCTCCTGTGATTTATCTAAGGGAATTATCTGCAATGACTGCATGTGATAATCATTTTTAGAAGACACAATTTCTCTGTGATTAAAGTCTGATCTAAGGCGGGCAGTGGTAGCACATGACTTTAATCCCAGCACCCAGGAGGCAGAAACAGGTGGATCTGTATGAATTTGAGGCAGCCTGGTCTACAAGAGCCAGGGCAGGCTCCAAGCTTCAGAGAAACCCCTTACTCGAAAAACAAGAACAAAACAAAAATTCTGTTCTAAGTACTTTGCCATTCATACTGAAGTTGCTCCATCAGACTTGGCTATCTCTTTGAAAGACACTAATAATTGTTTCGTTTGGGTGGTTTGGTTACAGGAAATTTTATTATACTTCTTTTTGTATGAAAAATCACATAATATAAACTTTGAGAAAATATATCTCTACGACTAAGAGATACAAGCCGTGTAAGCATTCCTGTGAATTATCTATCACAAGGTCACTTTCAAGGCAACAGCTCAGAATGCAGTATTTTGCATAGGCTTATCAGCTTCTGAGACTGATGGTCAAATTTGAATTCTGTCTCTGGGTAGCCTTGTTTACATTAGTTTCTCTCTATCTTGGCTTCCCCTTTCTTTCTTTCTCCCGGTTCTTTCCTCTGCTCCATTTTTGTTCTTGTATTTATTTATTTTAGATGAGAGCTAAATAACACACTTCTTGTGTTCTCTGTGTACCAGATGGAGCATCACATGCAGAATTAGGCTGAACAAATTTGATCTCTGACATCTCATCTATATACTGTCTCTCGCTTTCCTTTTCACAGTTCCTTAGCTCTGTTCTTTTTTGGAGCAGCAACTAAAAAGACCAAACCTAAGAATAATAGGAATAGAAGAAGGAAAGAATCCCAGCTCAAAAACCCAGAAAATGTATTTGACAAATCTTAGAAGAAAATTTCCCTAACCCCAAGAAGATACAAGAAACTTACAGAACACCAAACAGATTAATCAGAAAAGAAAGACCATGCTTCACATAATAATCAAAACATTAAATATACAGAACAAAAAAAGAATATATATTAAGAATATATGTGCATGCACACACACACACACACACACACACACACACACACACACATGAATCAGCATCTCTTCAAGTTTGCCTGTCAGAGTCACAGCTGTACTTTGGGTCTCAAATCTCACTTCTTCAGACAAATACTATCAACCCACCAAGCCCTGTGCTCATATGATGCAAAAGGTCTTAGAAATTTTCCTCAATGGCACATAACTCTGTTTCCTTTAGTTAGCTGTTATCAATTGTTTCTCCCTGACTCCTGTGCCAGACTATAAAACTGTGAGGATGGGGGTCAATCCTCTCTTTTACTTTCATATCCCCAACATTATTTTATAAGATATTATTATTAATACTCTTACATTTACAAAAAACATTTGATATAAATATTGTAAAGCCTTTGCCAGAGCATGTGGTGTTGAGTCTGCTTTAGAGCAGTGGTTCCTAATCTGTGGGTTGTGACTCCTTGGGGAAGGGGAGGATCAAGCAACCCTTTCACAGGGATTGCATATCAGATATCCTGCATATCAGATATTTACATCACAATTTACAACACTAGAAAAATCACAGTTATGAAGTAGCAACAAAATAAT
This sequence comes from Microtus oregoni, assembly GCF_018167655.1. NCBI lineage: Eukaryota > Metazoa > Chordata > Mammalia > Rodentia > Cricetidae > Microtus > Microtus oregoni. Next base: position 8,456,263 of record NW_024543834.1, on the reverse strand, counting down.
AATTTGATTGGGAGCCACCACAACATGAGGAACTGTATTAAAGGGTCACAGCATTAGGGAGTGTGAGAACCCCTGCTCTACAGAATTACTACAGGTTACATATAAAGACATATTTTTTTATCTGTACACGAGCAATCTGTGACTTAGCAAAAATGTTTGCATGGTCCCTTACTCAGGGATATGGCTTAGCTGACATTTGTATGACCAGATAAGTGGCCTCTGACAGCATCAAAGGTCACATAATCTTTCTTTCGTGAGTGTTGTAGAAGTGTTGCAATTTGTGCTGGAATAGAACACAGAAGAGAGTAGAGGCTGCTTTGCCATTAGTGCCTTAATTGGTGTGTTCATTTGTTTGTCTATTGACTATTTTGCCCTGTCATATCTCTTGGAGAAAACATAGCGTACCTCAAACTTTATTTCCCATGGTTTCAAAACCTTGTGTCAACTTGGGTACACAGGGACAAAATAGTGACTTTTGAAAGTTCGAGTGTTCTACTGTCTATGGTTGCTTTCCTGGGATCTCCTTCAGCGGGTGTAGGAAAGTGCCATAGATGGTTGATGCTTCTGCTTGGCACCAGGGTGCAGGATCCCCAACACATGGAAGAGCTGAAGCCAAGTGCCACTAATGATTTCATTGCTCCACTCCATTTGTAGTGTAAATCCTACAGAGGTGCTCCAGGCCTTTCTATTCTTAGCCTAAGAGACACAAGCCGGAGGGTGTGCCACCTTCCCAATCAGTACCCCTTTTAGCTTTTAACACAGAACATATGGTTGTTGAAGAGGCTACGGTATTATAGAAATGTCATTATAGAATTTTGCTCTGTTAACATGTATCATCTGTCACTTAATTGTTTGTTTTACAGCCCATACCTATAATGGACTACGTGGGGACCATTTATATCATTTAACAATGAATGCCTTTAATTAGTATTTTATGCAACTGGAACATGTTAAGGAAGCTGACACAAATCTGGCAGGGGTGAGAGATTCCATGTGAATTTCATTATGGGATGGCTGAGATGTTATAGTTGCACAGGTACCAAAATTCTGAGGGGTCCCTGGATGCTGCCATACATGCCGTGGACACTGAGGATGTGTGAAAATGACACGCCATTTACTGGGCTCCGCTCAGCTCACAAGCGTCTTACACTGGTTGACTTTGTTTCCTAAACCTCAAATTCCCCAAGAGAGCTCATCCAGGAACCTGCATGGGCATGCAGGTAGAACATCATGGAGACCGTGTGAGCCTTGAGGAGAAATACAGGAAAAGGAAGAGAGCCACACTTTATAGTAATCTTGCTTAATATTAAATGAGAGGTTGGCAGTTGGGTAAAGTATTTTTGTTAACTGGTGCAAATGACTTTCTTCATTTTCAGCTTTTGACACCTTTTTGCTCAAAAGACACATCATCAGCATCTTGGATGGGCTGACTCTAAACTGCCTTTAGTAGACAATGAGGACATAGTTACCTGTCTAGGCCCATCACAAAGTGTCTCCAGTTAAATATATTGAAGGAGATCGCCATGTCAGTAACCTAGTCTTAAATTGCTCTGCAAAGAAATTGCCCTATTGCTACAATAGAGGCTGGCAGCCCGTGCCAGACAGACTCAAAGTCCCAGCGCGTGATCTGTCCTCACCCTCTTGGAGGATTCTGGAAGGTGTTCACCTTATATTTCATCTGTCATCTCTGTGTAGAAAAATTGGACAGTGCCGTCCATCACATGTTGATCTCAGCTTCAGAAAGAAGGCTAATTGTTTTGTCAAACCAAAATGAATTTTAAATGCTGATGTTTTATATACATACACACATATGCACGCATTGGTGATGTGCTGTCACTTGATGGAAAATAATCCCAGCTTTTGTGTGCTGTATTTTTCCTTTACAGAGCACTGCTAGACACTGAAGTGAGCAATACATTATATGAAGTTTTCTGTGCAATGTTTAAAGTATTGTTTAGTGACAGCATATGCACATTTTTTGGTTGAATACATCTTGCAGTTAGAAGCTGCTTTTTCTGATGGGTGTGCTTTGCTCAGTAAATACACCAGACCATGAAATACCATCACCATCACAGGAAATCCTGAACTGCTGGCAAGTCTCTGCTTCTGGTCACTAAGGCCAACCCAATGGGTAGAGATTGCAGCGGCAGTTACTACTGAGCGTGTCACCCTCCCTGATGATAACTCCAGGCCACTTTGCCTGTCACTGTCCACCACAGCTCTACTTCCTTTAGGCTCCAAAGAGGCAGACACCTAGTGTATATATTTGCAGGTGATCTATGGACGTGATTTTACTCTCTGTAAGTATTTTTCTGGAATTTGAGTTGATTTTCCCAAAGAGAGATGTCTGGTCCCTTATCTGTGTCAATAGCTGCTTCTCTCTGTGTTCAGAACTTCAGCACCATCTACTTCTTATGCATAGATATGTCCCACCTCTGGCTCCGGGCTACGCACTCACACTGAATGTCTTTGTAGCTCTGTATTATAATAGTTTCTCATGTTCACTGCATACAGCTGAATGTGGGTTTTCCCATAGACAGCAACTTTCTCTTATAGAGGCTTTTTGCGTGTTATATTTGAAGTTGCATTTCTGATAATCATCATCTTTCAGTGATTTACACTCATGCAGGAGACAATATTTTATTTTTCTTTTGCACGAGTTGCATATTCCAGAGGAGACATTTGATTTCATTAAGACTCAGAAATGAACTTGACCTCCATTTATGTCTGTGTCTTTTCTAGTATCAGCAGCATGAACATTTTTATAAAAATGCTTCATCTGTTTCTTCTAGTGAGTCATATTAAAAAAGCACAGTCTGCTTTGAAATCTCACTAAGGAGAGATAGGACATAAGCTACCGTTCACTTCCAAGTCAAAATAAAATGTAGCGCAAAACAGAGTAGAACTAAAATATTTTATATTGAATATACCCGAGGTCTGTATGATGATGGGGTTGGTGAAATTATTGGAAGTCCTTTACTTTCCAAAAGGTCCCTCTAGGGTTCATGTGTCATCGCTCGAGTTAGGTTGTAGCCAGCAGTTTTATCTGAAATATATGGAGTTTCTGAAGCTTGAAAAACAGAAAGCACCATCAGATTTGATGCCTGGGTGCAGTGAGCATAGTTCAAAAAGGAAGGGGAGTTCAGAGAAGGAAGGGGGATCCTGAGAAGGAAGGGGGATCCTGAGAAGGAAGGGGGATCCTGAGAAGGAAGGGGAATCCAGAGAAGGAAGGGGGAATCCAGAGACGGAAGGGGGATCCAGAGAAGGAAGGGGGAATCCAGAGAAGGAAGGGGAATCCAGAGAAGGAATGGGGATTCAGAGAAAGAAGGGGGATCCAGAGAAGGAAGGGGGATTCAGAGAAGGAAGGGGGATCCAGAGAAGGAAGGGGGATTCAGAGACGGAAGGGGGATCCAGAGAAGGAAGGGGGAATCCAGAGAAGGAAAGCGGAATCCAGAGAAGGAAGGGGGAATCCAGAGAAGGAAGGGGGATCCAGAGAAGGAAGGGGGAATCCAGAGAAGGAAGGGGGAATCTAGAGAAGGAAGGGGGGATCCAGAGAAGGAAGGGGGAATCTAGAGAAGGTAGAGGGAATCCAGAGGGGGAAATGGGGTTGAAAGATCCTTCTCTCCTGTGAGCTGGGGTCTCTTTGTAAGCAGAGGAAAGGCCTTAATGAGCACTGGATCCTGTGGCTTGAAATGGGGGAAGGGCTCTGACAGTGGGACCACAGTGACAAAAAAACATTATTAGAATAGTAAAAGGAATGGTGCAGCTCAGGGTAGCATGCGAGGCAGGCTAGAGGTCAGACCTGCCGCTGCTATGTCAAGTCATAGCCGTCTTGCAACCCTACTCAACGAGAGAAGCCATTAGAATGTTTAGCTGGAAAACCCCAAGTCACCTAAGGGTGTACAATCTTAAGATACTGGAGTTCTCCATATCTGTTGTCTTAATTTAACTTTTCTCACTGACTGAATTTTTGTCAGCTAGAGAGTCATAGCAGAAGTGGGTGAAGAACCTTGTCAAACAAGCCTGGCAACTGGAGTTCAATTTTGGGAAATCCATAGGAAGATGGATGAAGACAGCCGATAACTCAACAAAGTTATTCTCTGACCTCTGTATGCATGCCTGCCCACACATGTACATCATCATGCACACCAACAATAATAATAGTAACTGTGAATTTAAACACAGAAGAATAACAAATGCCAACGACCACAGAAATGTAATTCTGAAAAGAATCTTGGTATCATAGAATAACTCATGGGTCCCTGTCTCATCACATTGTTATCTCATAACAGTGTTCAAGGACGCATAATTCTGAAATCATGAAGAGGTGATTAATGGACAAGTTGTTTCACTTGTAAGTCAAGAAGAGATTAGGCATGGCTAATCCTTTTAAAGTGTTTTGCTGAATAAGGAAAACTGAACTGGGAAGGATTTAGATACTATGATGGCAAAGCTTGGTCCCTTTGATTCTGTTTGTAAACATACTAATGCCTGGACTAGACCAAACTGATAGGAAGACAGTGCAGTAGACAATGGAATCTCTAGCCAAATATAACCTCTAGAAATAGAGTAGTCTGTCAACTTTGCATGCTTACAGTAGTCCTAAAATGTGACGGCCAGTGCTTTACAAGAGATTGCATGAATGAATCTAATTGTATGGAATTAATTATTATGGCAGATGTAGAATTGGGTATGTTGACAGACTGACTTGAAAGCTCAAGTTACAAAAGAGAGTAACAATATACGAGGTCACACCCCGTGATGGCCAACCTTCATTTTCTACTTGACTGGGTTTATCACTACCTGAAGATACCTCTAGGTGTACCTGTGATGATGCTTCTAAAGAGATTTAACTGAGGGGAAGACCCCTGAATATCAGTAGCATCATCCCTGACTGAAGAAAAGATTGAGAAAGTATAATGGCCAATGTTCACTTCTTTCTGCTTTCTGACTATGGACACGGTACTCCTAATCCCGTGCCCTTCCTCTCTGATGGACTGCATACCTTCTAAAATGGGGAGAGAAAAATAAAAAAAGCTTTCTTCCCTTAAGCTTTTCTTCTAGTAGGTATATTCACAGGCTAGCAAGAAAACTAATGAGTACACATCATTTAAAAAATATTTTTGATGACATATTAGAATAGTTATTGGAATGCGAGCAGCCATGAGAATGAACTCAAATATGATAATGGCATAAAAGTTTAGATGAGTTCCTATAGCACTAAAAGAACACAAATCAAATATAATTTTGAAATATCAGCTATAACAATGTTGATAAGACAGAGTCTGTGCTTAGTTATTCACAGGGTGACTTACAATGAACAATAGTGCTAGTGACCATGTCTGCTCCCCACTCAAATAATATAGGACAGTCCAATATAGCCAAAAATAAAAATTTTAAAGCACAAATATTTTCTTGGCATATATATTGATCAAGATATTTTTGTTGATCAATGATAGACGATTGCTGTTGGATTTTTATGAATACATAAAATAAAATTATTAAAAATAACCTACCTTCAAAGCAATTGTCAGAACTAACAGCATGTAGTCCATATTGTCTGTCAGGAGGTAGTCACTGAGGTGAGATCCTGAGGGAGCTGAACATCTTCCAGTTTTAATATAGAGAGAGCTTCCTGGGTGAGGAGCCCTTTTTTAGTTAGGAAAAGTTGGGGTCAGTGTGGGCTATCAAATTATCACAATTATAATCATATACTCACCCTTTTAAAGCTGTTTGATGAACAAGAAAAACTGATTTACATGTTTGCAGTCCAATGTTCCCCCAATTAAATAGGATATCGATGTAGCACTATTAAAATGACATTTTTTTAAGTGCCAGAAGATCGTAAGGAATAGATATATTGGGTTCTGACTATGTGCTGGGCACTGGATGTGTTATACTTTCAACTCACAACTTTCTTCTGGTGATCTTCAGCACAGACACAGTATTGTTTATTTAATTTTGCAGATGGAGAGATGAAATCCCTTCCCCATATCATCCAATAGGGTTGCCCAGAGCCCTGGAGCACACATATTAGTGTGTGCTATTTAGTCCAGTAGTTTCTAGATGCTGCGCTCTCTCTTATTCTGCGGTTTCCCAGTAATCATTTGAGTTCTCCTCAGATGTGCCTTTCAATGCAAAATGAAAATGTGGTAAGCAGAACAATAGCCTTCCAAAGATGTCTACACTCCATTTTCTAGAACCTAGGGATGTGCTGCCTTGCATGGTAAACGGACTTTGCATATGTGGTTGCATTTATGGTCTTGATTTGAAATATTGTCCCCAATTACCTGTGTGAAACTACTATATTCAATAGGGTACTTTTAATGTGAACAAGAGCTAGGAAGTCCCCCACCCAAATGGAGATGTAGAGACAGAAGGAAATGATAGCAGGATGACTTTGGAGATGGAGGAAGTGGTCAAGAAGTAAAGAATACAGTTGCCTCTAGCATCTGTAAAAGGGAAACAATTTCCTTCAAAATATCCAGAAAACATATGGCCTTTACAACTTGATCTTGTTCTATGATTCTCACAATGAATTTCTGACCTCTGGGATATATAAGGAAAAAGTGTGTGTGGCTTTAAACTGCCCAGTCAGTGTTGCTGACACCAGGAAGAGGAGACAAATGCAGGGATTGTAGAGGAACTCCATTTTTTAAGATCTGGGAGAAATGTATACTAGTGGTACTTTTATGGTGACACTTTGGTAAAACCTGTTGGTAGACTTTTCTGGCCTACCTCTGAGTAGTTCAGACAACGTAACAGTCAGGGAAGATTGTGACTGAGAACAAGTACATGTTCCCTAGTGGTTATTTATCCAGTCAGATCAAATAAACCACTGCTAAGTCAGCAAATATCAGAGTCTTGCGGCATAGCCTGGACTACTGTCTGGATCCACTCACTCTTCCTTCTCCACAAGGGCTCACAGGCAGTAATCACATACATACTCAGTGTCATGGGGGAATGGAGTGGGAATTATTATTTGGGGAGATACTAAATATCATGACCACTAATAATAACCAGTTCTGAATACAACAGAGGAGAAATCCCCTGCTCACAACAAGTAGAAATGAGGAAGGCACTGTCGAAAGACACAGCAGGAGGCTTGACTCTGAGACTGCCTGTTTTGCTTCGGCTACCATGACGCCATCACAATGACAGTTCTTCTCAATTAGCTCACCAAGTTATTGTGACACCAAAGACAAATGCCAGTAAGCTTTTCCTAAAGCTAGACGAGAAGACGCTGAAAAACAGTGTGTGGATGAGAAACCACGGAAGAGGGCAGTCCCAGAAGTGGGAGTTTACTGTGGGCAGGCAGGTGCCTTCTGACCTAATCGCACTATGCAACATCAATAGTTCACACATCTGGGTGATGGTGCCTGGACAGATGGTGCAGATGATGGAAATGATTGCAGGAATAGAAAGTCTGGAAGTCGATGAAACCATATGAAGATACAGAAAATGATAACTGATGGAACCATATGGGATGAAGAGAACTGTTTGAAAAGTCCAGAAATGGAACTTGATGAAATATTCTAGATTATGATGATAGCTCCTGACAACTATCTCAGCTACTGCTAGGACAAAGATGGTGTGTGTGTGTGTGTGTGTGTGTGTGTGTGTGTGTGTGTGTGTAAGTTCATGTGTGTATGTGAAAGACAGATGACAACTTCAAGTGTCATTTCTTAGACACCATTCACTGTTTTTCTTTTGAGAGGGTCTTCCACTGTCCTGGACCTGATCAAATAATTTAGATTGATTAGCTATTGAGTTGCAGGGATCTATCCATCTTGGCATTCTTCTTAGCACCGGGATTATAAGCATATACTATCACACCCAACTTTTTTTTTTTTTGAGTTCTGGTGATTGAACTGAGCTGTTCATGCAAAGAGAACACTTTGCCAACTGAGCCATCATTCCCCAGCCCCAAAGATGGAATTTTAAAATGCTACTTCTGGATGAACTGGAAAGCCATCTGGGCAAGATATTGTCAGATTCATTTCTCACGATATCGACAGAAATAAATTCTGAACTGGAGATGTAAATGTCAAAATAAAACTATAAACCAGATGAAGACATGAGAAAATGTCTCTATAACGTGAGCGTAGTGTTCACATGGCCCGTTTCTGTCCTTCTACCTGTTTCTTATATTTTTCTTATTTGCATTTTCTCTTGTGTTTGAGTCTAGTGTTTGTTATCTAATTTATAAAAACGTCTAATCAATTAGTTTGTCTTATTTATATTTATCAGTATTATAAATAGTTAGTGTATGTAAATGGTATATTAGTGCTATATACATACAAACATGGACATGCATTATTTAATTTTGTGATCTTGTATTTTCAGTTTTTATCCTTTAGCAATTCCTTAAAGTCTCCTAGCTTAGGTGGCTGTGGAGCTGTCTCAGCTGTCTGTGTCTCTACTAATTTTAAAGACAGAGTGACTTTGCTTTTTTAGTTAAAATTGAAAGATAAACATATTAGTTTCCCCATTTTGTTTATCCTTCTATTTATTTTTTCATAATTTCATACATATATATATGTCACATTTGCTTCCTATAATCCTCTCATCCCCTCCTCACTCCATATAAACCCCTTCTTTGTTCCAAATCAGTTTTTGTACTTTTATGCTCCCTCTATTTTTTTAGTGACCTACTAGACTTAATTAGAGCTACTTCCATGAGCATGAGGTTATTTCTTGGAATGCAGAAACTTACCAGGGGTTAGACCATTGCAGCAAAACAACTCCCACTCCCCTTGCAGTCATTGGCTGCCAATAGGTCCTCAGGGAGGAGTGGGCCTTCTGACTTCCTCCCCATCCATGCTACACTGTTGAGGGGCATCATAATGTGCAGGTATAGCTGCAGTGTGCTCATGTGTGCAACTGCCATGCACTCTCCAGAACCTAAGAAGTACTCCTTCCTACGATCTAGCTTTTATGTTTCTTCTGCTCTTTTTCTGTGTTGTTTCTTAGCCTTCACGGGACTGATACAGATGCCCCATTAGGGCTGAGAAAACAATAGTCACTTGTTCTCAACACTTTGGTCAGTTATAAGCCTCTGCTTTTACACTGCTCACTATGGAAAGCTTTTCTGACCAAGACTGAGAGCATCACTAATCTATGGATGTAACAAATATTTAGAAGGCTAGATGAAGCATGTTCACTTAGCAAAACAATACTGCTGGTTCCTCCTTGGGACCTACACCATTCAAAGTCATGGACTTTTGACTAGGTTTGCAATTCCTGACCTGAAGCCAGTCACAATGTTGTTGGTTACCCCTATAATATTCATGCCACTATTTCAGCACTGAATATATCTTGCATAGAAAGTCAGTATAAATTAATTTTTACTATTTTAAGATTTTTGTTTGTATTATATGAGATGATCAATTCCAGCATCCAGCAAGATACATAAAAATATAATGCAATATGATATATATGTACCATACAAATACGTAATTATGATAAATACCAATATTTATTATATACATTACAACTATACATATTATATGCAATATTGTATAGATAACATAATGCACATCATGTAATATGTATAGCATTTAAAATAATATATACAACAAAATACACTACATAAAAATACAGTCTGAATAAGTATATGAAAGTATGTAATTACAGATTTGCAATGTTAAATTTTGTATCAAATGCAGAACTCTGGTCAGATGGTAAGGACAACTCATACAAAAATTAGTAAATAGAGAATTACATTGAAGTGAAAAGATTTTATCTTCAAAACTGTCTAACTAAATGAATTTAAATTTCAATATTCTTAGCCTTGTGGGTTCTAGGGGACAGAAATACAAGGTCCAAATCCAAGTTAGTGAATCTGGTAGCAATGTTTCTTCATCATAAAGTTAAAAAATTCAAAATCCTAAGTGTTTTATCCATCGTGCAAAGACAAACCTGAAGTAAATTTCCCTTCAATGTCATAGAATTTCCAGGAATGTTTTCTTAGTGTAGAGGCAAGCATCGTAGAGCTTGTAGCTCTCACCATAAATCACTTGTACAGACTGGTACCCAAATATCTACAGTGGGGTAATCTAAGCCACACATGCCATTTAAAGTGGTCTGCAAACTATCCACAAATAAGCCTCCTCCTTAACTGAGTAGATATCAGTCAATAATTATTGAATATTGGTGAGGGTGAATTTTGGAAGTCAAGTTGGCTAGGCCACATACTACCCAGACATTTAACTGGATATCATTCTGAGTACTGCTAGAAGCTGCTTTGGGTGGGCTTAACATTTGAATTGATGGACCAGTTAAAGGAAGTCATGTTCCCTAGTGTAGGTAGACCTCACCTTACCCAAAGAAGTATAAAACTTCACAGAAAGGTGGACCATCCCCCAACTGAGGGAGTATTCTTATTGAGTGTCTTTGAATCATATTATTGCCATTTTTTTTGGTTTTTCAGTTTGTTGACTTTCAAACTAGACCTATACCACCAGCTCTCATGGGTCCCTGTTTGTTATTTTATCTTCTAGATATCTGGACATGCGAGCCTCCAGAAATGTATGAATCAATATAAATCTGTCAGTCAATGAATGACTCAATCTTCATTCCACTGTTTCTGTCTTTTTGGAAACCCCTTACTAATATAGTACATAACCCAATGAAACAAAATAACTCTCTCAACACACACACACACACACACACACACACACACACACACACACACACACTATACTAGCCGTAACACAAGCAATGAGTTTAGAAACATGTCTAAGTAGACTACACTCACTGGAATTATTGCATGGGTTTTGAGAGACCATACCTATTTTGTTGATAGTGTTCAGAGGAAAAAATATATAAAATGGTAAGCCCTGTCTGAAGCAAGTCACTTTGAGGTTGAATGTCCGGTCTCAGCAAGAGGTTGATGGGCATTCTGTATTAGTCAGGGGTCTCTAGAGGAACAAAGTCTATACAACGAATCCATCCTATTACAGAAGCTGCATCACATCGCTTTGTGTGATAGCATGAATGGTCCCGAAGAGGTTGCCTGCAACTGGAGAGATTGAGTGTATGGGTCTGGAAACCTCAGCAGCACCAGTCTGGCACCCAGGGCCTGGAGGATTGCTAGAGCACTTTTGGGCTTTAGTCCATGTTGAAAGTCTGAGGAAGCTGTGTTTGGGATGTCGGTAAAGGATGAAGAGCTCAGCAGCAACAAGACAGATTCAGTTCCTAGCAAGAAACCAAGGTTTAACAGGTGGCAGCGTTTTCCCCTCTGACCTCTTTGTATCTGGGTCACTGCTGGGAGGTGCTGTCCACTCTGGAGGAAGGTCTTTCCCCTCATCTAATCCTTCCGTTGATTCTTCTGGAAACGTCCTTATAGACCTTCCCAGAGGCATGCGTTTCAGTTGATTCAAAATCTAACCAAGTTGGTAAGCAAGATTACTGACCACACATAACATGTACTGCTTCATGTACATTGCCATTGTTCATTTTTAGAACCATTCACTTTACATGTGAGCTTTTTGTTTGCATGTATGTGTAGAGCCTATGGAAGTCAGGAATGAGTTTTGGACTTGCAAGGAAGTGGAGTTACAGATGGCTGTGAGCCACCATGCAGTGCTGGAAACAGAACCTGGCTCCTCTGCCAGAGCAGCACAAGCTCGTACCATCTCTCCAGCCCCTTTGCTGTGAACATTTTGCAACAAGTCAAAGCAAGGTTGTGGATAGCCTGCTAAGGAGTAGAGAACCCAAGAGAATTTTTAGCAATCTCACAAGATAGAAAGACAAAAATTAGAGCCCGAATCTTTAAGAGTACCGAGGACTTATAACTTTAAGTTTCTAATGAGATCTAGGGTTCCCCAAACTCTAATACACCATGACTTACTTTGCTAGGTACTTGTTATATGGGAAAGTTGTACAAGAAAGATACTGAAAGCAAGCGACCTTCCATCTCCATCCAAAGGGGGTGGGATAAATTACCGCTGCGGGGATTGCTTTTCTGTCGTAAACTAGACAAGTGGGAAAAACATGCAAGTCATACATATCTGTTCAGCAGGTAACAATATAGAGTTTCCAAAGACGACAAAAGAAAGGAACAGTATGACCTTTAAGTAAGAAAAGATTTCTTCAATGGGGCACAAAATGGAACAATAAAAGATATTAGACTACATTATAGTTAAGAACTGTTTATTGAATGATGCCATTAATAACTCCCAAGAGCAAGCCACACCAGGGGAGAGCGTATCTTGCACAAACGTATCAGCAAGACGACTCATTTCCAAAGTATGTGTGCAATAAAGACCTCATACCATATAAGAGAAGTGCAGCCAATTAGGAAAACTGGCCTTGAAAGCCAAATAGGGATTTCACATAGGAAACTTTCCAAATGGCTGGTTAATGTGCAAGAAACTTCTTAGTCATAGTCATCAGCAGAGATTGCAAGTTAAGTCTTCAGTGATATACTGTTTACATGAAATCAAAATAATTAAAATAAAACACATACAATGCTTGGCAGGTCACTTGTTTGGCCACTCAGTTATTCACCACAGTAAGATTTTGGGGGTTACTTTAGTGATCTTGTTTTGTGCCCGGCTAGCAGGCAAAAAGAGTTAAACTACACTTTCCAGAAAGACTTCCCCGAATGGTTCGGTAACAAGACTCGGCATAGGAGACAGTTGCTCAAAACTGGAAGGCAACCATGAGGCAAAGTCGCCTGTTCACATATGAGAGATCTATGGTTCATGTTAGAACATACAAGCAATGGCAATGTTATTGGGGCGGTGGCTGGACCCACAGCACCTTCAGCTCCTCCTGTGTCCCCTTCTCTGGCTTTTCTAAATCTTGTGTTGATATGTGGGAAACTCTAAGGAAAACTGAGAGCATATACACATCACTTACATAATCATCTTGATGCAGGAAGAAACAATCAGGGTCCTGGCATGTCATGGATTCCCCACTAGAACCATGTCTTGGTCCTGCTGATTACTAGATCCAGAAACAAAAGTTTCTAGACTAGCTCCCTGATTCTATACTAGTCATTGTTTTGTCTCTCTGATGAAGCCTTCACTGATTGGTAAATCTCTCTAACGTTGAAGATAACTTTTTTTTTAAAAGGGAGATTCTAATCGATGGATGTGCATAGGGAGAGAAGAAACCAACCTTACCTCATGAAGTTCTTTCACTTAGCATGTGTGGAGATATTCCTGTTAAATGAAGCATCATTTCTGAGTAGGCCCAATGTTTTTCTAGCCTCTCTCCATTTCAATATGTGTTTGTAGAGTTATTTGTTAAAGATTTTAGCAAATCCTTCTCTTGTACTGCTGGGAGGGGATACTACAGGCACTTTTGGAACTGTCAAAAATAGGATGATAGATTCTTGCTGACAGCATGTTCTTTATGGTGGTTACTAGTAAAATGAAATGTGTTAAAGTTTCCAATCAGTGAACCTGACTTCACTTTGTCCTAAGGAAGACTCATTCCATACCTCATTCCAGGTAACTGAATGTGTTTCAGGAAGCCAGCAAATTTCAAAAGAGCTTCCTCTCTGTGAGTAGTGATGGGCTAACTCGGCTTTGGTGGATCTTTTTTCCCCCTACAGTGAAACAAACATCATTGGCTTAATCTCATGGGATGTCCTTTCTAAGGAGGGATCTAGGAGGTTTGCTTGACCTAAGGTAACCCATGACGTATGAACCAAAAAAATTTCATGTCTCTTGTGGAAGCAATGTCCAAATGGAAGCCTTTATAAATCTACACTTGCTCATGCTGGTCTGGCTCAGAACAGTTGGGGTTTGTGTTCAGATTGGAAGATGTCAGTGAATTCACTAAAACAGAAAATATAGGTGCACACATACTTGTACATTTCTGCTATACAAGCAGGCCTCTGAGACTATGAGGAAATCTGGGTCTCCATTTCCTCATCTATAATATGAGGGGTTTGGTGAAGGTAGTGTTGGCAGTCGCTTCTAAGAGTAACAGCTGCAAATTCCATGAAGCTACGTCTCTGGAGAGCTGGCCTCACATACATTAGTAATTGGTGGCTCCGGCAAAGGATGGCTTGGAGAACTGCTGAGACAATGTTGGGTAACATACTGTCCCCATCCAGGCACCCAGTTATTGCTCTGACCAGCTCTCACAGCCTTTCTGAGCTTAGGAGTTGCTCGATTCTTAAGATCTGCTCAGCATTTCTTTTTATGAAGACCATTTGAGTGTTTCTGTTATACATCTTGGTTGCCATGCAAACTTGGCTCACAGAAGCCTGCAACAAACCCCAAACACCTCCTTACATACTTGCTTTATGACATTTTATTTGAATGCCAATATAACAAGTTTATAGTAAATGGAGGATATGGCAGGAGACTAAAATAACACCATAGGCTTTGAACGCTCTAATCTGAGCTTAATAATTTTAAGATTTTTAGACATTTGTAACTCAACCTATGGGCATAATCTAGTAGTAATGGTACTGGGGTAGGGATGTACTGGATCAAATAACACAGTGGTTCCAAAGGAAACTAAATCTTTTTAAACCCCTCAAACATCAGTTTAAACTGCTAACTTTAATTTTATTTCAAATTCATGTTAAAGTAATTGCATCAAGCTGGGATTAGGTACTGCCTCTAACTCTCCTTCTACAGAGCTAACCATTTAAAGCAACCAAAGTCCAACTAGAGTTAAAGGAGGTTTTGCTTGCTTTCCAAAGGAATAGCATTGGGTACTTTATCTCCAGGTTGGGTGTTATATCTTCTCTCTTCATCTGCTAAAAGAGCAAGCATCCATCTAAGCAAATTACCAAGGGGAACCCATGAAATGGTACTCAAGCCCCTAGACAGGGAGTTCTCAACTGTTCAGCAACCTCTAGCTCCAAAAATATTTACGATTCACAGTGGTAGCCAAATTATGGCTATGAAGTAGCAACGAAACTAATTTTGTGGTTAAGGAGTCACCGCAGCATGAGGAAATATACCAAATAAAGGTTATGACATTAGGAAGGTTGAGAACCACTGCACTAAACACAGCATTCCTTTGACTAGTACTTTTTTCATGGAGAATATGTTTTCAAAGTTGACCCGATGGTATCCTCGAGACAGGAACTCTTGCAACAGAAGCCTGGAGCAGCATCAAGAGCACTGTAGACCAGAACTCCTACAGCCGCTGATGTTCTCTAAGCCATCCACACTCAGTATCCTAAACTAGGAAGGCAGAGGCTGATAAGATCTCCAGCATCCCAGCAAAGCCTGATGTCCTAGATACTTTCATTTCGCAATACTCTGGAAGAGCAGATAGTGAGGGGCCATCCACATGCCTCCAGTTAGTGTGTCTCCCCACTATTTCTTCTATTTTTCTTTTTTCTCCCTGACAGCGTCCCATCAGAATGTGGTCAGGAGGTGCCCAAGTATGATAACTTTGGTACGTTCTGGCTATTGCGCCATTAATTCTACTTTCCATGGCAAAATAATAACCCACTTTTCTGTCTATAAGGGAGGGGCACTGCATTCCCAGAAGTCCTTAGAGCTCTCCAGAAGAAGTGCTGCCAGTGGGTTCATTGAAGTCTGTATGAGCAGATGGTCCAGAAAAGCATACTAGGGGCTCAGGGTTAAATTATTGAGGAGTCAGCCAAATTAGAAGTGAGGGAAAATTCCTGGTCTTGGCCATTTGAGATCAGCCTCAATTCAGAAGCTTTTCTAAAGGGACCAGAACCATTCACTGTTCCTCACGTCCTTTCTGTTGGCTCCGATGAATCAGTATAGACAGATGAGCTATCAATAATAAGATTTGAACACTTATCTACACTTTACCTTCTAAGTTCCAAGTCAGGAATCTACCTACCTCGGACAGAAGTCATGCCTCTCCATTCCACACCAAAGAAACCCCCACATGATTTTTCTTTAGGTTCCCTGATATGATTTTAGAGCCACCTGATTTATCTATCCAGTTCCTGTGCTTCATGCCTACCCCAAAGTCTTGGATCTTCTTTTTAAGACAAACGTTAAGGACTTGAACTGTAGCTTTTCCCATGCTGTAGCTTTCACGCTGATCCTCCCAAACCATGTTTCTTCTGCTGAATATAAAATGAAGTCGCCTGTTACATAATTTCAATTAAATTTTTATTTACATTTAAAATAAAATAAAAATTTATCTCAATACCTTTATTGTACATGGAACTTTTAAAACATAAGAAAAAATAAAAGTATGGATTGTTATGATATTTTTAAGCTGGCATATTTCATTTGTCTACATAAGACCTTATTAGGAACGGAAAAAGATTTTTCTGAATAAAACTTCAAGAAGAAGACACTCTGAGACATCACGTGGTAACAGTGATTACTGTCTGTCATGGATTTGTGTATCCATCTAAGTTGATCTTGATTGTAGAAATTCATTGTTTTAGGTTGTTGAGTGTTTGAGAAAAACTTTATAGAAGAGAGATAGAAAGGGGCTTGTTTTCTCTAAGGAACATAATATAAATTTCATGGCTTGACTATAAATTATTCAGCATTTAATAAGCTCAGACTATGGTCAGTGGTGTGGATGGGAGGCCGATTTCTTGCTCTTGAGAACTTCAAGTCTACTAATGCACATGCGATGCAATCAAGAAACCATGCAAATAATAAGTAGAGGGCCAGGCTTTGGGGGAAGCCAGGGAGGATGAGTGCTTACCCAGTGGCTTGGGGTTAAGTTTTCTTGGTTTGGAGCTTTTGAACTTTGAACTAAAGGTCAGCCTTAGCTTTCTGGAACTTGAGCTTGATGACTGCAGGGCTTGGAAGTGGCTGGCCTCCTGAATTTTGTGTGAGTCATTCCCTTATTATGAGGAGATGTGTTCTGTTTCTCTCGAAAACATGGTCTAATTTGAGGATCTTTGTCTTTCAATAGTCAATGCCCGAAGAGTATTTTTAGCACATCTCTCCAGAAATTGAGAACTGAAACTTGTTGGGCACAAGAGAATCTGTGTTTGTGAACAGGTGCCGGTGCTGGTATGGACTGAACCTTCCAGGTTGTATAATGGCGTCCACAAAGTCTGAAGTGATACTGCCCTGCGTCTCCAGCTTTTAAGGGTTAGAGGATGTAGTCGTTCCCCCACACTGTGAGCCCATGCCTGGCGTCAGGCAAGATCTCAGGTTCCACTAAGTGCTGCTGCTTAGACTCCACTTCCCAGCCATCTGGAGGTGGTTTGGAGCTGTTCAAAAGGTTCCCTCTGCCTGGTTTTGACAGGCATTCCCCTCACTTCTTCTGTCCCTCTGAGGTCACAAACTGTCCACACTCTAGCCCTGGGCCTCTCCTTACATTCTGAACTTCACTTGAAGCATGTCACCCAAAACCTCATGAAGCAGAATACTGTGGTTTGAATATTTGCGTTCCCTGGAAATTTCAGGTTGAAACTTAATGCAACGGTATTAAGACATAGAGCTTTTAAGAACTAATTTTCTCATGAGAACTCCTCTTATAAAAGGCCTGGAAAGAACTAGAAAAGCACATTTTTGCCTCCTGTTCTTTCCACTCTTACGAGGACCTAGTGTCTGTCCCTTCCAAAAGATGTAGCCCTTTCATCTTGCTCTTTGCAGAGAAAGCAGCCTTCTCCAAGCACCAGTTTTGCTGGTACCTTCTTCGCTCTGGACTTCCCGCACCTGTGAGAAATACATTTCTATTTATAAGGTGTCACTCTGTGATATTTTGTGATAAGCACAAATGGATGAAGGTGGGAATGATGCAGAGGTGGACAGCCCCTTTTCTCCCACTCACCCAAACTGCCAACCGACCAGGCTGCTTGCATCTTTACAACTGAACTCTTAACAGGAGACAGACGTCTGCCAGGGAGCAATCTGGGCTCCTCGGGACCTCAAGTGTTCTCACTGGATACCAGTGACTTTGCTTCTAGTTATACAGTGTCCCAGAGGGGTGCAACCCCCAACACAGGATTTCCACACTAATCAAAGAGTACAACTACTTGTGGAGAAATCGTTCGTTACAGGAGACATGAAGCCAACGACAAAACTAGGTTCAGAAGCCTGATTGGTAGAGCCCTCTTTACAAAACAGAGTAAGCACTACTCAAAGTTACAAACCGAATTAGCTATGAATGTGAATATTCATTCAGACTGAGAAAAAAACTAAAAAAGGTGCATAGTTTTCAAAGATGGCAAATACCAAATACACCACAAAACCTTGGAAAATACCTTTTTAAAATAACTAATTGCCTGATATAACTCCATAACAGATATCCCCCACACTCCCAGCTGAGCTTTCTTTGATGTAAGAAACTTTTTACATAAAGAAGGGAAGGGTACTTTTGTCTTTTTCCTAACATGACTGACTAAAACTTATTTTTTTTTCAGGACTCGTTGATTGTTTAAGCAATTTTATTTTATCTTTATACTTGCTATTGGTAGTACTGCGATTCTTTTTGAGAACTAAAAAGCCCATACAGATGGTATTGCAAGTTGGAGCTATATGAAGATGACCGTGCTCAATGCGGAGGAGAGTGTTCCACCCTGCTGGGGCCTGGCTAAGAGCCTTTGCCAGTGAGGGGATTAAGCTTTGACAGTATGGTTGCAAATCACTCCATAGATTATCTGTCCCGAGACACCTGCTCTCTGGATTCCTTAGTTGTTCCTTATTTGTAGTCTGTGTTTCTTAGTTTGATGTCACTTGTCCATGAAGACCCTTCCCGAGTTATCCTCAAGAACAAAGGAGGTGCTCTCCTCTGCCCTCCAGTAACACCCTTGGCTGCCCTCTATGTATTTCATGCTACTCTGTCCGACTGTGTCTATCTAGTGGCCTCATCTCTGGGCTAGAAATGCCAGGAGAGACAAAGACTGAACATCCTTTATCAGGGTATCTCCTGGCCTTGCATCTTGCCTTGGGCAACTCAGGCAGCAATGACATCCTGTTCCAAACAAGGTGGTTTGGGTAACACTTATGTCTCACTCTTTTCGAGGCTGGAAATGTAAGATAAGAGTGTGACGGCAGGTGGCTTCCAGGGAGGGCCTTCTTTTTTCTAATGGATGACCATTGGGTCCTTTTGTGCCACATGGCCTTTTCATGTGTGTAGGGGGCAGGGGGTGTCTTATGTGTTTCTGTGTACATATGTGTGTTTATTTCTTGTACATGTGTATCTATATGTGTATCAAGACCCAAGTATCCTCTTTCTTTTATATCCTATTACAGCAACATGAAATGGACTGAGAGTAAATCCCCCTTTCAAATGTCTAACATTTGGGGTTTGGGTTTCCCAGTGGATTTAGGGATGGCATAATTCAGTCTAAAGTACATGGTATCTGAGATTCATACTACTTGTTAACTGTAATTGGATAAGAATAAGCAAGTGTCCCGATTGTACCTAGAGTTTAGCCATCCCAATGGCCTTCCTTTGTACTCAGGCCTCCTGGAAACATACTTTGCACTGACTACTTATTTAATTCAAACTTGACTTCCGTCTTTGGAGTTCATTCTTCCCAAATCTCTTTGTGTTTTGGCAACATCACCCCCACCTTCTAGCACCACTGCCTTTTGAAGGCTGGCGGGACAGGGAATAATATCCCTAAGTCTTTCTTTCTGACATGAGCCTTGCTGTTAGATGCTTTCCAGTAGGCACAGTATTTTCACATTGGTGCCATTTGATCTCCCCCTACAAAGCTGGCATGCAGCATGGCCGCAGCTATTGTGTACAGTGTCATAATAGTGGGAGCGATGGGAGTGAGAGGAGAAGAAAGGGGAGATGGAAAAGAAAAGAAAGGGGAAAAATTCAGAGTGGAAATGATTTAGCCAATGTCATAAAGGAAACTGATTAAACTACATGAACTTTTCAAGTCCCAAAGGAGGATTTTTCACACTTACCTGTCCCTTCAAGACAAAACAATGGAGTGCTACCATGGGCACTTTACAATCTAGTCATTATCAACTTGACTGGATTTGGAATCACCTAGGAGACGTGTCTCTGGGCTTATCTGTGCGGCTATTACCATTGAGGTTTCACTAAATCACCCTGAATGGGCACTATCCCATGAGCTAAGTTCCCAAACTGAACAAAAGGGCAAAGAATAAGGCAAGCTGAGTACTGACATTGACCTCGCTGCTTCCTGATGCAATCATCTGCCTGGTGCTTCTGCTCCCATCCATAGATTCATTCTCACCCACACGCCTTCCCTACCGTGAGGGCCTGTACCCTTGAGCTGAGTCAAAATACACACATCCTCCCTTAAGTTGCTTTCATTAGGTATTTTGTTACAGCAGCAAGGAAAGCAACAAATGCACACATCATTCATTTTCAGAACGTCAAGACAGAGTCTTAAAAACTGAAATGGCCGATGAAACATTTTAGAGGAGGTAGGATTAGTTGCGGCTTGAGGTTTAGACAGGATTTGAATTTAGACAGGAATTTAGACAAGACACATTCTGGAGACAACAGGGAGTATCAAGTCATTGAGGGATGCTGGAATGCACAGTGAGTATACATTGTCTGCACACAAACCTTGCCCTTTCCCCATAGAGGAACTCAAAAGCATGTCAAATTATCAAACTACCACAAGCAAAACATGTACTTTTGAGTGACAGATGCTAAAGCTGTATGCATCTTGCCTTTGCCCCCCAAACGGCAAATCCATGGTGCAACACATTCTAGCTATTTTGGGGTGCACTCATAAGTAATGTGATGGGCAGATTGCTTGTTCCATGTCAGGGCCTGCCCACATTCACGAAGGAAGATGGAGGCACACAATCCACAGGAACGGAACATCTGAGGCTCCCAGTGGAGCTTAGAATTACCTTGACGTCCAAAAGCATCCCCATCCCTCTGGGAAATCCTTCTAAGCCCCTTCCTTCTTGGTTTCCTAGTACAAAGCCTAATAAATTGGAACACTCAGCTGAAACTTAGTGCCCGGCCTCATAATGGAGTGATTACATGTGTTTTGTGTGTCAGAGGCCTGACAGAAAGATTATACAGCACAGTGAAGCAATCTTTGGGGTTTTGGCAGGGGAAGAAGGAGATAAATATGTGTCCAGGGGAGAGAAATATGGCAGCTCGTGGAATGTCACTCAGTCATTCAGCAAAAACGTATTAAGTTTAGGTCAACAAACATTTATCAAGGGCCTCCCATGTGACAGGCACTGTGCTCTGCACAGTGAGTACTGAGGCACATGAGACACGTCATTTATCTTTGATGCCTAGGGAGATGCTTGCTAGAAAGGATGGGCACATAAGGGATGGTTTCAACATAATCGGGCAAGTGCAATGGTAGGGTTTGTGACTAGGGACAATCGCAACACATAAAGACACGTGGCTGAGCCTGGTGTGTCAGTGGGGGCTTAAGAAGGATGAAGTAGAGGAACACCTAGGATAAAGGGGAAGAAGCAAACTTTAAGATGGGAAAACAAAGTAAAGAAGAAGGAAATGTTCTGGTTTGCGTGAGCTCGGGGGGGAGGGAAGGGAAGAGGAGGGCATGCAGCTTGGTGCAGCTTGGATTGCTTGAGTGAAAAATTAACATTTTGAGAGGCGTTCAAAGAACAACTATAGACAGTTCTACAAAGGACCCTGTCGAATGGCCAAATGACCAAGTTGAGGATGCCTTCCAAGTGACTGTAATATAGAATCTTCTCATGAAGATTCTAGGACCAGTCCCTAAGTGACAAGGGACAAAATAAATTGGGAAATACACAACATGGGCTGGTGGTGAGAGGAGTGGAAGCCAGCTTGTGATGGAGTCAAGTGAAACTGGAGCAGAAGAGGGAACTGTGTGGGAAACTAGGAAAGACACGGAATATGGTATCAGGTCAAGAGAACTCCTTAACTATGGATCAATCAGGGAATCAACTCTAGTCATGTTCATATTGCACAGGAACTAAGGCCACATTAAAAATATTTTAAAAAATTATAAAATGTTCAAAAAAACTAGAGTCTTCCTCCACTAAGTATTCTATATTGGAGACATATTTCCCTTAGAGGTTTGCTGGGACAGGAACACAAAGAGAGCAGTCATGCAGTGACTGATTGCAAAATTACAAGAAAGGTGTGATAGGTGATGTTGTTCTTGTAAGCCCAGCATCAAGCTGTAGTCAAAGAGCTCTCCTTAAAAAAAAAGAAGGAAAGAAAGAAAAAGTCAAGGAGAGAAGGCAAATGTAGTGCTAGAGTCAAGGAGAAACTCTAGGAACCTACAGCAAGAAGCCTGGCTATTCACATGTCAGTGTTGCCTGTGGCACATTCATAATAGCTAAGGGTGGATACTACCTAGGGGTCCAACAACAGAGAATGGAGACAGAAAACATGGCTGCCCGCACAATGGAAAACTTCCCAGCTGTAAATAAGAATAAAATCATGCAACTTAATTGAGTTAAGTGAATTAAGCCAGTGTCAGTAGGACAAACATTGTATGTGTTCTCTCATAGGTGGTTCCTAGATTTATATACACATACAAAGTCATATATTTATGTAATATATGTCATGTATATTATCAAATATATGATATGAAAGTAGAAATGAAAATGTCTGGGGAGACCAAGAAGATGAAAGGAAGAGCAGGGAGAATGGGAAAGGAAGAGGAGTATGGGGGATGTGCTCAGTGTGTATGGAAACCCAGTGCCCATTGACAATGGATAAATTCAGTGAAAACTAAAATTTTAAAAAAGAAGGGAATACAATTGCACATATGTATGAAACAGTGAGATCCATTATGCTGTTTGCTAATTTGAAAGTTAATTTAAAGTACATAAAAAGAAGCCTACTTCATGCGGGCCCTTAAAGACCTTCCCCCGTAGCCTATTGGTGGAGAACAATATACCTAAAATGACCTTACATTTGGTCATCCGAAACAGGACAGTTTTATCTGGGACAAATGCTAAACTCGACAAGATGCCAGGAAAACAAGGGTGAGTGAGGACAATCTCAACACACTGGGACATACAGTTCCTGTGACAACCAGGATCTTGCCAGGAAAACAAGCCACACTGGGCAACTCAACAGAGAGAAACTGATATATAAAGTGGCTTGAAGAAATGACAGAGTCATAGCACTGGATGGGGCGGGCACACCAACGTCCGAGGGAAGAAATAAGGCATGGGTTGGTGTTCTGGAACCTAGAAACTCAGAAGGTAGACACTACAGAAAAAGTTAGACCGAGCCTTTGTAGAGCAGATGCCTTTAGAACTCAGAGGAATACGTCTATGGTGTAGGGACTCCGCTGTCTGGGACAAGACATTGCCTACTTACTGGCAGTGGCATAATGGGGCAAAGGAAGATGTTTGCAGACTGGACCTTGCTGGTCAAGGCCTGTCGCTCAAGCTCGTGGACAGAAACAGGAGCAAACTGCCTTCTAGACTCGGCCCTATGCTCTTTACTGTAAGCCTTACAGTTTCCAGGCCTCCTCTCATCAGAGGGCAGAACTGAGCAGCCTTGTTTTTTTAAAAAATATCCTAGTCTTATGGCATCCATCTTGAAAACAGTCCCTAATTTAAGGAGGGATTGCCACCACCCAAGACTGCTTGGTTAAAGAGGTGAAGAAACTGACATCAGAAAAAGCAGCTAATCTCTTTAGTCCAGAAGCTACAAATGCTGGCTCATCCATCACAACCAAACTATAGAACATGTGCACTATCCATTTTCAAGATGGGAATGTGGCTGGTTCAACTGGTTAAGCAGTTTGTCCAAGACCAAGCAGCAGAAAACACACAAAGTCAGGACCAGAAACTGTCTTATACTGCCTCGAAGTCCAGTGTTTTCCACCGCTTGTTGGTTTATAGGAAGAGTATTGTGGCTGGGCTTATCATGGAGGCCTAGGGCCAGTGACCTCTGCTCAGCAGTGGCCTCTTGAGCTGAACACTGAGATGCAGGAAGATGTCCATCCTGTTTCTGCGCAGCCAGACTCAACACCTAAAGATTTATTCCTGCTGGAAATGGCTTCTCTTCTTTGGAAAGAAACCAGGCTTAGTCTGAACGAGGTTGACATCTCCTAAAGGAAGCATCATGCTACAGCCACCCACAGTTCTGTTCGTGTTGTGTGAAGGGTGGGTTTGTGTCTTTTTGTTCTTCTATGACTTTTGGGGTCTCATAAAGTCAACCTTTCTCAACAGGATGACATTCTTGAATAATAGGCTATTCAGCCATTTCGCCAAAAATTGCAAAGGCAGGAGTTACTTTTTAGGCTGAATCAAGTCTCTGGATTTAGCCGAAGATGGAAGCAAATTGTGCTTGTATTTTCTGGAAATGCTGACACTGAGATAGGACCTTAGCGAGGAATTCATCATGGCCCAAGGGAGCTGAGAAGATAAATGCTACCAGGCGGCTGCAAGTTGAGCAAAATTCAAAAACAATACCATGTCAACTTGAGATCATAGAAGGCCGTGGCGAGTGTGACAGAACGCAAGGGCAGCGACTTGGTATCCAGACAAACGAGGATGTGGGTAATGGGCGGTGGCACCACAAATGCTTTGAACGAAGCCTGAGCAGAAGAAGTTGGCTCTCCTTGGCCTGTATCCCTAGCTCATCACCAAGGAAGAAGCAAGCTCAGCCATGGGTTTGGCAGCATGCCCTCCCCAAAACCCTTGTTCCAGACTTCACAAGGTCTCCCAAGAAGCTTGGGAGGGCCAGGTATGGGTTTCTTCTGCCATGTCAGTGTTCTGAAACAGACAGCTTGGGGGCCCTTTTCGAAAGTGACTTGGCTGGAGCCATACTCTTGCCAGCATGGCAGCTGTTACCACTTACACCAGGAACATCTGGCCTGAAGATTGCAGTAAAAGTGACACTTGTCTACAGAAGAAAAATGTTGAAGTATACATTTTGGACATGAAGAAATAAGTAATGACATTTAATGTTTTCATAAAGCTGCTACAGCGAAGAGCAATCACCCAACCCCCAGGCCCCCGCATCGAGGCATCGGTACATCCCTGAGTGCAGCCTACAGGGTGGTGAAGGGCCCCTCACCAGAAGCATCATTGCAGAATGTAGGCCTCGTCCTCTACAAACAGAGTAAACAGAGGCTATTGATGAGCCCCACCCCCTTCTAGATCTAAATCACAAAACTGGCTAGTGTGTCTGTGAATACAAAGACTACTCGCTCACTGCTGGGAAAGTTGGTCCCGAGTTGCAGCCTGGTTTCTGGCTAAGTCATATTTCAGGCATCAAAATTCTTATCTTTGAAATGGGAATGGTAAGATGGTAAGCCTAAGGTGCCTTCAACATTTTATATACAGGGTGTTTTAATAGCGGGAATTCCATCTTTTCTATGGTTAAACATGATTCTTTCCAGATATTCCTCTTAAAATGCACAACCCCTAGATGTAGTGATGGTTGCTACTGCCCCTAAACTCCAAATGAGAGAGAGAGAGAGAGAGAGAGAGAGAGAGAGGACCAGAGAGAACCATCTGAATACACTGGGCTCTCAGATAAGGAGATATGCACAGAAAAAGGAGAAACAATACCTTCTGGACACTACCCAGACCACAATGCCCTCAGGTGCTTTCCATAGCCGGGTTCCTGTACTCTGCCTCAACCTAGGAATCTTCTGCATTTGATTGTAAAAAAAAAAAAAAATAAGATTGAAGAGATGGAATATACTTGTTGTAATTGACTTCCTTTTTGTTGATGAAGCATCAACTGGCAATGATATAATAAACACAGGGGACTTAATAGAGATCTGGAGATCCAAGACACAGCACACTTCCAAACCTTGTGAAAATCAAGGGTTCAGTTATTGCAGAATTTTAACACTGCTAATTAGCAATGCCTCTTGAATTTAAAAATGGTACTGTGCCAAGATTATATGAAAAAGGCAACCTTAACAGCACATGAGTATCATCAGTGTCTTGTATGTGGCTCCCATTAAATATCTATGAGCTGGTATTTCTCCTGTTTGGAGGTGGGAGAGTGAGCAGGTCCCACTGCTACCCTGTTACCATCAGGCTGAGGCTCATCTCTGGCTCATACTTTCAGAAGTCCAAGTTCAGAAGCCTACGATTTCCCATGTACAAGCTGCTCGTCTTTTTCCATGACTCTGATTTCCAAGACCCAAGGATGGGCAAGGCCACTTGGGAGAAAGCCAGTCAGGCTGACGGCCAGCTAGCATCGATTGACTGTCAGGCCAAAGCAGACAACATCCTCGGGATTCAGGATTCTATAAGCACCTTCATCTTGTGGGCTTTCTAAGCTTTAGTATTTTGTTTGTTTCTCCTTCTTCTAGTCTAGAATGGAGATTAAAACACGGCTAATGCCTAGGGATGGGAATCAAAATGGTGTGTTACAAATATCCATGTGATGACCTATGGGTACAATTGTTTTATTAAAATTCAGTTTCCAGGAAAGTAGGTCAAGGACAGGGCCTATGCTTATGCATTGCCACAATGCTGCCTGGTAACACCCACGTTCCTAACAGACCACTAAGAATCCAGAGTGCTGCCATTAGGAACTGGTTTGAGTCCTAACTGCAGGCTTCCCAAGCTATGTAACTTCAGGACAAGCTGTGTTCCATCTCTATATTGTTCTCTGCTCAGATCTAAATAGAAACAACCACCGTGCTGGATTTCTTTGTTTGCTAAGAGAATGCACCCAGTTCATGTAGGTCTGTAGCACCTGCCCAACTCCAGAGAGGAGAAGGGCATGAAACTCCATGAAAGCCCTATGTCTGGTTGCTGCTCTCTGGTACCTCATTCTACTTCTAGAACTCCATTTAACAGTTTGAACCCAGCCACCATCACAGCCATAGCAGGGGCCCTGGTTCTCACTTCTTTGTCTATAAGAAGAAGGTCCCAGAAGGGTGACGTCTGTTACAGGCAATACACACACACATGTACACAAGAAACCTGGTTGTGTCAGTGACCTTGGCTCTTTTGATGACCAAAGTAACTCAGCTGGTCTTAGGAGTTGAACTGACTGGCACTTTCTGTTACACTGGGGTTCCTGGACAGCTCCACCCTGAGGCCATCCTTATAAATGGTTTCATAAATAGTGTATGTGTGTGTGTGTGTGTGTGTGTGTGTGTGTGTGTGTGTATGTGTTGTTATCTATGTACAGGAAATGTAACTAAAATAAAAAGTGTCTAACAATTTATACCACTTCTAGAATTGTAGACAGGGAAGCTGATATTTGACCAACACAAATTTGAGATGTAATGTTAAAATAAATTAATAAAAAAATTGAAACAAACAAATCTCTTGGTTGTTGCCTAATGTCCTGACTCCTGCTAATGCAAAAACAATTGGCTAGCCTAGTGTTTCCTTTTTGTTGTCTAGACTGCCTCTGTGTAGAGTGGAGAACTCTCTGCCTAAGAGAAGTTTAATGTGTGCAGCATGAATGAACACACCTAGGGCTCCCCATTCAGCTGGCTGAAAATTCCTCCATGCAGCTTCTGATAACACAGAGCAAGCTGCCATGTAAGGGGGAGGTTATCCCTTGGATTGTTTTAGAGATGTCTTGATCTCAACTTTCCTTGCAGTCTGGTCTACAAGCATGTATCTTTTGTCTGAACACTGTAGGCACCGATGTTCACTGCTAGTCTCCTGCTTTTCTGAATTTAAAAGGGAGCTGCCCCACTCCCAAGAAACTACTTTTCCTTTTTGAACCGAGGTGGCTATTTCTCTAAGAGCCAGGATGAATCATACACGTAGATAAACCCTATGCGTTGGTCACCACAGAGCCCTCTATATGATGTGGTTAGAAACAAACCTGTGTATCCCGCCTCCAAATAACAGTCTGTTCTACTTGTAGGCAGTGGAGTTTTGGAGGTTAGAAACTCAAAGAGCTTTTCATGAATGTCATGTTGAACCTCTTTCATTTTATAAAGATGAGAAGTATAAGGTGTTATTCAAGAACCTTGTTTTTGAATCTCATTGA
The DNA here is from genome assembly GCF_018167655.1 of Microtus oregoni. Lineage (NCBI taxonomy): Eukaryota > Metazoa > Chordata > Mammalia > Rodentia > Cricetidae > Microtus > Microtus oregoni. The sequence goes on along the minus strand of NW_024543834.1, from coordinate 8,428,483 downwards.
TTTTTCACTCCTGGGGATTGTCTTTAGGAAAACCTGTGTGCCTGCAGGGGTGCGGAGGGCACTTCCCAGGGACATCACTGCCAGATGGTGGGCAGAGCTGTGGTTGGCAGTTATTCTCCAAGTGTGTGTTAGCTAAAGACTTCTGCCAGAATCACTTGTGGTCCTTTGAAAAGAGGCACAGACCCCAGGGCCCACTGCGGGTTCCATAAATCATAAATGCTGAAGATGGGGCCTGGGGACTTCGTTTTCAGAAACTCTGAGAGATTTAGCATCGTGAGATGTTGTCAAGTGCCTTCATAAGCCCAGATTAACTCTTGGTTATCATCCCAAGATGAGCTACCTCACCGAACCGCTCTTGAGCTGAGCTGATGGGCGTTAGACTATCACTCCCTAATCTTTGCTCATGCCTTTGGTGCCGGGTTACCGAAGACTGGCATATCCCGTGTTAAGCATCTTGTGCTGCTGACACCCCAAACTTTGAGTCACTTACATCCATCCATCCATACATACATACATACATTATGAGCTCCTCTGTCGTCCATACTAGCCAGGTCGTCTTTTACATTTACCCCTGGCTATAAGAAAGTTAAGATGCACATCTCTTACCACAATACATGGTTGTTTCCCTTTAAGTCAATCTCCTAAACTATGTGTTATAGACTGAATAGCTAGTAAATAAAAAAATATGAACCCAGTAACTCTTTTATCTATCATACACTGGTAACAATGTTTAGTTTTAAAGTTTTTGAATCTTCATTTTCTTGTTGTTGATCTATCACATGCAAGCTAGTACTTAAAAAACAACAAAAGAGAACAGTGTGTCCTTTAAGATTACAAATATCACGTGATACTATATTATCTTTCTTACATTTCGTATTTGCTCAAAGTGTTTCAGCAATGTTTTAGCGGAAAGATTCTCTTTAGGATACTGGATTCATTATTAGCAAATTGATTTTCCTGGGATCACCTGGGGAAACAGGGCAATGATTGGAGTGGGTGTTCTGTTACCGGTTTAGACTGTGGAACAAGGTTGGTCTTTGTGAATGGTTAATATAAAGAGCTTTGATTTCTAGTTCTGTGCAGATAGATGGTTCACTGGGCTGTGATGTGACATACATAAACCATAAACATCTCCTTGTCTGATCTCACAGAAATCTCAAAGGTCATTTTTCTAGAAGAGTGGTTCCTCTCAGTTTGTCCTTCCATCCTGGGTTAACCCTTTGTTCAGTGTTCTAAATTCCTATCCCATGCTCACATCTACCCAAAGCTGGTACTCAAGTTCAAGTCTCTCTTAGTGGGGGAACACCAAGTAGAAAACACTGCACTCGGAAGGCGGATTTCCAAGCTCTGGGGTGCAGCATGGCCTCTAGAATTTCCCTGACATAAGCAGTAAGGCAGAGGCATCTGCTTCCCTTCCACGGGTAGGTAATATCACCGAACCACCAAGACAAAGCACTCTGTGGGTTTGAGTTACTGAGGCATGAGTTGTGCACATAATATTTTCCTGGCCTGTCTAGCTGGGGTCCACTCCCTTGGTACCTTTTACTGAAAGTTCAAGATGAGAAAGAAATTGCCAGAGTCTACTCCTTAGAGGGGCAAAGGAAGTGATAGATACCAGGAAGGATGCTATCTAATGGTCTAAAGCAGGGCAGAGTATGCATCTTTCCCTTCCTAGAAGCTTGTCCATCCCTGTGTTGTTGTTGTTGTTGTGTGTGTGTGTGTGTGTGTGTGTGTGTTTCTCAATAATTTGCTCTAAGGAATAGGGTACCAGAGAACCAGAAGAATGTAAATGGACTTTTTCCCCCAGGGACTTTGTCTATGCACAGCGACTTGAAGCAAATTAAATCTATATCTTGGTGCTCTGTCTGATTTCAACTCTGAACTTCCAGGAGTACAGGTAAAGACCTGTTTTAAGGCCGTGGACAGAGTCCAAAGAGATAACTGTTGCTACAATGTTCTCTTAGACTTTTTTTCCCGGTTTGGGGACTCTTCAGAGGTGTGCTTTAAAATGAAGAATGTTAAGGTTTCTGTCTGGGGTCTCTATCCAGAGAGACTGAGCGTTGATACCAAGGAAAAGAGAGGGTCCAGCTAGAACACACCGGGAAAACTCAACGATGGAAAGGAACCAGCAAATGGTACAGGGCAGAGGAAGGGACAGGGAGTTTCGAGAATTTAGAGAGAAATGATTCACAGAAACAGATTCTTTCCAGTTCTTATGCTTCCTCCCAAAGTCAGAAACGGATTTGTGGGGATTCTGTGCTCCAATGAGTGCTGAGCCACCCTGAGAAAAGGAGAGAAAACCTCATCTCAGGGCACCCTGGAGGGAGGCACAGCCCAGTTCAGTTCTGAGAACCCCTCCCACCCCCATCTTGGTTCATCTTGGGTCCCAAGATGAGAGGGTGTTGGTGACAAACAATTCCCAAGGATTTCAGGTTATTTAAAAAATTAAAATCAGAAATGTCTGGTTTGAAGTCGGGAAACAAAACCTTCACAGGGCATGTATGTGCTGGGGGAGGTGAGACTGCTCCCTCAGCTCGCTTCTAGAAGAGTAAAAGTGCGCGTGGTTTTAAAGGAAAAACGGCAAATTTGATGAGTTAAAAAAGGAAAATAAAAAAGAAAACCTTTGAACGCATTACATTTAAAAATGGATAGCTGGATTCCTGGCTAAAGAAAAGGAACGGCAAGATGTGGCTTCCTCGACAGCAGGGGGCGCGTTTTCTTCAGGATTGCGTCTGGGGAACTCTGTTAAAAACTTCGCAGCCAGACGTGTTCAGAGGCCCCATCCGGAAATCGCTGTGCAGATAACAGCCCTCCAGTGTCTGGAAATGTTTAATTACCTGGAGCGCTCCATCCTCCAGCGTCCCTGGCAGGTCCGGCACGCAGGGCAGCGGGTGTGGTAGGTGATTGTAATCCAGAATTCCATCCCAAACTCACTTAACTCCACCGCAGCGACTCTTCTGCACGCTCTATTGCTTTATTATACACCGGATCTTTTCTGAGACACCCACTTACCACCTTGGAGGAAAGAAAATTTCAATACTGTCAGAGCACAGCTGGTTGTGTGTCAAAAACAAGGCTAACCCTTTAGATTTGTTTTATAAAAAAAACAAAACAAAACGCCAACTCCTCCCCAACCTCTTCCGTGCCCTCCGAAAAGTATTTTGTACAGTCATTATCATTTCATTTTACCGAAGAGGACGACCGGAGTTCGAGCAACCCCACGTGCATATTGTTGCTTCCCACGTATCCTTCAAACAGAAACCAAGACAAAGGTGGATACCCACGTGGGTGTCTTGCTATGTCTATTACCAGCTAGAAGATGCTAAGACTTTCACAAAGAACTTAGGACGCGGGAAATGTCTGGGAAAATGGTGCTCACTTTCCCTTTCAGTTTGTTACTTGTCTGTCGCTGTCACAACAATAAACATTCGCTGTAGCATCCATGGGTTTCTAGTCTCAGAACCCTAGCTGGGCTTGCACACTTTCGGAAGCCTTAAGGTCGCAAATGTGTACATAAGCCATGCTACCTTCCTCCGGAGTTTAACCCCACCTCTTCCGAGCTGGATTTTGACCTGATTGACTATAATGGTTCCAGAGGAACTATTAGGCCGTTACAATTCATCATCTAAATGAATACAGAGGGAAATCTAAATCTCCTCGCTATTTGAAGGCTCCGTTCGTGCATACAGGGAGGGGTTAATGAGAAGACTCCCCCAGCCCTCTAACATCCACAGTGTAGTTCCAGGAAGGTTTGCTGTTCAGTAAATTCTACTTGGCCATAGATTGAAATCGCTTCGTGATCCTGGGCAGTGTGAAGAGGCACGTTTCATGATTAAAAACAAAACAAAGCAAAAAAACCAAAAACAAGGGGAGACCACCCAAACCAATTTTAACTCCAAGACAGGCTGTATCTTGTTCTTTCCTGATAAGTTGAAAGGGGTTGTGGTTAGGACGAGAGGACAAGTGGAGGTCAACACTCTCCCAGGTACTTCTTGGGGTGGGGGTGAGGGGCAGTCAGGACTCATAGCAGAGGCTGCACCGCTGTCCCCCATGTGGTCAAAGTTCCAGAGGAGTCTCCTGAAGGGCTGGGACTCATGCTCCTACCGGATTCTAAAGGGACCAGGATGCACAAGGCAGCACGCGGTGGGCGGGAGATGGGGTGGGAGGGTGCAGAGCTAAAGCTCTTATTTCTGCAGTGGGGACCCTTTCCGGAGTGACCAAAGCCAACAGAATCTGGAACTTCTCTGGGCGTTCACCCTGGAGTCAGGCAGCAGGCAGTGACCAAAAGAGAGGCAGAGAGGGAGTAGTGAAGCCTCTGAATCTGCTCACAGGCTGCAGACCTCAGACTCTATGCGAGCCTAAGCTACTGTCTCCCTCAGTGGAAGCTCTGAGGGGCGGAGTCCTTGGACCCCAGGGATGAGGCATGGGTAGGCTAGGAGTTTCCTCACCTTCACTGGTGACTCTTAGATTGGTGGGACCAACAGGACCTCTGGGTACAGACCATCTATGGCATATAAGGAGTTTGAAACGTGCGATCCTGGAGAATTCTAAACGAATGCAACTCCTTCAAAAAGTGCCCCAGTCTTCCTAGGTATTCTGGGCCCTGCCCTTCACCCTCTCCTTCAAGTCCGGCTTAGTCTGGCCAACTTTTCTTAAACAGATAGGGGGAAGGATTCCACCATTGTTCCCTTTTGCACGAAGAATGGAGAGGACCCTGTCTTCCAGGGTTTCTTCCAGCGGTCCCACCCAGAAGAAAACAGGACCCTGGATGGCCTCCAGGACATTGGGCAGCCACACTTTGCGGGGGTTATTCACCAAAGGACTCACAGTGGGCTGGAGCACTACTCAGCCTCTAGGGTATCTTGAATTTCGTTGTTTCCTAGTATTCTGAGGCTGTGGCTCACTCAGGAAGCAGTCCCTTAGCAGCCAGGGATCTAAAGCCCATTGAGGTGACCTCAGTACCCAGCCACACATTCGTGTGCAGTCCTGTCCTACCTTGTTAAAAGCTCCCTGAAAAGATCTGAGAGCCAAAGCCTGAGGTCCCAACCTTACCTCCCCACCCTTCTTCAGTCCTCTCCGTTCTAGGGGTTGCTGAGAGGCTAGATCAGTCTTTCCAGATAACTCGGTAAAGCGGCATGAAACAGCCCACTTGCAACATCTTTGCCTTAGGACCTTAGGTGAGCACTGTCTCACCAATGTACATAACCCACTGACCCCCACGTCCCCCTTCTCCCCCCACTCAGTGGAGGAGCTGACAGGGTCCTTAAGCATCTATAGGTCTCTGGAATTCCTAAGACATAATGACCAAGAGTGTCTTTTCTCTTTTCTTTTCTCTCTTTCCTTCCTTCCTTCTTTTTCTAAAGAAAGACAAGAAGAAAGACGATATAACCAGAACTGAGTTGTGTGGACTCCTCAGCTAGAGAAGGGGTGTGCAAGCCCCAGGTGGGTCTTTAGTTTAGATGTGAATTGCTCTTCATAAGTGCACGCCAGCCAATTGGGGAAACTTTGACCCTTACTACGGAAATTCTCTGAGCTGTGCCTACGTTGGGGACCTGAGAATGGCACCCAAAAACTTCTTTAGTCAAATTGGTAGGAAGTCTGTGAAGTCCAGGAAGGGAATGCCTGACTGGATGTTGTTTCTGTGTTGTCCCGCAGCTCTTGGAAGAGGGTGATCTCAGCTCCCCTCTGCTCCAAGAGGCAGTGCTGTGGCCAGGATCCAGCCAGTACTAACAGGTGCTAAGCTTCCAGGCACATGGGGACAATTACGTGGGTTCCTTGCTTGAACCCCAATCAGTGGGATGTAAGAATATAACCCTGCTTCTCTTGCTCTTCCCTCCACTAGCCAAAGTTAGCCAGAGACTAGAAGCCAGGTTTTGTTCTAAAGGCTTGCGAAAGTCTGTTTCAGTTATGGAAGTAGTTATGTTTCAGTTATAAAAGTAGTTATGATTCAGTTATGGTGGGTAGGGATGAAGGAGGTGTGTGGGTCATCCTCCCTGACTAGGACCTAGGTTAGGAATCAAACTCCTGCTTCCTCAAGAAAATCACAGAGACACTAAAGTTTCAGTGGGACACTTCTAAAAGAACTATATCAATGCATTAGAGAGGCATCTGGTCCCCAGGAGGCCGTGTGTGTGTGTGTGTGTGTGTGTGTGTGTGTGTGTGTGTGTGCTTGTGCGCGCGCTCGGTGGTGCCTGCCTGCCTGTCACTCTGGAGTCCTAATTCTGGAAGTCAGAAAGTCGCGTCAGAAATCCTCACCTACTCCCCCGAAGAAGCCAGGTCAGGCATTACAGAAAGGTGGTAGGTAGGGAGAAAGGCTGACTGGGGTCAGCGGTAGGTCAGTCCTCAGGATCGATAGTAAAGAGGGTAAGAAAGCTAGAATGTAGTTATTTTAGGCCCGATTCCCTCTGCAAACTCAATCCAAACCAGCTCCCCAAGACTCAGAGCTCTCATCTGCCCTCCAAACTCCCACCCACCCTAAACAAGTCTGTGACTGGAGCATTAGCGCTGAATCCCGGGGTTCTGAGTTCAGGGGATCTAGCGCCACTCCTCTCCACAAGCCCTGCCGCGGCTGTTTCTGCGGAACTCCACACCCCAGGGTCTGTGGTCAGCCATAGGCACTCGGATGTTATGGCTCACTGCAGTCAGTAATCTCTGCCCTTCCGCACCAGGAACTAGCTAGCTCTGCCAGAGTCACCGCCCAGGACCCAAGCACTATTTGGTGTCAGAGCGTCGCTGCTCCACGCAGGGGTCTGTCTCCTCTGGGAGGAAAATCTAAGAAGAACAGCGACTTTGCCAGGCTACGAACTGCATACAAGCCTAAGGTGCTGGTGTTGGGACACACCGGGCTCCTCCTGGCTTTCATAGGCACAAACTGAGTCCTAAAGCACCACAGCAGAAATCCGAAATGCTCGGCCCTATCCCTTTCTTGTCCTGTAGGAGCTGTTTCCTCTACTGCTTGCTCTTGCGTGTCTTAAAAAAAAAAAAAAAAGAAAAAAGAAAAAACACACAGAAAGTGTCGAGTGGGACTGTCGAGTGGGACTGTCGGGGAGTGGACACCGGTCGGGAGAAGCAGAGGCCAAGCTAGCAGGACTGCCAAAGTCGGCTGCCCGGGTCAGCAGAACTTTGTTTCTCAGTGCGCAGGCGCAGGCAGAGTTGGGGGGCAGGGGAGGGAGGGGAGGAATCGCGAGGCAAGGGGCGGGAGGGGTAGGGGGTGGTGGATTAAAATAAGTAGGCGGCTCGGTGCTAAGGGATGAGTGAGACGTAGCTCGGCCTCTCCCGAGCAAGTTCTCACCGGCTCGGGTTCAGACCCAGAAAGAGAACCAGGAGCTAAGCTCACCAGACCCCGGCGGGCAGGACTCCGGGGCTGCTGAGCGCTCCCGCCTGTGGGGCGCTTGGAATCCCTGCGGCTAGAGGCGCGTCAGGACTCCAGTTCGCCAAGGGTGCCAGTGGGCTCCAGTGTCTCTGGTTCCTAGAGTCCAGCACAGCGAGCCTCAGAGACGCGCTCAGCTGGGGGGACCGCGGCAGAACAAGGTAACTGCAGCCCTGGGGCGCCTGGGCTCAGTGAGGCGAAGGCGGGCAAGACTCCTGGTTCCTTGTTGTAGCCTGTGCCTCCTCTTTTCAGTGTCCCCAAAGGAAGTTCTTGCCAAAGGCAGGCTGCAGGATCTTGGTGAAAGTGAGAGCAGTTGTAGCGTAGGGTTGATGGGGATGCTCCTTCAAGGACTTCTGACTCTGCGCCCTTGTTGGCCTCTGACCTCCGTGGAAAGGTGGGGACAGAGGGGTCTGGACCATTGAAGCCAGAAGAGTTTGGCTAGGCAGAATTCGGGTAAGGTGACCACAGATTTTGTAAGGCAGTTTGCAGGCTCTCTTTAAGAAACCGGAGCAACTTCAGAGAGCACAAACTTTTTTTTTCTAGGATGCCCTTTTAATTCAGACTGGCCTGCCTTAGCTGAAGAAGAGAGGAGAGGGTGTGGATGGTCATAATCCAAGCCTACAGCACCCGGGACAGGTGCATTGCCCCAACCCTGTTGCGCTTAAATGCGAGTTGGTCTTTTGCAGAGTTGTTCTTCAGACAGGAAGCCCTCTATCCCCAGGACCACAAGGCTGCTGCCTGTCTGAAGCCTGCCTCACACTTGGGCGCTGTGGTTGGGATGATCTCTATTGGATGGTTTCTGTGTGTCCTTAGGCCTGCAGCTCTTAACCTTCGATTGTCTCTGGTATGGGGAAGCTTGCTGGGGGCACAAACGAACATTGTTTTCTAACTGGAGACCAAACAGAACCATTATGGAGTTGCAGATGTCTCTAGGGTGGAGATTTTTTTTTTTTTGGTAGTCGCCTAACCCAGGGTTAAGTGGGAAAGATGGGCACCTTAAAAGAGAGAGAAATTGAGGGCGGTTGTTTGCTGAATGAATCTTACTTTCGACCAGCAGCCCTGATAAGAATAAAAATTCTCCTGCGCAGCCCTTTCTCAGAATCGCAAGCACAAATTCAAGCCGGGTGGGCTCCGGAACAGAGTTTAGCTGCAAGGGTTTCTTTGTCGCAAAACTCCGATGAATTTCATCCATGATAAAACCCGCAAGTTGGCTCTTTGAAGAGAACCACGTGCAAAGCTATCCTCCTAGTTTCACGGCCGAGCAGGGATGAAGTGGGCTGACTGACAGGGATGGGGGAACCAAGGACGACTGACAACTGGTGGGTAGATGGTCTATCCCAGGCTCTCTCCAAAGTAATTGCTGTTTCATTAAGATTGGGAAGCCGACTCCTGGGGACACAGCAGGCATCCCAGTATAGCAGAATGGCGAATGAAAGTGGATTCGTTCGATCTCGTTTGTTGGAAAAATGTAGCCAAAGTTTCTGGTGCTGGTCAATCCTCTGGAGCTGGATCCCAAAGCCTGTCACCATTCAACTGGGGATTTTATGTCAAGGATAATTTTTATTTTTGCGGGGAGTGGGGTGCCTTTGGGCTTCTTCAGGAACAAGCTCGTGGGGTTTGTTCTGTCCTCATTAATGCAAGCAGTTAACTCGCTCACGCTCAATTAGCCCCGAATAAACCACTTTAATAGGCTGCACACTTCATTAATGCCCTGCACAAGGCTGGCGGCAGACGCGGGATTGGCGGTCCACTGCAAGGGGGACATGAATGACTATGTCGCACAGGGACCCCTGCTCTGAGGCTCGAATTGAGTTCACTGCAGCAAGTCGGGACACCTACTAGTGCTTCCCAAGTCTCCAGTCTTGAGTTGCCAGGCCTGAGCTCCCACGTGGAGTGGATGCTGGGGTTTAGAATAGGTGGTCCCTGTAGGGTTAAGAGATGAAAAGCCTAGGTTGGAGTCTGGGAGGAGGAGTGGGGAGCGCAGGAGTTGGGGAGGCCCGATGTTGATGTTTGCTCATCTTTTCTCATCGCGGAGGCATATCTGCAACTGTGTATTTTTCTGAACTGATAGCCTGAAACCAGATCTTCCATTCGGGTCCATTTGTAGCCCTGGTGTAAAGAGCCACGTTTCGAACGAAATTGGTCCGCGGGGAAAGAGTGGATGGCATGACCCCTGGACTCTCAAGCCTCAGAAAGCTAGAGAAAGCAAACTGCTTGGTCCGCTGAGAAAAATAAATGGAGTGTTGGAGGAAATAAGATTAGGCAGATAGGCTGCAAGTACCACCCCTCCAGGATCCCAAGGCCTCTCCAGTCTTTTTTGGCTCCTCAGAGGAAGTAAGAAAAAAGTCAGGCAAAAGTTCTGCCACCATCACTCCTTGACTTCCCACAGGCCAGGCAGGAGAGGAGCCAGTGTGCACTCCCCTTTGCCCAGGCTGTCTCCTATAGAGCCTAATATATAGAGAGCCTAATATAGGGATCTCATTTCCAGTGCTGGGAAGGGGTGACAAATCAAAGAGCCTTCAACTAGCCTGAGCCCCATAGACCTTTGAAGTTGGCGGCTGCCTCCCTCTCCAGTCCAAATGGGTCCCCAGCTTCCTCTTCATTCCAAAGGTACTTTGCTTTCTCCTTGTCCCAGATCTCCTCCGAGGTGGCCCCTCATTTGGCTGGCACAGGTTTTGTGAGCTGAGTAGTAGAGAAGGCTAGGGCAGGCTATCATGCTAGCTAACCAGGTTGGATGACAGCAAATTTGTGCTTTCCTTAACTGGGAGGCCAAATTAATTGCAGGCAGATTTCAGCCAGCATGCTCTCGTGTTTGGGGCACCCATCACTCCCAGCAATACATCTTTCTTTGGATCTAGCTGTACCACCCGTCACCTTTTTAGCAATCTGCTAAAGTGCCCTGGGTGATGTGTCCTCCGGTAGGCCCCCTTCCCCTAATAAAAAAGGTTCTGTACATCTCTGAACTAGCCAGGCATTTTTAGAGCCCCAGGCGGAGAAAGGAAATTGACTCCATCCTCTCTGTCTAGCCTTTAGGGCTGAGGGTGTTTAGACCTGCAGGGGTGAGTCTGAGCTGTGAAGACAGAGGCAAAAAAGTAGATGGTACATCCCAGAGTAGAGACTGGAGAAAGAGAAAGAGAAGCATGGGGTCAAGGAAGAATCAGTAGCCAGAGGCTGGCACTGGGAAAGGGGAAGGACTTTATAAACATTCTGCTCTGAGGACGACTTGATCCTTGCCATTGAACCCCAAGCTCAGAGGCTTCCCAAGGGTCCCTAGTGTTTGTATTTTTCCTACTTCCCCCACTTCCACTATATAGACCCAAATTAGAAATATCTGGAGGGACAAAAGATGAAAGGTATCTCTGCAGAGCCCCCCACTTTCCACGCATACTGAGGAACTTGATCAAAGTGGCCAGAAGATGACAACTCTGGAGCCCCTGGTCACTTTGGTATGGCAACAACCATATTCAAGAACCCTAATCTGTATTCGGAGAGTAAACAGAACATAGTAGTGAAGGACTGGCTTTAGTGCACCTACCTACACACAATGGCCTTGCCCAAGGTTTTCATAATATGTAAGAAGCCTGAACCCCCAGAAAAACAGCTCCCCTAGGGAAGGACACATGAGCTCCCTCATACGAAATTGCAATTGTTTGACTGAACAAATGAACAAAACATGGATGTCAGTACCTTTCTTGAAATGAGGGTCACCACCAAAGGTCAGGGAGTCAGTCTGCAAGCAGCTACCGAGAGGACAGAGTCCACGGGGTTCACCAGTTGTATGGTACATAGCAAATCTAGGTCCAAATGAGAGCTTGAAAGATGATGGCAGGATTCTTTTGGCTTCTGGAAATCAAGCCAGTTACCCCCAAACCTTAACAGGCAGGAGGTGGATGGTATGTCTGTCTGAAGGCGCCTGCATTTTGTACAGGGTTGTCCCATAAAACACTGGCAGTTCCACTCTGTTTCCTGACCTTCTTGTTTGATGCCTTTTCAGAACATATGAACTGAGTGTGTAAGTGTGCTTCCCCAGATCTTGTTATTGTTGCAGGACCGTGTAATTCTGTGTGGCCCAGGTTTGCCTGGGTGTGGGTATCGGTGTCGGCATGCCATGCCTGTATTCCAATGTGTGCATCTTTCACAGCTGACAGCAGGCATTTAAGTTGGTTGTGTCTGTGTTTGAGGAACTTAGTTTTCCATTGATGGCTCTGTCAACAATATGTGTCTTTGCCAGATACCATTTGGAGGGGGCTTGACCATCACAGAGAATTCTGGCCAGACAACCCTTCTATATCTTATGTTCTCATCTGTTTTGAGAGGGCAGTGGGGTTCATGGGTGGGGTCTTCGATTCCCACCTCCTGCCTGCCCTAAGGGAAGGAGAGTGTGTGTGTATAACCGGACTGGAATTCTGAATATCTCTTTGGCTCTCTCTCCCCATCCTTCCTCCTGTCTTTGCAGATCAATAATTGAAACCATTGCCGCTACCAGCTACAGAAATGGGCAGCAAAACCTTGCCAGCACCGGTGCCCATCCACCCGTCCCTGCAGCTCACCAATTACTCTTTTCTTCAGGCAGTGAATGGCCTGCCCACAGTCCCTTCGGACCACCTGCCCAACCTGTATGGCTTCAGTGCTCTGCACGCTGTACATCTGCACCAATGGACCCTGGGCTACCCGGCCATGCACTTGCCACGTTCCTCTTTTTCTAAAGTGCCAGGTGCGGTGTCCAGCCTGATGGATGCTCGCTTCCAGCTGCCCGCCTTTCCCTGGTTTCCTCACGTCATCCACCCGAAGCCAGAGATCACCGCGGGAGGCAGCGGTGTGGCGCTTAAGACCAAGCCGCGTTTTGATTTCGCTAACCTGGCCTTGGCTGCCACACAAGAAGATCCCTCCAAGCTTGGCCGAGGGGAGGGCCCTGGCTCCCCCGCTGGTGGGCTGGGCGCTCTCCTGGATGTGACCAAGCTATCCCCAGAAAAGAAGCCCACGAGGGGACGCCTGCCTTCCAAGACTAAGAAGGAATTCGTCTGCAAGTTCTGTGGCCGTCACTTCACTAAGTCCTATAACCTACTCATTCACGAGCGGACGCACACAGATGAGCGGCCATACACCTGTGACATCTGCCACAAAGCCTTCCGGAGGCAAGACCACCTACGGGACCACAGGTGCGGCACTATAGCGTCGCGGGTGGCCCCCAGAGGACGGGTCTGTTTTGGCTGCTCTGGCCTGATGTGTCCATCCCCTGCCCCCCTTTAAGGTTCCTACGAGTCCCTGGTTGCTGTTAAGCATTCCCTTACCTCTGGGAATTCTCTACAAACCATGAGCAATCACCCCTCCCTGTCCTTCCCGCCCCGCTCCAGGATAGGTTTTAGAACGTGGGGAAAGAAATATGGTGACGACTAGGACCTAAGATCAGGTCTTCACAAGGTTGGGTCTCTTTGCCTCCTTTCTCAGTAATCACAATGCCCGAGAGATTTGGAAGCAGCACTTGGAATAGGAACTCAGAACGTTTTAGTTTTACTTAATTTTACGCATTTCTAGTTTTCAAGAATCTCTTGGGCTAGTGCTGACTGCTCCATCAGGGCAGATCTAGAAACTGTCTGACCCCCGGTCTGTTGACTGACCTCCAGTGTTGACTCAGCCTTTAGAAGGAGGTCGTCCCCACTTATCAGCCTCAGGAAGGCAGGTGGTCTATCTGTCGAATCTGTTTACGAAACCAAAGCTCCCCTCCACCTTCTCATTCTTACCCACAGTCTCAGCCGGCCTGTTGCCGATTTCTCCTTTGCCCCCTTTGTCTGAACCCACAAACACCTTAAGGTCAGTGGGCGGGGACCTCGTACACGCATTAGTAAACAACATTGCATGATGTTGTCTGTCTCTACCCTTAGATATATTCACTCCAAAGAGAAGCCTTTCAAGTGTCAAGAGTGTGGAAAAGGATTCTGCCAGTCCCGGACTCTCGCTGTCCACAAGACTCTACACTCACAAGTGAAGGAGCTCAAAACCTCCAAGATCAAATGCTAAACAAACAGCGCCTGCGGGGCACCAGGACCCTGGGACTAGCTGCAGCCTTCTTTTCCAGAGGGACCCAAGCTGGAGGCGACTCTGCGGGGCAGCGGGAGGGGCTTTGGGAATCTTTCTTTCACACCAACAAAGTCCCTTGGGTCCCTAGCGCTTGCGGCGCTCCTGAGCCTTGCCCAGGGCCGTGACTCCTACAGCCTGGGCGGCTCCCCCAGGACGCGGCTAAACTCTTGGCCAAAAGGCGGTACTTAACTCACGTGGCTGAAAGGAAACTGCATTTTTTTAAAAAGAAGAAGAAGAAAGAAAGAAAGAAAGAAAGGAAAAAAGGGAACGAAAACTCCGCCTAGCCGCAGTGGCGCCTTTCCCAAAAGTATTACTTTTTCTATTGTTATTTTATACGTTTTCTTTATTTTTTCCCCCTTTTGACCATATAAGCTTGTAAAGTCTTGACTGCGGAGAGGGGGAAAAGAAAAGATCTGCGCGCCCTGGCAATTTCCAGTCCCTCCTCCCTTTCCCATCCCCACGTGGGAAGCCTGCGAAAGTGTAATCCTTGTATCTGCTTCTGTCACCGGCCCCAGGGGCTCCTGGCTCCCTGCGACTCCTGGGCTCTCAGGCTGTGTCCCGCTGACCTCCCGCTCCGGGCGCGGAAACCGGGCTAAGGACCAGGCATCCCGGGCTGGCGGGACCGAGCCTCCGCTCCCCTGCTCCATCGCTGAGCGCGAGCGAGCAGCCGGCCAGGAGCCGGGCGTTGTATTGCGACTGGCACTTTATGCTGACCATCGGTAACGGACATTTATCACTGGAGTTTTTTTTTAACTATTAAATAAACGGTTATTTTACAGGCATGACAGAATGGATACTTTCCTCTCGGGCCGCGAGGGGGGGGGGAAGTTCTTTTATTTAGAGAGGAACAGATTTCTCTGTTCAGTTTCCACCTGTCAACTTTTCTCACCTCGTCCAGTCAGGATGGGATGGTGGAGGAAACCCTGCTTCTGTGGTGTTGGTCGATCTCCGTATTTACGTAATCAGGGCCCGGGTCTCCTAACTCCTCAAATCCGAAAAGCTGTGGGTTGTTGCAAAGGAGGGTCTGCTGCCCTCCCATTAAGCCTTGAGAAATCCCAGCCTCTCCGAATGCAGGGGTCACGCAGGGGGGCGGGGGCAAGAGGGAACCGAGTCTTCGTCACCCCTCCCTCTAGCCCGCCCTCCTGCATGCACACCAGACTTACCCTCCCCCCATCTTTCCTACCGGCCCTTGGCTTTTGTTTTGGGGTGAGATCTTCCTTCACCGGTCCTCAAAGCCCATTTGTCCTCTGGCCCCGGCCCTCAGCACGCATCTGCAATAAGCTATCCCGTCTTTCTGAAGTTCCTCAGTCGATACCCTTCCCTGTTTCCTTTAGGAATCTCTTACTCCCAGTTCTCCCCTTGGAGCTTGTCCCCCTACACGAATCACAGCCCCAAATCCATGACGATTCTTAATTCCTCGCAATTTGGAAATCTTGTGAGGGATGGTGGGGGCGGACGCCCTGGAATCCTCACTCCAGGCTTAGAAAGGCAAAGTGAACCTACCCTTGGGCGTTTAGTTTTCCCACAATTAGAAATCTGGTGGCTGGGGCTCTTCAACTTGGGGGCGGGGCCGGACTCCCCCTTAGCTCCAGCACCCAGACTGCAGGACCGCGCAGACGGTGGCGCCCTTGGCCTTTCCCAAACCAAGTTTAGCTTTCCCCAGGCACTATGTAGGGGTGAGGACCACTGGGGCTATGCTTCCCTTCATCAGTGACCCAAACCCTAGCCTCAAGCAGGGTCCTGAGGACCAAGAAAGCTAGTTTGGATTGCAGTAGTTAAAACACTCTCGCCTTTCCTGGCCAGTCTTGCCCCAACCTCTTCTGGGAATTCTATCAAGACCGGTGAAAGATGGAGACCTTTGCTTCCCAGGAGCCCAATTTAGAGTTGGGGCCTCAGCCTGGCCAGTCCTTGTGAGCACTGTCTGCCGAGTTGGAGGCCGTGCTGCCCCCTGCTGGATAGGCCTGGATGGACGACCCAGGACTGGGGTACTTCCACGTGCATTTCCACACAAGAAAGGTCGCCACAGTACCTATCCGTTATTCAGCAGTGTATGCAAGGTGTGTCTCCCTCAAAAACTTCTTGAATGATCTCACAACCCATCTGCCAGTGAGCAGTGTGCCAGGTCATGGGTGCTGGTCTGTGGGATTGCCCCTTGACTGGCAAATGCTCACTGTCTTCCATCAGGGTCTACAAGAACAAGGCCCCAAAGTGAACGAAGCCTCTCTCCAAGAGTCTTGGGGCTTCTGTCTGGGTTCATGGAAGGGCTATTGATTCGAAGTTTTGAAACTCAGATCAGGACGTGAGATGGTCGACATCACAGCTTATGGTAAGACAATTTAGAGTGAGAGTCACAGTGAAGAGAGAGAGAGAGAGAGAGAGAGAGAGAGAGAGAGAGAGAGAGAGAGCGCAAGAGCACACTTTGAGCACTTTCTAAAACCTTAAGAGGCATCTCCACTTTTTTTCTGGAATTCCGTTCCCCCCAGCTCTGACTACCACAGCTGTCCCCTCACTCCTTTCAGGACACTCAGAACCTCTGCAGTTAGCCAGGCCCCCGGGACATCATTAATGCTGTGGAATGTTCCAGAAGGTTTGCTTGGGATGTTTTCCTTTTTGGCACATTCCACTTCTGGCATGGTGAATCCCAAGCCCCACCCTGGGTCCAGAGGCTGAGAGACTTTCAATATCAAACATGCATCCTCAGAAGAATGAACTCCCTGGGGCAGAAGTTTTAGCATGGTGTAAGGGAATGGGGGCACCAGTCTAGACAAAAATGTCCAGACTACTGAGGATACCACATGTTGCTCTCATGGTGTGATACCAGAGCTCAGTTTTTAGTAACATTTGCTCCAAGAAATGGCAAGATTATGCAGTGCCAAGGATTGCAGGTGATCACTCAACAGGCTTCAATTCTGGAAGGATGTGACTGGGGACAGTTTCTCCTCTGGTACGCAGTATGCCTTTTGCACATCTGCACACACTCACATACACACACACACACACACACACACACACACGCACACACACACGAGATGGGGGGATGACAGACAGGCAGACAGACAGACAGATATGGGAGAGCTTTTTTTGCCTGCTTCAACTCTTCCCCTATACTTCTAGAAAACTTCCTCTTTTCGGTTCCAATCCCCACCAAAGTAAGCTCTTCAATCTTTCCTTCCTTCTGCCTCACCTCTACTCTGCTCCATGCCTAATATGACCCAAGGTGAGTGCTGGGTTGATTTGGAGGGCAGAAACCTTGGGAGATCTTTGGTATAGCTTAGAGTTCCTAACTAGAAAGAGATCAGAAGCATCCTGGGAGACAGACCAGCTTTCAAGGATTCCTTAAGAGGAAGAAGTTTAGGTTCCTCCAGTTTCCAGAATTTGGAGTTTGCAGCACTATAGAAAGCCTTTTTTTAGCCGCTGAGTTCTCTGTTCATAGGGGAGAGGAAAGGATTAACTAGAAGATATGGAGATTCTTGGAGTCACCCCAGTTTCAAGAATGCAAGACCCGTGACGTTAAAAAAATCCTCTAGAATTGGCCTGTCTCAAAGACGCGCTCCTTCCACCTTCCAAGGCATTAGGTCGTTGTGATGTCACTGTCTCCTCTTTTAGGCACAGTGACATCACATCGGCCTCTTGTCAGAACCCAAAAGCACCATAACATCTACAGCTGCAACGCATTAGCCGTAGCTTTGTGGAACCACAGACCGGTTCTGCCTGGAGCAGCGATGCCCACTCATCCCAGACACGCCCCGAAAATAATGCCCTCGGGGGCACCACGAATAGTTCGGTTCCCACCAACGTGATCCCTAGACCAAAGTACTGGCAGGTGCCCTGTGTGAGGAGCAGTGGCGGTTGCAATTCTCATAGCGATTCCGTGGTGGTGGTTAAAGCAGTCTCAGACCACACGGGCTCCAGAGCCAACTACCGCTGTGCACCCGCCCAGTCCACGCAGACCACGCCCAACTTGCCGGCCTTCCCCCTCCCACCTCACAAGCTCTGTGTGCGCAGGCGCAAGAGGAACTCTCCAGCCTCTGCGAAGGCCGCTGAAACACTGTACCCAGCCTAGGGAGGTTGGGGTAGTTGTTGCTGCATTTGGTGTTCCATCTTCAGGGATGGGGCGGGACCCTGCATCGGTATCCTGCCATAATCCTCTGCGCTACAGGTGCACGTTTACTTCGTCGTTAATGCAGCTTGCAGACTGTTGAGACCCTGGGAAGTCTTTAGTTCAACTCGTCCCTGACAGAAGCCCTGCAGATTCAAGCTTTAGGGAGGGTATGGTGGGGGCTTCGGAGCACTAGAAAGTCCATTGCCGACCAGGCCCTTCCAAATAGGGTGTCTAAGGCAGAGGTCTCCACCAGAGCCCTTAGGGGGACTCTTGAAAGCAAGGCAAGGCCTGCCTGAGTCTCCTACCTATCCAACCTGGTTTTCTTGATAGCTGACCAGACCCAGTTATCACATTTCATGTGGAAAAATTCACCAGGGATATGAAATATTAGTTGGGGGGGGGGGTCAAACCTCATGTCAGTGGCAGAGGAAGAATTAGAAGCTCCATTTTCTCTAAGGCTCTAGGCCAGTAGACTTACTTTTCTTAAAATACACAAGTTTGGGACAAGTTCCTGTGTTTGTGAGCCTCAGTTTTCCACCAGCACCAGGGATAATGCTCTCCCACTGCAGCAGGGCTAATGCTCTCCCACTGCAGCAGGGCTAATGCTCTCCCATTGCAGCAGGGATAATGCTCTCCCACTGCAGCAGGGCCAATGCTCTCCCATTGCAGCAGGGATAATGCTCTCCCATTGTCTCATTCAGCTGATGTTGAGAGGAAAGTCCTACATATCTAATATCACGGTTATTGCTTTAACCAAAAACTGTTTCCTAATACAATGTGGACTCACCAATCCCAGCATTTATGAACCACATAGATGTAGTGCTTTGTCAGTTCCCTGCAGTTACTGCCTTTTCAGCTACATTATTTCTAAAAGAGTCCACCCCATTTTAACTTTTTGGAGGAGGTTCCAAAATCGTGTGTGAGGTGAGAGAAGACAGCTTGGATTGGTGGTGTGTGTGTGTGTGTGTGTGCGCGTGCATGTGCACCCGTGTGTGTGTGTGAGCCGTGTGTGTCTGTGTATGCATGTGCACCTCTGTGTGTGTGTGTGCGCGCGTGTGCATGTGTATCTGTGTGTGTGTGCCTGTGCACATGTGTGTAAGTGTGCGTGTGAGCTTGGGTGTGTGTGTGCACCTGTGCATACACATTCAGAGGTGTGAGAGGAGGGCTTGGACGTTTTTCTTTAACACCTCCTTAGTGTTTGAGACAGGGTCTCTCACTGGAACTTGAAGCTTGCTGTTTTTGCTGGACCAGGCTAGTAAATACTGGGCTCCCTAGTCTGGGGATAAAGGAGTTCACAGGGCGTTCTAGCAAAACCATAACGTCAGCATATGTCTTCACTCATTGACCATATCCCTAGTTGTAGCTATATGCTGTCAGCCTAGAACAAGGTTCCTAGCTAGTGCTAATTTCAGTCCCAGAGATGAGAGAGAATACAGGATGGACCCCAAACAGTGGCATGAAGAGACAAAGAGTTGAGAGGTTTGTGTTTTTCTTTTTCAAATGCTGATTTTAGCAGTTCAACTGTCAGTAGAGATATTATATATATATATATATATATATATATATATATATATATATATTTAATTCATTTAAAATAATTTATCTGCATTGAACTGTCCTATGACCTAGAAAATGTTACCTTTTTTTCATGATAATGGTACAGTTAGATTACTTTCAGTCACTTGTAGGAGATGGTGCCATTGAGAGGAGGGATGGTTAACTGTTTGGATCCTCTGGGATACTCTGAGTGAAGAATTGTCGTGGACTATACATTGCAGGTGATTCATGTATTGTGTAAACATGCATGCTTATTTTGCTCTACATTGTGACAGGACATTGTCATCTACAAAATTTATATTCTAGAACCATGCAATTGCATTATGAAAAAATATCACAGTCTAATGTTTTAAGAAAGTTTAGGATATCCTGGGCTATTTGTGGCCCCCAGGCTATGGGATTGAACACCTTCGACTTGAAACTTGCAGGTATGTAGTGACATGGGATGAGAAATTATGGAAACTTGGGTGGGAAGGATGGTTAGACTTCTAAAGTGACCAAAGAGACAAAAGACTTCCATAGAATATGGTTCTTACATAATTAAATTTACTTGTAAGCTTAGTTCTCATCTTGTTTACCTAAGTAGAGAGTCAAATGACTCTGTGCAAGCAGACATTGATAACTTTAGTACCTCCAAGGTCACACCAGCTTCTGTAGGCATCCAGTAGAACAAGACATGAACTTTAGTGCCTGGACTATAACGAACAGTCTCTATGGCCTGGCTGCAGAGGTCAGTTAGCAATGATATATCTGATCAAGGATACTCTAAGATGTTGGGAGAAACTAGAAGAGTTTTTATTACCTGTTAGGTAAGTCTATGTATTTCTCTCTCTCTCTCTCTTTCTCTCTCTCTCTCTCTCTCTCTCTCTCTCTCTCTCTCTCACACACACACACACACACACACACACACATTTATTTCCAAGACAGGGTTTAAGATACATGTTTTAAAAGGCTTATTTATTTATATTTTTATGTGTGAATATTTGCCCGCATGCATGGATGTGCACCACATGTACACCAATACTCTTGGTGATCAAAAGAGGTCATTGGATCCCCCAGAACTGGAATTACAGGGGGCTGAGCTACCATGCAGGTGCTGAACCTGGAAACTAAACCCAGGCCCTCTGCAAGAGCAGCAAGTGCTCATAGCTGCTGAACCATCTCTCAGCCCAAGATTCATATTTTTAATTAGGTCCTATCTTTCATATAGTGTATAATTTAAAATTTTCTTTGATTCCTGTGGTCAGCATACACATATCCCTAGTTAGTACGTGGGCAGTTATTGTGGTGATATTTTGCTGCTAACGTCTAGTGTACTTGTATTTTTCTGGTTGCCTGTTTCCTTTCTTAAGCCACCATGTCACCACAGGTTGCTACTCTGATGCCCTCTTCTTGACATCTTGTTAGAACTGTGCACTTCAGCTACTTGAGTGCTCACCTTTAATGCCTTGAGTTAGTTAGTCATCATGCCATTTGCCTTTTGAATGATATAAAGGGTCCTTTAACGCCTGAAAAGAATCCAATTTTTATGTTACCTAAAAGGAACACAGTCTTCATCAGAACCACTCTTGTCCCCACTCCTGGGTCAAGGATGCTCAAACCGGGGCCATCAGCCCTCTATGCTTTAGATGGCTGTTCCAGAGAGCAGCTTGTCCCTGAGGCTAGCCCAAGGGAGCTCAGGCTTTCCTCTCCTTGACAGTAGCACTTACAGGGACTCTTAGGTGTGGTGTCTGGGACAATGGCATGTTTTCCTTTGGGAAAGGCTTGAGGCAGTGGTAGGGTAGCTAGCCAGGGAGCCAGGCAAGTTTTTATCAAAAAGGATAATTTTCATTGTCGTAGCTATGTATTTAACTGTGATCACTGGGATCGAAGGGCTGGGACAGGCATTGTGGTGACACATTTCCCCTGCATCCTCTCCTCCTGGAATTTAATTTAAGCATTTCTCAATACAGAGAAATTGAATTCCATAGTGAATACCCAATTGCCCACCACTTAGGTTTTAGAATCAACATTTTCCTATACTCGATTTATAACATGCATCCACCAATCCATTCTTCAGACCATCAAGGTGAAAACTTAAACTGATGAGATGGGCTGGTGGGTAAAGGTGATTGCCCTCAAGCCTGAGACCCTGAGTTCCATTTCCTAGGATGCGCATGGTAGAAAGGGAGAGCCAACTCCCACTAGTTATCCCCTGACGGCCACTCACACACTGTGTCGCATTGCAACACACACACACACACACACACACACACACACACACACACACTCTCACACAGGATAAACAACTGTAATAACAAAATCTTAGGAGCTGGAGTGATGGTTCATGTATTAAAAGTACATTCTGTTCCAACAGATTACTGAGTTTAATCTTCAACACCCCCACCAGACAGCCCACAAGTGCCCGAAAGTCCAGCTCCAGGGAATCCAAAGTTCATGGACTCTATAGGCACCTTCACCTACATTCATATTCCTCCTTCCACATAAATAATTCAAGATAAAAAAATTAAAGTGAAGACATACAAACATACCAATCTTGGGTATTAATTTGACATTGAGGAATTGCTTTTATCATTTTGGCCTGATGGCAATGTCTCTGGGGCATTTTCTTGATTGCCAGTTGATGTTGGAGGGTCCAGCCCAAGTGGGTGGTACTAGCCTGGGTCAGGCGTTGTTAAGTGGTATAGGAAAGGCAGCTGAGTCTAAGCCTAGATGCAAACCACCACCCATCCACGGTTACCACTTCAGTTCCTGCTTCTAAGTTCCTGCCCTGGCTTCCCTTTATGATGGACTATAACCTGCAAGCTAACACAAACCCTTTGCTCCCCAGCTCACTTTTGGTCTTGGTGGTTCTCATAGCAATAGAGAAACAAATTAGGACATAAATTGGTGATGAGAGGGGTATGTAAGAAGTGTTTGGAGCTTCGGGCTGGAAAAGCCAGTGCATGCTCAGAGCTTTAATGGGCCATCCTGTGAGAGCTTGAAAGTTGAATCTACTGACAGAAACGCAGCAAACGGAAGAGTGACTTGTGGAGTTTCAGAGGGCAGCTGAGAGTCCCTCAAAGATGCTATCAGGGCTGTTTATATGAATGACGAATCAGTGGTTTATGCTCAGTTGCAGCTGAAGAATCAGCTATGATTCACGGGAGCCCAGAATCACTGAAGTGAAACCTTTGCTTTGTCCAAGTGGGACTGATCAGTTGTGATTAAGAAGAGCCCCACATCACTGAGGTGAAGTCCTCTGGGAAGCATTTCCTCAGGGTCAGCACACAGAAGCTGTGGTCCACCGGGAGGGAACGATGCTGAGCAGGAAGCTGGCAGTGGAGCTTGGCAAATAACGTGTAAGTGTCTCCCACCTGGGACTGGTTCTGAAGGCATGAAAGGGTTATGGACAGCGGCTGAGGCTTGGCAGTATGTGGCAGATTCGGAGTCTCCCTGAAGGGAGCCCAGAAGAGGGGCACCGGCGAGGGTACAACCTCAGTTGCTGCAGAAACCCTGGGATTGAAGGCATCATGGGGAGACCTTGGCCCCATGTGGTAGTGTTAGTGTCCCCAAGGAGAGGCTGGAAAGCTATCAGTTGCAGTGGAGATCCTAGAATATTGAGATGTTTTTTCTTTTCTGTCATACTACAACCCAGTCAATGGATCCCTGAACCAAAACAAAGCATATGGGTTGTCATGACCTTGGCATCAGAATGGTGGCCAAATAAAAGTCATTTTTTTAGCTTTCAACATTTTGTTATGACAATGTAAAACAGACCAACACATTGTGCCATTAAAGACGTTATCCTGCCATATTGTTACACTAAATAAAATTAATACATTTTTGGTCATTTAGCTTGCCCACTTTCAGATTTCCCAGAATTTGTGGTTTTTCACAAGACTGTGACAAATTGCCTGACACAGGCTAGTTATGAAGTAAGGATGGATTTATCTTAGCTCATAGTTCTATGGGATGACAGTGCCTGGAATCTATGTTAATATAATCCCTTTTATTTATGCCCCCAAATAAACAAAGGACCTTTCACTAGCCCTCATGTTTTAAAAATCACCAGCTCCTCTCAGTACCACTGTCATGGGGACCAAGTATTTATTCAGGTTCAACCAATGGACACGATCACATTCCATACCACCTTACATCTTGGCTTATCACACATATCAGAACCAGAAAATTGATATTATCACAGTGTGTGTGTATGTATTTATATACTTCATTGTGTAAAGAAATTTCTGGAATTGCAACCATATTCAAAACTTCAAATTATTTCATCACCACAAGAGATGTCAACATTTTATCAAATTGATTATAAATTATTTTGTGTCTTATTAAGTCCCTTTATTCTCCTGCTTCTGGTCTTCTTTTAACCATTTCCTATGCATGTTTGAGATCCACACAAAATGATGCCATTTGGCTTTAACAAGTAAGTATAATTTAGACTCTCACAGGCCAGTGACTCTTCCCTGTAGTTGACCCTGCTTCTGCTTTCCCCCTTGTTCACTGGTCCCTGGTATCCCAAATGTCCTTATTTTATTTTCTTTCTATTTGAGATCCTTTAAAGTTAATTTATTGGTACAAGCCCTGCGGGCATAAAATTTAGTTTTTATTCATTTGTCTGCCATCCCTGCAGGAAAATGTCACCAGGTCCAAAATTCTGGGTAGATGGTTATTTTATTTCGGCACGTGGAAAACAATACTGGGTCCTTTAATTCACATGGTTTCTAATGGCGAGCTATTAGAAACTATTCTTCCTTACTATATATAAAATGGACTTTCTCCTGATTTGGACCTTGAGATTTCTGTCCGGTGCTCCCATGTGGGTCTCTGTCTCTATCTCCTTTCATCGCCTGATGAAGGTTAATATTCATGAGGATGCCTATGTGTTTTGCTTTTGGATTCACCTTCTTATTTAGCTTCTCTAGGAACATGAATTATAAGCTCAATGTCCTTTATTTATGGCTAGAAACCAAATATGAGTGAGTACATCCCATGTTCCTCTTTTTGGGTCTGGCTTACCTCACTCAGGATAGTGTTTTCTATTTCCATCCATTTGTATGCAAAATTCAAGAAGTCCTTGTTTTTTACTGCTGAGTAATACTCTAATATGTATATATTCCATACTTTCTTCATCCATTCTTCCGTTGAAGGGCATCTAGGTTGTTTCCAGGTTCTGGCTATTACAAACAAGAGCAGAAGGAGAGAGAGCACGAGCAAGGAACTCAGGACCATGAGGGGTGCACCCACACACTGAGACAATGGGGTGTTCTATCGGAAACTCACCAAGGCCAGCTGGCCTAGGTCTGAAAAAGCATGGGATAAATCCGGACTAGCTGAACATAGCGGACAATGAGGAATACTGAGAACTCAAGAACAATCGCAGTGGGTTTTTGATCCTACTGCACTTACTGGCTTTGGGGGAGCCTAGGCAGTTTGGATGCTCACCTTAGGAGACCTAGATAGAGGTGGGCGGTCCTTGGACTTCCCACAGGTCAGGGAACCCTGATTGCTCTTCGAGCAGATGAGGGGGGGGACTTGATCGGGGGAGGGGGAGGGAAATGGGAAGCGGTTGTGGGGAGGAGGCAGAAATCCTTAATAAATAAATAAATTAAAAAAATAAAAAAAATAAAATGGACTTTCTTGGGCTGGGGAGATGGCTCAGCAGGTTAAAGCATTTGCCATTCAGGCTCAAGGACATGAATTTTGATTCTCAGAACCCAACCCTCCATATGTTGACAAAGTTCTCTGGAGTCTTCTGAGACTATAAAACTTTCACCTGTTCACAGCTATTAGTACTTAAGGTCTTGGGGATAAAAGCAAAAAATTAACACACACACACAAATTTGTTTTCAATAATCTCATCCTTCCGTTTCAACAATTCCTATCTACTCCACAGCCCATTTTCCCCCATATCCACCCCTCCTCCGTTTCCCTTCAGAAATGAGCAGAAATTAGCACATGACATAATAAGACTGGACAAAATTATGCACAAAACCTCATATCAAGGCTGGGCAAGGCAAGCCAGTAGGAAGAAAAGGGTCCCAAGAGCAGACAAAAGAGTCAGAGACACCCCTGCTTCCACTGTTATGGGTTCACACAAAAATATTGAACCAACAACCATAGCATATATGCAGAGGGCCTAGCACAGCCCGCTGCAGGCTTTGTGGTTACCACCGCTTCTGTCTGTGAGTCCCTACGTGCCCTGCTTAGTTGAAGTCTGTTGCTTGTGTTCTCCTGGTGTCCCCACCCCCTGTGGCTCCTACATTTCTTCCTTAATATTTTTAGGTTAGCTGCACCCTCTTCAGGTTTAAGTCATTAAAAGTGTGTCTTCTAGTGTTTTGTTATGGTGAGGGGAATGGCTTTCTTTTATGTGCTGGTCCCTGGTCTGTTACGCAGATATAATTTTAAACATAAATTTGTGTGTAGAATTTTAAGCCTCATTACACTTTTGGCAGTGGGATTTTTAGGAATCGCTTCAAAGTTGTCGAGAGTATGTTTCCTTTAGCATCAACGTATTTCCTAAAGGAATAAATTCCTTCCTAGAATTATTCCATATGTATTTCTCAGTGTTGCTTTGCTTAGAAAGATGAATAGTTACTGAAACAGAGCTTTTCTGCAGTCAATATTATTTACTGGGTAAAGTCTGCTAATGGAGAAAGTGCCTGACTTCCCCATACACAGGTTACTCTAACAGTTTCTCCTGCAGCCAGTCCACTCAGCTTAAAGTACACAGCATGAGAGAAACTGGAAAGTGGCAATCCCTTACTTAGGACAAACTTCACACAGAACATTATGTGTATGTGGGGGTGGGGTGTCATTTAGTCAAATCCTGTAGTGTCTCAGGTTTTACCTGTAAATGAGAATTAAAAATACCAGTCTGCTCTTCCCAACATTTTTCTTTTTTTACAAATCAAAGTTCAGTGTGCACTATAGATGTAGGTGATATTGCTGACTCTATCTACTTTCTGCTTAGTTCAACACATCCTTGAACATTGCTAGCTTTGGAGCTGCTATTCATCTAAAACCTGGAATATGTATAAAATTATTTCAGAACTAATTTCTAGGATCGGCTAAGTTCACGTTTTAATCAGTAATAAACAAAACTATTATTTCTTCCTAGGCATTCCGATTTTGAGTCCGGTGAGGTGGTTTATGCCTATAATTCCAGCACTTAGGAAGCAGAGGAAGAAAATTACAGTGTGTTCTACATAGCAAGTTCTAGTCCAAACAGCACTACACATATGCTTGAAAATGAAGCAATGCAGAAAATTCCAAATCAAACACAACAAACAAACCAACAAACACAAATCAACACCACCCACACCCCCAACTCTGACTCCTTAGTCCTCTTAGGTATAGATACAGTACTGTGGATATATGGATTCCAGCAGAGAGGAGCCCTGACATGAACCGTGTGCCAGACAGACACGGATTAAAATAGCTCCAATTAGTAAATCAATTTCACATTTGGGAAGCACGCTGGAGCATGTGCCTCTTCTCACTGGTCTCAGACATACATGAAAACAAAAGCAACTGCTCTCAAAGCAAGGACAGTGACAAAGCCCCAGAATTTTGAAATAATTAGCATAAAGGTTCAAGTTGTAAATATTTGTTTCTAGAGAAACAGATGAAGTCCAACTCATTTCAGATCTCAAAGGCAGGGGGCTCCTGGTAGTTAGGCAGGGCTGACCATACTGCTGTGTTGAAATGGAAATGCTTGCAGGCGCCCCAGCCACACTCTCAGGGTGGGGAGAGACTCGCCCTTCGACTCTAGACTGGATCTTAGATGCGGTAGGGGACTCTCGCAGAATCCATGCATAGTTTCACCCCTATTTATACTCTTCAAAATTTGAAACTAGAGATGAGCCAATGCCAAGTATTACATGGCTTCAGCTGTGGATGTTGGAGGCCTCTCATGGGTTACTAGATGAACTTGGGACTAAACACTAACAAATGATGTCTAGAGTTTATGTGTGTAACATTGATGTACTTCCTGGTGTTATGCACAGAGAAGTTATCTCCAGATTGTCCTGTAGCCACCAAGAAACCAGGGGCAAGCCTGAGCTCGTTCCGGCTGGCAGATCTCACTGTCTTCTACAGTCGGTACTTGTTTATACCCTGTCTGGCTGACACTTGGCTCTCTGCAATGTGGGAAACCATCCTAGCAAGCACACAGCCAGAAACATGGGTCCACAGCTGACCCTGCATCTCAGATGGGCTTTGACGCATGAGCGACTCTGGCCTAGGAAGGTGTCTCTGGTACAGAACAGAAACATCTCCCTTTAAAGGACAAAAGGATATCACAGACACTGTGCAATTCTCTTTCTCTTTGAAAATCAGCTGACCAACAAACCGAGCAACCAGCGCCTGCTCGTCCTCTTGGAGGTTAGAGCTTCTTGCTTTCTACTGAGTCTCTTCTCTCTTGGTGAGAATGCTGTTGAGAATGAGAAATTCTGGGGAGAGGATATCTTATATAGCTCTAGCCACATCCAAAATATGCTGTGAGATTGTCAACCACAGACTGAATTTTCCTTTTATTTCAATGAGGATATGGAGAAATATATGATTTCCCCCAAGGTGACAAACTTAGCTGCTTTGGGTAAAAGAGAAGTTTGGGTTTTCTAACATGGTCTGTTAATATGAAGACAGCATGTCTTTTTTTCCCCATGTCTTTCAGATGACACATTTCAAATAAACCTGCTGGAAACTTACAGGGCAAATTAGAGCAGTCCAGCTAATAGATGAAGACGGGGCTGTAGGCATGGCTTTTATGAAGTGTCAAGCACTCTCTGAAGAACTGGGTAGAAGAGGTAAGGCAGGGAAAGGAGGACCTAAAGCAGTGGTTCTCAACTTGTGGGTCACGACCTCAATGGTTTGTATATCATATATACACATTTTATAGTTATAAATTAGCAACATAATAATTTTATGGCTGGGATCACTACGACATGAGGAACTGTATTAAAGGGCCGCAACATTAGGGAGGTTGAAAACCACTGTTCTAGAGATTCATTCTCAGAGTCAGGAACTTTTTAGTTCAGAGGAGCGGGGGGGGGGGGGGGGGGGGCTCTGCTAGGAGAAAATAACCCCAAGCCATCAGCCCCACGGATTTTTTTCTTAACTTGCTTTCTTTTCTTTTTTTTTTTTCATAGTGAGATTTGAAGAGTGGCCTGGTCAACGCTTGGGGTGGGTGGACTTCTCTGTTACCTGATGCCAAGAGGTTGGTGTTGAGGACAAGCTTCTGCTGGTGCCCTCTGTGGTATGCGGCATATCTACAAAGCTGGAGTAGGGGGAAGGCTCTGTCCTCTTGGGTGTCCTTTCAGTAATCCCCTCATCACAGTCACCTCTTGAGGCTTTTGCCCCGACACAGGGATATGATGGGCAGCCTGTCAAGGAGATTGGGAGTGCATTAGTAGGATTAACAGTGAAGGCTAATATTGTAGTGTTTCCAGAGTTCAGCTGCAGTGGCAGGCATAGGCATCGGGATTGATGTCACACCTGGGACTGGCCCCATCGTGGTCAGAGGCATAACAGCCCCATTGTGCTGAACTTCTGTTTATGTATTTTTCTTCCATAACAGAGTTTATTATATAATTTTAGTCTGAAGATGATAATTGTTCTTTCCTATCTCATTGATTAATTAGCTGACATATGTTGATAGTCTTCAAAGCTAGATTCTTATCTCGATGGTTGTACAAATATGGCTAGTTTTGTTTCTTTTTGATAATTTTGGAAATGAATGGATAAGAAAGCATGTGAGTATAAATATCCAATCCTTTCATCTGATATTACATTGAGGCCATCTTGATGTATTCCCATGTAGCATGCATATTTAATAAAATTGTATTAATGCAATATATTTGTGTTTAAAATATTATATTATAAACATTTTTATTTTATTTCATATATATAACTATGTGTGTGTGTGTTTGAGACAGTGTTTTTCTGTGTAACAGCTTTGACTGTCCTGAAGCTCATTTTATAGACCAAGTTGGGCTTGAACTCAGTGACCTACCTGACTCTGTCTCCCATGTGCTCAGATTGAAGGCATGCACCATCATGCCAGGCCCAACTTTAATTTTTTCAATCACCAGAGGAATTTTTATGTGCCTGTGTTTACATTATTTTATTATCGATAAACAATAAACTGCCACAAAATTTGGCAAAATTTGAGGGCACTTCTAGTGGTTTAACACCTGCTGTCTTTCTTTCGATGTTTTCCTCTTTGTCCTCACACCAGGAGAGGTGCCCTGAGTTGCTGGGTCTTCGGCTTCCTCCTCTGTAATCTGCTGGAGAGGACTCTCGAAAGAGCCCACATGATCAGGTTAGGTCCAGCGAACAGTCTTTGCCTCAGTGTAAGCTGCAGCTGTGGTAGATAAAGCCACATGATCAGGGAAGTAAAAGCTATCACAGAAATCATTCCCAGAACTCCATGTGGCATAAAAAGAGGGGAAAGACATCATGGAGCTTATTTTTGCATAGCATAACGCTGTCATTTCCTGAACAGTTTTAATATATTAAAATCTGAGTTTGTTTCAAGACTTTTATTAGTAATATAAGAAATGTTCTTGGAAGGGTAAGGCAAGCAGGATTTCTTTTGGCTCATGGTTTCAGAGGGTTCAGTAAATGCTCACTTGGCCCCATCTTCTGGTCCTGTATTAAGGCAGCATGCCATGATGGCAAGACTCCCTGGAGGAAGAGCTTCTTTAGTTTGTGACAGTCAGGAAGCCCAGGGAAAGACAGGAAGGGTCCAGGGAAAGAAAGACACATCTTTCAAAGATAGTTCCAGCAAACTATTTCCTCCAGCCATGCTCCATGTTACAGTTATATAGATATGCCCAGAAGTACTTTATCAATCTCCTAGGTATTTAACAGTCAAGGATTGATTTGATAATTGAAATTAATTGTCACAAAAATAATGCTATTCTGTTTTTCTACAAATATCTCATCTGCACACTTATTGATATACAAATGCTTTATATATACACATACAACTGTCCTTTTGTTGCTTCTAAAACCTTCAGGTTTTAGATTTATTTATGTTTCTCAGGGTTTTTAATACATGGATCCATTATTTACATTTAAGCATCATGTACATAGAAGTTACCTTGGTATTGTGCTGGTTAATCATGATTGTCAAATTGACAGGATTTAGAATGATCATGGGAAGAAACCTCTGGGCATTTCTATGATTGATCATCTAGTTTAAGTGATTGAAGTATAAAGATCTACCATAAACATGAATGGTTCCTTTCCATGGTTTGGAGTCCTGAACTGAATAAAAAGGAAGAAGTGAGGTGAGCACAGACATTCATTGATTTTTGCCTCCAGAGTGTGGATGCATAGTGACCAGCTGTATCCTTCTCCTGCTCTCATATCCTCCCTGAGTGATGAGTGTAACACTGGACCTCAGAGCCAAAATAAACGCCCCCCCCCCACCTCAGATTGGTTAGCGTGGGTCTTCCCACGTTAAAGTATCTGATCAATAAAACGAGTCACAGAAGTGCCCACCATCTTGCTTTAAAGTTGATTTCAGTTATAGTCAAGCTGACAACCAGGATTAGCTGTCACAGTTCCCAAAAGGATTCTTTAGAGTCAACACTTGTGTGATCTTGGACAGCAACTGGATTCGTCTTCCTTGGCTTCATTCATTCCTTCACTCTGCAATTACTTTTGCAGTACTTATGTATCAGAGAATGTTCTAGGTCCTGGGGGTTATGACACTATAAGAGAAAACTTCTGGAACTTTGTGTCAAATTGTGTGCCAAAATACCTATCTAAAGCAGCTCAGGGAAGATGGAGTTTATTTTGGTTTAAAGTCTAAGGGGCTGGGTGGTGGTGGCGCACGCCTTTAATCTCAGACTCGGAGGCAGATGTAGGCAGATCTCTGTGAGTTTGAGTCCAGCTTGGTCTACAGAGAAAGTTCCAGGACAGGCTCCATAACTACTGTAAAACCCATCTCAAAAAAAAAAAAAGTCTGAGGGGAAGCCCATCATCAAAGGGGAGGACACTGTAGCTGGAGTATAGAGTAGTTGGTTCTCTTATATCCATCCTCAGGAGGCAGAGAGTAATGCATGCCAGTGCCTCATTTTCTGCTTTTTAAGCAATCCAGTGTTCTAGTCCATGGCATGGTGCTGTTCACACTCTGGGAGGTTCTTTGTATCTGAACTAACCTAACATAGATAACTTATTGCAGGCATGCCAGGAAGCTAACCCGAGCTAGACAGTTTTTCCCAGGTGTACTCACAGGCTCTTGTCCTAGGTAATAATCTATCCCGTGAAGACAGCAATCAGTTGCCACGACAATTGTGTTTTAGGACTCCTCGGCTTTATTATGTATAAAATAGGGAATGTGAAAGTGTAGGCTTACTTGAGATATTTCAAGAGAAATGCTGGCCATGTGGCGTGCTCAGTACAGTTTAAGCACTACAGAACCTGCAGTAGGTGTTTCCTATAGCTCAGAGGTCATAAAAAATGTGACAGGCTTACTATTGGCTCCCATGGCAATGCAATGATCCAGCATATCTAGGTGTCTTAGTTACTTCTCTATTACTGTGAAGAGGCACCATGAGCAAGGCGACTTATAAAAAAAAGCATTTAATTGGGGGCCTGCTTACAGTTTGAGAGGGCGAGTCCAAGGACATCATGGCAGGGGGCATGATAAGAGGCAAGCAGGCGTGACACTGCAACAGTAGCGAAAAGCCTACATATTGTCTGCAATTTGGAGGCAGAGAGGGTGAGACAGGGCCTGGCCTGGGCTTTTGAGACCACAAGGTCCACACCATAGTGCAATGGTTCTCAGCCCATGGCTTGTGACCCCTTGGGGTCGAATGACTCTTCAATAGGTCACCTAATACCACCAGAAAATACAAATATTTAAGTTATAATCCATAACAGTAGCAAACTTATAGTTTTGAAGTAGCAGAAAACACATACATTTACATTACAGTTCATAACAGTAGTGCAATTACAGTTATGAAGTATCAACAAAAATTATTTTATGATCAGGAGTCACCAAAACCCGAACTGTATTAAAGGGTCTCAGCATTAAGAAGTTTGCAAACCATTTCCCTAGTGACATACCTCTTCCAACAAGGCCACACCTTCTAATACTCCCCAAAATAGTTATAACCAGAGACCAAGCATTCAATTATGAGCCTATGGGGACTATTCTCAGAAGGAAGCACTGGAGGAGAGGGTTGCCATCATGAAAACACATCTCAGATTGGGTATTTCAAAACAAAGCAGTAATAGGGTAGCCTCATGTGGATGTGGCGGTATCTCCCATAGGGAGGGCCTGAAAGACATACCAGAACATAACCATCTTGTCTGACACACACTCCTCTGTTCTGCCCAGAGCTTCAGGCCAAGTGGAGAAATCCTCATTGCCGAACAAAGACCCAAAAGAGGATGATCCAAAGCAAATGAAGACATTTTGGTGTGTGGAGGGCATCACTATTTTAACTTTTGGATTGCCTAAATGGATCTTCATACTTAATGATGTCACAAATTCTCATATCTTAACTTTCAGTATTAGCACCGATGGAAAATACGCAATGAGTCAAGAGCCATCATGACTTAAGAAATGTCATGTCTAAAATGCATCACATCTTAGAAACTAGTTTTGTCGCTGTGAAATGCATCAGACACTCCTGGACTTCACTTTGCCTTGGGGACACACTTGTGAGAGCTGGATATTTTTGGAACTATAATTTTGGCGAATTTTCTCAGAGTTATCCCTGTAACATCCTTAACTGGTATTCTGACAGGAAACCCTTACTATATCAATAGAGGAACATTTTGATTCTATACTGTAATGTGTGATCAAATTGAGACCACTCCTTCATGAATCTTAGAGAAAAGGTATAATGTGTGAGACTAGAATGTGAGGACATCCCAGGCTTCAAGAATTCATAGGTGAATCAGACATATTCGCTATTCTTAAGAAACCAAACACCATGACCTTAAGTGTCTTTTGGCCATTTGAAGTTCTTCTGTTGAGAATTCTCTGTTCAGATCAGTGCCCCATTTTATAATTGGGTTGATTAGCCTTTTACGGTCTAGTTTCTTGAGTTCTTTATATATTTTGGAGATCAAACCTTTGTCAGTTGCAGGGTTGGTGAAGATCTTCTCCCAGTCAGTGGGTTGTCTTTTTGTCTTAGTGACAGTGTCCTTTGCTTTACAGAAGCTTCTCAGCCTCAGGAAGTCCCATTTATTCAATGATGCCCTTAGTGTCTGTACTGCTGGGGTTATACATAGGAAGTGGTCTCCTGTGCCCATGTGCTGTAGAGTACTTCCCACTTTCTCTTCTATCAGGTTCAGTGTGTTCGGACTGATATTGAGGTCTTTAATCCATTTGGATTTGAGTTTTGTGCATGGTGATAGATATGGATCTATTTTCATTCTTCTACAGATTGACATGCTCAACTTCCTTAGCGATCAGGGAAATGCAAATCAAGACAACTTTAAGATACCACCTTACACCTGTCAGAATGGCTAAAATAAAAAACACCAATGATAGCCTTTGCTGGAGAGGTTGTGGAGAAAGGGGTACACTCACCCATTGCTGGTGGGAATGCAAACTTGTGCAACCACTCTGGAAAGCAGTGTTTCGGTTTCTCAGGAAATTCGGGATCAACCTACCCCTGGATCCAGCAATACCACTCTTGGGAATATACCCAAGAGAGGCCCTATCATACAACAAAAGTATATGCTCAACTATGTTCATGGCAGCATTGTTTGTAATAGCCAGAACCTGGAAACAACCTAGATGCCCTTCAACGGAAGAATGGATGAAGAAAGTATGGAATATATACATATTAGAGTATTACTCAGCAGTAAAAAACAAGGACTTCTTGAATTTTGCATACAAATGGATGGAAATAGAAAACACTATCCTGAGTGAGGTAAGCCAGACCCAAAAAGAGGAACATGGGATGTACTCACTCATATTTGGTTTCTAGCCATAAATAAAGGACATTGAGCCTATAATTCATGTTCCTAGAGAAGCTAAATAAGGCGAATCCAAAGACAAACACATAGGCATCCTCAGGAATATTAACCTTCATCAGGCGATGAAAGGAGACAGAGACAGAGACCCACACGGGAGCACCGGACAGAAATCTCAAGGTCCAAATCAGGAGCAGAAGGAGATGGAGCACGAGCAAGGAACTCAGGACCACGAGGGGTGCACCCACACACTAAGACAATGGGGATGTTCTATTGGGATCTCACCAAGGCCAGCTGGCCTAGGTCTGAAAAAGCATGGGATAAATCCGGACTAGCTGAATATAGCGGACAATGAGGAATACTGAGAATTCAAGAACAATTGCAGTGGGTTTTTGATCCTACTGCACGTACTGGCTTTGTGGGAGCCTAGGCAGTTTGAATGCTCACCTTACGAGACCTGGATAGAGGTGGGCAGTCCTTGGGCTTCCCACAGGTCAGGGAACCCTGATTGCTCTTCGAGCAGATGAGGGGGGGGGACTTGATCGGGGGAGGGGGAGGGAAATGGGAAGCGGTTGTGGGGACGAGGCAGAAATCCTTAATAAATAAATAAATTAAAAAAAAAAAGAAACCAAACACCAGATTGCAACCAAAGTATATTGTACATTCACTCACACACATACCTGCTCATGCATGCTAACATGCATATCTTACTTTCTTTTTTATGATTTATTTATCTTTATTTTATGTGCATTGGTGTGAAGGTGTCAGATCCCCTGGAATTGGAGTTACAGATACTTGTTATCTGCCATGTGGGTGCTGGGAATTGAACCTGGGTCCTCTGGAAGAGCAGTCAATGCTCTTAACTGCTGAACCATTTCTCCAGCCCCCCTTACTTTCTATATAAACATATATTTGTATATGTGTTTGGGGGGAACAGTGTGCTAAAAAAAGAGAGAATCCAACACCAGAGACCCAAAGTTGTGAACGTGTTAGTATGATGAGCCCTACTATGTCAGCATAGGGACTCATGATTTTACAAGAGCAGAGATCTGTAGAAAATCAAAGGAATGATGCTTAAAGTTCATTTTGTTGTTCCATTGGTGAGGCTATCTTCTTAAGTGGGGCTCCCTGTAGAGTGGTATATTATTTGTGTTTTAATAATTAAAGCTTTCCTGAAGATCAGAAAAGCAAAACAGTCATCCACTAGCTCTTACTTCTACCTCAGACCAAAATGGCTGTCCTGCCTCTATGAATCCTCAGACTGATCCTGAAACCCGTCTCCTCCCATCTAATGTTCCCCTCTAGTGCTGGGATTAAAGGCATGTACTATCACCACCCTGCATCTATGGCTAACTAGTGTGATTGCTGGAATTAAAGGTGTGGTGGTACCACTCTCTGGCTTGTGTGACTGATGAGTGTGGCTACTTTGCACTCTGATCTTCAGGCAAGCTTTATTTATTATAATACAAATAAAATATCACTATATTCCCATCTCTGATTTATAGCCTACTTAGAGAGATTGTCATAGTCCTATGTTTTGGTTAAAGAGAGTACAACCTTATATATGTCATGGAGGTATGACTAGGATCCAGTTAGAGTTCACTGTTCAGAGCTGTTGCACATGAGGAACGGGAGGGAGAGGGCTCAGGGTCCCAATGTAGAGAAGAAATCCTTAGAAGGGAACACCGGGTCTGGAAGGATATTGTCCAAAGACCTGGCCACAACCTTGTCCAAGTGGGGAGATCAAAGCACTTCTGCTAGATTTAAGATGAGGCCCACATCCTTGAGAGCCAGGTGCTCCTGTGGCCAAGGACCCTGTTGCTTGTCTGGCTGCCTCTCCAATACATAGCTGAGAATAGACATGTGGGACTGATTAGGAAACTGAGATGCTTGGGAAAAATGTAGACATCAGAGACATGAAAACAAAAACACATTCAAGTGTTTATATGTGGAATGTGCCTATCACAGAGATTTATGTGCCCAAAAGACCTCATGTTGAGCTACCTGTACATCTTCCTGGGGAGAGGACTTGTCTTCAGAGGCCCCCCCTCACACTTCTTAATGGTTTTCCTTGTACATACCTAATGGTTATCACGTTTCCCTCTATGGGACAGAGCGTTAGAGGCTCCCTTAACTAAGGCCTGCACAACACTCCCTGAAGGCAGGCTTGGGGAATGTGTGTGTGTGTGTGTGTGTGTGTGTGTGTGTGTGTGTGTGTGTGCACGTGTGTTTGCACAGATGTAAAACAGGAATGAAGGATTTGTCATGAGCTTTTTAGGCTTCACAAGACTCTCCGAAAGCAGGCTGTGTGTGTGTGTGTGTGTGTGTGTGTATGTGACTGTGTGTGTGTGTTTATTTGCACAGTTGTAAAATACAGGGATTAAGGACTTGGCTTGAACTTACTAGTTATCACCATTTGGTAAGTTACATAATTTCTCAAGAGCCAGGTGAATTGACCTTTCCCAACACAAGAACAGATAAATTAGAGTAAAACTCAGCGTTGTATTCAATTTGTCTCACATATTATTATCATTGCTATATTTTTGGCATGTGATAATGGAATATGGATGTAGAGGAACCTCAGAATATTTTTTGCGTGGGGGGGGGGGGGGCACGAACACGTGCATTGCTGTCCACAGTGCTGAACTATCATTGCACCTGGCTTGGCTTTGGGTTTTAATCCCACAACCGCCATTCATGACTTTTAATCCTTCTTCCAGAGAATTCTAAGACAGGGATGATGGATAAAGTGACCAGGATGGCAGAGAATCGACTAACAATAGAGTCTGGACACACTGACTGAGAAAAGACTATGGAGAAAGAAAGAACCTTTCAGTCCATTTTAGGTATTTGTGTTATCCAAACCCCAAACACATGACTGAATAAAAGGCAAAGTTTAAATGTACTACACAATAGAGGGATGGTGAAGTGTTCTTGTAGAACACAACCTTGGAGACTTAGAAGATCCCAGAGGAACAGGAATTGTTTAAGATATGTATCAGTATTAGTTGTGGTATGGTGATGTTATGTGTAAGAAATATTTCTAGAACTTGGTATAAAAAAGCATTTAATTTTTTAGTTTGTCATAGAACAGGTAAAACCTTATGCTACGATATATGGACAATTCCATGCAGTATTGAAATCTTCAACATTTCTCGATATAGGATTTTAAAAACTTTTGATTGTGTTGTATATGTATGATGGGGAGGGAGAAGTAGAGAGAACAGGAACCATTGTAGACATAACATGTAGAGGTCAAAGGACAGCCACAGCTCTCAGTCCTCAGCTTCCTCCTTGTCCAGAAAAGTCTCTTTAGTTGTTTGTAGATGCACAGACCATTTGATCAGCTCACAAACTTGCAAGAATTTCATTCTATATTCTCCTCTTCTATCACTGCAGAATGTTGGGATTATACATGCAGACACACGTGTCCAGCATTTACCTGAGTTTTGAGTACTCAAATTCAGGTCCTCAGGCTTTTATAGCAAGCACTTTACCCACCAATCCATCTCCTCAACTTCAAGGTGTGTGTGTGTGTGTGTGTGCATGTATTTGTATGTGTGTGCAGTTGTATGTATGCATGTATGTATGCTTGTGTGTGTATATATGTGTATGTGTGTATATGTATGTTTAATTTACACACTTTGGATGAAAGGTGTCTTTATCACATCCTTCTTTTGTATTTTGGTGATAATTTCTAGAATATATCTTTGGGTCCTCTTTTCTTATCATCCCCCTTTTATATTAGGAAGTCTTCCAACTGGTCTGTTCATCTATAGATCTCTCAGCCTGTCTATCTCTTCATCTGTCCACCAATCCAAACGACCAATTAGACATTTAAAAGCACACACTGCATGTTATAGGTGCTGGCACTCTGTTGGTAGTTTTCACTAGGGCATGTTATTTGGTTCACCTTCTATCACGATAAGCTCTGCTAGTCTGTGTGTTCTGTATCAATTCCCTGACTCAGTGTTTGACCAGTCTTTAGTATAGGACAGATATGTTTGTTGATACAGGAGAAACAGAAGTAAATGTTATCATCAAGTATGTGGATTATCGAAATAGCCTTGTGATTTGCTTCCAGCTTTTTCATTCATCTTTCATAGCTCAATATCAATAAAGCTAGAGTTGCTTACAGATCATGAAGTCATTTTTTTTCCACCGAGGCAGTGAATTTTGTTTTACCTTTTATCATGATAAACTCCGCCATATGTTTCTTGGAATAGGTTTCCATTTCACTAATTTGGAGAATAGTGGTAGAGGTGATAAGATGTCATACTTTGAATGTAAAGCCCAGTGAATTTGATCAAATGCGAGATAAATGAAATAAGAGAAAAATGGGCATCAGTAATACTCCCAGTGGTTGATGTCTCCCAAGTGGATAGGACTGCCAGTCTAATCAGTGGGTTGGAAGAGATTCAGAAAAGCAGATTTAGAGAAGAAAATTTCAAATCCAGTTTGGGGCAGGGTATATTTTATATGCCTGCATAGTATTTAGACAAGTATTCTGGGCAAGCAGTAGGATATGAAAATAGAGTTCAGCTGGAGATGCGTATTTTGGAGTCATTTGTATACTAAGTGGATTTATTCCATGGGCCTATGGAACTTGCCACTAAAGGCAAGATGAAAATTCCCAGCACTTAGCACTGCACAACCTGTCGTTTAGAAGTTGGGATGGTGGTGAGATAGATACTCATGAAAGAAATGAAATAAGAGATAACAAAATTGAAAGCAAATCAAGGGTGTGATGTTCTGGGACAATGTACTTTTCTCATAAGGGACAGGTGAGGGCTACACCAAGATTCTGGTTAGCCAGAAAGACTTGGTAAAAGCAGTCTTCGTGTAACTTTGAAATTAAAGGCCCAAGAATGTTTCAAAGAAGAAGAAGAAGAAGAAGAAACAAAACAAACAACAAGAGCAGAAATAGAATACTAAGTAAGGAAGATTCATTTAAGGTAAAAATTTCCCTCCTCATTAGCAAAGAGCTGATTACGTGTAAGCTCTGAGCGGTGGAGAATTATTTTAAGGTGTGTGACTTTTGTTTATGCTGCATTTGTTTAACTCTGTGAAGCTGTGATTCTTTGGCTATCTAAAACACCTGATGGTCTAATAAAGAGCTGAAAGGCCAATAGCAAGGCAGGAGAAAGGATAGGCGGGGCTGGCAGACAGAGAGAATAAATAGAAGGAGAAACGAGGAGAAGGGAGGAGCAAGAAACGAGAGAACAAGGACAGGAGGACATCAGGGACCAGCCAACCAATCAGCCATGGGGTAAGAAGGAAAGTAAGATATACAGAAATAAGAAAGATAAAAGATGGGATAATTAAGTATATCTGATAAGAAACAAGTCAAGCTAAGGCTAGGCATTCATAGTTAATAGTAAGCCGCCGTGTGTGTGATTTATTTGGGAGCTTGGTGGTTGCCCCTACCCACCCCCCCCCCAAAAAAAAAAGCCAAAAGAGTGAAACATCACCCAACAGTCATGAGTATTTGGTACGGTTACATGGTTCTCGGGTGAAGTGCTTTCCAAATTCTTTGTTGGCTAAAGCAGAGCTGGGTTTTAAAATGCATCTGTCCAAACTAGCAAGGAAGGCATTCAGTCTGCAAAAGGTGCGTGTACACCCTGGCTTCTTTTGAATCAGCTCAGTGCTTACGTGGGGCTTCTTAACATACTATCAAGAGCTAGTAGTAGTGGGTAAGGGTTATAATTCCGCATCAAATATCCATCAATTTTTATCATTTACCCATTGTGCTGGTTAACATTTGCCAACTTGACGCCAACTAGTTCAACTGTAAAAAGGCACATTATGTGATTTGCCTTTATTATGACCTGTGGGACATTGTCTCTATTGATAATTCATGTGGGTGAACTTTAGCCTCGCCCTGGGTGGTACCACCTTTCGGGCAGTTGGTCTTGGGTTGTGTAAGAAAGCTGGCTGAGCAGGAGCATGGCAGGAAGACAGTAAAACAGCATTCTTCCTCGATGGTCCCTATTTTTGTTCCTGCCCTGACTTCTTGCAGAGTTGAACCAGAAGTATGTGATGAACAAGCCCCCTCTTATCCTAAGCTGATTTTTGGCCATCGTGTTTATCACAGTAACAGGAAGCAAAGTAGAGCAACAAGTCATAAGTCTGAGAGGTGGGCATTTGAACAGGCACTGATAGATACTGTAGCTTAGAGAAAACTGCTGTCCTTTTGAAAACTGGGGAGACCCTGGCTTTTTAACAATTCTTTTTTTCATGTAGAGAGAATTTTAAAAACCAAAGGACAAGAATGTGAAATGATTTTGCAGACAGGATGCCCCTATAAGATGAAAAGGCTGCTTTCCCCAAAGACTCCTATGTGGTCCGACACTATGCTCTTCCGTTTATCCTCCCTTCTCTTTCAAAGTGGGAGACCAAGCATGACATCTCTGGGGCCTTGCGTAGTTCTGAGAAGCTTGGTATCTTCACCATGACCAGTCTCTCCTGACTTTCCTCCTGAGTGCCAGTGGTTCTCCCTCCCTGTCGCCGGTGGAGTGGGGGGACTTACTTCATTCGGAAGGAAGCAAGGTGCAGTGTGAGGTCACCCTTTGGTTCCTGCTCAACATTAATCTTTAATTCTCAGAAACATTTCAGAAATGTTTCCTAAACATTTACAAGAAACAAGAGGTATTTTGATAGGCTTATAAACTTTATTTGCTTTTCACAAATACTGGAGTTACGGCTTTATTATAGTAATAGGAATTACATGTTGTGCTATAAAGGCAAAGGGCAGAATAGTTCAGGGATAGCTGTGACTCTAATTAGGACTTCAGAGCATCGAGGAGTGTAGGGACAGTAACACTGTACAACCCATGGCTGAATCCTTTAAAAACTCTTGAGCTACTCGAGTTCCATTTTATTTAATAGAAGCCCTTTATGGAAAACTTAGAGTACATTGGGTTCATTAGCAACATTTGCTGGTTTCCATGAAGAGCAGATGGATCTACTGGGAAGGTCAAAGAGCAAGTATGACTGGATGCCCAGTCTCCAAATCCTACTATCACGTATGAATGCAACAGTGAAATAATGCACTGGTAGGTAGGAGCCCTTACGAACCCATCAATCCCTCCCTAAGAAAACTCAATAGCCAGGGACTGAGATTTAAAGATTTGGGGGCGAGGGTACTTCACGCTTAAAACATAACAAAAGAGCCATGCACCTCCAGGAAAATTTTTGGCATAGGAACTATTTAAGTCAAGAGTACGCAAGGCTGGGGCTTGCAGCTCATGGTAGAGTGCTTGTCTCTCACTTAAGGAAGCTGAACATCATCAACTTCATGGCACTAAAAATCAAATAAATAATATTAAGGATGAGAAGGAGGAAGAAAACATAAAAATAGAGATTGAAAGCTGGTAGTTTAAAAAATTAATTCATAATTTTTAGAAGCATCTTGCTGCTGAAAACCCCTTAAAAATCACACTGGACATATAGCTATCCTCTTGGCTAAGGGAAGTAGACCAAATTGCCGGGGAGAAAATTGGGATCTTGGGGGTGGGGTGGGATGGGGGTAAGGGGAGATGGGGAGACAAAAGTGAGAAGGGAAGGAGGGGGGGCTTGGGGAAACAGGAGGATTGGGATAAAGGAAGGGTGGATAGGGGAGCA
The DNA here is from genome assembly GCF_018167655.1 of Microtus oregoni. NCBI lineage: Eukaryota > Metazoa > Chordata > Mammalia > Rodentia > Cricetidae > Microtus > Microtus oregoni. The sequence continues at coordinate 8,386,811 of NW_024543834.1, read as the reverse complement.
CGGAACCACAATTCTTAGTTAAGGGAGCCACTTTAGGGTGGGCAAGAGACTTGACCCTAGAGGGGCTCCCAAGTGCCCAAGATGAGGTTCCCATTTAGTTCTTGGGCAGCTGAGGATAGGGAACCTGAAATGACCCTATCCTAGAGCAATACTGACGAATATCTTGCATATCATCATAGAACCTTCGTCTGGTGATGGATAGAGATAGAGACAGAGACCCACACTGGAGCACTGGACTGAGCTCCCAAGGTCCCAATGAGGAGCAGAAGGAGGGAGAACATGAGCAAAGAAGTCGGGACCACGAGGGGTGCACCCACCCACTGAGACAGTGGAGCTGATCTACTGGGAGCTCACCAAGGCCAGCTGGACTGTGACCGAAAAAGCATGGGATAAAACCGGACTCTCTGAACATGGCGAACAATGAGGGCTGATGAGACGCCAAGGACAATGGCACGGGGTTTTGATCCTACTTAATGTGCTGGCTTTGTGGGAGCCTAGCCAGTTTGGATGTTCACCTTCCTAGATATGGACGGAGGGGGGAGGACCTAGGACTTACCACATGGGCAGGGAACCCGGACTGCTCTGTGGACTGGAGAGGGAGGGGGAGAGGAGTGGGGGGAGGGGGAGAAAAGTGGGAGGAGGGGGAGGGAAATGGGAGGCTGGGAGGAGGTGGAAACTTGTTTTTTGTTTGTTTTTTTTTTGTCTCCTTTTCTCAATAAAAAAAAAATTAAAAAAAAGAATATACATTTTAAATGAAAAAAAAATCACACTGGGAAGCCCCAATCCACCATTTCATTTATAATCCTTGATTTTTTTAAATTGACTTTGTTTCTTGAGACAGGGTTTCTCTATGTAACCACCACACCTGGAACTCACTCTTGTAGACCAGGCTGGCCTTAAACTCACAGAGATCTGCCTGCCTCTGCCTGCCAAGAACTGGGATTGAAGGTGTGCGCTGCTGCCACTACCCAGTTTTTTAATTAATTTTTAAGTGTTAGTTCTTTGAGAATTTCTTACATGTTTTGTTCATATTCACTCCCCAACTTTTCCCAGATATATGCCCTTCCCTACCACCTAATTTTGTGTCCTTTTTTATTCTCTCTCTTTCCTTGAAGTCCAATTTATGCTGTCAAAATATTCTTGGCTATGTGGTCATCTTACACTGAAGCATGGTCAACTGTCTGGAGCTACATGCCTTATAGAAAACTGTTTATTTCTCACCCATAAACTGACCATTGCTAATAGCTCCACCACTAGGGGTGGGATAGTGTTCCCAAATCCCCTTTCTGTGCAGCTATTTGGTTTAGCTTGGGTTGCACGAGCTTTGTCTATGCTGTTACAAACTCCCTGGCTTCGTATGGCTTCCCTGTTGCGTTCAGAAGACAAGGTTTCTTTTTAGACACCAACTATTCATGGTTCTTAAACCCTTTTCATCCCCTCTTTACAATAACCCCTGAGCATTGGGAGAGAGGGAAAAGTACATATGATCCTTTTAGGTCTGAGCCTTCTACAGTTTCTTATTCTCTGCATTTTTTTCCAGGCATGAGCCTCTGTGATACTCACAATCTACTGCAAATAAAAGCTTCTCAGAGGAGGGCTATGTGTATGTGTGTGTGTGTGTATGCTTCTATAGTAGTTGGTTTGTAAGATTTTTAAAAATTGGTATCAAAAAACTTTGCATGGATCTGGAGAGATGGCTTGGTAATTAAGAATACTTGCTCCTCTAGCGGAAGACCTGGGTTCGATGCCCAGCACTCCCAGAGCAGCTTACATCCATCTGCACTTTGATTTCCAAGGTATCCAATGACCTCTGCTGCCTCTATACCAGGTACACATGGAGTACACATATGTACATTCATGCAAAATAGTCTTACACATAAATTATTTGCAAAAGTATAAGTATAGAAAGCCTTCTTATATATCTTAGCTACCTCTTTAGCTTAAATGCATTGTGCTAGGAGGAAGTTCAAAATCCAAGGCAATTATCTAGAGGAGTGTGGAAAAAAAAACATGACACCCTTACAGATGAGCCTCTGTTTAGAATGGTTGTCATCAACATTGTCACCATCATCGTCAAAGGAAAATACATGCAAGCCATAATGCGCATTCAAACACTAGTAGAAAAAGTCACAGTAAGATAGGGTGTGAAACTGCATGCTAATGTGTGTGTGCTAGAAACTAGGAAAGATGAGGTTATTGGGAATAGAAGACATAAGCACTTAATTCTAACTAAGGTTAAAGCTAATTGGTAGAATGTTGCCAAGTTTCAAGAAGACCCCTGGGCCCCTGTAGGCAGTGCTATTTGGATGGAAAATTTAGGAGGGAATAAATCACTAGGGGTCATCCTTGAGAGTTTAAAAGCTTGCCCAACTTCCACTTTGCTCTCTGCCCATATTTGACATTGAAAATGGTGTTGAATATCTCGGTTTCCTGCTCTGGCCACCACCACTTTCTTCCCTGATTAGGCTGGCCTGTAGGTGTGTTTGTATGGTAGTCTCTTTATTATGTCAATTGGTGTGAAAGGAAGGATCTGTCTAAAAGTAGGTGTCATCATTCCCTGGGTTTGGGTCCTGGACACAACACACACACACATGCACATGTTCTCTCTCTCCCTCTCCTTCTCCCTCTCCCTCCCTCCCTCCCTCCCTCCCTCCCTCTCTCCCTCCCCCTCTCCCTCCCTCCCCCTCCCTCCCTCCCCCTCTCCCTCCCTCCCCCTCTCCCTCTCCCTCCCCCTCTCCCCCTCCCTCCCCCTCCCTCCTTCCCTCCCCTTCTTCCCCTCTCCCCTCCCTTCCCCTCCCTCCCTCCCCTTCTCCCTCCCTCCCCTTCTCCCTCCCTCCCCCCTCCCTCCCTCCCTCCCTCCCTCCCTGTCTCAGTGTGTGTTAGTAGTAGATAAGCTGAGTTATAAGCACACATGCATTCATTCTGCTTCTACTTTTGACTGTGGGTTTAGGTTCCTGCCCCCTTCACTTCACTTTCCCACAGTGATTGACTAAAACTTGAAACCGTGAGCTAAGTAAATCTTTCTCCCTTAAGTCAGGTGCTTTTGTTTGAGCATTGTATCAAAGCACCAGGAAATAAAACGAAGACAAAATGTAATGGATAATAGCTAGTCGGGGGAAAAAAAATCCTCTGTTCGGAACTAGAGTTTTTTACCTAACAAAATGATATATTGTTAGACCACAACTTTCTTATGCATAAATTATTCATCCCCATTTCTGAATGCTTCCTTGGAGCTTGGCTTCCGAAGAAGCCTCGCCACTTTGTTGCAGACCGGCAACTGCTCTTTGCTCCTCCAGGGCTGCTTCTCTGCTCTTTGGAGAGTCCTGTTTCTCTTTCATTTTGTTTTGGGTTAAAGAAAGTTCTTCAGAAAGACACGAGGGCAGGAGCTTCCGAGTTGTTGATTGGATGGTGAAACAGAAATAATGATAGCCTCTACCCCAGGAGACTTTAATACAGGAAAAGAGTGGGTTCTGTTTGGGGCTTGGTGGGTAAAGCAGAGAGGGTCGAACCTTTGCATCTTGAGTTCTGTTGCTGCTTGGAATCTCCCTCCACTCCCCAAGGCTTTCCGTGCTGGATTTTATAGGATTACAGTTGAGTTCATAGCTCAAGCTCAGCCAGAAACAATCCTGTCTGTATCCCCTTGAGCCACAATGTTGTCTTACCATGAAGAGTGGGAGCTGCAACCCTCAGGGCTGTTAGCTGCTCTAACTTTTGAGTGGATAGCCCGTGAAATGTTCGAGAAGACCTGAAACCCTCCTCCCAGGGCGGATATCACCTTCTTCCTTTGGATTTTATATAGAACCTGATCCTCTTTGCCCAAATGCAGCCAAATAAACAGGCGTCTCAGAGGAACCCGATGGCTCAGCTGTGGAAGTCCCACAGCGAGGTCTGGTTTTGATGTATTGCTGAAGGATACGATCATGGCTGGAGAGCTGGATGGCTTTTGCCAGTTTGAGAGAGAGGTCATGTTTTTAATTTAACTTAATTTCCTACACCAAAGAAAATGTTCAATAGGATATTCGACTTTTGCACCTTTAATGAGACCAGATGCTCTGGGGCCTGCAGCCACGAAGAGAAAACAGATTTTCTCGTTTACACTTCTGCTTCGTGCATTTTCTAAACCGGGCATGCGCAGCTCCGAAAGGATGCCGGTCTCATTTTGCGATGCCCTTTCTCTTTTCCTGTCTACTCTTGCTTCCTTCCTCTTTCCTTCATTGCTTGCCTCCTTCCTCCCTCCGCCCTTTCCTCCCCATTCTGCTCTTTCCTTAGTGTTGCCATCTTTTTATTCTTTGAAAGCTTCATTGTGTATACAATGCGTCTTAATCATATCCATTCCCCTTAGTGTTATCTTTGATTGTGTTTTTATAAGCAAATCAGTGTGCTTGGAGATTTACAGCCATATATTTAATTTTCCCTTTATAGATGATATAATATTTGGTGAGATGGAAAAGTCTAGGACATATCTTTCTGTAAATTGATATGCCGAAGAACATAATGATTAAAACTCTGATATTGAAAGTAGATTATCTGAGTTTAAGTTCAGGTTTTAGATAGTTAAATGGAGTGATCTGGAAAAAGTTAAACATTTTGATGAGTGATCTGTGTTGGTTGAAGTTGCAGGTTGAATTCTAGTTCTGCTGATGGCCATATGCAAATGAAGGGGAGTAGTAGGTTATAGTTTATGAAATAGTAAATACCTGGTTTCTGTTCCTGTGCAAACATTTGCACACTCCAATTCTGATATTGCAATCTTCATTATAAAACGAGGCCTGGTGGGGAGACTATGAAAGCGGAACCCTTAAAGAGGTTTTGTGGTCTTTATAAAACACAACAGTTCTGAAGGGCGTTATTATAACCTTCTGGCCTGCATCTCTAAAGACAACCATCCACTGGATGTAACTGTGTTGCATTCTAACTTTGGACTTCCCATCCTTGGAACCATGAGGAATTTCTTATTATTGGTAAGTCATTTTGTGAGTACAGCCTGAACATTCAGTTACGGCAACTCTGCTTGCGTCTCAGACATACAGACTCAACTTTACGCTCGGCTGCTTTTAAAGTTTACTGTAACCCAACTATTCCTGGTTGGTAGGATAGAGAGCGCTTCCATTTCTGAATTTCTCCCCCAATATTTTACATCAAAATTTCCACAAAGTAGTGAGTGTAAAGTATCATACATTGTCTTAACTAGGGTTTTTCATTTCTGATGACATTGGGCAACTTAAAATAGGCATATAGTTTTTGAGTCTCTCTTAGGTAAAATTCTTGCTAGTTAATTAATTTTATTTTGCCTAATTCTCCTCTTACAAACCCCTACTTATCCCAGTTATTAATTGAGAAAATGGTCCTTACAGCTTCATGCTCTGTGATTCAAAAACTGATATTTTGATGGAAATAGCTCTGTTTGGTTTTTCACACAAACTCCATGTGGTTTTTCTTTTTCCAACAGTCTGCTTCTGTGCTTTAGGGATTGATGTTCCCTCAAGACACTGTCCTTTAGGCTAACATGCAAGGATAGCATAGGAAAGACCCTTCCCAGCAGAGCTCAGGAGAATTTTCTGAATTTATTTGATTATTTTAAAATTTAATTGCCAGTTAAAATGAATACACTTCAGTTAAAATTATATATGCCACAAAGGAATGAAGCTTAACAGGTACACCTTTTCCTGTTTCTTCACATCAAATATATGATCATAATTGATTTTCCACAGTTAATAAGATATAATCCATTGCTACATTCTATCTCATGAGTTTCTTCAGATCAATGATAAAAAATAAAACAAAAACCATAAACAAATTAAAAAAACCCTTCAAATTAAATGAAGCCAGCAGGCAAATGACCAACTAATTACTACTTCCACCACCAACAAAACCCAAACTCATTCTTTCACAATTAATGTCTTACTTTACTGTTTGGGTCAGGCACTATCATAAAACTTACTAAAATTTTGTGTACAATTGTCTTGTCTCTTTTAAAATATTTTTTTCTCTTTTTTTCCTCCTTCCCTTCCTGCCTCCATCCTTTCCTTCCTTCTCTCTTAACAGAGCAATGATTTCTTGATTACAGGGAATAATAGAACATGAAAAGTCTTGGGGTATGTCAATTGATTAACTAATGCTCTGACATCTTCCAGGGGTCAATCAAGATTCAGACATCTCTTCACAGCACTTTGACCTTGGAGGGTTTCATCCTGCCTTAGAGAAACCTATAAGACACACGAAGTGTCTTTCTTCAGCTACCTTCAGACTTCAGAACAAAGTTAGGGGTCAGATCAGAAAGTTATACCAAATCCTTAGAAGAAGGGATTATTATTTTTTTTTTACAGGGTTGACTTAGATAGAGGTAGAGTAAGCAAGATTTATGAGTCTGTTGGTTGAATACGGTGAGCCAAATGTTTGAGAAATACAGGTTTGTATCATTACATTCCCTATTTATTTTAGTATTGGAAATTGAACCAGGGTGCTTGTGCATGCCAGGCAAGTTCCCTATCACTTAGCTACCCTCATAGCCTTCTTTAGTTTCATGGTATAAATTTTTTTGGTGTTCTATTGAACACATTCAAGGCTTCAAAGAGATGTTGGTGCCCAACTGCCCTCTTTAGCCAACAAAGCTGGCTTACCTCTTGATTAATTACTTGTCTGTTTGTGTAAAAGTACCTGATGAATGCAATTGGAAGAAGGGAGGGTTTATCCTGACCTATAGTTGCAGGAGATGCAGTCCACCACATGAAAGGTATGGCGACAGGAGTAGGATTGGCTGCTCACAGTGCCCCCACAGTGGGGAAACACTCATCTTTATTCAGCTCAGGATCAGAGCCCTTGAATGCTGCCACCCATATTTAGGGTAAGGATTACCACTTCAGTTAACCAAGTATATAGTTTATCCCTCACAAATATGACCAGAGATTTTTTTCTCACTGTGATACTAAATGGCATCAGATTGACAAAGTTAACCAACATACATTTATGCTACACATTTTTGCCTCCAGTTAAAATGCCATCTAAGCACCAAGCTTTAACATTTAAAAGAGAATTAAGTAGAAGTAAAATTAAAACATAGGTGATTCTATCTATCTACTATCTACCTGTCAATTATTATCTATCTGTCTGTCTATCATCTGTCAACCATCTAGCTATCATCCACTATCTATCATTTATCAATCAGTCATTCTATCTATCTATCTATCTATCTATCTATCTATCTATCTATCTATCATTTATCAACCAATCGATCTATCCACAAAAACCTTGATTGGTTAGTGCTCCCCACTGTGGAGTCATTACCTAAAATGTATAAAGCATAACAAGAGTTTATCCTTAAATTGATTGGAGGTATTTGCATGATATCCAAGATGAACAAGATATAAGCATTAAAAACTTACATATGTGAATCCTCCATGATTTAACTCTTGCCAAATCATGTATCAACTTCTCCTTCATTCCCTACTTCACCGTCTACCAGCTATTCCACCCTAATCCCACCATCACTTATCAACTCTTGTTCTCAAGTGCTTATGACTCTCTGTCACATGGTACTGTGTAGTCTATCCCCACTCCTTAGATCTCCTCATATTCCTGAAGGAAAAGTAAGGCACATGATTTTGGATAACTTATTGACTAGGATTTTTGATTTTTGTCTATGTACTAGAGAGTACCTAGCAGCTAGGTGAATGCTTCTGGGCTTAAAATGAGCAACATCTGGAGAGCTTTAGCACCCATACACGCCAGGACCCTGTTCTTAGTGAATATGGAGGACGGTTGGAGAAATTTTCCTTATAACAATATACTAATGTGGTTAGTTTGTGGCCTTTAATTTGCTTACCATTCTTATTGATGGAACTTCAAAAATCAGTAGAATTTATTTACATGCCTGTTAGAACATGCAGTTGTCTTGTGGTTCCTAGTTAAGTAATATATTGTTAATAAAATTTCAAATCCCTTGTTATTTCTCAATAAGTTATTGACTCTCTCTGGGCCAGCTGCTGGCCTTATTCTTACTCATCGGTAGTCAGTTCACATGGTGGGCAGGAGGCATATGTTGACTGGAAAGAACGAGAAGGAAGACCATGATCCGTGGGGGAAAGCTCACAGCATGGAGGCTTCACCCTTCACACCCTTATGCCACATTTTATCCAAACTCAGGAAAGTGCTCCCTCTCACTTCCTGTTGCAACCCACTGGCAGCCTGGGGACCACCCTGTCTTAGGCTGAGAAGTGAGAAATTCTGAAGGCAATCGAACACTGTAAATTTCCGCAGCAGTTCCACAGAAAGCTGTTGGGCACAGATGTTTCTGTAATTGTGATATGCTGGGAACATTCTCTAGGCTCCGAGCGCAGAGGGCCTGCGTCTCATTCTCCACCTGGGTGCCTCAGTGGGCGAATCGCTGCTACAGCAAGGCTGTAATGGGAACCACGTGGCAACATGTGGCTGCCTTAAAAGAACTGAGCAAGATTCATGTCGCAGATCTGGTCCCTCCTTCTGTCTTTCTCCAGCTAGTTCCCATCAGAGTTGGCTTTGGTGATGGCAGTCCCCTCAGCTCATTCCAAATGTGGGGGGTGGGAGAGGCTGGGGTTTGTTCATGGCTCTTTGTTGAGATGGGAGTAGACTCTCGTGTTTTATTCTGGGTGGAGCTATAAAGGCCTTCCAGCTGTTCATGGATGAGTTTTAAGAGAAGCAACAGGAAAAGGCTTTGGGACTATGAAAGGCTATGACTATTTCAATTGACCTCCACGCAAGGTAGGTCATGGCATTGATTTAAAAATTGGCAGAAGGATTTCGAAACTGTGACATAGTCCCTGTAAATGGATATTTTTCTTTTAGGGTATAATATTGCTGCTTTAGCTGGAGATAGCCTCGTTTGCTTCAATGCTCTTCCTGTCCATGGTAACGTGAGGGGAGCTATGAATAGCACAGGGGAAACATCTGCCACTTTTGAAAAGCTGATGACAAGCGCAGTGAACCTGGAACACTTTTCACAACTGTTTCCTGCTAGAGGGCTTTAACCTGGGCAGCCAGTATTAGCCCAGGACACAAGAGGACAAAGGATGACGGATGCGGAAGCACAGAAGTGGGTATAGGACACGGTGTGGCATTAGACACGGACAACATTCTGGGGTTAGTTTGCAGCTCAGAAGACTCTGGGTGTTTCCTGCTTAAAACTGTCAGTGGCGCCACGGAGCAAACACTCTTCAGCTTTGTTTCGTGAGGTATTTGCTTAACGTAAATTCTAGAAAGACTTGTATTTATGAGCCTTCATTATAGCCTTTATGTCTCACTTCTCTGTGTGTATCACTATCTCCATTGTGAGAAATGCAGGTTTAGGGTAACTAGTAGTTATTTACAAATTTATCAAGGATGCAGGTGAAGTACTCACTTTCAGTTGTAACTTCCTTGTAGAATACATTGCACACTAAAATAGTCAGATCTTCCTTCTGAGTTCACATAACAATAACAATGTGTATTATTATTATTGTGACTATTACAGTCTATATTATTATTACCACATTGCATTCACAGTCTAGAAGCAGAAACAATAAAACCAAAAAACAAAGTTAAAATCTATGATTAACTAACTCAACCTTCAAACAAACAGGTAAAAAGAACAATAAAAGAATAGTTTTCGGCCTAGAGATTAATCTACATTATAACACCCTGCAGTCAATAAAATAGTTCTTTTGAAAACTTTCCATTAAAAATCTAAAAGGAGTACTTTCCATAACCCAATGTCTTAGTTATTTTTGTATTTCTGTGAAAAGACACCATGGCCAAGACAACTTATAAAGGAAGACATTTAATTGGGGCTTGCCTATTGTTTCGGAGGATTAGCTCATGATCATCATTGTAGGAAGCATTGCCAGAGGCAGGTAGGTATGACCCTGAAGCAGGAGCTGAGAACTTACATCTAATCTACAAGCAGGAGGCAAGCGTGAAATTGGGTCTGGCCTCAGCTATTGAAACCTCAAAGCTCATCCCAGGTGACACACCCCCTCCAATAAGACCACACCTCCTAATCCTTCCCAATATAGTTCCACCAACTAGGGATTGAGGATTCAATTATTTGAGCCCATGGAGGTCATTTTCATTAAATCCACCATACTTATGAAATAATGGGTAAGATTAAAAACAAAGAAAAACTTCTGGGGCAAAAGGGGCAAATCCAGATATAGTGTTAGAAATAATGAGCAAGTCCAATAAATTTGCTGGATCTCAGATTAACTTAAATATATTCAATGTTATTTGTGGAAGGAGTGACCAATGGTCAGGTAAAAAAAAGCTATAAAATGTGGATTAAAAGCTTTCAAATTTCTAAAAATATTCCACATCTCTGAGTTAACTTAAACAATTATATAAAAGATTTATAGAAAATATTTAAATTGTGTTAAAGCATAAAGATGTTGGTAGTAGCTCTATTCCCAATAGCCAGAACTTGAAAACAACCTAGATGCCTCTCAACTGAAGAATGGATAAGGAAAATGTACATTTACAGAAAAGAGTATTCACTCTTAAAAGAATGACATCAGAAAATTTGAAGGTAAATGGATGGAACTAGAAAAAAAAATCATACTAAGTGAGGTATCACAGACCTAGAAAGACAAACATGGTGTGTACTCACTTGTAGGTGGATATTAGCTGTAAAATAAAGAATAACTATGCTTCAATCCACAGACTCAGAGAGACTAAGTTAACAAGGAGGGTTCAAGTGAGAGATGCCTGAATCTCCCTGGGGAGGGGAAATAGAAGAGATTCCATGAGAAAACTGTGGGCGGGTGGGGATGGGAACATGAGAGATCAGGTTGCAGGGGCTGGAGAGAGAGACTACTGAAAAGGGGGTATATTTCTGGGTCAGGTAAAATCCTGGTGCAAGGAATCTCCCAGGAATCTACACGGATGACCTCAGTTAAGACTTCAGCAATAGTGCTTGATATATAGACTGAATTGAACATCTCCTGTGACCAGATCGGTGTTTAGTCCAATTGTCATCAGAGATGCTTCATCCAGCAATTGATGGAGGCAGATGTAGACTCAAAGTCAAACATTAGGCAGAGCTTGGGGATTTCTGCAGAAGAGGGGAAGAAAAACTGTAAGAGTCAGAGGGGTCAAGGGTACCACAAGAAAAGCCACAGAATCGACTAACCTGAGCTTATAGAGGCTTAAAGACACTTAACTGACAACCAGGGATCCTGCATGGGACTGACCTAGGTACTCTGCATATGTTACGTAGCTTGGTTCCCCTGTGGGACTCCTAACCCTGGGAGCAGGGGCTGTCTCTGATTCTTTTCCTGGCTTTGGGGACCCTTCTCCTCATACTGGGTCACCTTTCCCAACCTTAATACATGGGGAGGTACTTAGTCTTACTGCAACTTGATATCCATGGGAAATCTACCCTTTTCTAAACAGAAATGGAGGAGGAGTGGATGGGGGGTAGGAACAGAGGAGGAAGTGGGTGGGGGGAGAGTGGAAGGAGAGTAGGGAGGGGAAACTGCACCTGGGGTGTAAAAAATATCCTTCTGGAGGCCTGGACAACGTGCACAGGTCCAGTTGCACAAAGAAAGTAGGGTTCAGACAGCCCCTAGAAAAAGGCTGTTGATCATACATGATTACAGTCTAGAAGCAGACACCCCTCCAAAAATCACCCAGCAAAGAACAGATTTAAAATCTATGATTACCTAACTCAACCTTCAAACAAGCAAACAAAAACAGCAACAGAAGAATAATTTTCTGCCTAGAGATTAAGACAGGCTAGAGAGTGTTCGTATTTGATCTTTTGATAAATTTTATTTACTTATATGTTTGTTTAGTATATGTGTCTTCCCCCCTCCCCCCGAGACAGGGTTTCTCTGTGTAGTGCTGGCTGACGTGGAACTCATTTTGTATACCAGGCTGTCTTTGAACTCAGAGATTTGTGTGCCTCTTCATCCCAAGTGCTGGGATTAAAGGTATACAGCACACCTGCCTGACTGTGTATGTGTCTGTATGCACCTGTGTGTAGATGTGTGTTCAGGAGCATGCTTGAACCTGGGGCTCCTGCTTTCTAGGCTAGACTATAAGCCAGAACTATGTCTGCACTCTAAGGTTCATCACACAATGCTTACCTAAGTTCGTGGGCAACCTAAGATACGACATGATAGAATTGATGTTGTAGAAAATGTTGGAGGCACCATGGTTCAAATGAGAATGAGATTCCCTAGCTGCTACTTAATTTGAAGTTCTGAATTTGGATTGACTCCTTTGGTTTGATAAAACACTGGATAATTCTGGATAGAGGGAATTCCAACAAAAAGAAAATGGACCTACCGATGATTAGGATATGTGAGAGACTTCAGTAGCGAAGAAAAGTCACACATGAGCATGCCAATGGACTCCACTATGAATAGTCTATAGATGGCTATCCCACAGGCAGACTCACAGTCCAGCCTTAACCTCCCAGTCATTTGCTTAGTTGTGCCTGTTGGGGAGCTTTGTGCTTGATGTTAGGAGACACCTGGCCAGTGGTGTTGCCTTACATTGCTTAAGCCCTGCTGTAGCAGAGTCAGGGAACAAACTGGAAGAGCACCTCTGGAGGAATCATCTTACTCTTCTTGAAGCAAAAGGCTTCACCTTGAAGGGACCTCTCTGGTGCTCTTGGGTCTACTTGCTGCCCTCTTGTTTATCATTCCCATTAAAGACAACATAGATGAGTGGTTGTGTAATCATCAATAACATCATAATCAATTCCAACTCCAGGTCAATCTCTAAATTAATCTTTGCTTCAGCTTATAAAGATCTCCACTAGGAAGGGGTGTGGACTCTTTCCCTCCTTTGCTAAATCATGCCAGCAGTGACCACTTCGCCGTCATTACACTGCTTGATATTGGGCATCAGGCAGTAAGGAAGAGAAAGGAATTCTGGGATTCCTCAAATTCTGGGAGAAAGTATCAGATGGAATTGAAAGGTATTTTCATTTTGCACGCTGTGGGAAAAGCTACAGGACTTTCTTCCTCTCTTGAAAGCATCTATTTTTGCCTCTTATCATGACCCTTTTTGGGTCAGGACTTAGGTAGAGAGTTGAAGTGTGCCCTGCAAATCATATTCTGAATTAAGTGATAGTAAGTAGCCCTGGGTTAGTGTTCAAGAGGGGAAGATGATAGGAATCTTGTGAGTGAATGAAGATAGATGGCTTTTTCAAGAAGTGACTAGAAATCCCAGGAGTCTGGTCTCAAAGGGGGAAGAGGCACCAATATTTTTTGAGAGTATGAAGACTATAATGTCGTGTTGTCATGTGTCTGTGCATGTGTGTACACATGTGCACCCATGTACATTTGTGCGGACGCGTGGTGTGTTCGTGTGTGTGTGCATGCAGAAGATAAAGACTGAAGTTACGTGTCTTTCTACCAGTTTTTTGATATATTTTGTTTGAGTTAAAGTCTCTCACTGAATCTAAGTTAGACTTAGCTGGCCAGCAAGTCCCTAGGATCCTTATGTCTTTACCTCTCCAGCACCGAAATTATAGGCATGTGTTCATGTACGTGGCTTCTTATGTGGACACTGGAGGTCTAAGGGCAGGTCTAAGGCTTGTGTGGTAGGTATTTTACTGACTGAACCCCCTCTCCAGAACCTGTGATTTTTTTTCCCATGACTTCAATTTACAAAGCTGGTATTGACACCTTTGAGGGATGGAGCGTGTTGTGCCCCCATTTCAGCTTGGTCCTGTGTAGTGCTTGGTATGGGTGCGTCTATATGGTGTATAGACTTCTGTAGAAGAATTAACTGTATTAATGTGGGAAGAAGGAATTCTAATGATTTTTATGGAGGGGAATAGAAATTTGTACTCAGAAAACCCCAGAGCAAGATCCTCCTTGGACTTTTAGTGTGTATTGCCAGTTCTGCCTAGTTTGTGGCTCAAGCCTTGTGATGGCTACACTCATGCCTACTTGACACAAGCTAGAGTTATCTGAAGGTGGGGGGGGGGAAACACAGCTGAGAAAATACCTCCATAAGGTCCTGCTGTAATGCATTTTCTTAATTTGTGATTGATGGGGAAGGTCCCGACCCATTGTGGGTGGTGCCAACCCTGGGCTGGAGGGCCTGGGTTTTATAAGAATGCAGACTGAGTAAGCCATGGGAAGCAAGTCAGTAAGCAGCACTCCTCCATGGCATCTACATCAGCTCCTGCCTCCAGGTTTCCACCCTGCTTGAGTTTCTGTCTTGACTTCCTTCAATGATGAATGGCAATACAGAAGTATAAGCCAAATAAACCCTTGCCTTCCCAGTTATATTTTGGTCATGGTGTTTCATAGCAGCAATAAAAACCCCGACTAAGACAAGCCTCTAACTTCTTCAGTTCTCAATTTGGTCTCTCTCAGTCTCCATGGAGACAGAAAGAATCTTACTATTGCCTTCTTTCTCCTCCTCCTCACCCCATTCCTTAGCTTTCTGAGAGTCTAGCCTAATGGCAGAGGTACTGGCTGGAGCCATGTTTATTGCCACAACTCTATGGACTGTTAAGGTCCCTGACACTACTAAAAAGCATGTGATTGCCTATTCATCAACACCATTTAAGTGTTTGGTGGTGGGGCCTCTTAAAGGAGCTGCTAGGATTTTGCAGCTAAAACTGAGTCAGGAAGCCTCTCTTAAATGAGATGTGCTTGCCTCTAGCAAGCAGAGCCCCCCTGAGAAAGAGCTGCTATCAATAAGCTGTGCTTAACTCTGTTCTTTTGTGCCTAGAATTCCTTTTCAAACTCTCAGGTTCTATGTGGATGCAATTGTCCATGATGGCACCATTTGTTGACTGAGATTTCTGCCCTGTCCATCCCACAGCCATTCAATTCCAAATAAACACACAGAGGTCTACATAAATTATAAACTGATTGACCTATTAGCTCAGGCTTCTTATTAACTCTTATAACTTATATTAGCTCATAATTTGTCTGTCTTAGCCATGTTGCTTGGTACCTGTTATCAGTGAGGCATTCTCATCTTGCTTCCTCTGCATCTGGGTGACAGCTGCAGACTGACTCTTTTCTCTTCCCAGATTTCTCCTGTTCTCATTGTCCCACCTCTACTTCCTGTCTGATTGCCCCGCCTATACTTCCTGCCAGGCTACTGGCCATTCAGCCTTTTATTAAAATAATACAAGTGACAGGATAAAAGACCATTGTCCCACAGCAGTTATACTTTGTCATTTAAGGAAAAATAGTTGGTAAGCTTAAATAATACCCGTATCCAATAGACTAGATTTGAAGGCACTCTGTCTTCCAGTTTTTTAAAAATAGGACTCAATTCCTTTAGTTCTTATAAGTAAAATTTTCTGTGGAAGGAAATTTAACATTTGCTGATCCTCCTCAGCCCCCCTTCCCTATTTTGATCACGTCTTCTTGCTATTTCAGTTTCTACATTAGTATGCACTTTGGAGTTCACTCCCCTATTAAGAACCTTCTAAAGTGCACTTTAAAGAGGTTAGTCATGTGGGTTAGAACAACAGGATTTAATCCATTTTACAAGCCTTTTTGACACAGTTTAGAAAAGGTAACATTAAGTGTCAGATTGGTTTTTTCATGATTGGGGTTTTCATAGTGCTTATAACCTCAATCGTACTCCTAACATCTGGGAATTTCCACAAAAGACATTTGAAATAAAATTAATCCATCATTTTGGGTTAACGGAGGTAGCCAAGACCTAAGGGATAATTTCTGTTTAATATTAAACTTCACATTTTCCCGTTCTTCCAGGGAAGGCTTTTTATATATCAATACAAAGCAACTACAAAAAGTGAGTCTGAGACAGTTGGCACAACCATAATCTTCTCTTGTCAGTCCTTAACAAAAGGCAGGACTTCTGCTATTACTGTCTTTTCTATTGGCTCTCATAGGTACCATTGTTTGAATTTGGATTTCTGGCAGTATACACAGTATTCTCTTAGTTTGGCTGTGATAGCCATTAAATTTGTTGTTCTTATTACTTTAAAAAGTTAGTGGTACAAGAATTTCTTTTCTGCAATAAATCAAGCAATGGGCCAATTTAATGAATACTCAGGCCATGTTTCAGGGAATCCTGGTATTTTTTGAGTATGTTTCATCTCCCAACAGTCATAGGAGACCTTTGCTTTCTCTATAACTCTCTCTGGGTAGAGGAGCTTGTATTACATACATTCTTCACGTAGAATCTGACTGTCTCAGCTCATGTTCTTGGTTGGGTCATGTTAGATGTGACTAGACATTCTGTTAGCACACTTCCTTTGCATCAATTCCACTTTCTGAACCAATCATTAGGGGCTATTTACTGACAGAAGAAAAAGAAACCATTGAAAAGGCATGTGTACATGGCATATAGTTTCAGCGGATCTTGGTGTTATGACATATAACCCTGGCAGCCTCGCAAAGACATTTTCCCAGCTCGGATCTTTGCACTGTCTCTTTTGGTTGTCCATGACAGGATATACAGATGGTAGATATATGGCGAGACCTTTTTATTATAGTGTGATAGGAAAGGATAAAACAAAGCACCCACATGTCTATAAAGTAGGTGCGCTTCTAAGTATAAGAGAACAGATGTCAGAAATAACCCCTTTAAAATAGTGATAAGAAAGAGACCCAGAGGAGGGCCTTAAATGTCCTATAGGCAAATGGCATCAAATGTACCAGACCTTATATGAAGTAAGGGCAATGGTATGTGTATGAAGGAGTTGATGCTAAAGAGGATACATGACTTGTCACACACAGTACTAGTGAGTGAGAAAGGCTTGACTTGTCCTCAGGTAAGAAAGTCCCCACAGCAGGAAGGGAGGGTATAAGGCAAGAAGTAGCTGAAGTTCTGTTTTCCAGAAAGGCCCATCTCTCTGCTTGGGTTCTTGTGTGCCTTTCAAAGAGTGTTGGGGAAGAATGAGAAAAGAGGCCTTGCAAAAGACTGGAGAAAGCGGGCCCCTTGTGTGGAGTGCGGTTGTAACCTGAGGCTGGCAGATTCCTAGGCACAGGGCTGTGCTTGTGACGGGAGCTGAGCTGATGCTTTCTTTCATAAAAAGGGGCTTAGGTACCAGGTGGTTGTTCATTGCATTTGTTAGTTTCCAGGATTCCGTCTTTGTTACTCAACCTCCTTCTTCAGCTCTGACTCCCTTGCTGGCTTACGCTTCATGTGACTCCCAGAATGACCTCCTAAACTTTTGGTCTCTCAGGTCACTGTTGCTTAAAGCCTTCCAAAGGCTCTTTTGAGCTCTGTGAACTAAGTCTAACTTTAGAATTATACTCAGTCAACTTTCAGCTTATTGTTCATCTACATCCATGTCCTTTTCTTGATGTTTGATGTGCTCAAGCCCCATTGAACCACTTTTCCTTCCCGAACAGGTCATCTGGGATTGATACTCATAGTTTTGCTCTGCCTGGAATACTTTTTGTCGAATTAGCTTGATAATCTTTCAAACTTTATCAATCATACTATTATTTCCATTTTATAGCTAAGAAAACTAAAGGTAATAAAGGAGTAAAAATGTTGTTTTGTGTTCCCACACTGGTAAGATTCGAGATAGGATTTGAACTCTAAGCCAGGACTGTTCATTACCATCCTATTGTGGATCAATGGGCTCTTCTTTGTTCCACACAGTGCAGATCCACCGTCTATTCTATTTCCCTTGATTACTCTTCTTCACACTGCAAGCTACCCTGTGAGACAAGCCACTCTGTGAGGGCTTTATTAAATTCAGTAACACGCCTTAACTATTCATTTTATGGAGTTCTGTGGTTTGCTTGAAAAAAAAATTCAAGTTCTGAAACTCCAATTCTCTATTATCAGTATTTAGAGTTAAGGCTTCCATGAAGTTAATCAATGTTAAGGTCAGAAGAGTTTAACTCTGACCCAGTAGAGTTTTAGAATTTGGATCCTTTCTAACAAGAAACACTAGTTTGCCCTTTGTCTTACCATGTGAGCACCCAGTAAGGTGATGACTTTCTATAAGTCATGAAGAGACCCAACTGAGAAATCAGCATTGCGGGACCTTGAGCCAGAACTTATGACTCGCTGAACTACCAAAAAAATCAAACAAACAAAACACAAAAATCACCCCAAACCAAAACAACAACAACAAAAATACCAAAAAAGAAAACAAAGCCACCCCCTCCAAGAAAAACAAAACCCCACCATCACCAACACCATCAAAAAACAAAGAAAATGGATGTTTGATTCATTTAGTAGTCTAGTGTATGGTATTTTGTTTGGGACTGGCAAAACCTCATTCTTTGATGAATGGGTCTTCCAGAATATGGCCGTCTATACAAACTAGTAGCAATCTATTTTAGTGCCCCTGCATTCCTAACATCTGGCGTGGTGCCCCACTGAATGCCTGGCATGCAGAAGGCTCCTCAGAGGGTTCTCTAGGAATACTTTACTGTACTGCCACCGCCTATGCCCCAGGGTTCCACACCTAAAAACCTAAAGCAATCTCTTCTCTACTCCCTTGTTCACCTGTGCCCTGGGTTCTCGGGGACCTTCTGGAATGGAGGTGGCTCTGCAAACTTTGCACTGGCTGCTGTTTTACTAGTTTTTTTTTTCCTGAGTGCTCCGAAGCCTGCTGTCTCCTCAGGCTCTCATAAAGTAGCTCCCTCCCCATGCTCAGAGACAGCAGCCACCCAGACTGACTCCTTGGGTTGAATTTATGGCAAGGATTCATCAGATTAGGAGGGTTTGGACCTAGTCCTCCTCCCATTTTGTGTGCAGATTGTAGTGCAATGGTAACCTAGTCTTCTTTTCACTGGATGCAGAATGTAGCAGAACAGCCTTATTGTTGCCGCAGCTGTTGAGGGAGGCAATGTGGTCATGCTTGGCATTTTCTGACCTGAGGAGTCACTTACAAACATTTTGATTTAACATTCAATAACTAAAAAACCAAGAAGTTCAATATAAGTAAAGATTTTCAGGTCTCACTTGCATTCAAGGCTACCTCTATGTAAGCTGGGAGCTGACAAACTGTACCAACTTCTATCTGCTGGCTGTTTATCAGGATGAAGACACATGGGGGGTTTGGTTCACACTCTGCTTTCTCCTCTAAGACTGAACTAGTCCCATCCTGCTCTGAAAAGCACTCATTTTTCCGCTGCTGGAAGGCCAGATTTCACAGTGGTTCTTCGAAAATCTCTCCTTATCAGATTTTATACTTCACAGAAAGCTTTATAATAAGTTGAAAGTTTTTATTATTTTTTTTTTGCATCCACTGGCCTTTGTTTTGTCATTTTGGGTCACAAGCAAATAACAAGCATCTCCCCAATCTTTTTCATAGAGACTTTTCTTCATTTTTATAGATGGCAGTGGGTTTAATCCATGAAGCATTCGTCAAGGGACTGCGTTTCTGTGCACAGTGGCTCTTGGGTGAGGTGAACACAGAGTAATCGAATGAGATTTGTGAAGCTGTGCACTGCAAAATTTGAGAAATTTCTTTACCAGAGAACACAGTCTGTCAGTTATAAGGAACTGTCCTGCATGGACATCATACTGTTCCTCTCATTGAGCTACTTACAGATCACTTAGAGGTCTTCCAGTTTTTACCTGGATGGACTTGCTTGGTTCTTTTTCAGTTATAGCCCCTTAGACAGGGAAAGCTTTCCATTCCTATCTTCATTTTAATCTGTCGAGGGCATTTGTCTGTTTTGAAACCCTTTAAATCTGTTGAGGGCATTTGTCTGTTTTGAAACCTTTAAGCATAGTCTGAGAACATCAGACTGATTTAGGGCAGAGACTTCCAGTGGAGAGTATGAGCTGCCATTGGTTCAGCTCTGAGAAAGAGTCATTGCTAACATCTTGGTTTGATGAATGCTTTTCCTGGAGACCTTTGGAATGGATTAGGGGAAAGAGAAACTACCTCTTGGCTATATTCAACCAGGATTACATGAAAGGCTCATCCATCTCCTGTGATGAATGTCTTCACAGGAGTGACTTCATCTTCAGATATAGTTGAGTGTTTGGCCTAGCATCTGACCACATAACAAAGCATGTCTACGGTGTTGCTGATTGTTGGATGTGCTTGGTGCATAAGATTCAAAATAGAGGAAGCTTAAAACCTGCCCTTCTAAAGTCTGAGAGATGTACTCCGTCAATAAGGGGGTGAAGTTTGAGTTACATTTTTGGAAGCAGGGGTGCTCCTCAGCCCAGAGTGTTTGCTACCTGTGTCCCAGTGGAAGGACATTGTATTTCCAGCAGGGTGGGATACTTCTTAGACCACAGCAGTGATGTATAGTCAGAGGAGAGGAGCTTGAGGCCTTTTCTGCAAAGACTAGCCCCATAGGAGCTATTGGAAATCCCAAGAAGAAATGCTTTTGCAAGACTTGGCTTCATTTGAACTCCAGTGTCTCCAGAGACTTGAACATCAGGTTTTGAGGGGATGAAGGTGTTATGGGCATGAGATTTATACGTGATTAGACTCTGTTGGAGATCTCAAAGGTGTACCCGTTTTCTGCTCAACAATATAAGCCCTGATACTTATTTGATAAAAGTATCAGACTCATCAAACATGTCAAAGTTAAACAATAGAGAAAACAAACAAACAAACAAAAAAACAGAGGGTGAGACTTTCCAGAGAGAAGGCAGACAAACTCAGTGGGAGGAAGGTGCCAATTCTGCCTCATAGGAGAAAACTGACCTGGTCACTGGGCCCTAGAAGTGCTTTCCTGGTGACGCAGGATCAGCTACAAACTGTAACAGCTTGCCCTGTCTCCACTCTAGCTAATTCCTTCCTGTGCTCCAGAGAGTGGCAGAGCCAGACATTGGCTCCAGTCCTCCTGCCCTTCAGGCCATAGTTTTCCCTCCTCACAGATGTGATCTTGCTTTCTATTGGTTCCTGGCATTTATGCCAGCTCTGGGAAGACATTCTCAGTCACCTAGGCTAAAGAAAGCCCACTGGACTCTAGTTTATAATGACAAAACAAAGCAGCTTCAATTTTTAGTGTTTTCTTTCCTTCCATGTGTCTTATCCACTGCTTTTTCTGATTTGTCCCAGAATTCCTCTAAACTCATTTTTTTTGTGGCACTTTGTAAATTTAACTTGAGGTTGAATTTATTACAGTATTTGGAAGCTACCTTAATTTTATAATTACGATTAAATGATTCATTCAGCCTTCTGTTTCTCGATGGCTAATCTGGCACTCGGACAGATCTCTGCTATTAAGTGGTATTTATTTAATTATGATTTGCTGTAGAGCTGTTTAAGAGAAGGTCACTAGGTTAAAACCATTGTGCTGGTGCTCGGAGCCGAGGGTGTTTGTGCTGACTTACATTTGGGTGTGCTTTCCCTGACGCTGAGCTAACACAGCCATGTTTATATTACACATACTCTCAGCACTGCTGACCTCCTCTTCCTTCTTCTTTTTTTTTTTTAAATCCCTCCAAGAAAGAGAAAGATGCAACTCAGACAAATGACTCTATTTGATGTGACAGGTCAGGTCAAGATGGTCTGATGGCAAATACTTTCCACTTGATTTAACTATAGTGGTTTCCGATCCTTTCTCCTCTCCCTTGCTCCCAAATTAACACTGAAGAAGCAGCCAGTAACTTCAGAAGACCTGGAGTCTTTATAGCCCTTCCCAAGTCTTTCAGGCTGGATGGAGTCTCAAGGGGCTAAATGAATGGATGTCCTGGACACTAAAAACACCCCGAGAGTCCCCGCTTTATTTATGAATGAGTAGGAGGTTGGAAATCTGTGTAGAACCTGCTTGACATGTTGAAAAAAGACAGAATTTGATAGTAGTAAATATGAATGTGAAAGCTAGAGCAAGGCTCGGCAAAAAATCCCCACTGGAGTCTCCCTTCAACTGACTTGTCCAGAGTTTCTCGCCTTCCCATTCAGAGCTGGCTTGGCTTTGCGTTCTCTGGGCAAATGTGAGGAATGCCAGTCTTTTTGCCAAAGGGGAACTGAGCAAGGTAGATGGCATCTGTCTCAGCAGGATATCTTGATGGCAACCTTATCTAGAGCCACATTGGAGCTACCCATGCCTGTTTGTTTATTTGTTCTCCTCCTGTTTGGAGACTTTCCCTGATTAATTACTTTCGAGCAATAGAGGCTAACTAATGTCTTGTCTGATTAACCAGTAATTTAGCCCTTGGTCCCAGAGGGTGGGCAGGCCATCCTGTCCAGGGAATGAAGGAGTAGGTCATTGGCTAGGGGCCTCTGGGATGCCAGTCCTGGGCTGGTTTATTTACTTTTAAGTCTTGTTTGCTATTCCTGCTGCAGTGACTGGAGACAGCCCCCCCCCCCCCAGTCCTATCTACTCTAATCAGCCTGCTGAAACAGCAGTGGACACAAGATTTAAGAAATGTTTTCTTTGAAAACTTGTGATTCGACAGACACTTTGAGCTCACATTTCCCTCTGTTTCGATTGCACACCCTTCCCTGGGACTTCTGGGAGACCTTTCCTGAGTCTCTCAGGAGAGCAGCTGTTCTGTGACTTGGGGAATCGTGGAAGTAGGGGGCTGATGGACTGGAGGTTGAAGGGGAGGTTTTGCCCAGGCAGCCCTGCATCTTCAGAATCTCCAGAGCATGCCAACGTTAACACATCTGAGGAGGGATTCAGTATCAAAGTCTCTAATATTTGGCTCCATAAACACGATAACGGTTGCAAAAACAAAGCTAAGGAGCTCGTGCTGATCACTTCAATAAGGGCTGTTTAATTATGAACGTTTGGGAAATGAAGTTACCAACAGGACCAGGAGTGCGCTGGTGTCCAAGCATTTCTGCCCTCGGCATCCCGCTGCTAAGCCAGATTGTCCAGTCAGCTGAAAAGTCTGACCTTGAGCAGGCCGTGCCCTCAGCCCCACAGGAAACTACTGCCTTCCCAACAATCCCCTCCCACTGCAATGGCAGTGTTCAGGAACTGATTAGCCGCAGAACCATCAACCTCTGTCAGTACCATTCCCAGGCCCTCTGAGAACTAGTTTCGGTGGCGACCAGAGCTCCTGGAGACTGGCACGTGGGAAACCAATTACTGTTGGAGGGTAGTCTGTTGACCCTTTTCCTCTAGAAGCCAGGGTTCCAGGGTTGAGTGATGCAGAGCTCAATTGTGAACAGAGAGACACTGGGTGTGACCATAGCACTCTTCTGTTTTAGGAGAGCAGAAGTGAATTCTTCTGAACAACTTGTGGAGAAACAACATTTTTATGAATGTTTCTGAATTACTCTTCCTGTACTTGTGTGTTTAGATATTTACTTCAAATGCAGTAAGTTGAGTTAGCCATACAAAATTTTAACAAAAATTGTACTTGATTTTGTGAATGAAACAAAGACTATAAGGGTATACACAATGTCAAGGAATAAGATTTCTGTCTTGGAAATATATGTATATATGCATATATATTATGCTATATATATGCATATATATTATGCTGTATATATGCATATATATTATGCTGTATATATTATATGTGATAATAAGTTCATAGATATGTTGTTTTATCATTTTATGACTGTTTTATGTCTTATTTTTGTTAAATCCCTTGAATATACACATATTCATCAGCAGATAGGGATAACATTCCTGCCCAAACTTGATAGTTGGGATTTATAAAATAGGGAAAAGCCCGTGAATTACCAATGGACATATGACTATTAAACCTGTGCATGGAAAGCTATGCAACATCGTTTTGCTTCTTTTTGGAAAGCAAGATATGTGCAGCTGCTCTGTGGCGTAATGAGAATGGTAATGAGACTAGACATGATGACTGTGAAAGTATACCAGGTACAATATAGGGCCTGGAGAAATAGCTCACGGGGAAACAATAATTGCTGTATAGCCAAGAGTACTTGAGTTGGGATGCCCAGTGCCCCAAAAGAAGCCAGGCATGGCCATCTATGCCTGTAACCCCAAGGGCAAGGGGTGAAGAAAAGCTGATCCCAGGAGCTCCCAGGCCAGTCTGTACAACCCAAATTGTGAGTTTCAGGTTCCTTGAGAGGCATGGACTCAAAAGTTAAAGTGGAATATGCTAGATACACATGATTTTCTCCAGTAGATGTCTCACATGCGTGCACACCCTCAGACATGTTTATACACCCCATTCATACACATGTACAGCATACACACTAAAGCAAAAAGGCAAGACACACTGTAGCAAGAAAGCCACACTTTTAAATGTGTTTTCACTGAGGTTAGGAAGATGGTTTTGCTATTGCCTATAACTAACTGATCCTTTATTTTATGATTTAAGTCATGAATTGAGGTCACTAAACAAGTAATAGAATTTTTGAGTCACTGGGACTACCCTTGACCGGGGAATACTGTACAAAACAGAGGAAGAACCATAGATTGTGGGTTCAGGTCTTCCTCAGAGTTGTGGGCTTCTGGACCATGATCATCCCTAAAATTAGTTTTCATGTCCTATATGATATAGAAGACACGAGAAACATTTTGTGAAGCCTCAGTTTTGCAGGTTAGTCTAAAACGATTCTAGGTATAAGTAGGCATTTCATCCAAATAGACATTGCAATTATGTTTTGGATCATAAGTGTGCTCCAAAGAGCAATATGGTAAAGACTTTGTTCTGGCATGGCACATCATAGGGAAATAGTAAAAAATAATGAAAAAAGATCAGGATAGATATAGTAGCAAGACAGCATGCAATTGTGTTGAGAGCTCCAAAGTGAGGATGGTATTTTAGCCCCTTTTCTTTTCCTACCAAAGAGATGAGTCCCTTTGCTATACCCCATGTTCCCACCATGATAAACCATAAACACTAATGCAACTGAGCAAAATGACCAAGGAGAGTGAGAGATGGAACACAATTTTCTCCTTACTATAGAAGACTTATAGTGAGAGGAAGCAGGCTACCCAAAGAACTTCTGGGAGTCACAAGTGGCTGGAGAGATAAAAGGCTGAAAGGAAGAGAACCTTGGGTTTGTGGAAGATGAAGAAGGGATGGATAGGGGAGGAGAGTTGGAGGGAGGGTCTCCTGGAGCTAAGCTTCAGGCCTTGGCGCATCTGCCTGGGGAACATATGCCTATAACTTTTTTTTTTGTCTGACTTATTTAAAAATTCAGGTTCACTTAACTTTTTATGCATGGTAAGCAAAGTTAAAACAACACCTTAAATTCCTCTGGGTGTGGATTTGTTTTCTCTCCAAATGATCAGAGTTACCAAGGGAAGCTTAGACAGAATGAAGGTTATTTGAGGTTCACTAGACCCAGTGGGAAAAGCCCACTTAATCCAACAAGCTACTGGGACCTGGGGAGAAATGGTGGAGTATTATTACCTATCCTAATGGGCAGAGGACCTCACTTGGTGCCTAGGAGCTGGCCTGTGCCAATTTTGACTGCAAATACCAGCTCTAACTTGCGGGGTCAGGAAAGGTGACCAGGCTTAAAATCCAGATACCTTGTTCTTGATCCAAACTCTCTTAACGCTTATGTTTCCCGATCGGATTCATTAGCTTCCCTTAGTATGTTCTTTTATTTATTGAATGAGTAATACGATGCTACTATGATGAGTAATACCAGTGCCCCAAGACCACAGGCGGAACAAACAAACAAGCTTAACACCACGTGAGAGAATTTTGCAAATATTGAAAGATGCTACAAAGCCACGGTCTTCGTTCTACACAATTTAATCACATTTAAATCCCTCCTGACTCCATACATGGTGCAGAACAATGATAGGCTTGGTTGTTGTATCTTTATGCGTCCTGTCCTTGCATAGAAGAGGCCTGAGGGAAGACAGAAAGAGGAAGGAGCTTGTCCACAAAGTTACATAGCATGTTCTTGCCATGGTTAAAAGTACCATGGCATGGAGGGCTGGCTCCCATAGCTGATCTTTTTTCTTGTCATGCAACTGTCTTTGATGGCCAAGGCACATAATTAGTAAAGTGGAATTCTTGTAATGTCTCCTTGGGGAGTGGCAACAGGTCACTGAAGGTCAGGTACGGATGCCAAGAGAATACAGGTTTCAGGCCAGCCTGCCTGCCTTGGTATCAGTCCTTCTAGGGATGCTGTCCATTTGCTGAACTCATTTGTGGTGCAAGGTTTGGAGGACTGTAGGCCACACAGGGCTTTCACTGGGTATTTTATATGGACAGACCTCATCTCTGTTTTGGAAAGGGAAATGTGACAATGTGGCTATAGCATTGCAGGAAACTGTTGGAGTCCACAGGTGCCCAGGGAGGTGAAGCAGTGAAGAGGAGAGACTATAGTGTCCGTGAGAGATGGGGAGGGCCAAAGTAAGATAGTTTTACTGGTTTGGGGGAGGATCCAGGATTGGAGTTCAGGTCTTAGAGCATTTATTTTATCTGACTTGTTTGAAATTCAAGTTCTTGTAACTTTTTCAGTCCCTCAAAAAAGACCAGTCATTGGTAAAGTTTCTAGGCTAGAATAGTATCATGGGCAGAGGATATTGTTTTCTATATCAGGAAGGGCTCCAGAGAGCCAAAATTGGGGCAATTTCCTGCCCTTTGATCCAGGTTTGGATTTCCTTAATGGACTGCGTTTATTGGTCTAGAGGTGGAGGGACCTGGGAAAATAGAGCTGATAAATGAGACGGAATGAAATCTCATGCGATAATCAACTTTATTCAGAGCATTTGACATTTTATACACCGACGGTTAAGAGAAATCACATGAGTAAAGTTCTCAGGAGTTTGAGCTGAATACAACCACAAGGGTAAGTTGCACATGACAAAAACATATGTTCTTCTATAGAGACAACTGAGTAACAACAGCGAGCGAAAATGAGTGATCTGAAGTAAACTCACTCGCATCTGCTCCACCCAAGAGGAGCATGGAACACATTCTGGAAACAATTGTGTTTCAAAGAAACTGAGGTCACAAGTCTCTTGTCTTTTTTTTCTTGGAGTTTTTTCCACAAGTACTCACAATTCCCCTCACAGGACTCCATTCTTGGACCATGTCCCCACAGATTTGTAGGTACAAAGACTTCTGATCCAGGCATTGTACATGTGTCATAACAGGCAATTAACAACTAGCAGAGAGGAGGATCTACATTTCAATATCTATATTCTATTTGATTGATTTTTCTGCATTTAATGTGTATCCTTGCATAAGATTTGTGCTTAATTTGTCCTTTATTTTCTACTTTCTCTTGGCTTTTACTCATGTAAACTTTATTTTTCAAAATACTTTCACGAGACAGATTAACTTAATATTTATATGTGTGGTAGATGTAGATCCTATGGTTAGTCTTTCTCAGAGAAGGATACAGAACATATGGAAGTATGTTCCATAAGACTGGGAGTTAGTCCTAGGCATCTGGGCTCAGAGCTTGTAATCTAGTCACTAAATTGTACAACTTGAGGCAGTTGTACAATCTAGTCACTAAATTGTACAGCTGAGGCACACAGCAAATGTATAGCAGGTGCAGACTCCCTGATTCTAATCCTGGACCTGCTCTTGATGACTTACCTTAGAAAAGGAACCTTCATTATGCCAGTCTCATCATCTAATGCAAGAGAAAAATTATTTTTGACTCTAGATTAATTCTGAGGATTAAACTATTACATGCAAAGAAAATGTATGGCACCTCACTTGGGTTGTGATGTGTAATTTGGACATCAGCCTGTTGGTAGTTGGCTGTAAGTATGAGCACTCTGACTATAAAATGTGGGTTTGGATGCATGCTGTGTCATGTCTGAACTATTGAAAAACTATAAATTCATGTGGCATGAGTCAAAAAAATTTTCTTCCCCTCCATGGTGTCTTTAAGTTTACCTGGTGGCAACTTTATCATAATTTCTGGGAAAAGGTTTCATGTCTCTCTCAGTTAAAATATTATGATCAATTTATGTCTTATAAACATGTCTATGTTGATTCTTTGAGAATTATTTTGGTCATATTCACTTCCTATTGTCTCCCAACTCCTCCGAGATACACCTAATACCCACCCAACTTCCATACCAGTTTAAAAAATAGTTCAGTGAGTCCAACTTGTGTTACCCATAAACTAGTAGATGTGAGATCAACCTAACAGGGTGTGCACTTAAAGAAAACTGACTTTACCTCCCCAAGAAGCCATGCATTCTCAATAACTTCGCAGCCATGGGTAAGTGGAGAGTCCATGAGCCCAGATCCCTTTATGCTACAATATTGATTATTTTCTACAAGTCTTATGCAGACAGCTGCAGCTGCTATGAGATCATAGTCCTATAATGTCCAGAAAACACTTCTTTTCTGGTCCTTTCCACCCTCTGGCCCTTCTAATCTTTCTTTTCCCATCATTATTCTATGATGGTTCCCAAACCTTGGGGAAAGGATATGTTATAGATGTTGCAATTGTGGCTGAGCATGCTGAAGACACTTATTTTTTATACTTTGGCCAATTATAAGTTTCTGTCTTAATTGCTGTCTCCTGCACAGAGAAAATTATCTGATAAAGTATAGATGTGAATTTAGAGGGCAGTTTGAGACTACATTATTGAAAAATAATACTAGTAGATTCAGTCCTAATGCCTGTGAGCTCCCGTGGGTTCTTGGTTAGAGTTTTGGCATCAGACATGCATTTCCTCCTGTGGAGCGGACACTAAATCAAATTAGAAAGCAGCTAGTTACCCTTTAATATTTGTGCCACCTTTGCACCCATGGCTGCATCTTGCCATATCAGTTATTATTGTGTTTTATAGGGTTTATAGATGGGTGAGACCATTGTTGATGACTTTCCTCCAGTATCCCGTGTAGCACTTTCTAATATGAAAACTAGCCAGGAAGCTTCCTGGTCAATACCAACTTAATTTCTTCACATCCTATGACCAACGTGTGCGGCATATTCAACAACATGGTCTTAACCTCAAATTCTGGTAGCATCCAAGAGCAATGCAATAGTCTGTATTATCTTCATTTTCTCTGGACCTTTCTGACTCAAAGGGAGATATTCCTGACTTGGCATTGGGCCTTTTATTTGGTAACCTTTGGCTTCTGGGAGAAGCATTGCCCTCCATGTAGAATAGGTCCAGTCTAACCTCTTTTATATGTGTATGTTTAGAAAGTTTACAAGGCTATAGATTTACATATGACTTTTAAAAATAATTCTTAGTGGTGGTTATCTTGCCTCACTCCCTCAGCTGCCCTACCTTTGTATACCTTCCCCCCACCCCACTTAAACCTCCCTCTTTAGTATTTTTCTCCCCACCATCTCACCTGTGTCCCACTATCCCTTCTCCATTAAGATCTTTGTTCTCCCACCCTACTAAATATACCTCTCTCGTTTTCTGGTTTCTGTAAGGACTCCAATCTGGGGTGCTGAGCATATTGTCTGAGATGTTATTTTATTCTAGGTTTTGCACTATCAGATATTTTCACGATCTCAGTAGGTGATAGACAGCAAATTTGATTTTCAAAATCTTTTTTTTGCATGTACAGCTTGGGTGGACTAGCACCTTTTATTATGTAATATTTGGAAAAATCATATTTTAATCCATGCTGCCCCTACATGTGAGGAGGAGGTAAGAATGTTGGAGTCTTCCTTCTCTACCTGGAAGTATTGGTATAGGGGGGTCATGAAAGTGATAACTGGGAAAAGAAAAAGTGTTGGAAACTAATACTCTAGGGAAATATTATCATTAATACTCTTCTTTAAAATGCAAATCAGAAAATCTGAATTCATTAAACAAACAAGAATTTCTGTCTTTTAAAATAAGTTTGTTGAATCTTAAATGGATATTGATTGATGTTTTGGTCACTGAGACAATTCTCTAGCCAGCAGTAACTTCCAAGATCAAGGGTCAAACCACATGACTTTTTATTTAACCAAAAATTTACTTTTATTAATACTCAAGTGTCTCCATGTTCTCTAAAACAGTGACTCAGAACAAGTTACTCACGGACACAGGTCAGGAATATTTCACTTTGCCTTTTGGTATGAACTTTTAGAACCCTACATAGAGCAAATATAAATTTTTCTGCTTGCAAAGGAATTCAAGACCTCTATGAGAACCAAGAACTAATGAAACCAGTGATATATAAAAATGATGGTTGCTTTCAGTATTCCACAAGCCAGTGTCTGATGAAAGATGTTTGGGAAGTACATACAAATAGTTAGAATTGTTGGTTTGAGAATATCTAGTGTCTGTTTGGTAGTAGGACTCATCCCCAAATACTTATGTCCTTTTCTATGATTGTGCTAGAATAGAGAAAAAACATGGAATTATGAATAGTTATATTTTATATCTTAATTTGGCATCTAACAAGTAAGCAACAAAATATATTTAAAGGGCAGAGAGTTGAACGTATGATTCCAATTCCCGTGCTTTTTTTTTTGGAAAAGAGACTTATTTATTTTTATTTTATGAGTACATGTAAACATGTACTTTGTCTGTGCCTAGTGCATTCAGAGGCCTGAAGAGGAAGAGGGCATTGGGTGCCAGGAATGAGGTTATAGTTGGTTTTAAGCTGCTATGTAGATGCTGGGAACCAAACTCAGGTCCTCTCTAAGAGCAGCAAATATTTTTTATTACAAATTTTCTCTCCAGCACTCCATTGTAAGTCCATCTTAAGTTTCAAATTATGAACTAAAGCTATTTCATAGCACTGAGTATTGCTACTTCTACTTCTCCTAAACCCACTATCTCTTAGGACAAGACTGTACAGGTAAGAAGTTTGAGCCTTCCTTTACCTTTTTGGATTGTAATTCCAGACTCAAAACCATATCTGGTGTTTCCTTTTCTTTGCATATAATATCCTGGAAAAGTTGACTATATGTGCACACATGTGCACGTGTGTTTATGCATAGGGAACAAGAGGGAATGGGGTGTGGGTGCTACTATTATTTAATGTTGGCACAGAGGACTTATTGTGTGGGCCCCCTAGTGTGTTTCTGTCTTCCATTTGGTCTTTGGACAAATATTTATGGTCTTCCATTTTCCAGGAATTCTACTAGTTTCTGAGTCTATGCAGTTAATTAAATCCTGGTTCCTCCAGGTGCTTATATTGGAATCTCTTCCATTTGGAATACAAGAGTATAACATTTTAAAATTATTCATTATTATACAAAACTATTCCTTATTTGATACCCAAACAATGAGATAATCCATGTTTAAATGCTTTTTTAAAAAAAATCATTTGGAAGTGCTTTCCCTATATAACATTCCTGCACGTGGTGGTCTTAGTTTTATAGGAAAGGGGTTTTTATGCAGATTTTCTTTATATGTTTGGAGTCACTGATGAAGTGGCAAGGTTGGGTGATTTAGTGGGTGGCAGAGAGATATACACAACATCTCTAGAAGGTGCCAGAATCAATATGAACAAGATGTTCACAATCACAAGTTTCAACATTTGGATTCATAAAAGCTCTGTGATTATGTTTAGGACTAAAAGACACTGTTTTTTTATTTAATTATAATATTGTGGATTGAGCCATTGGCAGCAGAGCTTATCATACCATTCTCTCTCAAGGTAAAATAAAATGTGGTTCCTTCCACTTCATTCTACAGTTAGTCTGTGGTCTGGGGTAGATTAACTCTGCTGATGAACATCTAGGGCTAATGAGTCTTTAGTGGAAGTTCTGATTCTTAATTAGATCTCAATCACTCTCACATGAAGGCAGTGGGGTTTCATCTTCATCAGTGGATGCCTCAACTGTGGGCCAACAATGCTCATGGAGAGAATCATCAGAAGACAAGCAAGAGAGGGAAGCGATGAGGCTCTGGCTTGTCCTATCACCTTCCCAGAGGAGGGATTCATTGTACTTTGTGCACTGACTTTATCTGTATAAAGTTGTTGTTCATTTCTCAGGCTTTTGTGAAATGAACAGTGTAAGTCTGGTAGAGTGCAGCTTGCTCTAATAATGCCAAGGGGTCATACTGGAAGCTTATTTCTTTGTTTTACTGAAATAAATGGATCATATAACACACTACCCACTCAAGTTTATAATCCAGTTAGTTTTATATGTTCTTATGGTTGTACAATACATGCCCTAATTATCTTAGACTATTTTTAATCACATCAAGAAGAAATTTCTAAACCATTAGTGATTAGTCCCCACCCCATTCTTCTCTACCGTCTCTCTTGTCTCCTTACCTTGAATCTCTCCTCTTCATGTTTCTGGCTCCAAGAAATTGACCAACCACTTTCATCTTTATATATTTGTCTTTTGACATCTTCCATCAGAGGTGGTGACCAAGTCTAGCCTCAAGGGATGACTCTGTTTTTAAAATATAAGCTAGTAACATTGCCATTTATTACTGTCAAATACCATGCACAGTATGTACACAATTTTCTGTGCCATGCCTCATGACTGATAACCAGTAGACTTGTGTGGCTTTTTTTTTATAAAAAATAAAAGTATCACCATGAATAGGTGAGTAATACATTGTATTATGACCTTACAATAACTAAGCCATTACGTGGCAATGGGAATATTTTGGCTGCATTATAATCTTGTGTGGGTGCCACTGCATCTGTTTTATATTATTACCCAAGACATGGCTGTATAGCATGTGTCATGCTTGCTATATCAGTTAAAACTGACTAAGGCATACCCCTAATGTAGATTCATTTTCTGGAGATAGGGATTAGATCCATCCTTCTTTACAGATTCCTTGTGTACAGTAGAGGTTTGTTAGGCTAACATGATATGCATAAATTTGTAAAGGAGAATTTTTGGACAAAAGACTTACTGTATAAACTGAAAAACAACAATAATTTGACATCAGAATGGAGATGTGGACCCAGTCTTCCTATAGGTGAGCTTATGACCCTGTCCAGTAGTGTGTTCACATAGTCCTTTCAGAAAGATCAAAACTGGCTAAGAAATAAAGGGCCATGGAATAGAATTTTACTCACAGTAATTATTTCAGAAAAGCTCCAACACTGTGGATATTGACCATGACATGGCCTGGCGAAGGCTGGTTCTTAATCAGTCTCACATAAGATATGTTAAACCAGCATGGCATAGTTATGACTTTGTTATTCATCAGTAAGCAGTACTATGAGATGATATTTTCTATTATATAGTCTTTATCAACAGGATGTGCTTTCCATTCTCTTGAATTTTTTCTAGTTTATTAGTGTATATTAATTGTGTAAAATTGTGAGTTTCATCCATGTACATACCACATTTCCACATGTTACTACCTACTTACATTCTTCATCTCTCGCCTCCTGTCTGTAGGCTACATCTCCTCAAACGCTCCATATTCTTTAATTTTCTCCTCACCACCTAGTTGTCCTTCTTCTACTTCCTCCTCTCCCTTTTCCTGCTCTTCCTCCTTCTATATACCTTTCACACTAGAGAGAAAGCATGAAGTATTTCTTTCTCAGTCTGCCTTATTTAACTTAACATGATTTCCCAGCTACATCTTCCCCACCCCCAAAATGTCCCAATTTCACTCATTATGACTAAATAAATCTCCATTGTCTATGTATACCACCCTTTCTTTGTACATTCATTTGTTGATGGATGTCTAGGCTGAGTCTATAACTTAGTTATTGTGCCTAGTACCTGGGTACTAGGTCTTGATTCCTCCCACGATGCTGCTGGTGGTGTGGTACTTCAACTGCCAGGACTGGCTGACTCTCCATCAGGGTATGTTGTTAGTTGATATTTGTCAGTTTGGACTTAGATATTCTGGTTGAATCAAAACTCTCAGAAAGCAGACTTTTAGAGTGTACTTTCCCAAAGGCGACCCAAGCTTGTAAGACACTCTTATGTATGATTTTCTTAATATCTTGAACTTTGCACAGTGAACTTCTTGGATAAAATGACATTACTCCAACCAAACCAGCTTCTTGCCAAGATCTTCCATAAAATACTTAATAGAACTGCCGTGTAAACATTGACCATATGTGGCTTTTCTGTTGGAGAAGTATTCATGGAAGAGCTCATTTTTCTAGAAAGGTAGGACACGGGTTGGCAATTTATTGGCTGCACTTAATTGAAGTGAGCAAAGAGAATAATAAACAAGTATTGGAAATTTGCAAAAGGATTCATGTACTTACTGGCTCTGTAGGAGGAAGGAGGGGCAGGTAAGGAGTTGTGGTGATGTGCTCTTTTTAATGCAATACTGAGGCCATTGTTCAGTTATTCTTTATATTTTGAAAGGACACTGCCTATTACACAGTTAGAGTGTAGGAAAGTGACTCCCAAAGACCCCATTTCTAACTGAAGCAAAGCTATAGTTAGAAGAATTACCACCCCTTTCTTTCTTCTTCTCAGGTGCTTGTGGGTATGAATAAGGGTAGTGGAAGGAATGGTTCCCGATTCTGATCTGATATAGATCAGCCAAACCCATTCCAAAGCAGATGCCCGAGACCAAAGGGCATCCGGAAGCAAAATCTGGATACACCAGTAACATGATGCATACTTGGAGGATGCTTTGGTCTGACATGGACAGAAGGTTTAGGAAGCTGCTGCACCCACCAGAACCTCAGAAACACCAGCACCCCAATCAGAATGTAAAAAGCTCTGAATTTGACAGTTGATGATAGGTGTTGTGTATGGAGCATTTGTACCTCTGTGTGTGTTAGCCTGAGATGTCTGTGCATTGATTAGCATCTTTTAACCACCTGTGCACAGAGCATCATTGTGGGGCTTGTGTAGTCCCGAGCCACACTTCCAAAGGGATCGATCTGGAATATGGAAACACAAAACACCATAGAGGAATCCCCTGCATTTCTGACAATAGAGGGATGGGTCAGTGGAGGCAGCATTTGTCAGGGAAGACTTCAGAGGAGTTAATGTAGGGATGATGAAGACATGCAGCTGAAAGTGGACCTTGTCTCCTTACATAAGCAGCTGGAGCTAGGACAGTACCATGGTGGGGCTGGAATTCTTACCTAAGGTCATCACCTTGAATTTGTAGATGAGTGTTTACCTCCCTGTGGTGCAGACAGATGGCTTCTATATATCCCTTATGACCCCAATTGTTAGTTATTATATGCTTCTGCAGGCTTAGAGAATCCACAGTTCAGGGTCTATTCTCTCTGTTTACCTTGAGCAGCCATGTTTGATCTCTCTAGATTTTCCCTGGACCATTTCGGAGACAAGAGGGAATTTCTTAATGGGGTTAGAGACTGTATTTTTAAAAAGTAAGATATTAAGAAAATAAGACAACTACTGCAAGATTTTGAAATTTGACAGAAGCAGACAACATTCTCCATTGCTACAATGAAACTTTGCCCAATTTCTTGAACCTTTAAATACCACAGATAAGCTTAGCTTTCTGGCTGTCGGGGAAGGGGTGCACATAGAGATCTGTGGAGGCTCAAAGTGACACCCGGACAGAGGCTGCCAGGGATTGGAGTTTCAAGTCCAAATCCCCCATTTCTACTAATTAGCTTGATGTTAACCCTCTGCTGTAAGATTTGCCTTCAGTAAATCCAGTTGTATTAATAAATTTAGCTTCAAACTCATCCTTACCGTGTGATAGTTTCATAGGTAAGTTCACCTCTCTAAATTCCCGTTCCCTTCTTTGTAATGTCAGAAGGAATGTCATCTAAAACCCAAGAGGGTTTGTAGGGCTCACACTTGGTTTTATTGGCTGCATTTTATCCTAAGAATAATCAGAAAGACATGTCTTAGTACCTTTAATTTTCACAGACGAACATCCAATGAGTGTTTCAGACACACAGAGAGGAATAGGAAGCCACATTAACAATGATTCATTAATTGGACATGTACATAGGGCAGTGCATCCACCAAGGACCAGGAGAGAGGTATGGCAAAGATCAAATCAATGGATCAAAAAATCTTATAGTTTTTTGAGTCCTTCTAGGTTGCCAAATGAAAGGACAGATATTAAGTATCTGTAATAACACAAAGATCATTATACATACATTTTGTGGAAACCCCATCAGATTCTAGCCATATCTGATTTCTATACTATACTAGCCATATTTCTTACTTTATTTTAATTTTTAACAAATTCATACATGTGGACTGTCTTAGGGTTTCTATTGCTGTGAAGAGACGCCATGACCACAACAACTCTTACATAAGGGATACATTTAACTTGGGTGGCTTATATTTTTAGAGGTTTAGTTTATTATCATCATGGTGTGCTGAAGTGCTGTGCAGGCAGATGTGGTGCTGGAGAAGGAGTCCTACATCTTGACCTGCAAGAAACAAAAAGTGAACTGAGACACTGGGTGTAGCTTGAGCATAAGAGACCTCAAAGTCTGCCCCCACAGTGACACACTTCCTCCAACAAGGCCACACCTACTCCAAAAAGCCACACCTTCTACTAGTGCCACTCCCAGTGAACTTATGGGGTCAATTACATACAAACTACCACATATACAATATACTGTGACATTCAGCTCCCTATATCTTGTGCTTTCCCATCCTATTCTTGTTGCTCCCCAATCTCTTCCTCTTTCATGCCTTCTTTTGTGCAGGTGGCCACAGCTGCTGTGTGTTTATGATTGTAATGGCCATGAAATCTAGAAGATACAATTTTATAGCATTCTTCTGTTTTTTTTTTCCTCAAATTCTCTACACTTCCTCTTCCACAAAATTCTACCAGCCTTGGAGACAATAGTATAGGTATCTCAGTTTTGACTCAGAACCCAGTAGTAGCTTATTCTCAGCACTTAGACACGTTATGAGTCTCTGCATTAACTTTTTCCTGCCACAATGAAGCCTCTCAGACAAAGGCTGAGAGTGGCTCCAGCCCATTGGCATAATGATAAATATCTAGGAAGCAGTTTGGATACATGTGCACGTATCAAAATATAAATAGTGTATTCTGCTCTAGGGCCTGTGATCCCCTCATCACAGTCACAGGCTTTTGACTGTGTTACATCGTCAGGGTGTATTCCATTCCATGGAACAGGCTTTATTAAATATTTGTAAAAAACGCTATTCAGTGAATCTTATTATTCTATTTGCTTTTATTCACATCTCTTTTAGCTTTGATGTCTCTTGAGGGTTACCTCTGTTACCTATGGCTTCTGGAAATCTTTTCCATGACCAAGGATCTAGGTCTGATTGACTGGAGAAGAATTTAATAAAGAAAGTGAATTTAGAGGAGGGGAGTTTAAAGTAACAAATAAGGGTTATATGTATCTAGGACTTGGGAACCATAGAAAGCCATAATGTCAATGAATGAGACAAAAGAGCTGTGACTTACAGAATTAATTGACAGCACAGGAACTAGAACTCAGGTGGCAAAGACAAACCCAGAAGAAAGAAGGTATGAGAATTCAAGTTTAACAGAGACACAATATACAATCCAGCCTCTCTTTCTTTGCCCTTTTCTTTTCATCTGATGCCTCCCATGGATCATAGTAAAATAGACCCACAGCAAGATCAGAGAGTTGGGTAGATGACAAGGGCTATGGGAAAAAGAATAACCACCACAATAAGCATATATTAATACACCTGGAAAATATATCAATAAAATTCAGCAGTCTGTGTTTTTGTAGAGTACCAGACATCCAAATAAACACAGTCCTGCAAAAATAAAGGAAGAAAGAAAAAGAGAAAAGAAATAAGCTGAAAAAACCAGGAGTCAAGAGTTTTCTGCCCCCTAGTTGAGGTCATAAAAGAGAGTGACTGCCAAGTCTTGCCCAGACAAGGTGGAGCAGTCCTTCAAAAACCCTACTTCATAAAAAAGTCTGTCAGATATTCTAGGCCCGTAGACCAAAGATGGGACACCCTGATGTTGCGGAGGAACTTCGGGTGATTGTACAGGCAGCCAGCTGTTTCTATCATTTCTCACAATTTTTCAGAAGTCGTTTGCTCACACTTCCTGCTTACTCAATAATATTTCACTCTTGGCTCTCCGAGGGCGTTGGAGACTAGATAGTTATAATTATAGTTTTCCTTATTCACCAGACACAAAAATCATTTTATGATAGAAAGTAAATTAGGTAAAAGACTTTGACTCATAAGATAGGATAGACATGGAATATTTTCTCTGAATTTGTCAAATGCAAATGAGCTAGACATTGTTGATGAATTTATTTCTTGTACGTATTATATGTACTTATTATACTTATTGTATATATTTTTCCTTACATTAGTTATAGCTTTCTTTTTTTATTTTAGACAAAAAGGGAAATATCACGACATTTTATTTATGTTTTAATAAAATTTTCCTGAAGATCAGAGGGTAAAACTAAGCCACTAGAGGCTAGGCAGTGGTGTCATATACTTTTAATCCCAGGTTTTGGGAGACAGAGGCAGAGGGAGTTTTTGAGTTCATGGCCACCTTGACTACACAAGATCAATGCAGAAACTGATCCAGGTGGTGGCTCATACTTTTAATTCTAGTACTAAGGAGTCACACCCCTTTAATCCAGCACTAGAGGGGAATGTAAGACTGGAGAAGACAGAGGCTCAGGGCTTAGTATGCAGTGGCCCAGCCTTGGTAAATTTAAGACTTCTCTAGTGGCTTGAATGTTTTGCTCTTCTGATCTTCAGCTTGAACCCCAATATTTGTCTCAGGGGTTTTATTATTCATGCTCAGAACAGAACCTCAGTTCTTTTCTATTGTATCTGTGGTAAACTCCAGTGAAAGCTAATATGGAGAGTGGAAATATGGAAAGAAATATAGAAATAATATGAAAAGAAAGGCCCGGTTTCATTGTTTCTATGCTTAACTTGTGGTCTAGGCAGACCTGCCTGAGAAAGCTAAGAAATTTCATCTTTCTGGAGTGGAAGCTCTGGGCATTTGTCATTTACTGAAATTGAATACTCTTAGGTATCTTCCATTGCCTGCTTAACATCTTTTAACTGGCATATGTGAGTTCCTCTAGAAATATAATTAAACAGAATACTCCAAAGAAAACCTAAGTTGCAAATAGCAAAGTGTCATTTAAGCCACGTTCTCCTTTTGCAGGTTGAGCAATTGCACAGTGCTCCATAGTGAGTGTAAAGAGATAGGCAGGAGTGTGTTAATGGTTGCAAAGCTGGCTGGCCATTGCCAAATGACTCAGTGAGATTATCAGGGCACCCACACTACTCTTGGGATGCTTTCACTGGCAGGTGGATGTTTTCTGAATAGAAACTGCCAAACATCATTCTGCTATTCTCAAGGGTACTCATTCTTTCTGGATGCTCCAAGAAGAATGGGACATTTCTGTCAGCTCATGGAGTTCAGGTGGCGAACTTCTGTGGCTCTTGCTTAGTGACTCAGGCTGCTTCAATACTCATAACTTCACCACAAAGCCAAACACTCTCTCCTTGCAATAATGGAAAAGGAGTTGGCTTTTTGTGGGAACCGACCACAAACTAGTCATTGTTTTGAGCAATTTACATTGACTAATTGAGTTCTCAGGCACGCCCTATGAGATAGATACTCTTATTATGTCTTCTTTTCCTCACGACGAACCTAAGCTAAGGCTTGCTCAAATTCACTGTGTTAGTAATTAGATATGCTTAAATTTCAATTTTAGTATTTTATTGCTCAGCCCTCTTTCTTGACCATGGAGCCCTGGGTGCCTCATTTTTCAGTATTCCCTCAGCATTTTGTCATATTATCATATCAATAAAGACGATTTTTCTCTTCTGGGTCTCCTCTAATGATTAGCTCTAATTAACTCCTGTCTATTTCACAACATAGAGATTAGTCTCGGCATTAAAGTGACTGATTATTCTCTATGCTGTGTCATCTTCAGCCTCTCATTGTGGCCTCAGACTTGACAGATGAATAGGCTTTCACCAGCCCCTTAACTGGACAGCTTAATGCAGAGAAAAAATTGCAACCTTGAACCTCACAGTTCAAAGTGTACTAATTCAGTTGGACCAGTAAACATTACACCATGTTCTGAGGCGTGGTAGAACCTAGCCAAGATTTTCCAGGAAGACCATCATTTAGCTATTGTTAAAATGTGGGAAAGCACAATATCTATAGCAAAACATTTTTTTTTTGTCCTCACATGGCACCGACAGAAGAACGCAGTACTTTCTCATCTATCTTAGCTGAGAAACAGAAATTTAGCAAATGGCTTGCATCAACTGAAAAGCCAGGAGCTCTGAGTTTGTTAGCTTGGCTTTGTTCACAATTACCTGTATGGCCTTGGTATTGCCCCTGCCCCCTTCTGAAGCTCGTAGACTGACTTGGATTCCTGAGTTTTTTTTTTTATCAGCTTTAAGATCCTATAACTTATCAGGATGAAAACAAACTGGCCCTTATTAAGGTGTTTGGTAGATGGAAGTTCCAAGACAGATTTAAATCAGAAAATTAAAGATAAGAATAGAACTAAAAATAACAAATAGCAGCAGGAAAGATGCCCTGGGTACCAAGACTGAGCAGTCATTAATCATAAGTACTGTGTTTAGAATCCCTTGATCCCCCCCGCGGTGCAGCTAACATTCATCTGAGATTCTATGGACTATGTGTCTCAGCTTTTTAACATTTACCTTTAGAGCACTAGTAAGACCATGCTATTTCCAAATGAAGCCTACCTGGAGATATTTCAGTGACTCATGGGCTTGGTGAATTCAGAGCATCTGGGCTGCTGAGACAGGATGAGACCGAGTCTATCAGCCAGGACTCCTGACGTTCAATTCATTACATTGTCCGTGCATCATTCCACTTCTGCCAATGGCAGTGACCCCTCATCCTGCCATGCAGATAGGTGTCTGTAGTATAGACTTTTCTTTATAACCCCAACTTTCTTGGCTCCCTTTGTCCCTGGTGGGAAGGAGAAATGGTAGAAATGTTGCCATAATAATAGTAAACAAGGAGGGAAATATTTTGCCAAAGAGCATTCCCAGCTAGGGAAGAGCTGTACTGGTGCTTCCCTCAGTTTTCTGGGACTGTGACAAAACACCCAAGGAATCAGTGGAGGAAGGGAAGACTGAGTCTGGTCTATGGTATTAGAGTTTGCAGCTCCTGGGTCTGTTGTTTATGGTCCTTTGGCGAGACTGGACATAAGTGCAGAAAGCTGTGATAGAAAAGAAGATTCTTACTCTTACCAGATGGCAACCTTGGTGGGGGCAGAGAGAGAGGGTGAGAGGAAGAGAGAAGGAGGGAGGGAGAGGACGAGAGAGGGAGGGAGGAAAAAAGAGAGGGGGAAGAGAGAGAGAAAGAGAGGAAGAGAAAGAGGGAGTAAAAAATGGAGAGAAGAAGGAAGAGAGAGATGGAGGGAGGAAGAAGGAGAGAGGAAGGGAGGGGAGAGAAAGTGAGGGCAGGAGGAAGAGAGGGAGTGAGGTAGGAAGAGAGAGGAAGAGAGAGAGGGAAGGAGAGAGGGAGAACTGGAGAGATACAGAGAAAAAGAGGAAGGGAGGAACAGAGAAAGGAAGGGAGGAAAAAGGTGGAGGAAGGAAGAGAGTGGAGGAAGAAAGGAAAAGGGAGAGGATTGACTGGGGCGGGGAAGGAGGAAGGAGAGGGAGAAAGACGAAATATAGCACCAGCGTGAATGACCCTGAGGACCTAAATTTCCCCTTGTATTTGCTTCCACCACCTCTCAGGGGTTGATTCTATGAAAGGCTGAAACCATTTCGTATGATCCAGTCACCTTCCAGAGGCTCTGCTCCCGAATACTGCTGCACGGGGTGGGGGGCGGGGGGAAGGGGTGAATCTTCAGCACACGAGCCTTTGGAGAATGTTTCAGATCTAAGCCGTTGTAGCCTGGATCTCAATTTGGCAACACCTGGCAACTAGTGTTTGCCTAGTAACATCCTTGTGCTCAGGGCTCTGAGGAAATCCAGTGGTTTATTCCAATATCCCGGTGGTTCATGTTTCTCAGGAGATGAAGTCAATCAATGCAGAATGTTCCAGAAAGCGCATCGCACATGTGTCACGGTGACTAACAGATGGAAGTTCCGAGAGCAGAGTACCTGAGGGTGCCAGCGCATTATCCTCACTGTGGGCTTGAGGATGAACTCTCAGTATCTCAGTCTCAGATATTTTTTGTTAATTAAAAATTATCATTATGCATGGTTTTTGTGTGTGATATTTGTGTATGTGTGATGTGTGTATATAGGTGTGGCCTGGTGTGCATGGGGGTCAGAGGGCAACTTTTGGAACAATTCAGATTGTTAGGTTTGAGGAAAAGTCTTATGTGTCCTGGGTCACCATGAAGTACTCCTCCTTTTTTGGATTAATTTTTAAGGTTATAGAATAAGACAATGGGTTTCATTATGACGTTTTCATACATATATGTCATTATACCTTGTTCTCATTCACTCTTTTCCTCACTGCCTTCCACTCACTGTCTCCCCCCACCCCCCCCACCCTGCTGGTCTTGTGCCTCCTTACCCCAATTTGTTTTGGAGAAGGTACTACAGGCTGCTAAGAATAGTGCATATTCATATCTGTTGAATGTAATATTCTGTAGTTATTTCTGAAGTCTGGCTTACTAATGATGTTCTTAGAATCTGAAGTTTACTTGTTGATTTTAGTTGAATGAACTATCTCAAGATAAAAATGGGGTGTTGATAAACTATGATTATTAGGGATTGCATGACTTTTGTATCTTCTGGTGATTTGGATACAAAATTATGAAAGTGAACACCCTAAAATTTGGTGGCTATATATTTAAAATTAATATATTCCTGATGATTTTTGCTTATTAATTTGTAGTAGTCTCATTTATCTCTTTGGCTTACTGTGATATGACATCTACTATATAGTTATAGTAGATATAACAGGTTGTCTTCATGCCCAATTTTCTTGATAGCTTGAACTTTGTTCTTTTGTTTGTTGTATTACTTGACTGGTAGAATTATTATTGTTCTTTATTCTCCTATGCCCCAAACATTACTAGAGGGATTGCTGGTTTACTGTTTCAGACATTGCCCTAGTTTTGTGTCAACCTGACACAAGCTGGAGTCAATAGAGAGAAGAGAGCCTGAACTGAGAAAACGCCTCCCTAAAATCTAGCCACAAGCAAGCATTTTCTTGATTGGTGATTGACGTGGGAAGCCCCAGTCCACTGTGGTTCTAGTTTCTGTAAGAAAGCAGGCTGAGCAAGCCAGTAAGCAGCTTACTCCCTCCACGGTGTCTGCATCAGCTCCTGCCTCCATGCTCCTGCTTTTCTTCAGGTCCTTCCCTCACTGCTTTTGATGATGAATGATTACATGGAAAAGTGAGTG
The DNA here is from genome assembly GCF_018167655.1 of Microtus oregoni. Classification (NCBI taxonomy): domain Eukaryota; kingdom Metazoa; phylum Chordata; class Mammalia; order Rodentia; family Cricetidae; genus Microtus; species Microtus oregoni. The sequence goes on along the minus strand of NW_024543834.1, from coordinate 8,343,892 downwards.
ACATAAACCTTTTCCTTCCCAAGCTGATTTTGGTCATGGTGTTTCATCACAGCAATGAGAACTCTCACGAAGACAGATATGATAAATTCTCCTGTGGTTCTTTCTTGTTCATCAATTTTTCTAATAAAATGTATTACTTTCCATGCGCTTCCAGTAGAGACTCCATGTATGGTATTTATTTAAGTGTTTTCTGAAGTCCTGGCTTGGTTATTCCATTCCTAGCTTGAACTTCAATTCAAATGTTCCATTTCCCCATCAATTTTAGAAGATAGCTTTGCTGAATTTAGTCATCACAGTTGTAGCTGGTGGCTCCCATGGAATGAATGCATGGCTCCATCCTTTCTAGGCCTTCTGAGTTTCTGATGAGAGATCTGACGCTATCTATTCTCACCTATTTGTCTTTGTAGGTCAACTGGCCACTTTCCTTTACAGATTTGATATTCTTTGTTTTCCATCTTTGATACCTTGATCACAGTACTCTGTGGAAAGTCTACTTCATCCAGACTTCACAGCTAGGCAAACCTTCCCACTATGTACCATGCAAGTCCTGGGACTCAGACAGATGAATTTTTTTCTGAGGAAATGAGATTTTGAAGCAGCTTTAGCTCTTTTGAGCACAGCAGGGACCTTTCATCAAATTTAGCTGTGGGAACCCTTTTCCTGGACCACATTGCTACTGAAAATGTCATCAATCAATCAACAAATATTTCTCAGGACAGCAACTTGAGAATTAAATGAGGTCATGGATGTGGCAAGTTAGAAGGCAGTATGGTACAGAGTAAGGGCATGGGCTTTGGAGACATAAATATGTTTGAAGCCTAGTACTACTTCTTGTGAGCCATGTAAGCTTGACAGAATCATTTAAGTTCACCAGTCTCTGCTGTTCTATCTGCAAACTAGGGCAAATAAATACCTTCTCATAGGGGAAAACCCCAATTTTCTGTACCATTTTCAATATGTAAAAAATTAAAAAGTACACTCTGCATGGTGGCACATGGCTTTGATCTCATCACCAAGAAGACCGAGGCAGGCAGAAATCTCTGCATTCAAGACCATCCTGGTTTGGACAACGAGCTCCAGGCCCCATTAAGGCTTCATACTGAGAACATATTTGTTGATTTTTTTGCTTTTTAAAAATAAAATATGATGAATTATACTGTGATTAATTATTGCCCAGTGTCAGCTAATCATTTGTAAGGCCTTGGTATGGCACATGGTGGTGGGAGAGTAAGCAGAGGCATGGCTCCCTCCCTCCTTGCCGAAGCAAGACAGACTGACAATGAGGTGAAATAAAGGTATAGAAGTTGGCTGGACAAGCACTGGACTGAGCTCCTGGAGTTCAGCTAAAGAGGGGGAGGAGGATCATATGAGCAAGGAGAGTCAGGATCATGATGGGGTAAATCACAGGATCAGCTGACCCGAGTTAGTTGGGAGTTCATGGACCCTGGACTGACAGCTGGGGAACCTGCATGGGATCACACTAGTCCCTTTGAATATGGGTGACAGTTACATGTCTTGATCTGTTGGGGGAAGGTCCTGGCAACAGGACCAGGACTTCTCCTGGGTACATGAATGGAATTTTGGAGACCATTCCTTATGGTGGGATACCTTGCTCAGCTTTGATACAGGGGAGAGGGGCTTGGTTCTGCCTTAACTTGATATGCCAGACTTAGTTGGCCATCTAAAGGAGGCTTACACCATCTGAGGAATGGATGGGGGTTAGCATGGTGGGATGGGGAAGGCCCAGAGAAGGGGAGGGAAGGGGAACTGGGGTTGGTATGTAAAATGAAAACAAGAAAAAAATTAAAGAAAAAGTAAAAAAAAAATTGGCTGGAGGTTTCTGGGCTTGGCAAAAGCTTCATTGCCCTGATGAGGATGGCATGCATTGGGTGGAAGAGAGCAAGCTGTAATTAGCAGAATTTTAGGTGTGTGAACTCATAGAAGGAAGCTGTATGCTTTATAAACGGCAGCATAAAGGCCACTATGGCCAGACTGGACAAGAAGTGAGAGAAAAAGAGTTATTTATAACCAATTAACAAACTTACTTATTTTGCTACCTAGTACAGAATGGTTTAAGTGTTTTCAGTAGGAGGCCGATAAGACTGGGAGCTAAAACTGTTAACATTTCTTCATTATCAAATTCCCATGGAATTGTTGGCACAGAGCTGATGTTTTTGGATACTCGGTGATGATATATGAAATAATGGATAGATGTTTCTGGAGGACTAGTCTGGCCATGGTGTGTGTAATGTTGACAGCTAAATGAATGGAGATTCTCACACCAGATTTTAAATAACTGCCCCTGGTCAATGGAAACAAAGAATGCTGTGCAATTATGAGGCAAATGTGGGCAGGCTGGGTTTGTGTTTAGATTTGGGTATCCACATTGATAATTGGAAATAGTTACCCCTTTTCATTGATATTTTCACCTTGTGCTTTTGGAAATATGAAATATATACATGCCTATAGAAAAATATATAATTTATTCCTTTTCTTGGTCCTGACACTTGCAAAGTTTATCTGTATATTTGTGTATACACACACATATATATACATATATCTATATCATCCGTTATTGAGAATGAAGACTTGAGTATGTATGCATGTGCAAACACACACATACACACACACACGTATATCATCCGTTATTGAGAATGCAAACTTGAGTATGTATGTACGTGCAACACACACATACACATATGTATATCATCCATTATTGAGAATGCAGACTTGAATATGTATGCATGTGCAAACACACACATATACACACAAATCACACACAAAACTGCATACTTCACCAAAGGTCATAATATACATAACAAATAAATTAGCAATAACCTACATAATAGCCTTAATAAATTGTGTGTTGGTATAATTTTCATAAAATGTATTTTATGAAATACATCATTTCATTTTAGTGCTTATTGAGATTTTAAAACATTAAATTCTGTACCATTTTAAAATAATATAGAATGATAGGAGTGGCATCATGCTAATTATTAATCCACACACCTTCAAATATCTGATTTTTTGACAAAGAAGCAAAAAATATCTAATGGAAAAAAGAACATATTTAACATGGTGCTGGCATAACTGGATATCAACATGTGGAAGAATGAAAATAGATCCATATCTATCACCAAAACTCAAGTCCAAATAGATCAAAGACCTCAACATAAAGCCAACCACACAGAACATTATAGAAGAGAAAGTGGAAAATACACTTGAACACATTGGCACAGGAGAGAAACAATAAATACACCTCCTTAAACTGAAAAGCTTCTGTAAAGCAAAGGACATGGTCAACAAGACAAAATGACAGCCTACAAAATGGGAAAAGATCTTCATTAACCCCATATCAGACAGAGGTCTGATCTCCAAAATAAACAAAGAAATCAAGAAATTGATCATCAAAAGAACAAATAATCCAATAAAAAAATGGAGTACAGACCTAAGCAGAGAACTCTCAACAGAGGAATCTAAAATGGCTGAAAGACACTTAAGGAAATGCTCAACATCCTTAGTCATCAAAGAAATGCAAATTAAAACAACTCTGAGATTTCATCTTACACTGGTAAGAATGATCAAAAACACTGATAAGAACCTATTCTGGAGAGGTTGTGGGGTAAAGGGAACATTCCTACATTGCTGATGGTACAGCCCCTTAGGATATCAGTATGGCAATTTTTCAGAAAATCAGGCTCATTTATTTTTACTTCATGTAATATTATCTTTTTTATTACTTATAAATAATACCAATCAAAATTTCCACTTCCTCCCCTCCTCCCACTCCTTTCTGCTCCCCCCACCCCTCCCGCTACAGTCCTGAGAGAGGGCAAGGTACCCTGCCCTGTGGGAAGTTCAAGGCCCTCCCTGCTACATCCAGGCTTAGAAAGGTATGCATCCAAATAGAATAGGATCCCAAAAAGCCAGTACATGCAGTAGAGACAAATTCCAGTGCCATTATTATTGGCTTCTCAGTCTGCCCCAATTGTCAGCCACATTCAGAGGGTCCAGTTTGATCCCATGCTGGTTCAGCCCCAGTCCAGCTGGCTTTGGTGAGCTCCCATTAGCTCAGGCACACTGTCCCAGTGGGTGGACCAACCTCTTGTGGTCCTGACTTCCTTGCTCATATTCTCCCTCCTTCCGCTCTTCAACTGGACCTTGGGAGCTCAGTCCAGTGCTCCGATGTGGGTCCCTGTCTCTATCTCCATCCATCACCAGACAAAGGTTCTATAGTGATATTCAAGATAGTCATCAGTGTGACTATGGGACAAGGCCAGTTCAGGCACCCTCTCCTCCACTGCCCAGGGTTCTAAATGGGGTCATCCCCATGGACTCCTGGGAACCCCTCCAGAGCCAAGCCTCTTGCCAACCCCAAAATGGCTTCCCCAATTAAGATATCTCCTTCCCTGATCCCATATCTGTCCTTCCTCCATCTCAACCATTCCACTCCTCCAACCGCTCCCACTTCTCCTCTCTCTCTACCCTTCTCCCCTTCCTAATCAAAATTTGGAATTCAAAAGTACTTTAAATTAATCCCAGCACTCGGGAGGCAGAGGCAGGCGGATCTCTGTGAGTTCGAGACCAGCCTGGTCTACAAGAGCTAGTTCCAGGACAGGCTCCAAAACCACAGAGAAACCCTGTCTCGAAAAACAAAACAGAAAAAAAAATTAACTAAAGAAAAACCTTACTGAGTGAGAACAAAATGCTACAAGTAGAAAATTCCTTCCTATGCAACCATCTTTTATGTACAAAATTATCAAATGCATTCTATAAGATTAACTTTAGGCTACACTTAAAGGATGTATAAGGGCTCAAATGAGTTTTGTGTGGAGACCCCCTTATGATAATTTGTATATAGCCAAATAGTCTGTAATTTGAAAGAATCCAAAATCCCAAACATTCCAGATGAGGGATATTCAATTTTTACTGGTCTGTATTTTTCTGCAGGTATTCAGTGATGTGTGATGGTCATTTTGTCCACACCATTTTGGTTTTCTCACTGACTACGTGGCTTCCTGTTACAGGTACCTCCGCTATTGAACTATTTCTCTGCTGCTGGATGCAGAGGCTCCTTTCATCTTTCACTGTGAAGATGGAGCAGTGAGTGGCTATTGTCCACCTGAGACATTTTCACATTTTCATCTTACTAATTTTTCAAGACTGGATTCCTAAAAGTAGATTCATTGAGATGAAAAGTAATAGGGGCTTAAATATTGTCTTTTGTAAAATTCATGACAATGCATGACCTATAGTTCAAAGACCACACCTTATTTCCACCATTTAAAAATGTTGTAGACATTATCACATTTAAAAATATTTGCCAATTTGATGGGTTAAAATTGATACTGTTACGTTGCTTTAATTTATATTTCCCAAACTGCTAGAATGGTTAAATATTTATTATTTTTATTGCTCAATTTCTGTTTCCTTTGAGAATGGCCTTTCTCCACATGTCATTGGTCCTTTTCTTTAACCTGTTTTTTGTCATATTATTTGTGTATTGAAACTCCTTTTCATAAAATGTTTTATTATTTTTCACATAAAAGTTTTATTATTTTAAGTGTTGAATGCTTTGGCTTCATATATGTTCCTGCAGGTCTCATATGCAGTGCCTTGTAGAAGCCAGAAGAGGTCATCAAATTATCTGGAGTTACAGATGATTATAAGCCCCCATGTAGGTGCTGGGAATTGAACCTGGGTCCCTGAAAACGGCAGACAGCCAATGCACTTAGGTGCCGAGTTGTCTCCCTAGTCTTGGAATTCCTTGTATAGCAGGTCATTATTTACCCCCATGAGATATTCAAGTGAATAAGTTATTGTACATAGGCGTCACCAGGGGATTTAGTTAAGATGGGGAATCTGGTGCAGTGGGTCAGGGATAGGACCGAGGATCTGCGTTTTCTAAGAAACTTCCAAGGTCTTCTAGTGCTGCTGGTCCATAGACAGTACTTTGAGTGACGAGTCTCAGTTTCTGAGGCTTACCTGGCAGAATTCCACCACACTCATGAACAACGTGCAGTATTTTTTCTTCTGTTAAGTAAAATAATGAGAAGGTCTGAATAAAAATGATGTGTGTGGAAACCGGAAGCAACTGTAGTTTTGCTGGTCATTTGAGCATTAATTAGCCCTTCTAAGGAACTGACAGCATGCTGCTGGGGTGAGAAGAGAGAAGGCCTTTGAGTTTTATCTTCAAATTCTACTTCTATTTAGCTTTAAGCCCATAGGGGTTCAGTTTTCAACTCCTTGTATAGATACAAAAATGGAACACGATGGAACAGCCATCTCTACTTCGGTTTTGGATATTTTGGAGATCAAAAGAGAACTATTGATATACTTTATGAATTCTAAAATATTGAGAGTAGTGGTTATTGCTCTTGCTCATGCAAAGCCATGGGGAGTCTGAACAATAGCTACTGAGTACGTGAACATTCAGTACTGCCGATATGTAATTAAAGCCAGAGTGCTTAGAGAGCTCGGTGAGACTCCTTCGTTTATCAATCGATAAACTCCCTGACTCAGAGCTGAGACTACCATAGGTCTTTATGAATTACCAAGACTTGATATTCATAGTAGGAAATACTTTATAAGTTGTCTTCATTAGATATTCTGAATGTACAAGTGTTAAACTGAATGATTCTGAAACTAGACTATAGTGGTTCAGTTATTTTGATGATATATGTACATGTTCCCATCATCATCATACCCATATACATAAGAGACAACATATAATTACTCAGTACTTGTGGTAATTGCAATATAGGTAAAACTTGGAATGTGGAATGTCCTAGTTGGCTTCTATTGTTACCCGTAGGCAGGCAATGTTCCTTATCTTCCTTTTAAATTTTTAATTCTTTTAATTTCATTTTTCATTTCATCCACAGTTCTCCAGCCTACTCTACACCCCTCCCCACTCCCCTCCCTGGCCCACATCCACTCCTCTCAACAGATAAGGGCTCCCATGGGAAGTCAACAAATTCTGGCACATTAAGTTGGGGCAGAACCAAGCATTCAGACTGTGCATGGCATCCCACCATAGGGAACGGGCCCCAATTAGCTAGCTCATGTATCAGGGATGGATCCTGGTCCTACTGCCAGGTGCTTCACATATAGTCCAAGCTTCACCACTGTCTCCCACATATGGGGGTCCTAGTTCGATTCCATGGAGGCTCCACAGTTGTCAGTCTAGAGTTCCTGAAATTCCATGAGCTTGGTTCAGCTGTGTCTGTAAATTTTCCCATCATGATCTTGACCTCCATTGCTCATATATTTCATCCTCCCTCTCTTTGATTGGATTTCTGGAACTCGGCCTGGTGCTTGATTGTGGATCTCTTCATCTGGTTCTGTCAGTTGCTGGATGAAGGCTCTGTGATGATAGTTGGGGTATTCACAAATCTGATCACAGGGGAAGGCCGGTTAGAGCTCCCTCTCCACTATTGCTAGGAGTCTTAGCTCAGATCATCCTTGTGGATTCTTGGGAATTTCCCTAGCACCAAGTTTCTCCCTAACTCCTTAATGGCTCTCTCTTTCATTGCTCTCCCATTCTGTCCATCCTCCACCTCCCCAGCCCCCTAACATCCCACCCCCCTCATGTTCTCATCTCCCATCCCTTCCCCCTTTCTGCCTCCCTCTCCTGTCCCCAGTTTATCCAGGAGATCTCATCTAATTCCCCTTCCCTGGGTGATCCATGTGTCCTTCTTATGGTCTAACTTGTTACCTAGCTTTTCTGGAGCTGTGTATTGTAGTCTGGTTATCCTTTACATCTAATATCTGCTTATGAGTGAGTACATACTGTATTTGCCTTTCTGAGTCTGGGTTACCTCATTTAGGATGTTTTTCTCCATTTGCCTGCAAATTTCAAGATGATATTTTTATAGTTGAGTAGTGCTCCATTGTGTAAATGTACTACATTTTCTTTATTCATTCTTCAGGTGAGGGGCAGCTAGGTTGTTTCCAGGTTCTAGCTATTATAAGTAATGTTGCTATGAGCAAGTGTCCTTGTGGTATGATAATCCTTTGAATGTATGCCCAGGAATGGTAATGCTGGGTCTTGAGGTAGATTGATTCCCAATTTTGTGAGAAATTGCAGTACTGATTTCCAAAGTGGTTGTACAAGTTTGCACTTTCACCAGCAATGGAGGAGTGTTCATCTTACCCTACATTGTCTCCAACATAAGCTTTTTTTAGTACTTTTGATCTTATCCATCCTAAAAGGTGTAAGATGGTATCTCAGAGTTGTTTTGATTTTCCCAGCCTTCTTTGTATTCAGATAATTAAGTTCTGAGCAATGGGTCATGATTAGAAATCTCATGTGCAATTTTGTGTTGACTTTTTGAGAATATATTTTTTATTTGTTATTTGATAATTTCATTGCATGGACATGATATATTTTTATTATATCCACTCTCTATTCTTTGTTCCTCCTAAGTCTTGACCCATCATGTCTCCCTCCCAACTTACTTTGCTTTTTTTATAACCTACTGAGTCTAAATAGGGCTTTCCATATGCTTAGGCATATAGGACCATTCTCTGCAGCTTGGGCAGCATACCCAGGACCACATACCTGAGAAAAATGGGCTCTTCCTTAACCAGCAGCCAGCCATGCCAATGGCTCCTCAGTTAGGAGTGGGCCCTTGTAGGATCCTCCCAAATTTATGCTGGAATTTTAATTGGTTTGATCTTGTGAAGGTGTCCTATAGGCAGTGACTAATACTGTGATTTCACAAATGCAACAACCCAGTCATGTCCAGAAGATGCTATTTCACAGCATCCTTCCCAAACTTGGGTTCTTAAAGTATTTTTTTTTTGCCCACTTTGGTCTTTCTATGGTTTTCTGTGCACTGGTTAAATAAAGAGGGCTTCACGGCCCTAGAAGAGAACTTAACATGTGGAAAGATTCTCTATATCCAAAGTAGAGGACTTGCTTGTAAATCTCTCTCACTTATTTTAGAATTTAGGTGAATAAATTATTTATGCAAATTGTATTTTTGGCTTGCCAATTAAGTAAAGTTTCTATAACATAAAGCACTCTAGCTCATGGAGATCACTGGACAACTCATTAACTAATAGATAACATAAACTTCACTGTTCTCAACTAATCTCTTGCTTATATATGACAGTTAAGCAGAAGAAAGGGAGGAGTAACAACCATACCCGATAGGAACATGGTTGGAGAGCCTTAGCTTGAGAAACAGTATTCAACATATGGCAACATCTCAAGGATTTTCTGTCTTTCCATTAACAATTATCATTAATCTTAGAAATCATACAGTGTTAGTCAAAGTGCTAAGAATAAGACACTGAGCACTCATCCGTAAACAGGGCGGCTACGTTAAGCATTTCCCTGCTAAAACTCAGAGAACATCATGAAAGGGAAGGAAGAAAGAATATAAAATCCCAAGGTTGGGGAAGTCTATTGGGATAATAGTGTCTTTTGGACACGAGGTGGTTATTGTGCTCATGAATCATAGAAGCCATGATTGCCTGCAGAAGACCTTCACAAGATCAAGCCAGCCAAAATCTAAGCATAAACACAGCAGATGATCTCCAGGCCTTAGAAGCTATCGATAGTGGGTAGTAGCTTAGAGTGTCTTACTTAGCTTCCAACTATTAACTTGAAAAAAAAAAAACTACTGTCAGTTAAGGAACCTTAACTGAGGGATTTCTGCTTCTAAACTGGTTTGTGGACATGACTGTGGGAACATTTTCTTGATTAATGTTTAACATGGGAAGGCCCAGCCCACATAGGCAGTACCATGTTTAGGCAGGTGATCCTGGGCTGTGTAAAATGTTGACAGGCATTGAGAAAGGGAGCAAGTCAATAAGCAGCATTTTTCTATAGTTTCTGTATCAGTTTTGATGCCTTAGCTTCCTTGGATGATGGACTATAACCCATAAGCCAAACAAACCCTATCCTTCTTAAGTTGGTTTTGGTCACAGTGCTTAGTGTAGCAATGGAAAACAAGCAGTATTTATTGGGGATGTGGCCATTGGTAGTTTCTCTGACTTCAGTACCCTGTACCCATGCACAAACTTGCAGTACTAAATGTACTTAGGGCTTACTTAGTGAATTATTAAAAGAATGAAATGAAATTGGGAACGGAGTATAGTCATGAAGGCCATGGTTTAAATTGGAGGGGAGAGATGGAAGTAGATAAGATCATATTTTATTGTATACGGATACTAAATTGTCAAAACAAAAGCAATTTAAAAGAGTTACAAATTATAATTTTAAAAATAAGGAAAGTCACATGGTACCTGAAGAAAAGAAAAAGAAACAAGACAGTGAGAATTAGTAAAGAATGCCATACCTGGCCTTTCCCTTTAATTCCTTTCTTTCTGCCTTGGCCTGAAACAAGATGGCTATTCTTCTGAGAAGGAAAACCAAGTGAAAGTCACGCAATGTTTCCATTGATGTTTTTGGCAGTGATGGTGAAAATTCTAGACTGAAATGATATTGTATGAAGTCTGGACTAATTGCCATGCTAAAGTCGAATGGATTTCCTCTCTCCTTGCTGTCTGGATCAATTCTTGGAGGAATGAGAGAATTTAGTCTCTCTGTTGAAGCAGCACATTGTAGTGATAACATGGAAGAGAGCAGTCTGGCTCACCAGGCTTTTCCAACTTACCGCTAATGTGAGCTTCAGGAGGGCTTTTGCAAAATAAATAGAGCTTATTGAGGGTTGTCAAGAAAAGTTCCAGATTCCATTGAGCAAAAGTTGAATGTTTAATACTCTACTGTAAAAATAAAATAAAAATAAAGAACCCTCCTTGGAATTCTGAATCCCACCTGTTAAATTATTTGTCCTTCAATAGAAGGAGGAATGAAAGGCGTATGTTTAACATCATTTTGGACCAATTTTCGGTGGCAGGAAACCAAGGTAAATACATTTTTCCTGATGTAATTGTTGATATTAGTTCAGCTCATGTGATGCCGTGTGATGCAGGCAGAGCTGAGTGAACCATTTCACTTAAACCTGTCCTCAGCTGGACTTGGAATGATAATGGAAAAGCCTAAAGACTATAAACGCCTACTGTCTGGGAACCCTTGATATTTTTGGGAATCCAGCCTGAAGCATTACTCTTTGAGTGTCTCCTTTGGAGTCTCGGCCTTGATTCTCATTTGTACCCATACATGTTTCGAGATATTTATCTTATTTCCTCACCTGGTTGTGCTTAGATTTTTAAAAAATTATTTTCTTTGAATGTATTCTAAATTGTAATAGAGTTACATCACTTCTCCTCATCTTTCCTCCCTCCTGCCCCTCCCATGTTCCCCTTCAAGTTGGTAACCTTTCTTTGGTTTTTATCTTTACATATTCATATATTCATGTATATACACAATTTTATAAATACAATATCTTGAGTCCATTGTTATTATTTGTGGGTATATACCATGTTGAGGTTGACCACTCTGTATTAGACACTCAATAAGGGGGCTCTTGCCTAAGAATGGCTCATTCCACTTTTGCCAACAGTCATTAGCTGTCATTTTCTGTTATGGTTCCATAGATTTAGTTTGGTGATAAGTAATTAAACATGATACTGAACCATCCTGGGTGGCTTCAGTTTTTAAAGCAATGTTCAGAAGTGTCTGGGAATTAATTTACAGAGCTTTTGGGCAATCTTGATGAGGTCCTGTTTCTTAAATATTTTACTATCATCGTTTTTTCTCATCATTTTGCTATGTTGTCATTTTTGTATCAGTAATAAGTAAATTATTGTGTTCCATTCTACAGTTGAAGCAATAAACAGGAAGACTGAAGTTGGGACGTGATTAGAACATCGCCGGAAGGAATAAATGGACTAGAGGTAAAAAGACATTTCATTTGTTCTGTATAAGACTTCTGTTCTTTCTCCAGTTCCACACAGACACACATGCGGTTGTTTACAAACACTAAATATTTCCTTTTAATTTTCCACTTTATCATTGATTTTCTTCTCTCTCTTGCCTTTTCTCCCTACCTCTGTGCTTATCTATCTATCTATCTATCTATCTATCTATCTATCTATCTATAAACTAGTGTCCATTCTTTCCCCAAAGTCTCCACATTTCCACATTTGCATATTTACATAACACATACTTTCTTTCTTCATGTCATTTGTTTAAACCCCCTTTCTTTGTGCTTCTACTTTAATAGTACTCCCCAGGAGCACATGTGGGTATTGTTCTGATGCTAACTCTCCAGACACATCTAGCCCATGATATAGTTATGGTTTATTCCTTCATTTGTTTATCCTACAAACATATTTTTGGACAATGTTATGCACAAATGGCTCAAGAATTCTGGCTACATTAGGTAACTGGATCGAGACCCAGACTTCAGTGAACCACAAGTATATGTACTTAATGGCATGAGAAAAGATGCATGGGAGTCAGATAGCATTCAGAGGCATCTGGCTAGCTTCTAGGGCATTCAGAGAATGTTCACATCTCTAGACTTAATACTTTGCTGCGATAATTTGTTCTAAGTCCTTACCTCAGGCTTACGATGGGGAAGGAATCTGGTTTGGAGAGTTGGAGTCAGGGCACAAGGAATGGAACCCCCGGAATGGTGCAGGACTAATATGGCTCACAGTTCAAGTGGTCCTTGACAATGGTGGCAATGGAAGGACCCAGAAGGAAAATGACTGTTGAGTCTGACTCTAATGACAGAGCAGTATCTCTATTTTGCAGAATTAATATTTGGCCCAATATTACTTTTTTTCCCCCACAACTTGGACCTTTGCAACTAACTTGGCAGTTAGGTGTATTTGCTTTTCCTTGGTACAGATGCTTTTAATCCTCCAAGGCAGTATAAGTGGCTGCTGCTGGGAAGACCTATGACCCCAATTTTGTCCTTTCTGGTCCTGTATTATACTTCCCTCATTTAACTGTCACTTGCTAAACTACGCAGAAGCAACTTGGAGAATGAAGCAGCTAGTTTGTTTCTGAGTTTCTGAAGAATTCATCAAATTAGTGGTTCTCAACATGTGGGTTGCGACCCCTATGATGGCTAAGTGACCTTTGCACAGGGTCACCCAAGACCATAAGAAAACACAGGTATATTGTGAGTTCGAGACCAGCCTGGTCTACAGAGCTAGTTTCAGGACAGGCTCCAAAGCCACAGAGAAACCCTGTCTCGAAAAAACCAACCCCCCCCCCCAAAAAAAGAAAGAAAAAGAAAACACAGGTATTTACACTCTGATTCCTAACAGTAGCAAAACTTCAGTTAAGAAGTAACAATGAAATGATTTTATGGTTGGGGATCACCACAACATTAGGAACTGTATTAAAGGGTAAAATAAAGGGTAAAAGCATTAGGAAGGTTGAGAACCACTGACTGAAATATTTGGGAACCCAGTCTCCAGTCATAGGCGAGCAGTTTTCTCCTGCCTTTGGTCTGGATCACACACATATATGTTGGAGATCCCAAGGACCTTGAAAAGAGTTGTTTCCAAATACCAGCCTAACACTGAATCCTACCACTAACAAAAACATCTGTTGAGCCAAGTGTTGGCTGCCACAGCCTTCTGCTTAGGTTACAGGTATTTACCTGCAGGAGAGGAAGGCAATAAGGTGGAAGCCACAAGCAATATTTCAATAGCATTTTATCTGGATTGGTTGGGTTTGGAATTATTATTCTCTGACACCACAGGAAAAATAAAACCTCTAAGGTGCTATATATTTTTGAGTTTATTTAGGAGGTCTTTGGATCAATAGTTGAATGTGTTGGGTTCACATATTAGAGAGCAAGAAGGTAATATAAGCACAGATAAGAAATGGAAGAGTGGAAAAAGATTTATTTCTTGGAGCAGGTGAGGGGAGGGTGGGCATTACTTAAAAAAATACATTTCTCAAAGGAAAGTGTATTTTATCAGGGAATCCTATACATACACATATAGACCAATACTTTGGGATGAAAACATTCCTGAGTATGTGCAGGTAAGGAGTATGTTACTGCATATTTTTAGTAAAGTTCAAAAGGGAAGGACGGGAGACACATATTGGGGAGTGCTTAGCTCTAAGTCATGGTACTCATTTATTTCTGCAAGACTAAATGGTGGTCATGAACACTTAGACAGGCTCAGTTTGTGCCCTAAAGATGGTACCCAGGAACATATCTGAGCATACACAATTCCTATCAAAGTTGTAGCTTAAAACAACAATGACAGCAAAAAACCAAAAAGATGCCTTCAGGGTGCCTTAATACGGGAGTTTGCACCTAAAGTTGGGCGTATTTAGTCATTAACAGATCTATAATGTAATTTGGGGGAGCACAACTATGGCTATACAACAGAGGATGATTTTGTCACTTGATTTTTGTGCTTCTGGGAATGAGACAGGGACCAGAGTCCCCGAACAGAGCTTACACCCACAAAAGCACTGAGGAGTTTTCCTGGGCTTCAAGGTTCTTCCATAGACAAACTCTGAAGCACCTTCCTCCTTTTTATATTATAACTATTCTCCCATGCGAAGGTTTAACACAAAGTCTCAAACAACAGAAAAGACCAAGACAACTACTAAGAAATATAATCAAAGTAGGCACAGTGGGGCAATCCTGCAATTCTAGTGCTTCTGTGCTGGAGGCGGAGTTCAAGGCTAGCCTCATTCACATATTTGAAAACAAACACAGGAAGACAGATGGACACAGTTCAGTTATTGACCTTGTGCAACTAACTAAACTAGTCCTGTCTAAGCTTCTCCATCAATCGGATGCAGATAAAACTAGCAATTAGATTCATATGAATTAAAGTAAAATATCACAATCATAAGACTTAGAGTAATATCTGGCACTGAGTAAAAAATGGACATATCTGTTTTAATTATTATCAATAAGGGTTTTTGGACACTTTAAAATAGACCTGTTTATTTTTATGAAAGTTATCCTTCATATCAAAATTGGGAAGGGACTGCAGGGATTTTTCTTCCATCCATCCCTGCTTTTGCATGTACAGATTCTCAACCACACCTATAGATGATACAAACGTCGTATCACCTAGCTCTCATTGTAGGTTGTATGCTTATGTCTGAAGAATAGGGAAAAGGAGACTTGGAACCAGAGGCTAGTATGAGCAGTGATGTGCACACTGTGTAAAGAAAACATCATTTTGGCTCACACACTGAGCGACAGTTCACCAAGGATGGCCATTCATTCAATGGCAGCCTTGTATGAGTAGTTTAATGCCCTTGAACAGATTAGAAAACACATCTGTAAAATGAAATTAATGCATCCAGTCTCCCCGAAGTACATGCGTAAGCGCCAACACGTCCTGATCATCATTTGCCCCTAACACCTTTTCTCCAAAGTCCTTCCTAACATAATCTATCCTGAGGGGCAACATGTAGGCCAAAGTAACTTGTTAGTAAGTGGCTGTTTTCCAAGGGATTATGGGTTTTTCAAAGTCTCATCTCAAATTTGACTAGTAAGGCAAATTGAGTGGGGCATTACAACACTAGGTCATCACTCAGGTGGTAACTTGTATGGGAAAATGTCTCCTCTCTCCTGCAGAGATGAATAGGGCATCATTTGTTTGGACTTATGCACACTGCGGCAAATCTATGGTCATATGTGTGATGTTAAAGGGACAGATCTCTGCCTGCCTGCCTGCCTGCCTGTCTCTCTCTCTCTCTCTCTCTCTCTCTCTCTCTCTCTCTGTGTGTGTGTGTGTGTGTGTGTGTGTGTGTGTGTGGTTACGACCTGGAGATCATAAAGGAGGGCGAATGAGCACTGGCAACATTTGAAGAAACGCAGGTTATTTTTAATTAATGCCCCATGACACACAGCCGACCACACCAGTTCCACAAGTCTGAGGATGTCTGCAAGCATCAGTGCCCACCTTCACTGAATTACTCTGCTCTTGAGTCACAGGCAACAGTGGCTGATGGCAGTTACGGATGACAATCGGGAAAACAGGTGTTAGCTCTAGGGAGGCATCTTCATCTTTCAGTTTTAGGTATTTGTGAACCTGAAGTACAAAATGGTAGTGAAATTTGATGTCACATGGGCTCAAGAAATTTCTATGAGGGAGCAGGTCAAAGGGCATAGAGGAGCCGAGTGGTGAATATATAAGTATGCAAAGTCAAGCCACACTGGGATTACCGGAATGAGATTGGTCTGATTATAAAGATTTTACTAGGCTTACATCTCAATAAACTTGAGATGCATTTGGAATTAGGTTGCTAAAAATGTTTAAAAAGTACACTTAACTTGGTTTAAAAGGCCTTACCCATGCTTTTAAGTGTTTTTTTTTTAAACATAGGTTAAGCATATACCATTCCAGCTACTTTGCGGTAACATTTACTTCTCATGTGGCTATTGCAAGATACATTTAAGATTAAAGTTTGGATGAATTATCAGGAATTTAGAACAGGGGAAGCTGGATGAAGTGGTATACGATGAAAGCAGGATTCAGTTTGGTGCATACAGATTCAAGGATATAAGGTCAAGATTGGCACATGAATTAATTCACAAGTACTCACTGGCATCTTTGAAATACAAAGCTTAAGGAGAGGATGTGAAAGGTACAGGATACATTAAAACTTCATAGAACATGTGAGCAACAAGAGTATAATATAACTATACCTAGACTGTATGTAGACAATCAAGGTTATAGTCATTTGGTTAGTCTTGAGGATTGGATGAAGGAGGTAAGAAGACATGGAACATGTTTGAGCAGGTAAATACCATGACCAAAGTTGTGGTTTGAGTGCAGTTATACATGTGGTTATTTGAACAGGTAGTAGGGGACTATATTATATATTGAATGAGAAATGTGGTGGCGCACGCCTTTAATCCCAGCACTTGGGAGGCAGAGGCAGGCGGATCTCTGTGAGTTCGAGACCAGCCTGGTCTACAGAGCTAGTTCCAGGACAGGCTCCAAAGCCACAGAGAAACCCTGTCTTGAAAATAAAAAAAAAAAAGAAATGTGGTCCAAGATTTAGAAGCCATGGCCATTAACTGTGCATAAGGAAGGAGCTCTCAAATGGAAGACATGAACCATTTGACATGATGATAATGAAGCCAGTCAGGTATCTAATGCAACCGGAACTCGGATTTTGGCGGGGGCTTCAGATCTTTGGCAGCACTCTTGAGGAGAATGCATCTGGAGAAGTTCAGCTGATGTAGAGTCTTGGTCTTGATAAAGGTGGTTGGAAAGGGAAAACTTCAGAGTTCACTGTGTAAAGGTAGCAATGTAGGAACTGTAAAAAAGGGGGAAATGAAGGCATAGAACTGGTTTCTGGACCCTGAGACATTAATCCCCTGGTCTGAAGGTGGCACATGAGGTTTGTTTATTCTTTGCTCTAGCAACAGAGAACCCGAGCATATGCTGAAGTAACTCAGGATAAAGATGAAATAGTTAAGTTTTCTTATAAAAATTATATCATTACCACAAGAAATCAATGACTTGAGTTCCCCAAGTTGGCTCTGTGCTGACAGATTATCTTTAAATCACAATAAAAATGAACTTACTGGCTATTTCCAGTTTTTATTTTCTTTTTTCCTCTGGTTCTGTCTTAAATACACTTTTGGCTTTGATTTACTGTAGAAATTTCCTGTGTAGTTTGGGGTAGAGAGGTAGAGGGTCAGGTTTTGGGATTTGAAACCCAAACAAATCTTTCATTACTTCCTACAATACTTTCAATTTAATTTAGGGGTCAGAGGATAGTCTGTGAAAATATCAGACACAACCCAGACATTTATTTCTGAAGAGATACAAAGGAGCTCACATCTGGATGGCTGCATGAGTTTATTCTGGAGTTGTCAAAGCATTCTGTTGACTGTTAGGAAGTCACTATCTTAAATAATTATGTGAAAAGTGAGCACATTCAACTTTGTAGAGTAAGTTATAGAATATGAATGCAGAGTGCAAAAATCAGAAGCCCAGATCAAGTAATAAACCTTTAACAAAATAAGAGTCTACTTTCTGACTAAGCCAGTTTAACTGACAAAACCAGCAAACTTGGCTACTCAATTGTCTGCGTACTTCTAGAGGATATTTCCCCTCCTTCCTCTCTCTTCTCTTTCTTTTCACCTATCCCTCTCTTTTGCTCTCACTCACTACTTTTGGTATACTGTTTTCTCCCTAGTTAATGCCCTCATATGGAAGGGGAAATAACATGAAAAAAATGGAAGGGTCATAGATTGCAAACTGAAGGTTGCTCATGTTTTAAAAATTAATTAAACAAATTGTTTGGTTGGCCTGCCTTGAATTGCATATTTCATTTGTTGTTTGCCATTTTCTGTGATAATCATGCATTCTGTATGGGAGGAACAGTTTCTACAAAATTGAGAACACTAATTTCAGATACCAAACATAAATAACAAAAGGAACAATGCTAACCAATCCCTTGTTAGGGAAAAGCATAAAGCATTGCTAGTTTGGACAGGTGTTCTTCCAAACTAGATTTGACTCCTGCATTCAAAGAGCTCAAACACTAATGGGTGAGCCTACCAATAATAACAATGCTTGTTTGTTATAACTGCCTCTAAAGCAAATTGAAATTAAATAAATGATGAGCAGAGAAAAGAGGTGTGCATACTGTGGAGATGGTATAATTCTAAGGAGAGGATCAAGAATCTTTCATAAGGAGAGGGCATTTGAACTACATTTAAGAGGAAAACAGTTATAAGCAGAATGGTGGGAGGTAGTGGTGGAGATGATGATGAAGAAGGCAAGTGCAAACCAGTGAATACTTATCACTCTATATTATTGCCATATCAAAAAGATAAAGCAAAGGAAGGCTATGGGAAAGAATATGGGAAAGGGGCTTCAGAGATGACTCAGTGGTCAAGATCTCTTGCTGCTCTTGTAAAGGGCACAGCTTCTGTTCCCAGAAACTACATGGTGGTTCACAATTGCCAGTAACTTCAGTTCTAGGGGATCTGATGATATTTATGATCTCTACCAATCTCTTCATACATGTGGCACACATAAACTCATATATCTGGGCACACACACATAATAAATATATTATAAAAAGGATACAAAAAGAATATTTTGTGTCAATAAGTGCATTATAATTTGATATATTTAAAATCAAGTGCATAGAAGATTTTGTATATATTGGTTTCAATAATATTTGAAGATGAATAATGGCCACATTAGCCAAAAATCACCAAATAATCTCATGATTTTATGCATGTCATACTTTGTATATGTGTGTACATGTATCCTAAGATGGACGTGCTTATTATGTATACATCTAGCCTTCAGCAATCTGGAAAGATGCTCTTTGGCATTGTGTAGTCTGCAAAGAATTTCCCACCTGCAGCTTAAGAAGGAAAGACCTTGGCCTCCATCTATGAATGGCTCTAGGAAAGACAACAGCCATTTTCAAGGAAGGGTGGGAGGTGCCTGACATGATGGTGTTACCTTTGATCCCAGCATTTAGGAGGCAGAGGAAGGCAGATATCTGTGAGTTAAAAGCCAGCTTTGTCTAATGACTAAGTTCCAGGACAGCCAGAACTACATAGTGAAAACTACATAGTGAGTCTCTCTCTCTCTCTCTCTCTCTCTCTCTCTCTCTCTCTCTCTCTCTCACACACACACACACACACACACACACACACACACGACACAGAGAGAGAGAGAGAGAGGGAGAGGGAGGGGGGACACAAAGCAACACAGCCAAACAGACAAAGGATGAACTGGATCATACCTTCTCAGAAGATGTAGTTTTCTTTTCTATCTTAATGTTTCCTAAAACCTCTGGGATTCTTTTGGTTTTAAGTAAGGCTTCTACCTATTCCTTGATAACCTATAAGTACATCATTTTGATGAAAAATATCTTAAAATTATTTTCAAGATCAATTGGTTCTAAAGTCTTCAACACAGTGGGAAAATCTTTTTGTATGTCGAAGCTTAGTAATAAACTTTGTAATAAGCTTAATAATGAGTTTATTCAAAAGAAAAAAGATTCAGAGTGTTTTGATAACTGTGAAAAAGAGAGGAAAACAAAATTTAATGACCTCAGAAAAGGGTACTATACTTTTAAAATGAGTTGAAATCTTAGAGATACTACTTGTGGTTTTTTCATTAAAGAATGTATTATTTGGGAGATAGGGAGGGACTGCATGTGTGTGGTGAGAGGGTTTTAGCCACATTGATAAGGATGAAGCTTTATTTTAGCTGGGCAGACTCCAATGGAGATTAAGAAAGAACATTAAGGTTTGTCTGTAAAACAATTAGAGGCTTATGAGGAATACTCAGTTCTGGTTTTTAGTTTGACTAAACATCAAGCAAAACTCCAAAACTACAAAAACAAAGCAAACAGAGCCAAACCTTAAGACACTTGTCTTTGTATTTGCCCTAGAGTTTAGACACAGCAAAATCAGATATTTGATGCTTACTTCTGTGGACCACAATACAGAGAATAGTTTCTTGCAAATGTTGAATTCTTGCTGGTGCTCTTGGACATTCTTGGAGCAGAGGCACCATCAGATGCAGGGAATAATCTTGTTTCTGTGTTCCCAGATATAAGGTTTAATTCATGATGAATGAAATTATCTTAAAAATTCCAGAAATCTATAGGCAAGCAATTAGTATGAGAACCAATTTTTACTATTCCTAAGTCACCTAAAAAGTGAACAAACAGTGTGAAAATGTAGAAAACAAAACCATTACCATAGAGTGAGCACTGAAGGGTGAGGTCTGCACATCACACAGATACAGTGGAAGGCTCAAGTTGGAGTCAAAACAAAGAGTTCCATATTGATTAGGGGAGAGGCACTTTGGGGGCAACACAAGTGCTAGCATTGCTAGCCTTGCCACATAGGTATCTTCTGTCTCAGTATTCTCTAAAGACAGCAGATAAAATGACGGAATTGTGTATAATAGGAAGCTTTCCCAAATCTGTCTATCTTTCTAGCTAGAGTCTGTTCTGGTGGCTCATATTTAACAAGTAAGAATTTGTTAATTAGTTTGAATGTCAATGCTTTTTATTTGGCAGGTCAGAGGTGTGCATGGAAAGTTATCATTTTTATTTAATGCTTATTATCTCAAAAATCGCCATTTCTTCTTTTGTGGGAACAGTTCTCATACTGAATGCATAGTTGTCATAGAAGATGGCAAACAACAAAACAAATATGTAATTCAAGGCAGGTCAATAAAATAATTTGTTTATTTACTTTTTAAAAGACGATCAATAAGTCTTAATTTGCAAGGTATGGATTTTTCATCTTTTCCTATTAATTCCACTTCCATCTGGGAGGCTAGATTTGGGGGAAAATATTTACACACGAAGGAGCGGGTAAAAAGAAAAAAGAGAAGTTGAGAGAGGGAGGCAAGGAAAAATAGCCTGTAGAAGTCTTCAGATGACTGAGTACTCATGCATAGTTGATCATAAAGTTCTCATTGTATTATCATCTTTCAGGATGCTTACAATTTCCTTGATGTGGTTAAATTCAGATTATTGCCGTTTTCAGCAATATTCGTGGGACTACAGTCATTGAGTAATACTCCCTATAGAGCCGTGTAAGTCCTCCAAGTGGAGACTGGATACCACCATGAAGTTATCTCCCAAGAGCAGTTTGCAGAGCAGATTAGTTCTTGGTGGAGGTGATGGCATCTTCCTGCGACCCTGCTAAGGGATTTTGTTGTCACCCTCTAACCTAAGCTGAAACTTTAACTATGGTAAAGCATAGACTCTTCATGTCCTGGCTCTCTATACCTGGAATGCTCATTGTCTGAATTGGTAGTTGAATTCTACTTCTGCTTCTCTTCTGATTTCTTTAATCTGTAGTTTCTTCTATTAGTTTCCATAAGTAGGATGCAGACAGACCAGGTTCTCATAAACCTAATTTAAATTCTACCTGAATATCAGACAATATCAGGTAACATTATCTTTCTTGTTATGCGTTAGGCACTATAATATGTAGAGGGAGCTTTGTGTATTACCTGCAGTCATCTTATCAGGTAGATGCTGGTATCTTAACCACTTTCTTGATGGAGAAATGAAGATGAGAATAGATTCCAGAGAAAACAATGAAGGCATAAATTGATTCTGGACAGTTATACTCTTAAGTCACGACTACAGGAAATCAAGAACTAAGGAGCAGTTCCCACAAACCTTGAAATCATGTAACCGAGTTTTCACCAAAGCACCATTTTCACCTCGACTATTTGGTTTTGTCTCTCATAACCCTCCCAACTGAGCCTGAACTGCATTTTAGTCATTTTCAGCATCTGACCAAAGAAACTGGACTAAAGTGTAAGGGCAGAAGACTCTGAGAGGCATTCATGAACATTTAAGCAAGGTGATTATTGGCTACAAGGCAAAAAGGCCTATCTTCATCACTGAAGGACTGGACAGGACAAAAGGGGTGTCATTTCAGAACCATTGCATTGATGAGAAGGCCACTAAAGACCTGACAAAGTGAAGTAAAGTCACCACAAGGAAAGAGCACATAAGAAAATGTTTGATGATGCCTTGTCTCAGCTGGAAGCCCTGGTCCTGAACAGTACCATCTTAAAGGAGCAAAGCTGGGGAGACATCTTATCTAAGTCCTTTGTGACAAAACTGAGAATTGTTTCTGAAAGCAAATGGCTAATGATACCATAGAAGACAATGGATGATGAAAAAGGGGCACGAAAAACTTCCAGAACTTCTAGGAGAAGGGAAATAAGAGAATGAAGAAATTTAGCAATAAATATTACAGAATAATACCATACATAAGAAAAACCCCTAAAAGAGAAAATAGTAAAGAGGCCCAGGAGCTGGGCTGATGAGCAAAGCACATGTCCTGCAAGTATGAGGATCAGAATTTGGACCTCAGAACCCATGTAAAGATCAGGAGAATCCAGAGGCCAATAGTTGGAGGTAGAGACAAGTGCTTCTGCAGTGAGCTGGGTAGGTAGACTAGCTGAACTGGCATCCTGGAGCTCTGAGTTCAAGGGAGAAACCTTGTTTCTGTCTAGAAGGTGGAGAATGATCAAAGGGGACACATGGCCTCCTCAAAGACACATATAAATATGTACGCACATCAGATGCACATAAAGATGCAAAAAGGAAAAGAGATACGGAAAAGATCTTGCACGTATAAATATAAATAAATAATAGAAGAAAATAGCTCACTGCAACGGGATAGTAAGAGAACAACAAAAGGAAAAAATATTAAAATAAGATTTAAGATCTCAGAAACAAGAATAAATCTAATAAATTTTATCTCAAAATGAAAAATATCAATCAAAAAGAGAATGTTTTAAATTAAGTAGAATATCAGTGTGTATGGTAAGAGATGCAGAGAGGAAAAGTGACATAAGAGGATTGAGAAATCAAACAGTGGGCATCAATGTGTAGGCAAACATAAACCAAATAAATCAGACGACAGACCATTGTATCAAATAAAGTAGAAGATAAGATTAAAACTACGTAAATAGATCCAAAAGCATTTGTAGACACCCAGAAGATAATCTTATACTGATAGCTAGTGACAAACAACGAAAACATGGACTTACAGATTCACGTACCCCAAACAATATCCACACAGGAAGTTCTTAAATTTAGAATGATGGAGGAAAAATGAATAGCGCAATCACGCTAGGCTTAACTGTAGCACTGTGAGTTTATGGAAGTCAAAGTAGAGAATAACACAAGTTGAGATGGGGGAAAAAAACAAGTAAAGACCAAAGGGATGCGGGTATAAAACAAGCTGAAACTTCACATGAGGGATCCATTTTATGTGCTTGGAGATGAGGTACTTTCTTTTCAAGTGTCCTTGGAACACTCATAAACATCAAATTATTCTCCCTCTATGCCACAAAGAACATCTCAATAAGAAATGTCCCCCAGGACCAAACAGAAAGTGTCCTGACCACAGCATAGCATCTGACCGAAACCTCTAATAAAACTAACCAATAAAACACTAAGTCATTAGATGAGGCCCTGGGTGAACTCTTAGCCTCTCCCTCAGACTATTACGGCCTTGACTTTGAGGATAGGCATTTTGTGCTCTGCGCTGTTGTAATTTTTCAAAACAAGAGGAACAATCTGAAATCGTATATCCCAGCAGGGGAGTGAAGAAATTTATTGCAGTCAACTTCACGTTAGTTTTCAGAAAGAAGAAAATATATCAAATGCTTTTTAAAAATACAGAAGTATGGATTTAGAAGGTCTCTCTAACTGGTCTTTCTGCCCAACTCTTACTTTGCAGAGGAAGGAATGGAGACCCAGAGCTGGGAAGGATTTGTTAATCAAAGTATAGCAAGGGAAACTTGTCTAGGCTCGATGTCCAGGCTGATCATTCAGTCCGTCTTCTGCTTGAGGCTCCTTCCTGGAGTAGCAAGCTGGGCACAGGTTACCTGTGTGTATGTCCCAGATGCGAGTGACTGTAGTGTGTTCATTTGCCTCCCAGAGGTGAAACTGGTTGCTTTGAGTGGATTCCTTGGAGCCAGAGTGCCTGTTCTTCTTGCAAGGATAGCTGGAGCAATGTGGTTGCCATTATTAGAATCACAGGCCTTCTACCTCTGCCAGATAACCTACCCTGCCTAAGAACCTCTGACATCATTAAATTCTGGAATCTAAACTGTGAACGCGTGTTGGGAGCTGTTGTCAGGAATGCTCCCATGCACTCTTTTTGTCGAGACTCATTTTTGTTCTCTCTCCTCCAGGAGCTGACCTATTTCCCTTTCCCCCTTGCTCCATTGTGGATGCCCAGATATATTGCTGCCCCTACCTCTGCTCTTCAGCTGGTGTTGCTGAGAGCACCATGTGTTTCTAAGTCACACCAGGTGGGCAACCATTTTCCTATGTCGCTGGGCCAAGTTATGTTTTCTCTATTGTTCAGGTGGCCTGCAGTTGCATACCAGACCTTATTACCGGAACAGAGACCAGAGATGTAAAAGTAATGCTTGATTCCTAGAGCTCTGCTGTTTCAAGGGGGATGCTGTTTCTAGCCATGAACTTCTGAACTAAAGACTTCATGAAACACAATCCTCATTGTTATTATAACGTAATCCTCTTTTGGTTACCCACCCAATATTTCTATAACGGCTATTTCTTCCTTCTTTCTCTGCTAAAAGGCTCTTGGTATCAAGGCTGCTTGTACTCTTCTAGTGCCCCTATTTTATGGGTAAGATGCGAGGCTCCAAAGTTCACAGAAACGGGTTCTGCCTTTAAATTCTTAGTGGCAAGCATGGTGTGATACCTGCAGAGGCCCTCTGGGTAAAAGCATATCCCCCGAAACACCGACATCTCAGTTTTTGTTCTTTCGGATGAGTACCATGGAAGTAGAACAGTGACATACAGAGGCTATTAGGACAAGAAGGAATTTCAGAAAACTTGCCCTCCCCAGTCTCTATTTGAATTTCTGTACCCCAAATCACCCCCAAACTCAGTTTAGCTACAGCTTACTGTTTCCCAGCTCTGTGGTTTGGTTGAAGCTTTGTGAAGCTATCTTTGTTTGCCCCAGGTCTGGCTGGGAACCCTGGCTCAACTCCATCTGGCCCCTCTCCACATGGTCACTCACCGTTCAATTATCTGCCTTGCATGTCTTCAGTTAGAGGGTAGATTCCAAAGAACAGACAGAAGAAGTTAGCCAGCTGCTACATTTGGGTGGTTGAAGGCGGCCAGCTTCTTGGGGATGGGAGGTGCATGAGAAGAGCTCCACGAGCTTGGAAGACTAGAAGGGATGTTGACACCATAGTTGTAGGCGATCCACCACATTCCCTGTTTTTCAGACAGATGTAACCTGAACCTTTAGCACTGAGTAATGCATACTTGGACACTCTCCTGAGTACGATGAGCAAAGAGCTTACATGTCCAACTTTTGATGAGCGTCTTGGAGTTTCCTTTAAGATGGATCCAAAATCACTAGGGAGTCAGAAGCCACAATGACTAGAGATTGGCGCACAAGGCAAGAGGGACATGCAGTTCAAATAAATTATCAGCCTTGCAGTTGAGATTCTTGCTGCAAGCTCATGTTTCCATTTGGGTTTCTAATGACCTCCTCCTTCAGTCTTCCAAGATGGTCTTTCTATAGGTGGGCTATCTTAATTAAGCTTCATGAATACCATTTTCAATCTTGAGATGTGTTAAAAAGGTAACAGAAACAGGGAGAATGGCGGTACTTCATCCCCATCCCCAAAGTCTGCATTGCCCTTGCCAAGAATGAGGGTAAGATACTGAAGCAGAGCCCGAATCTGGGAAGTATTCTCATGGGAAATAAAATCCTGCTCTTTGAGAGCCTTTAGGAGA
This sequence comes from Microtus oregoni, assembly GCF_018167655.1. Taxonomy (NCBI): domain Eukaryota; kingdom Metazoa; phylum Chordata; class Mammalia; order Rodentia; family Cricetidae; genus Microtus; species Microtus oregoni. The sequence continues at coordinate 8,317,713 of NW_024543834.1, read as the reverse complement.
CTCTTGAGTGTTTTCTCCATGAGAACTTAAATTTTCTGACCATTTTTATTTTTCCTTTGCTCATTTGGGAGAGGCTTAGTAGAAGATTCATGGAGTTCTTTGGAGAATGTTATTGTATTGTATGTTGGGTTTTATATATTCTTGCAAGGTGCTTGTTTTCTGGGCCAAGGCATAAAGGCATCTGGATGTTGGGCCTGGCTGGGAAAGGAGATGAACTGGGTGCTGCCCTGGTAGGACTTCGATGGTTAGGGTCCTACTGATTACCCAGTCAGAAGGAGATCTATCTTATGTCTTCACTGTAGTCTTTGGAGGGAGTAGAAACACACAGCTTTGGAAATCTAACAAATAGTCTTCCAAGATTCAATAAACCTCACTTCAGACTTCATCAAATCAACTATATAAACATAATTGATCCTAAGACCTTTAAGTCAACAGTTAGAGAGACTCCTTTGGTAACAAGGCAGCACTGTGAAAGATTATTTAGCTTGGAGCTTAATAGAGAAATTAAGAGGATTAATTTAGTTTATGCTAAGTAGTTAACAAAGTGTGTGAGCTCTTCTTAACCACCAAGTAGGCGAACGTCTGCTGTGGCAATAACACCAGCATCTCCTAAGGTGGGATGCTCCCAGAAGACTCTTCAAATGCTTCCTTAGCTGATGAGCGGGAGAGACTCTAATGATACAATAAATAGATAAAGCAAAAGTGAGCAGTTTCTGATGACCTTATCGTGGGGCTTTTCCCTTTGCAATACTTTCCTAGTGAGACCCACACAAACCACTGCTAACTCAGTGGCTTACAACACAGTCTTATGTCTTAGAGTTCTGGAGGTTCAAAGTCTAAAACTGCTCAGCAGGGCTGTATTTCTTTGGCGTCTCTAGAGAAAAATTCCTATTTCTTTGTCTTTTCCTGTTTTTATAGAAGCTTCCTCCACTGTTTTGTTTAGTGTCCTCAACCATTGTAACCTCTATGGTTGTTGCTGTATGTCTTCTGTGATTCTGCAGTCCCTGTCCCTTTTGTAAGGACCAGAATGATTGTATTGGGCCGGAGGAAAACCTTGGATATTGACCACAAATGATGTCTACCTTTGTTTTGGGACAGGATCTCTCAATGTCTTGTAACTAACCAAGTAGGTTAAGTCATCTAGTACCGGGATCCACCTGTCTTTGCCTCCCTAGTGCTGGAATTACAAGAATACTACTATGTGTTAGATTACAAAACAGAAAACAAACACAAAAACAGGGTTCTAGGATCAAACTCCAATTCTCTACTTGCAAAGCACTCGCTTTACCAACTGAGATAACTTCTCATTCTCTCTCTCTCTCTCTCTCTCTCTCTCTCTCTCTCTTTCTCCGTCATTCCTTCCTTTTTCTTTCTTTCCTTTCTTTTTGTTTTGTGGGTTTTTTTTTGAGGCAGAGTTTCTCTGTGTAGCCTTGGCTGTCCTGGAACTCTCTTTGTAGACCAGGTTGGCCTTAAACTTAGAGATCCTTTGGCTTCTGCCTCCTGAGTGCTTCATTTACTTCTTAAAGTTTAGAATACATTATTCCAAGCTTCTCTATTTCATAATAAAGTGCAGGTATTATTTAGAGACAATGGTTACTAACTTTTGTGTTTTTACATTGTCAACTCCTGTGGTATTTTTTAAAATTTCTGACTTATTTCATCCTTTGAAGATTTTTTGTATCAAGTAGTTTGATGATATTCAAAACTCTCCCCCAAACTCTCCAATATGTCCCCTTTCCTACCCATCCATCTTTGTGTGCTTTTTTTTTATCTTTAGAAAGACAGTAAGTCAGTTTGCACCGCCTATATACTCTTAGCTGTGCAGCTTTCCAATAGAGCAGGGCCGACATGTAGGAAACAGGCCACCCGTTTAAGGAAAACTACTTCCCTCTTCCAGACGCTACCAGTTACCACCAGTTCCTCAGGTCAGGGTAGGACTTTGTGTGCTCACCCACCTCTCCGGAAGTTTATCTGGCTTGAGCATGCAAGGTCTTGAGTAAGCTGTCACAACTACCATGAGGTCACATGTGCAACTGCCCAGCTGCGTCCACAGCACTGTTTCCTTGTACTTATCCTTTGCCAATGGGTTTTACAGTCTTTCTGCCCCTTCTTTCAAGCAGTGATCCGTGATTCATGGGAGAAGCAGATGCGACATAGATATCCTACTTAGGGCTAGACATAGGCTGCAAGATCTTATTACCTGTATTGTGAGCAGTTATGCACCTCTATGCTAACTGCCCTTTACTGCAAGTGGCTTCTTATTTTGGAGAGCCCATTAGTACAAATGAAGGTGATGTGGATACATCTGTCTAATGTTAAAGAAAACGCTAATGCTATCTTTGTCGTCAATGTTTTTGGTGGTATAATTAATTTTATTTTTATTGAGAAAAGGAGAAAAAAAAACAAAAAAACAAGTTTCCACCTCCTCCCAGCCTCCCATTTCCCTCCCCCTCCTCCCACCCTACGCCCCCTCCTCCCACCTTTCTCCCCCTCCCCCCACTCCTTTCCCCCTCCCTCTCCAGTCCAAAGAGCAGTCAGGGTTTTCTGCCCTGTGGTAAGACCTAGGACCTCCCACCTCCGTCCATATCTAGGAAGGTGGACATCGAAACTGGCTAGGCTCCCACAAAGCCATCACATAACGTAGGATCAAACCCCCGTGCCATTGTCCTTTGCGTCTCATCAGCCCTCATTGTTCGCCATGTTCAGAGAGTCCAGTTTTATCCCATGCTTTTTCAGTCACAGTCCAGCTGGTCTTGGTGAGCTCTCAATAGATCAGCTCCACTGTCTCAGTGGGTGGGTGCATCCCTCGTGGTCCCAACTTCTTTGCTCATGTTCTCCCTCCTTCTGTTCCTCATTGGGACCTTGGGAGCTCAATCCAGTGCTCCAGTGTGGGTCTCTGTCTCTATCTCCATCCATCACCAGATGAAGGTTCTATGATGATATGCAAGGTATTCGTCAGTATTGCTCTAGGATAGGGTCATTTCAGGTTCCCTATCCTCAACTGCCCAAGGAACTAACTGGGGACCTCAGCTTGGGCACCTGGGAGCCCCTCTAGGGTCAGGTCTCTTGCCAACCCTAAAGTGGCTCCCTTAACTAAGAATTGTGGTTCCGTGCTCCCCTGTCCAACCTTCCTTTGGTATAATTAATTTTGAGGAAACTGATCTCAGACCCTGAAGTCTCCTTCCAGGAGTGATGTGTCCAAAGAGGGTGCTAAGTAAAGCCAAGTCAGGAAGATTTAAGACCCAACGGATGGAATAAGTGTGATGCTGGGAACAAAGTTGGCGGAGATTTTGCTACTGTATTGTCTAATATGTACTGCATTTTTGGTCCTGCTCTGGTAGGTTCTTCATATATAGGGTAATTTTCACTTATATCATATTCTCCCATTTCCTGCTGCTGCTTTAATATGTGGATTTTTGAAATGTGAGGCTTATGGGGAACAGAAATATTATACCATTAGAATGATAAAACCTTCTTGGACTTTCAAAGTCCCAGTTAACCCGTCTGCCTGTGTTAATGACAGATACCCTCTGTGAAAGTTACTGACTTTGCTTTCTTGAACATAATCATCAAACTCCGTCAAAGAATACTTCCTCTAATCATAATGGGAGAACATTTTGGAGATCCTTTGAAGATTTGGTAAAGCTTCTGTACAGGTAGCAGTTGAGTGGCTTGGTAAAAATCATGTAAGTGTTATTGGAGTAAGAGATGGGGAGGAGATTCCCAGGGAAGTATAGGTTTGATTGTTTACCTAACACCAAATGGCTTCACTTGCCCTCTCCACAGTATCTTGTTGAAATGGACATTGGAGAAATTCCGTTGCTTTGAGCAGTATGCATCAAGTTGCTGGTTTAGCCTGCCCTCTCCCATCTTTATCGGGCTGACTGGTACACACCTGCTATTGATAGGGCCGATTTGGGAAAAGCCATTCAAGTAAAAATGAAGCAGCTCATGGAGGCCATTCACATGGAGACGGGCATAGCTGAGAAAGCAACGAGGCTCCATTTGTCTGGGAACATTTTCATTTTCAAATTTATAATTGTTCTTTTATAAACCAAAAAAATAGGAAGAACAGGTTGAGAAAGAAGCATAGAGAGAGAGAGAGGGAAGGAGATGGAGAAACTCAAGCTGTATTTGTTCACAATTCTCTCACTATGTTGTGAGTCTCTTGAGGAAAGGTTAACAGAAAGGCCATTCCCCAGAGCTGGAGGAGCGCAGCCGACTGGGGAATGGGAAGTGATGTGGTACCCATGGACCCTGTCTCCTCAAGGTGGAAGCAAACACTGAAGCGGCCCCTTCTGTTGGCTCCGTTTTGAATAGAGGCAGTAAGAGGGCACAAGGAGGTGAACTCTGGCTGTGCGCAGAGACAAGTCAGACAACGTGAGGTTTAATTGAAATCATATCCCCAGCATTTTCCTTTTCAAAAGCTGTTAGCATGATCGAGGTTACATTTTCTTGTGACTACTGTTATTACTGTCACACTGACTGCTCTGGGCAGGGGCTGAAGGTTACATGTGGGCTGAGAATTCTGGGCTGCAATGGGAGGGGCTGGTGGACCCATGGCTCAGAATGCCTCTCTCCACCAGGTTCTCTTTGCCTTTTTTCCTGAGGGCTCAGGAAGCAGGGAACCGGCCATCTCTGGATGCTGCTGCTAGCCCTGTTCTTCAGGAAGGGGTGATGATTACATCCTCCATTTACCCTTCCCTGAGGTTCTCATCTCTCGTAGCATCAGCATCTCCATCCTCGGTAGCTGCAGCCTGCCCTGCATCTCATGGATGAGAGAACTTCACATGTCTCTGCCGAGGAGCACGCATCCTCTGAGCTCTGCTAGCGTTTCATTCTGAGAGGTGGTGAAAGGTCAAGACTGTAATTTACCTGGATTTTCTGACCTGTAGTTTATATTGGACTTTCCAGATCTTGCTAAAATGCAGGCACTGATTGAATGGGTTCAGTATGCTGATTCAGAGACTGGCTCAGGTTTCACAAACTCCCACATGATGCCACACTGTGAACAGCAAGTACTCAGAAGCTAGGTCCATGTTCAGTGTGGCCTCTAGGCTGTATGGACGCTTTGGAAAGGAAATTCAAGGAGAGAGTGGCCCCAATTTGGACTATCAGTGAGAAGATCTGCTAGAAATGAGAAGCATCACCCTACTCCCGTGTCCTCGGTGCAGGGACAAGGCTTCCATACACACAGCAATCAACCACAAGGCAGATTTTATTTCTACGGAAGTATCAAGTAAGGGCTTTGAACAAGAGCATTCTGATACTAAGAGTGACAGGTAGTCTCAGGAAACTGAGAAATCCTGGCTAACAATAGAGTTGAACGGGAGGATGGTGCACTCATGGGAGCTGCGTTGAAAGACAATGTCCGTCCCTATTCACTTTGTTTTCCAGGTACCCCCCCCCTCCTTGTTTCTAATGTCTCCAGTACACACAAGGGAGGAGGGGTAGGGAACATATCTTCATGCACTTGCTCTGCTGGGGAGTCCGTTTAACTAACATGGCCTGAGGATCGGCCATGTTCAGTGCAGACTCTCTCCATGATCTTGGCTATGTAGATAGAAGTGGACACTGTCCCAAGATTGACACACATAAGAGAAAATGTCTGCTCTTATCTTATGAAAGTCATGGGACTCAGGGACTTCTTACTAAGGGGAAGTTAGTTTAGGGAAATTAGTTTAGGGAAAAAATTGGGGATGATAATCAGGCTTGTTCAGGATTGTTGCGACAGAATCAAACATTTTTCATCCTCCAAACATGGCTGTGTTTGGAGAAATATATCAATATAACCTCCTAAGTCTCACTGGTTTTATATGAGCTAAGGAAACAAGAGTCTTTGGATTTGTAGCATCTGAACAATTGAACCACTTCTTTGTTTGATGGTTTGAGTACGTAGGAGGGGATTGTTTTCTAGGCTCAGATTCATTCTTAGCCATGGGGCATCCAGGCAGTCACCTGGCAAGTAGCCACTTCTTATGTATTCTGCAACGGACAGAAAAGTCTTAAGAGTTCGCTCTCAGCAAACTGTACTTTAGGGGGTGGCCCTGCCTTCATTGTCCTTGGAAGAGAAACCATGTTTTCAATTGCAGTCCTCTTGAAACCATTGGAAGACTAAAAAGTGACTTTGCATACTCTTACTAGAAGTTCAAAATGTTTAATGGGCCCCGGGCCTTCAAGCTAGCATGCCTGTCACGTAGTCTCTGTAATGTGTGCCGAGCATTCCTGCCTGGAGTGAAAACCACGAGTGTTATGTTTTTGGCTCGGATGTTGGCAGGTGTGTAACCCGACTCCTGATAGCAGGACAGCCGATTACATTCTGCTAGAAAACCATTTCTACGGCTCTTGGCACCTACACTGTTATTGCATGTCTGCAGGTGTTTAGTAATTGGATTAATGCAGGGCTGAAGGAATGTCTGCTCCCAGGCTCTAAGAAACACTGAGGAAAGACAAATGCGCTTCAGAGAGTGACCTAGAATGCACGATGACAGGCCTAGGCTCACACATGAAGCCAGATCTAAGCCCACACGTTTCAAATGAACTGCTATGAGAAGCCACCTTCCATAGGAAGGTTTATCCAAACCTAAATACAATAACAATGGTCTTGTGAGTCAAGCGGGAAGGAGATTCAGTGTGAGTTTTGAGTCCCTTCCAAAAGCAACTCCGACAACTTTGACTTAAACCTTCCTATTGTGCAGTTCATAAAACCTTCTATTCTGGGTGTATAATAATAATAATGTAATAATATTAATAATGATAATAAAATTTAAAAGTCCATAATAAACACAGAAGAGAATGCTAAGACTCTCTCTAGAAGTATGGAGACCTCAACTAAGATCCAGGATCATCAAACTTAGGCTAATTAATTCCCATCTTGAGTATAAGAACATGGAATTGAGTGATAGGACTCTAAAAATGTATCTGATAAAATGGAACACAGTATTCACTGGCCACTGCAACTGTGATCAGCACAAAGTAGGGGGTGGTCTTGGGGACTTTGTGGCAGATTGAAACTTGTGCTCAGAGAGCAAGTGGTCAAACTCCCAAGGGTTCCCATCTAAGTAGATAAAACCTACTGATTTAGATTTACACAACAAACCTCTTTCTCGGCTTTACAACTCAGAAAGTAGGTGGAACCCTTGGAGAGAGTCCAAGTTCAAGGGAGATAAGAGCAAAAAGGCAGGTTTTGTGAAGAAAGGCAAGAGAATCACTCACTGCTGCTTAGTTTAAATCCTAGAGGGGTAACTTGTAGTTCACAAATATTATTACAGTAGGTGGGAAAAGAGAACCAGGCCAAGAGAAGACAGGAAACAAGTCAAAGCTCCCAGAGCATAAGTTTGAATCAAAGGGTTTGTGTTGAAGAGGGAGTGAGATCTCTCTCTCTCTCTCTCTCTCTCTCTCTCTCTCTCTCTCTCTCTCTCTCTCTCTGTGTGTGTGTGTGTGTGTGTGTGTGTGTGTGTGTGTGTGTGTGACATAAGAAGCAGGAATGAACTGCTGTTCATTTAGTGAACAGAATATACAGATTACAACAACTGTATATAACTGAATAAAAGGGATCCCATGTAGCCAAGATGTATTTTAAGACCTAGGAATTGTGGGACCATGACTGGGATGCTCTGGAGAAAGTCATCACCTGGCTGGGATATGTTGTGGAGTCTGTGTCTGAGGTCTCATGCTCCATGTAAGTATGGAAGAGACCTGCCTGCCTCCCTTTGGAGATCTCTGTTCCTCCTTGGCTCCTTAACAGGTTCTTGTTGCCATTCTTCTGACTTCCAGTCATCAGCCAGAAGCAGGAACATTGGGTGAGAGGATGTGCTAATGATCAGCGGTCTGAGTGGGAAGGAGGATGACTGGGAATCAGAACTCTGGTGTTCAGTAGTGGTTACCATGACATGGGTGTCCTGGTGTCTGTAAAATATATCAAGAGAAAGACTTCAAGAACTCTTTAAATATATTCATTTAAAAATTGAAATAATTAAATATAAATATTAAATTTTGAATGAATAAATATCAATGATGAAATTAAATGTGAAATAATTAAATATAAATTGAAATAATTAAAGATGAAATAATAAAATAGTCACCCATGATGAGTCTAGATAGCACTATGGGTTCAAGTGGACGTAGTTCTTATAGAATACAAGTTCATTCTCATTGCTTTATGGCTTAGGGACTCATGAGAATCAAGACTTACTTTCAATAGCATGAGACTACCCAAGACCACCAAGGAGTGGAGGATGAGATAGGAGATTGCCTGGGTCAGTAAGTGGTTGAGAATATCCTCCAAAGGCTTAGGTACAACAAGCTGGAAGCTCCATTTTCCCATGTACCCCTTACAGGTGGTTGAAATTTTAAAAGGTTGGGCACAATGAGAGCTAAAGATGAGGTCTCTTAGAGCATCTACTGTGTGTACGACCGTACTCTTGGGAGCATACTCTTGTTCTTGGGACGCTTTCTGAAGCAGGACAGGTGACTTTGAGTGAGCCTAACATCTCGCCTAAATTTTCTTCCTGGCACCCTTTCATGCTCTATGACTTTCCCCCTTCTTTTGCACAATGGCTATTTCCTTTTCCTCCTCTCAGCAATGTTATGATACAGCTAGGGGTGGAGTTCTTCACCAAACACCTTCTTGGACCTCCAGAACCTCTTCATGAATCATTTGTTCTCAGGGACTTTGTGATCGATTGCAATGGCAAACAGACTAAGACAAAGAAAGGAAGGGAGATGCATGAGATTGAGGAATAAGTGTTGTTTTCTAGTTTGCCCCATGGAAATGGTCCGTTCCGTTAGAAAGTTCCAGTTAAGTGCCAAGCATTGTAGAAGATGGTGAAGGGTTGGGTTATGAGCTTCTGTTGCCTTCAGGAGAGACAGACAATCTCTGGGAGGATAGAGAGTAATAATTTTGGGAATTTAGGTGACTGTCAAGCCCCTGACTTGGGCACATTCCTAGAAGATATTGAATGGAAACTCTGACAAGACAGGTGAGGTATAAGTATGAGGTGTAGGTGTGTGTGTGTGTGTGTGTGTGTGTGTGTGTGTAGTTAAGACTAAAAAAGGGGTGAGCAAAATGCATGTCCACAAAACCCATGGGGTATAAAGTAGTTATTTGGTAATTTCTTATAATATGTAAAAAATGCACCGAAGATATTGATGTCCAATGCTTGTTTCCTTTACAGTCATGTAGGATCAGTCTTTGACAAACAGACTAGAATTACATCAATTCCTAAAGCTGAGTGGGTAAAGAACAGACTCTCACTCTTAGTGTCTCTAGCTTTTTGTTGACTTTAGTGGACTGGTACCTTGCGAAGTACACACTGACATGTAGTAATGATGGTAATGACGCAACCCACAGAACCTGCAGAGAACTTGTTCAGCTGTTGAGGCCAGAGTGATTTAGTGTAGTGATCCTTGGCCTCTCCAGTGCTCCGACCCTTTAATACAGTTTCTTATGTTGTGGTGACCTCAACCATAAAAATATTTTCATTACTCCTTCATAATTGTAAGTTTCTACTGTTATCAATCGTAATGTAAATATATGATATACAGGATATCTGATATGTGACCCCCAAAGGGGTTGTGACTCACTGGTGGGGAGCCAGGGATATAGAAGTAGAGTTTGGATGCCATAAATGTCTTTCAAGATCCACTGGGCCAGAGAGGGCAAAGTGCCCCCCTCCCATGAGAAACTTATTTATTACAAATTTTCCCCTGCTACCATCTTTCCCTAGCATCTCTTCATAGCAAAGAGCCCACGCACTGAATCTCCTTATTTATAAGTTATTTGGTTATTAAGCAGGAACTAATATCATTCCCTCTTAAAATTGTATTCTATCAAACAGCCTTGGGAGAGAATGCCTTGCTACTGAGATTGCAACATCAGATAGAGATGCCAATGTTTTGGAATTCTGTTCAAAGGCCTTTCTGTATACATTCCATTTACTTCTGCAACCCACAGTACAATACACCCCAGCACCCTGAGCAGCTCTCTCCTTTAGGCTATTCCTGAGGGATGTTTTTCTATGTAAAACTCTGATGTTTTTCTATGGAAAACCTTACCGCTCTGGACTTATAGAGATTGTGAAAGCAAGGAAAACCAAGGAGGAATGTTGAATACCATGCTAGGCTAAGGTGTTTTCTGATTAGTTGAGGGTCAGTGGGATGTTTAAATAAGAAGATTGAGTTGGATAACAATAAACATTATCCATGTATACAACCCACAGAAATGACAATTTTCATTAAATCAGAAAGAAATCCTACTTTATCATCTTGTTTTTTTCTGTTGGTTTTGTTTAATCAAAACCCCTTTGACACAAATATGTGAATTAGGCAAATGTTGACTCCCACCTCTTTATAATCCAAGCCGTTAATGTTTTCTGCTCTCAGAAAAATACCAGGACACAGGGTACCTGTTTCTTTCCTACCCTGTCCAGGGGACATGCTTGGGTAAAATTCAGAAAACTTCAAAAATTCATTTTCAGTCCGAATTACAAACTACAATTAGTCTGTTTCTTCTCTCTAAAGTGAAAATAAGAAATACAAGAAGACTTGTCCAGTTGGATATTGACATCCTCCAAAGGCTTGGCACCATTTAATTATAGATAAGATGGGCCTGGTTTCATCTAAAAATAACACAGGGCAGAGAAGTCAAAAAAATGACCCACTTACTGTAACTATAAGAATCTCCCCCACAACTGCCTTCAATAGTTCTTGGTAACATATGGAATTTAGAGCCGAGTCATCAAGGGGCTGAGAGAAAAGAGAACGAGATGGATTAGAAACTTGAGTCACATGGCCAGTTTGATTTCTTGCTACCTGCATGAGAGGTTTGACAAGGCTACCTTCCCCTGGTTCTCATCTTTCCCAAAAACTAAGAAAATTTCCAAGGAAAGAGTATTAGGGAAGAAGGTACCGAAAAGCTCCAGGCTCAGAACTGTCTGTGACTGATTGATGGGTGTGTTGACTCATCATTGCAAATTGCAAGCATTCTTTATGAGTCAGACCCAAAGCCCAGAGCCAGAGCTAAATACTGTAAATACCTGATAGTTTCTGTCTGGAAGAAGCTCCCAGTCCACTACAAAGCACTGTTTCTTGTCAGGAGTTTTGAAGTCTGGGTACAAGGACATTGGGCTTTCCTTATTTCTATGCACTAGATGAATCTTTCCCAGGGGCTTCGAACACCAGTATCTTAAGAGATGATGGAAACAGATAGCCTGTATTGCCAAAAACATTTAGGTACCAGGACTTACTTACTGTGAACCATGAATAAGGAAAGCAAACTGCCTGGGACACAAAATACAAACAGGTGTTCACATCTGGCTGTGCAGGCTTGGGTTCTCCCGGGACTTGCTAGCTTTTCTGCAATTCTGATATCACTTGCTGCTGCTGAAGGATTAATTCTATGATGTGTGTAAAAGCATATTTTATTCATTGTCTTCTTGGTGTGATGCAATACCAAGCAGCATGGACAGAGGAACTGTTTGTCTTGCCTCACAGTTCCTGGCATACAGTCTACCCTAACTGGGAGGGCACAGATGAAACACCAAGAGGCAGATGCTCATATTGTATAGATAGTCAGAGACCAAAGAACTAACAGGAAGTTGGCTAGATTTTCAAGTCTTGGGTCCTATCACTATAGATCCACCTCCTCCACCAAGGCTCTCCCTAGGAAAGATTTGGCATCCTTCCCAAATTGTGTCATTAAATGGGGAACTGGTATACAATCACATGAGCTGCAGTTCTATAAGAACGTATTATTTTTGCTACTACTAACAACTATTTACTTAATTAGCCATTGCTACCAAACCCATCCTCATAGTCAATGTCACACACTGTATTTAAACCTGGTAGTAGGAACAAAAGGGTCAGGTCGCACACTTCACAAGAAGCAGTGGTGAAATACAGTATAACAGTAAGCACAGTGTAAGACTGTTAACCTGTGGTCAGACCTGGGTTTCATTCCCACCTCCACCATCTATAAAGACTTCCTTCCAAAACCTCATTTTGCACATCCGAGAAGAGGGAATAGTAAGAACTAGGTCATGGTAAGGATTACATGTGACAATAGCATGGGAGGCAGAGAGCATTCCCTGCTGTGAGCTCCTACTATCCGGTGAATAATAAAGTCTCTTGTGCTGTGGAGAAGACTATCTCTAGAGAAATCTTGCTTCTCTTCATAGTTGAAAGCTTGTCATACAGCCCTAGATTCCAAAGATATTTTTTTCTGCACAGGTTTGATTTGTGAAAAGAATTCTTCTATATTTGCTGCCCTCTTTCCTTAGCTTCTGAAACTGTAGAAGTAGAAACATTAAAAGAATCTGGATTTTTATCCTCATAACAATGTAGTGATCCATGTGTTTTCTGTAAACATTATAAATATAAATATTATAAAACATTTTCTATTTCAAATCCAGTATTTAATTTCAAGTGAGCCAGGGGAGGATTAGGGGATGGTGGTGAAGTATAGGTAATCACGGAAAACAAAACGAAACAAAAAGATATTACAATTTACTTAAGTTGCAAACAATGAAGAGAAGTAGAGGTTTCAATTCAGCTCTATGTGGTTAGTGTATCAGATTTGTCCCCTGAAATGCATTACCAACCTACCAACTGGAGAAGAATACTTGTGAAAATGAATTATGGTACTTTAAAATAATTTTAGTGCACTAACTTTATTTCAGGGGCAACTAAAAACTGTTGTGCCCTGGAACTCAGAATTCAAAATCCCCCTTAGTTTTTACAAAGCTAAGGGCACTGGCTGAGCAGTCTAGAATGTGCCTTTATTCCCTTTGAAGTGTGTGCCTCTAGCCATATAAGGGACTAATTCTCTATGTCCCTTTCCTGAGGACTCAAAGCATGTGGAAGCTCACAGGGTCTGAAGGCTGTCTGAGTAGCACTACTGTGGAGAGATGTAATATTTACCACTTGGTAAAGTAAGCATTTCATCCAACCTCCCGCACTAGACTCCTTTCTCTAGAAGAATTTTGTGCCTGTCCTCAGTGTGCTTTCTCATGGAGCAGTTCCTTTATTAAAATGGCCATCGAGTGGGCCGGTTTCCTCATGCTTGGTGCTTTGCATGGTATCTCCTCAGGACCTCATGCAGGAGGCCCTGGGCAGGTTCTCACATGCTTGTGCTTGCTCATCAGCTTTGCTGTGGTGACAAACAACTCTAGCTCCGCCTTACCACCTTACTCTTCCACCATGAATCCATTTTCAACGAGAGGGGTATGGTCAAAGTCACTCTTACCCTGAAGGAGCTGTGCATACTCTGCCCAGGACCATGAGGGTTTGGTTACCCTGACTCCTCATGGTAGGTAGGTGTTTCTGTGCTATCAGACCTGGAAGCTGGATTTCAGATTTTGGTGATGCTGCCATCCTCTGAAATTGGTGACATCCTCGCTGTAGCTGAGGCTTTCTGGCTCACTGTCATCCCTGATAGATGCCTGCCTCCAGGAACTCTTTTTAAGATACCATGTAAATGGATGGATGGGCTAGTTGCTGAATATGGTGGGGATGCCATCTGGAAAGGGGGTATTTTCCAGTGCTACTGTCAACAAGGACCTAGTTCCAGAGCGCTAAAGCCCCCTATTTCAGTCCTTCTCAGTGTGTGACCTGAGCTGAGAAAAATACCTCAGCCAGCCTTCCTGGGACCATAGTCAAAGCTCTGCTGTGCATGTGTTCCCTGGCTCTCCTTGCCTTCCCCTCGCCCTCTTTGAAATGAAAAATAAAGCCACCTGTCAAAGCTGGTGATATGTTCAGACCTGTAACCCACACAGATTCAGGAAGACTTCAAAGTGGAAACTCCTGGGGTCTGATTACATTTTGCTGCAGATGGTGAATTTATGCCCTGAGCCCCCAACTCTGCTCTGACTTCTGTATTGTAAGTTGGGAACAGACTGTACAATGGCGTATTTTCCGATTAACTAGTTGCATGCCTTTTATCCTCTCAAACTTTAGAGACTCTCTCTGGATTTCAATAGAGACGAAATCGATAGCTTCTTAGCTGCATTCTGACAAACACTTGTTGATTAGAGGATAAAGCATCCAACACCAGGGTCGCTCTCAGTTCCACGGCACTTCAACTTCTGAAATCCAGTCGCAACAAAAGACCTCCCTCACAGAGAGGATATGTTCAGTCACTGGGTCCTTAGGTACAAAACCCTAGGACCACAGCCTAAGAGGAATGGATGCTGTGTGAAGGCTTGCACTGTTGTTTTCACCAAGAAGCAGGCGTAGATGTCTACCAGCAGGGAGAGGAATGCAAGTACACACTTAGTGACTTTTCATCACAGTCTCTCTGATCTACGGTCTGGTGAGGCTCTACCAGCAACCATTCGCACCCACATGATCTGACTCCAAGTTAGCAAATGTAGCAAGCCATGGGTGGTCCAGGCTTTTCTGCTGTGTTGATTTCACTCTGGAAGAGACTGTCTGTCATGTCGTTTACCCAGAGAAGCACTACCTAATCTTTGCCATTTGTTGTTCTAAAAACTTAGACAATACTTTTCTTCTGGGCTGTGGAATTTGGCCTTGATACCTGACTTCTTAGGAAGATAATGCCCTTCCTTTTCTGACTCATCCTACAAAGTCCTGTCTAATTTTTCAAGAGAAACTTGCTTTTCTTCTGTGCATGTGTCTCAGCATCTGACTTACGTGCATATCTCCGATGAGATGTAGTTATTAACGTTATTAAAAAGGAGAATAACAAAGCTATGAAGAGGGGTTGGGTTGATCCTGTACCATCTCCTTCAGACTTTGGCTGGAACTGTTTAGACTAATGGAGTAAGCCTCAGGAGACTCCCCATACTGTCAGAGGAGGGGCCATTACCTCATACAAACAGAGCACTCACTCATTTTTCTCATTGGCCATGACTGGCCCAGAAAAAGATTTCCTCGCTGTCCCGGGATGCTACTTCATTTCCTAGTCTGTAAGGTTCAGGTCCTTGTCAGCTCCCCGGGCCCAAGGCTCAGGACATTTCGCCTCCCTTTCCTGACTTTCTTCTGCCTATCCTCTCCACTGGCAGAGAAAGTATCCTAGAGGTGTCAAGTTTGATGTCATCCCACGTGACCACTGGCCAATAGCAAATAAGTTTCCTTGGAGAGAAGTTTCAAAAGATGCCTTTGTCCATCCAGCTGAGTCCAATTTACCACTTGTTGGATATACTTTTCATTGGGTAGCCTTCTTTGCTTAACTATAGAGCAGCAGTAATTGCCTGGATAATTTAAATATGAAATGGTACCATATTTAAAATTTAAAATTTGATTTACCAAAATCATATAAAACACGGCAAACTCTAACAAGAGTGTGGAGAAACAGGAATGAGTATACTCTATTGGTAGGGATTAAAATGGGGTAGCCATTATGAAACACAGCATGAAGGTTTGCTCATACATTAAAAATAGAATTTCTACCCAACCAAGCAATTCCAGTTCTGAGCCTGGATCCACAGGGAGAGAACCAGTATATTAGAGAGATCATTGAAGTCCCCTATTTATTGCAATATTGTTTTCAGTAATCAGAATTAATGTATGCACAAGAAAATATGGTATACACACACAAGTACACATACACACTTGCACATGTGTGCACACACATGTTCATACATACACACACACACACACACAGACAAATGCCATTCAGCCATGAGAGGATGAAACTTTGATTTATGTTAGAACATGATACACCTGGAGGTCAAATAGGAAGCAAAATAAGCCAGGTGCAAAAGGCAAACCAAAAACCCAGAAAGTCCGCGTGGTTTCCTTTTTCCGCGAGATCTAAGCAAGCTCAGTTCATAGACTTAGTGAGCACAGTGGTTGTTATCACAGCTGGGGAGAGAAGATATGAGGAAGTGATGGGAAAGGATTGCTTAACAGGTACCACGAAGTTGCAACAGCATAGAAGTTCGTGTGGGTATTCTACTGCATAGAGAATTATTGTTAACTGTAATGTAGAATTCAAAACAGCTAGATACTTTCGATACCCATGACAAAGTAATGACAATCTTGACTATGGATAATCTAGGTATATCTAGTGAGTCAATATTTACATAATATATGTATACTGTAGCATCACACTTCATCCCAAGAAAATGTACAGTTGTACTAGTAATTAAGAACAACCGGAAATTCTCCAGTGTTTTCCTCTGGATTCCCTACAGTTTTTTTTTTTTTAATATTTATTTATTTGTTATGTATACAATATTTTGTCTACATGTATGCCTGCGGACCAGAAGAGGGCACCAGACCTCATTACAGATGGTTGTGAGCCACCATGTGGTTGCTGGGAATTGAACTCAGGACCTTTGGAAGAGCAGGCAATGCTCTTAACCTCTGAGCCATCTCTCCAGCCCTCCCTACAGTTTTATATCCATCACAGTTGAGCCAACATGAAGTGATCTATAGTCCCAGTCTTTTCTGAGCAGAAATGGCCGTGTGGCGCCATGCCTGTGTCTCATATTATGGTCTCCGACCACCATCAGTCTAAAATCCTGATAACATTATTCACTCTTGTGGGAGAGCTCTTTCCTATATGAGCAGTTGAACCCTAGCTAAGTATGGATGATGGTAACTTTGCAAAGCATTATTGTCCAGTTACTGCAGATTAGCAACCTCTGATGGTTGCTGCTGGAGTCTGGGCAGAAAAGGAAAGAAAATTTATGGGCTGTCTGTTCATTCGTTACTGTCCAAACCATGCCGTCTAAGGAAACTCCTCTCCTGGTGCACTGAGTGGTTTGAAAGCGGGTATGTGATGGGACCAGCCTCGTCTGAGGACCAGAGAGTTTCCCTGAAGTGGAGAGCTGCTTTTCCCCACACCAGCCCCTGCCAAACCGTGTTCAGCTTCAGTCAACACTGGCTTCAGATAAAGCGATGACAAAAAACGAGCCATTTGGACTGGTTTACTTATCACGTGACTGGGGGTCCTCAATATGGATTCAGCACAGCTGTGTGTTTTTAAGAATCCAGACGAGATTAAAGGGCCCCGTGTTTGAAACATGTACTTTATTTAACAATGTGTTACTTATGGCACCTCAGACACAAGTGGGCTTCTACATTTTTGCTGAAGAAGCTGCAGGTACGTTCAGTAAGCAACAGTTCTGAAAGGCGTTTGCTTCTCTAAACCTACAAAAAGAAATAAACAGAAAAGGGGGGGGGGAGAAAAGCAAAACCAAGTTTTTGTAGCTCATATGTCCCTCAAATAAATGAACAATAATTAACTTACACAGTTCAGTTCATTTAGTTTTTAAAATAGCTCCATGCTATTTTACTTTTAAAAAAATCTTAAGAGATTTCCTGAAGAGATCATTACCACTAAGTTGGTCCTGACTCATGTAAGCAATAAAGCAAATAAAGTCATTAAAAATAATTTGAACAAAAGGAGTAACTTGATAGGATACCATCTACATTTGGTTAAAATGGCATTTTAAAGTTTGCTTTCATCTTACCAAGCAGATCTCCAAACGGGAAAAAAAATGTGATTAATAAATTATCCTCCATAAATCTTATGATAACTATTATAGTCTTTGGAGAATTATGAATCCACATCTGGAAAAAGTATTTTATATGCTACTGCCTGTAAAACAGCATGCCATGCACTTTACAAGTGCACGTTAGTAAGTAAAAATACGGTATGTTTTTTTGTGTTCATCATTTTCCCCTCCAAAAGAAGTGTAAGTCTAGTTTATTTCATAGTAAAGAGTGCTAATAAAGTTTATGTGACGCTTGTTTTCCTCCCTTACTTTGGTACTAATGTAGTTTCGCTGGGTTATTTTGGAGGAGTGTTCTAACCCAGCTCAGGGAAGCCTTCATTAGAAGCAACGTTGGCTGGTACCCCTAGAAGTTGGAGACGGTAGGAACAAGCTGGTCCCTGGGGTAGCAGGAACATCACAGGAGTGCCCTGAACACATCAGAGCTGCACACTTCCCCTTGCATGTGTGCCTGTGCTCTCGAACCCTGGCTACTTTTATTCTCTTTCAGGTGCTCAGTAGGTCTCATGAATCTGTGACTCAGAATGCAAGATCGGCTCTTTGTTTAGAATGAGCAATTTGATTAAGCTTAAACATTTGTTCACGGCAATGAGTAGAGGGCTTGGAGAGCTGACAGAGTCCCTTGGAAATAGCAAACGTTTTTCCGTTTCCAAACAGCTGTTTGCAATAAGAAGTAGCTGGCGAGTATAAGGGAAGGGACACCATTAAGTGAAGGTAACCCCTCCAGGGTTTTATGGAGCTTCGGAGTCATGTGAGCACCATCAGTGATAAATATCACAATAGTGGTTACAGTGCGTCTGGTTTTATTTTCCTGTGGATCCCTGAATACACTTCAATCCAAGTCACAGAATACATTTAACGATCACAGAAATGCACAAGCTAGATGTACACAAAAGCAACCTCCGGGAAAATAAAAGATGGCCAAGGCTTATTTCTAGAATGACCTACCAGGATCCATAACAATAACACCTGTAAACCAAATTTTCTTTTGTTTGGATTCTGGCAAAACAGCACACCAGACTTTCCTAAGTAGATACCCGGACCTCAGTCTCCAGAGAGTTTTAATGCATTTATCTTTGAGGCCTTATTTCCAAACATTTAGAATGACCAGATTAAGGGCCTGGGATGTTGCTGCAGGGACGAGGACCTTGAAGTTTCCCGAGTCTGCTTGGGAGACAGCTCAGCTGGTAAAGCGTTCACTGCACGTGCATGTGGTCTCTTGCTTCAAGCCTGAAACGCACATTAAAAATGAAACCAAACAAAAACAAAACCCAAACAACAACAACAACAACAGACCAAACTGAGTGTGGTGGCATGTACCTGTAGCCGCAGTACTGGAGGAAGTGGGCAATCCCTGCTGCTTGTTGGCTGATCATCCTAGATGAGTTAGTGAGCTCCATGCCAGTGAAAGACCCTTCCTCAAAAAGCTCTGTAGAGAGCTGCTGAGGAAAAACACTGTTGAGGAATTCTGCCTTCCATACGCACACCACACATATAAGTTACGTGCTTTCTCTTTCCCCCGTTTCTCTCTCTCTCAGCCTAGCACTGTAACTTCACAAACAAGGAAGACAAGAATAGTGAGAAAGAAGATTGTGTGAAGGGCGCTACTTAGCTAAATCAAGAGTAGCACCCATGTTTTCTGAACTCATAGCTCCTAACTCCGGTCTTGCTAGCTTAGAGCTTTTCTAGCTTAAAATATGACAGAATGGTACAAGAGGAACAAGCTCTCTATTTTTTTCCACTGGGATCACTAAAATCACCTCTTAGAGTTATTATTTGATGTAGGCAGCTGTGTGGAGTGTCTTAGATTCATCTGTTCATTGCTGTGGGGTAGGTACATGTGGACCATCCTGGCCCATTCTGGAGGACTGTTCTCTATTGGACCTTTCTAGGCTTATTCTGGCAATGAGTATGTAAGGGAGGTTACTAATCCCCTCAATGTCCATGCACACAGATTCCCTGAAAAATAAGATCACCAGATGTGATTGCTTGGCTCCCCTTTCTACAGAATGGCATCCTAAGGAATCATTGTGAGTTGAGTGTCACAGTTTGCACAGGTGAGCGATTCTCCTGTCATTCTGGATTTTAATCCAGCTCCTATGGATGTCCCCATGTCAGCAAAGCATCCAATGTGACATCTTTCCTTAGAACGTAGAAACTTGAGCTAGCAGCGTTTCCTTAACCCGGAAGTCTACAAGTAAATGACTTTGCATGGACTTAGCCCTATGGGTGGGTTATTATGAAGCATCTAGACACAAGGTTTCTTCTCTTTTATAGTCTAGCCTGGGTTTGTTTGTATGGTAGCATCAGGTTTCAAGAGGCAAATTCAGAGTAAGGAATCAAGGGCCTAGAACACAATGGAATATTTCCGTCCCTGTATTGCCAAGACACAAGAACAGGCAGAGCCAAACAGGAGGACAGACAACTTTGCCTGAGAATGGGAGGTGAATACTTAGAGTGTTGAGTCTGTGTTAAATGGACATGCAGCCAAATGGAGAATCTTAGCTGTTTTTAAATTTATAATAGTGCCTAACTTATTATTGAGAATGCCATTTTCCATTAGTTAATGGTGGTTAAGATTTTTTAATTTCATCAATCCCTTTACAACATGGGAAGTAACCACATATTTTTTAAAAATGACACTGTGAAATGAGTCCATGTTTACATAGGTATGTGCAGGTGGGGGCCAGAGGTCAATATTGAGTGTCCTCCTGTATTGCTCTCCACATCATTTCTTTCAGACCAGATCTTGACTGTCTAGTTGGGTGAAACCACAAGGTCTGCCTGTCTCTGTCCCCCAGCACTGGGGGGTGGTGGTGGTTCTAGGTTTGTGCCACTATGCCCTGTTTTTTCTCTAGGTGTTAGAAATCCAAGCTTAGATCTTCATTTATTGCTCAAAAAAATGCTTTACCCATAGAATGATCTCTCCAGCCTCCCCAAACGAATAGCATTTTATTATGGAGAATAAGAACATCTCAAATCAAATGGTGGGCATCCCCTTTTTCCTACATGGAAAAAAACAAAATTGGTTCACCACCAAACACTGTAGGAAGAAGACAAACTGAGGAAATGCCAATCAAGGGTTTATCTGTATCTATAGCATATGGTTTGTATTTTCCTTGCATGTCTGTGGACTGGTGGAAATGTCACCCAGAGAACCACTGCTCCATGTGACAGAACTGGAGGAGCACTGATTGCCCCCAAGAGCCCTGGTGTTCATGGTTGGGAGGGAAACGGCTCACCCTGTGTGGTGTCTTAACATGCTGTCAGTGAAAGTCTGAGCCCCACACGCATCCCATCTGCAGATTTGCTGCAGTGAGCAAAAGAGTGAAATAATATCCCACGTATCGGCCCCCATGGGAACCTTTATTTAATTTTCTAAAGTCTCGAAGACTGTTTGCATCTCTCGTCTTAGTGGCATGATGTTGATGCTTGGCACTCTGATTCTCTTCTTCCCTAGGGTGCTGGTAGGAGGGCTGGGCTAGAGGGAGCCTGTTTCTTGAGCTTCATTCTGCACTCCTCAACTGGGAGTATTCTACAAAACCATTTATTTGGCCCAACTTGAGAGTTTTCCCATCTGTGGAATGAGAACATAACCAGCAGTTTTCTCTGTGGTATTTTTTTTTTGTACGCATTCAATAAAAAAGAAAAGTCTGTGTTAAGTGCTCATCATTGTGCCAGGATCATACAAGACACTTAATGATAAATAACTGTTAGCAACTTGGTGTTTTCTAATGTTGGTGATTTTGCATAGCCCTCCCACAACTATTCTGAGTATAATACGTTGAAGACCTCTTTTGTTTTAGCAGTGATTAGATCTTAATTTGGAAAAGCATAAAAATAAAAAAGTTTAAAATGTAGCCATATTTTGTGGGATTGAAAGCAAGTATCTCTAACTGGAAATCTTAATCAATGATATTCAACTAGTCTTACTACTTTCACCATCTAATTCCTAGTTCTTCATACACCACAAACTCAGTACAATCAAATGCTTGTCAGATATCCCAGGAACTGCAGGAATGAATTTTTCTTTTTCTGTATTTTTATAGCTACTATTCCAATTTTCTCCTCATGAAAGCCCAGTATACAAAGAACCACTTGCAATTTCTCGAAGATCCCTATTCTATTTTAGTATGCCAATCTTATTTTATAGTTCTCTTAAGATAAAACAAATGTGAATGGAAACAGAATACGAACTGGTTAGTGGGAAGCTGAGGTTGAGGAAAAACAGAGGTGGAGTATTTGTTTTTCCTTGGTCCCTCTTACCAGCTGTCTTGCAGCTATGGTCTTCTCAGTTTTTAATTTACCCTGAGAAGAATATTAGCAACTCTAACATTATACACAGAGATGTTTCTTTGTGGCACAGTGGTTTTGTGCTAAATTCAATGATATTAGAACCAAGAGGCTTTTAAAACTGAGATAAGCCAGGCATGGTACCATGTGCCTTTCATCCTATTTGGGAGGCAGAGGCAGGCAGATCTCTGTGTGTTTGAGGTCAGCCTGGTCTTCATAGAAAGTTTCAGGTCAGCTAGGTCTTTGAATAATGAGAGCTTGTTTCAAAAACAAACTTGTTTTTTTTTTTTTCCAAATCACCTAAAGATTTGGAACTAAGAGCCTCCAAAGGCAGAACACTGGGCATTTATATTTCTGGGTATGTGTTATCTCACTAAACACGATATTTTCTAGTTCCATACACTTACCTGCATATTTCATTTTCCTTACAGTTTATTAGTGTTACATAGTGTATATTTACCATTCATCAACTGAAGGAAGTTGAAGTTGTTTCAATTCCCTACCCAAGACAGAGAACTACAGGCAAATAAGGAATATTTTTCTTTATTTTTTATTTATTAAAAATTTCTACCTCCTCCCCTCTTCCAATTTCCCTACCACTCCCCCACTCCCCTACTCCCTCCCTCTCCAGTCCTAAGAGAAGTCAGGCTACCTTGCCTTATGGGAAGTCCAAGGCCTTTCCCCCTCCATCCAGGTCTAGGAAGGTGTGCTTCCAAACAGACTAGGCTCCCCAAAAAATTGAGAGCAGGAGAAATAGCTTTCCCCAGGGAAGAGTAGAACAATTCGTTATCAGATGTGAAATTGTTGGCCATAAAAACAATTACAGAAATATAACTTGCTCAGTCTGTGTGCAGTTCCTTTTATGGGGTTAAGAACACATAACAACAACAACAACAATTCAAAAAAGTGGCCGTGAATTCAATAGCGAGCAAAGCGGGGTATTTGAGAGGATTTTCTAAGGGAAGAGGGGAAGCAAATAACAAAATCAGATGAAAATGTACATTCTAAAACAAAACAAGACACCTAAACAAACAACAAAACTCAGACAAAAAGCTTACATCAACTTTCCCTAGTGATCTTATCAGTCATGTGGTCTCCCAATCCTAACTGTGGATGCTTTACACAGGCAGGAGAGAGAGTGTACAAACATACACACAGTGAACACCAGTGACTGCGACTGTCCCTCTTCCATGCGGTTGTCTTGCACCTTGTTTACATTGGTGACTGAACACAGTGGCCTTGGCCATTGAGGAATGGGAATGACTTTCCACCTTCCGTCGTTATTCCTTATGCCTGATCCTCTGACACCTGTGCTAGGTCATTCCTGAGGAAGGCTTCCAAAGCAACACGCTACTTCCTTTTGTGGCTATTCTTGCTATCTTTGTGTTCATTTCTTTTAGTATCTCCAAAGACATGGTTCTTGCCAAAATATTAATCTTTAGCTTCTCTGAGGCTAAAGAAACCACTTTAGCAGCGTTCTTCCCTTTGACTGTGCCATTGAATTCTTCTCTTGCCTCAATACATTCTTTTTTAAATATAAATTAAAATTGATCTCTGCATATATATGTATATGCATTTACATGGCCTGTCATTCTCTTCAGTTGGAACTTGGTTTTTAAGCTTCTATATCATGGCTATTGCTGATGCTGTTTTCAGACACAATGCCCATCTGAAAAATAAAATGACAATAAGCAATTGATAAATGAGGAAAACTAATATTAGGAAGAAGTGAGGACATAAGTAATAACGTTAACTATTTCATGATCAATTTAACTCCGTGAACTATTTTTAAAGTCTCATGACTCAGAATGTGAAAATGTATAGGCTTATCTCTTTGTTTGTTCCTTTCTCTATTGGGTTAAAGAAAATGTTCTCAAACAGTTGTGTAGCTCTGACTCTGTTTCACATTTGTTAGTGTAGGGCCATTTAATTGTTGGTTTTTAAGTTTTTGCTTTGCTCAGAAAGATATATACCTCCTTGACAAGGTGACACGACAATACGTACTATACAGAAAACCAGCCTTAAATAAGTCTTTGAAATGGAACTGACCTCAATGGAATAGAAAGAAGGCAGTTAGCCAGGCAGTAATGGCATACACCTGTAATACCAATACTTAGGAGACAGAAGCAGGCAGATCTCTATGAGTTCGAGTCCAGCCTGGTCTACAAAGTGGGTTCCAGGAGAGCAAGACTGTTAAATAGAGAAACCCTATCTCAAACAACCTGAAAAAAAATCCAGAAAAAAAGCCAAAAGGCAGTAAGGAAGCAAATGCTCTCTGAAACAGAAACCAGGAGCCAACACCACCAGTGATTCCCTCAAGGGAAAAAAATGTTTCCCCTTGAATTAACTTATACTTCTCTTTTTGCCACTATGATTTTAGCAGTGTTTAGCTTTTGATAAAGATAGCCATTGTTCAGTGTCCAGCTGGTCTACAAGACCTGACTGCCACCCACGTGACTGCCCAGGCTCCTGAGCAAGAAGTCTTTGAGAAAACTAGGTGTGTTTTCTCTAATGATGCTAGAGACTAGTGGTACAAGTTGAGCTTATGCATCTTCTGAAGTTAAAGATATTATTGCCCAGGAAACACTCATATGTTATAAAATGGAGCTTATAGAAATCTTTTTCAACATTATCCATGGTTACAGAAACATTTCAGTAGACAGAAAAAAAGAAGAGACCTGTAGGGAGAACTCCAGCTAGTAAATGGGATAAGCATGTTAAATGCTAAAGTCGGGGTCCTTGAGGTTGAGCTGTGTGTGAGAACAAGCAGGGTATCTTCAAGCCGAGGTGGATATAGATCTAAGCTGGGGTTCTCCAGGTTGACTTGAGCATTCTTAGGAAAAAGGGGGAGATTCTGTTGGATGAGTAGAATGAGCAGCTTTTGATTGGCTCCCAAAGATCTTTGCTACCCCTTGGTTTTAATGCCTGTGAGTCACTATCACTCCTCAAGGACACAATGGACACAGGAACCTTCTTCTGACAAGAAGAACATAGCAAAAATGATGAGATGTGGCCTCCATGGTTGTCTCCTAAATACTGTGAATTAATTCTTGCTGGCTCCCTCTCTTTGACACTTTCTGTGGACTTGTTCTGTGTACAAACTACCACATCACCACCTTCCCTAAAAAAAGGATCATGGGACTCTAATATGAGATGCTCTGTGACTGACAGGCAGGGATGACCAAGTTCCATCTCCCAGCATTGCACAAGCACTGAATTCTATTGATAACCAAGCTAATGAGCTTCAGAGAACATCTCTTTCCAAACAAGCCTTCAGGGCAGACAGAGTCCTTACTCTGCATCCTGGGAACAGGTCCTGAAGTAGAGGGATCGGGGATGCTGCACCTGCTGTGTGGTAGTCAGTGTGTTGTTCTCAGAGTCTGGGCTTTGGGTACCTTATTACGTTGTCATGGATGGTTATACTAGTGTTCTCCAGAGAAGCAAACCCTTTATAAGTGTATGTATATGGAAACATGTATGATTAGAATTTAATTCATGATGTTTTAGAGGCTGCTGAGTCCAAGGTTTACAGTGGTGGTCGACAGGAGGAAGATGCAGGAGAGCTGAACATACAGTTCTGTTCAGAGAGCCAACAGGCAAGACACTTAAGATCAGAAGATGGTCCTAGGCGAAGTTCTTGGAGAAGTCTCTCTTGCTCAGGGAAATTTTCTGTTTTCATCTTTTTAGGCCATCAGCGGGTGGGATGAGGCCCTCCTACGTACCAACTTGGGTGAGTTGTTTATTCCAAGTCCCATCCAAAGATATTCTGCAGTTAGTGATCACAGATGAAAGTTTAGACCTTAAAGACAACTTTGGAGAAGATGGAATTTAATTTCTGGGCAAGAGATAGCAGTTTCCATTTTTTAATCAGGATGTACCATGAAGAAGGTACATTGAATAGTTTTTGAGGTTCAAAACTGTAAGCCTAGCAACCGAGGAATTAAAGTCACTTGAATTGCCTTGGGGATACTGTTCAAGGTCGCTAAGTTTTCTTTTTTACTTGTAATGTTTATTATATGTCAGGTTTACATGGACTTGGTTTTGATCATGTGGGAACATATAATTAATTACATGTAAAATTTAAAACACTGTTAGGAATAGCCACATGCACCCCGATTACAGAAGAACGCACTATCAGAATCCCAGAAATTCTTTTCACATCTCTGTCTGTATGTCATTATCTTTCCTCTGTGACTTCATTGTGAGGACCAATGGAATTGGATCCCTGTATTAAAATTATGAGTTCTTATCAGAAGGCAACATGCTGTGTTAATTGCTCCAACTGTAAGATTTTATCTCCTCACTAGATTCATTCTCTTAAGAACAAAGATTCTGTCTCATATACTTCTGAGACCCACAGCTTTAGACACAGGCATCATCCACCACTGGTCCTCTGAAGGTGCTTACCTTCTGGATGCTTGACTGCGAGCTGTGGGAGGAGCCTCAACGCCAGGCCAGATGAGAGAATATGTGTGTATGTGATCCCAAAGATCTCCCCTCAGAAGATTAGGGTTTTAAGGGAAATTTATTTATTGTCTGTTTTGAAATGACTATGACTCCATGTCTTTCCCCGACTTTAAAAGTAATAGTTGAGTTTAGTGCTAAAATAGCTAGGTTCATGTTTGCATTCTGAAGTTAACATGGATCCACACCAGAGTTTAATTTTAGTTTAGGGGACTGGTGTGTGTGTGTGTGTGTGTGTGTGTGTGTGTGTGTGTGTGTGTATGTGTATGCTTGTGTGCATCTGTATACGGTTGCATGCTTGTATTTGTGTTACTATGTGTGGATCACTTTTGAGTATTTGTGTATGGAGAGGCGAGGACAGAAAGAGCAGAAAGTGACTGAGAGAAACATCAAAGGAGATTTTGAGGTCACATAAGTACACTGGAAGCTACTGTCCAGCCTGAAGTATTTTACCAGGTGATGAAACTTCTAGACCCCACGGAAAATATAATCTGAACTTCTATAAATTGTAAGTGTTTGTTTCTTTGTGGCTTGCTGGCTCTAGGATTTGGTCTGTCAAGGGTGTAATAAAAATGAGCATAATGCTCTGAAATGCCAAGAAAAACAAATGCTAAACAGGAGCCTGAACAGCCTGAAATATGCAAACAAGCCAAGGGCTCTTATCCCAGAAGTAGGATGGGGGGCTGGGGACATGCAGAAATCGAGGAGGTCCCTGGAGGGAAGTAAACTCCGCTGTTATAGTACTTGTGATGAGGACACTCGCAAGGCAGTAAGTGGGACACTTGACGTGGGCTTCCACCTGCAATTTTGCTGAGATTAATGTGCACCGATGACCGGTTCAACCAGAAAATTTCCAAGACGAATCAGTTGCTGGTGCCAAGCTGCCTCAAAACAGATGGGCAAGCACAGAGAAGGAGCACAAGGTGAAATGCCACACGTCAGGAGAAGATATTTCAAACTTAATTCACAACAGGCAGATACAATGTGAACGCATAAACTGGGTTGCGTATTTCTGTGGTGTGAACATTGAGAGGCAACCCACGCATCCCTGTTCTCGGCCAGATGACGTCTCCCACTGATCCACTTGGGTTTCTAAGACTCACCTGTTGTGCAATGCTAGCTAGCATTTGCTGCTGGAAAAGGAATCCAAGAAGTGTGTATTAGCCTTTGCAAAAACTGTTTTCACGGATTCAGTGTGAGACCCAATATGTCATGGCATTTCCTTAGTGTTGCACACAGAGGAATTCTTTCCTATGTCTTTACTGGAACGGGGAATGAGTTTATGCTACTTTGTGTGAAGGTCTTCCATGTTAAACTCTTGTTTTTATTGGACACTGGACTTTTCGGCCCAAACTGCACATATCCAAACCCACTAGATGGTTGGCCAGATGACTGGGCCAGGGAATAGCAACTTATTCCTACATCCACGTCAAACCTGATTGAAAGAAAGATTCAAATATGCCACCTGCATAATTTCTAACTGTAATTTGCTGGGAACTCAGCCCTTTCCCAAGATGGTGAGTGTTACTTGTAACTACAGGCTACATTTTTACCAAGTTCCAAATTGATGCTCAGTGGGGCTTGAAAGAGCCTTTTAAATCCCCCTGAATTGTTAGTATGTGCGGAAGGCCAATACTAAGGTTCCCAGGCTGTTCTGTGAAATGCAACCTGTAGAAGGGAATAGCCATGCTTATTTATGTTGGAAAGAAGCTGCATAGGAAAGGTTTGCCTTCCAAAGGCCAGTGAGAGACACTGTCAGAAATGAGTGGTGGATAAATTAACTGGCAAATTATAAAATGGCAGATGACGATATATAAAATGAGAGCAACATATTTCCATATGTAAATGCTAAAATAAGTATAGGTTGACGAGTTTAAAAAGTCATGTATACAACCATAGATCCTGTGCTTAAATGAGACCCACAGTGCATAAGTATTTTTCATATTCATTAGTTAATAGGTATCACTGTAACTTGTTAAACCCATGTGGCAGAATGAAAAGAGCATTGATCTTAGCTTCTGTAAGTATGAATTTTAATCTATCTTTTTACCTTGTGACCTGTGTGACTTTTGTTAAATAATGGAACTTTTCTGTGTTCATTTTGCTCGTAGTGAAATGGGGGAAAGCAAAAATTATCTAATTCCCATTACCGTAATGAACACCTGTACAGGTTCAAGATGTCATTTAATAAATAAACATTACAGGAAGGGACAGAAAGATGAACTTGTATATATAAAGATGAGTTTACATATGAGGTGTACCTGGTTTGCCTATGGAAGAGTGAGCAGGCGAGGGTTGAATGTTGTTGCTGTTTAGAGTTTGGAATGCGGGAACAGAGGTGACTGCAGTAAATAGCACCTGGATGACCCTGGGCTGAGAATGGCATTTTCAAAGCTATCCCCAAAATATGTCATGCAAATGGACTTCAACTGTTTCCACAGTGCTCCTGTGAGGTTGTCTGGTCACTGTGCACAGTGGATGGAAGGGCGGTCAGCAAGGTCTCTTCTCTTTACTTCACGTCAGCAGGCTTCCGGTCTACTGAGCACAGCCAAGCACCGGACATGTTTTTCATCATGTGAAACTCAGGCCATGGGTTCAAGGACAGCAGCACATGCTTCATATTTTGTTGTGATGGGGAGGCTGGGATTTGAAGGGAACACGCTGCCTAGTATAAAAGTGTCCACCATTAGTCTTCTCTATTCACTCCCATTTTGGGGCATCAGTGTACCCATTGACATGGGTCATGTTTAACAACTATGTACCGAGCCACTTCCTCATGTGTGATTCATTGTTAAAACTCAGGGAAGTTTGCCAATTGCCCATAGCTGGCATCACTCTGCTTATTCCTCCGAAAGATTTAATGTGGACTTCTGTTCCTCCTACTCTTTATCCTCGCCCTCCCTCTTTCCTTTTTGCTTTTCTAAAATGGTTTCTTGCTATGCTTTTCATGCTTGCCTTGAACTCCCAAGTTCAGCATCCAGAGTGCTAGAAAAACAAATGTGCAGCTCAGGCTCAGCTCAAATGATAAATCATGGACGCATTTCACAGGTCTTTTCTTTTCCCTTTGAGATAATATATTGTGTTGCCTAGGCTTGCCTCAAAATCACTATGTAGCTGAGGCTAGCTTTGGAATCCTGATCATCTTGCCTATACTTCTCTAGTGCTGGGAGTAAAGGTGTTTATCTCTAGGCCTCGTCTCTTTAAGGGTAAAGTTAGAAGTTTTGTTAAGGAACTGACCTGACTGGCATCCTACTCTAAGCATGGTAGCATTACTGCTTTTCTCTGTGGCACAGAGTCTCCATGGACATGCACAGTTGTTTTCTCTAAGGCACAAAAGTGTGGAGTGGGATTATATAAGGGTTGGAGAGCTGTCAGGAAAGAAATTGAGGGAGAACAAGAGACGAGGCAAAGTCACCGCCCAAAGGACAGTGATCACTACTTCAGACATGTAAGCAGGACTGAGGGCCAAGCTCCAGAGCTGCAAAACAAAGAATGGACAGGGGCTCCTTTTGTAAAATGGTTGGCATGCTCTCGAATACTAGACTGCTAAAGGAACAGCACACTGTATAATGCCTGTCCATACTCCATGGGCTTACTTTAGCTGGCATAAAGGTTTGGCTATCCAGGTCACATTTTTTTTTTTTTGCTTGAGGTTAATGGATTCTCCCAGTTCAAACTTTCCATAGAAACTTTAGAAAGGAATGATCTCATTAGAGTCAAGACCCAAGGGAAGGCTTCTCAACACAGTTAGGTTGGGACTTGGTTAGGTTGGAGCTTGGTTAGGTTGGAGCTTGGTTAGGTTGGAGCTTGGTTGGTTGGAACTTGGATATGTATGACAGGTACTATTAGAGAATTAAAAATGGGTGAAGGAAGTAACTTTCTGGGTTCTGTATTCTATCTTCTGTAGAGCTCCTCCTTTTCTTGGTTCCAGATTCATA
Organism: Microtus oregoni; assembly: GCF_018167655.1. NCBI lineage: Eukaryota > Metazoa > Chordata > Mammalia > Rodentia > Cricetidae > Microtus > Microtus oregoni. The sequence goes on along the minus strand of NW_024543834.1, from coordinate 8,287,538 downwards.
GCAGCAACTGATGGTCTCAACTGGACCTTACTCTGGGTGGGTGGCTTACCTCCTTCAGCCTGTATCAACTCAGTCTTAGGAATTCCATAGCAGCCTAAATGGAGACTCATTCTATCAGCACCACATAGAGAGCTACTAAGTATCTTCTAGGGCCAAAGGTTCTTCCTTGTTCATCATTCTAGTTCCTCTAAGTCATCCACAGTAGATAACATTCATATCCTTTCCCATATCCCAGATCTGTCTCCTGCAGCTCAAAACCCATCCCTCTTGCTTTCTATGGTCTTTATCCTCCAGGTATCCTTTCAAATGCTAAATTCCTAGTTGACCTGGCTTATCTTGGCCCACAGACCATCACCTATCAAATACAAATGTGAATTAAGGTATAGATTTTTATTAAGCACTGTTTTTCTAATCTTACACTGTAATTGCATCAGCAACTGCCCTGATGAGAAGGCAGATATTTCTAATTGTTCTTTAAAGCAATAATGAAATGCCACTAGGCAAGTGTTATGGAGGATATTGTAAAAAAGGAAGGACTAGTTAGAGGTTAAAAGTCACATATGTCACATGCTTGGCATTGAAAAGCCACACCAGTGCATAAGGTCTCTGAGTCATGATCAGTGTTCCTTTGCAATGTTTCTACCGTGGTACCACCCATCACAAAGGCAAATCTGAGTTTGGTATAGACATACATCCATCCTCCCATTGAATTGAGAGCTGGAAGACTTAAGTTACTTGCCTAAAACTAAGTGAATCTAGGATGGAAGGGATTTTAAACCTAGCCTTATAACTGTCATACAATCCACCTGTGGTTAACAGAAACAGTGCAGAGCTTTTCCTTGTGGAGTTTTTTTTTTTAATTAAACATTTTTTCTAATTAAAAATTTCCACCTCCTCCCCACCTCCCTTTTCGCCCCCCTCCCCCAACTCCCCACGCCATACTCCCCTCCCCCCTCCCTCTCCAGTCCAAAGAGCAGCCAGGGTTCCCTGCCCTGTAATAAACTGAAAGAAAAAAACCATATGATCATTTCATTAGATGCTAAAAACGCATTTGACAAAATTCAACATCCCTTTATGATAAAGGTCTTGGAGAGAGTAGGGATACAAGGGTCATATCTAAATATAATAAAAGCTATTTACAGCAAGCTGACAGCTAACATTAAATTAAATGGAGAGATACTCAAAGCCATCCCACTAAAATCAGAAACACGACAAGGCTGTCCACTCTCTCCATACCTCTTCCTTGTGGCTTTTGAAGCATATCTATACTCAATCATGGAAGATAAAGAGGAGGGTTTGGTAGTAGTGTTGGGAGGAATTTGGTTATAGAAGGTTGTTGAATAAGGTCATGGGACACCTTTCGAGATGGAGAGCATCCTACCGTGAAGCATCAGTGCTGTTGGGAACTGTTGCAGAGAAGAGTCTTGCATGATGTAGAATGTTAGAAAAGGTAGTGCCAGTGGTTTATCCTAGTCTTTCATTTTAGACATCCTTAAAGTCAGTTCTTGCCAAAATATTCGTCGTATGTATAATCCATGTTCAGAAGTTTGTTTCGTGTATTCTGAAGTTGGGGCTAGTCAGACTATTTCCTGAAAGGTTATGGGGGTGTGACAAGCCACCCCGTTTACAAGTGCCCCGTGGTTCCAGTGTGGTCCCCTGCTTCTGCTTCTTGTCTGTGAGTCTACCTGAGTCAACAAAAGCTAACGGTTTTTGCCCCCTTTGTCTACAACTGTTTTTGTGAAAACTCCTTTAGAACAGAATAGGCAAGAAGCTACTTTCATTTTTTTGTTACACCGTTAGGTCTGGGCTACCTGAACCATTGTTCATTTTTATGTTTTCTTTACGGTCTGATCTGAGATGAATTTTAAAGTCTGTGTTGCAGGAATTTAGTTTCTAGAATGTCAGCTCCATCCTGCTGAGTGTTCCATCAACACCCCTAGCCCAGTTATCTGCAGAAAACTTGACCCCTGATGGGGAGCCCTAGATGAAGCCAAGACATTGCTTTAGAAAGGGCTATGAAAAATACATATAAGATACAAAAATGTGAATTATGTGTGAAGCAAACAAAGCACCAGGCAATGTGGAATTTATGTCAACAAAAACTTGCTTCAAGCTATTCCTTACCTCTGAGGGAAGGCTGATGTGTGTGGGACCAGTGGCAAGGAAGAATTTTCTGCACAAAAGCTCTGGAAACAAAGAAATAACGTCACTACAATTGTTTCCAAGCTTGCTTTTCTTTCTAAATCATCTCCCCGAGTATTTTTTTATATGTCAGGGGAAGGTACTGATTGCTGAGACAAGATGAGCTATGGGTAAAGAATAACCAACCTTCATGATAGTTTGACACATTCAGGGAAGAGAAGAACAGTTCAGTGGGACTGACAGTTGCATTTCTTACTGACAATGAACCAGCTCTATGGCTGAATTGCTTGGGTGAACGGGTATTTCAGGGTGCTCGGGAAGAACTTTGCACAGGGATGTCCTGAATTCTGTCATATTCCAATTATAATGAGGCTGTAATTTTGTTTATAAAACTATGCATTTAAGATGTAGCATGCAATTATAAACAAACAATTTTAATTTATGCAAATATACTTCCATATACCAATATGTAAATCTACAAACATTTCCATACTACAATAAATAATACAATTATGATTACATCATAATTAAGTACATATTTGTAGATATGTTGCATTCAATATAAAAATTAACAATTATAAAATTAAAATGTTATGTATTTAATACGCAATATGATTGCAGTTGCCCCAGTTCTCTTACTGTAGTTCATGTTTCAATCAAAATATTAAATACCGTGATACTAAACTATGTAGACTTTGCTGCCATTCACCAAATATAATAGTATTTTTGTGCTGGTTTCTAAGCTAGCTGCAGAAACCCAAAATTGTCATTCCCTCTGTGAGAGCATTTTTAAGACAGGAGACAACTAATATATCCACTTTTAGAGCTAATCATTTTCAGTTACTCACAATTGCCTGGTTCCTGTCTGGATTACCACTGGAGACCCTGGCACCCAAGTGCCACAGGCTTCCCTGTCAAAAATAATAAGTGTGTTCCAGAGGGGCCACACACAGCTCGAGGTTGGCTCTTAGCCACCCCAGCTACCCTAAGAACTGCCTTCCTAAAGGATTCTGGTAGAAAAGAGCCCATGTGGTCCAACTGGCAAAACTTTTGCATACCTAGATCTCCCTTTACAAGGGATGGGAGAGTTTGTGGCCTACTGGCCACCACTTCAACCCAAATTCACAGCCACCACACACTTTTGTTTATGTGAGAGCTACCTTTCCTTGCTCTTAAGTTCTTCAAATTGCCCTTGGGGCTCATTGAAGTCTCATAAAGAGAGATATAGGGCAGCAATCTGCCAGGCCTAAAGAAATGAGGCCTCCTACAATAGAATTTGCCTTTGTGAATCATATACTCAGATAAAATCCATTCCATCATCTTCAATGTATGTTTAGCGAGTATCAACAATTCATAGAGTTACAGATATGAAAAGTCTCTTTGATAGAGGTTCCCTTACATCCTAAACTGAAGCTACTGGGTATTGGGATGTCTAGTTTTTGTCAACTAGACATAAGCTGAATCCCTGGGAACAGTCAAGGAACTGACTCTAGTAGATTGGCTTGTGGGTGTGTTCAGACGGGAGGGCTGTGTTCATGTGGGCAGTAGCACCTTTGCACACTGTTCTTGGGTTGTGGAAGGAAAGAGGTTGGACAAGCCATGGAAGTGAGCCAGTGAGCAGCATTCCTTCCTGGTGTCTGCTTCAGTGTTTGTCTCCAGGTCCCTACTTGAGCCTCTACGTTGGCGAACCTTGATGAGGGACTCTAACTGCAAGCCAAATAAACCTTATTGTAGGTGGAATTTTCTTTCCTGTTCGCCAGTTCCCAAATAATTAACATGGAGACTTATTATTAATTATAACCCCTGGCGGATAGCTCAGGCTTGTTACTAATTCTTACATTTTAAATTAACCCATATTTCTTATCTAGTGTGCCACAAGGTGATACCTTCTGTCAACAAGGCATCTTCATTTTGTTTCTTTCTGTGTCTCTTGAGACTCCTCTGACTACTCTTCTTCCTAGAATTCTCTGTTTTGCTCTCTCCCTGACCTTATTCTATCCATCTATTGGCCTGCCGGCTTGTTTATCAAACCAATCACAGTGACATGCATCCTTGCCCTATCCTCCCCAAGTTAAGATCATGGCGCTTTATTATAGAAGCAAAACCGACTAGGATAGTTATACTGTGACTTCACAGGGTTATAAATTACAAGGAATTGAATGAGATGGCATCCATAGACTTCTTAACACTTTTGGTGCCAGGCAAGTTCATCGAATGTTCCCTGATCCCTCTCGTTTTCCCTCTCTCCATATCTATTGACCCATTCATCCACCTAACTTTCTACCCATTGATCTAAATATACACTTATTTATCATCCTTCTTTAAATTTTCTTCATGATTCTTGACCAAGTACTTGGCCTGCTTTGATTCTGGATAGTTAATGGACTTCTACACTTCCTTTTCCTGGATCCTTAAAGAATTTGGTCGATGTTTCAATCCACAAGCATTAGCAGAATGCCTGTTAACTGTCAGATGATTTGCTAAGCCCTTGGGTCATTAAGAAAGGCTTGGCCACCAGCATTAGTCACACAAGCCAGAGCTATGGCTTTCACCGACTAATAGTTTGTTAGAAAATCCAGCTTGTTAACACAGTTTTATTCCCATATAATAAATGATGTGGCAGATATAAGTGTTTTGGATAGGAGCATGGATAATGACCTGTGGCTGGTGGTAGGGATGGCTCAGGAAATTCTAAGCAGGAATAACTAAATATTTTATATTAAAAAATAGAAGCTTCTTTTTTCTTGAAACCCAGAATTACTATTCACATAAGTGTGCTTGAAATCTGAGGTTATAGCTAATGATGAAAATGCCTCAAGTTTTGCCACTAGACTATGTTTGAAAGGCTGAAATGCACACTGGGCCTTCTGTCTGAGTTTTATCCTTAGAAGCAAACATGTTGCCTCATCTGACCCCCAACAATGAACATCTTTAAGATATTTGTCCATGTTTTCAGGTTTACTCTCAGAATTATCACTATTGGCTACTTTGTAGGTCAACCCCACATATGTGGGTCCCCAAGATGGCTTTTAGGAGATCTTAGTGTAAAAACCCAGAAACTATCTCATAAAGACCAGCTTTGTCTGGAAGGCCAGTAAAGATAAAGCAGCTTCAAGACCACCTGCCTCATTGCATGACTGGTCAAACTTCATTCCAACAGGTATAAGCCTACCAGGCCAATGACACAGAGATGTATGCAGGACATTGATGGAATCCAGAGCAGAAAATGATAGAGAAACACAAGGCTCAGGTACTCTGTTATCAAGTGTAGAAAGTAAACTTTGGAATACTAAGCATGGCTTGTTAGGAAATCCCTCTAACCAAATGGTTGATGGTTTTTGTGATTCCAGCAAGAATATCTTCCAGATCTCTGACTTAGGAGCCTGTGCTTCTGCTGTGACGTTGCTGACCAGAGCCTTGGCATTCCTGTACTATGTATCTAATGTTCCTTTGCTTTTTACTTTTCTGTTTCCCCCTAGTCCTTGGCATTGCTACTAATAACCTGTTTCTCTCTGTTCTTCCTCAGGAATCCCTGTTGCCTCATATATGATGAAAAGCCAAACCACCAATTCAGCTTTTGAGCTTTACAAGGAAGCAAATACTGGCTTCCTTTAGAGGCCCACATTCACCTTTTAAACTTTTGTGCACATATTCATTTGTTTAAGGAAGGTAACCTCTCCTTGCTGGAAGAGTTTGCAGACTCTTGAGATTATATCAGCCCTGGGCTCACATTTTGTGAGGACGTGGGAATGGCTGTTTCAATCTTCTGTTTTAGAGATGAGCAGTCTCCTGTCCCATATTGTGACAAAATTGACTTAAGGACAGGATCTACATGCTATACCATTGAAATAGATTTCATCAGAAGGATTTCCCCATTTGGTCCCTGTTCCTAATAGCAGTAATCTCAGAAGAGATGTGATGTAGGAGGCCACTTGTTTGTTCCCAGCTGCTCAGCCCCAAAAATACCACACCAAAACTGTATTGATTAAATCACTGCTTGGCCCATTAGCTCTAGTTTCTTATTGGCTAACTCTTACATATTAATTTAACCCATTTCTAGTAATCCGTTATTGGCACCAGGCTGTGGCTTACTGGGTAAAGTTCCAGCGTCTGTCTCAGGCAGGGCTACATGGCTTCTGACTCTGCCTTCCTTCTCCCAGCATTCGGTTTAGTTTTCCCTGCCAGGCTAAGTTCTGCCTTGCTATAGGATCAAAGCAGTTTATTAATCCATGGTATTCACAACATACAGAGGGGAATACCACATCAGAGATGATAAAAGAGCACAATTGTGATGCTGGTTTATGTATGTGCTGTATGTGTTGAAATATCCCATTAAAACCTGGCTTCCTGTGAACCCGATGAGAATGAAGGAGTAGAGGAAAGTGCAGAGGCCACCCTTGACACTTTTCAGTTCAGGAAGTCAACTTTTACTGCATCCATAGAGCACAGTCTGCGTTACATAGTTGGCTGGGCTGGAAGAGCAGGATCTAACTACAGTCCCTGACAACAAGCTTACAGGATAGAATTTATCCAATACACGATTACTGGACAGCTCTAATTTTCTAGCTCTGGGATGGAGCATAAGTGAGAGGCTCCTGGATGGGTACACCAGAAGAAGACACTGGTGCTTTTGGTATAAAGTGTCAGGAGTGTGAGTCAGAGAGTCAGGGGCATCGGCTGTCTCCTTACCCAGGAGTGAGAGTAAGCTTTAATGGCAGAAGTCACCTTGTTCAGCATAGTGAGGAATGACGCAGAAACACCGGCTTGATTAGTACTCAGAAGGACATTAGATGAACTCATTGCCATGAAGGACTTTCCCGTGTAGCACTGAACAAAGTCAGGAAGTTGTAGTGTTTAGATGAATATAAATGGGGCTCAAAAGAGCACAGGAGTCATGAGATGCTTAATTAGGGTCCCCAGGGCAATAGCCTTCTTGGGCTGGCTCGGAGAGGTTTGGACCATGGGGGCGTTGTATGCTATCTTTCGGTAGAGGTGCACAAAAACACATTACTTGAGACTCTCAGTACATACTATTCCTTTTCAACATTTAGCTGGACTCCTGGGAGGAAGGAGGCCGCAGATCATTTGCTAGCCTTGAAGGAGCATCGGTTCCTTAGCTCTTTGAACCAGCTTCCTTTCATCTGGCTGTTTTCAGACTTAAAGGACACAGAACAGAAAGTGTCTGAAGGTCTGGATAGTGGTGGTGGTGGGGTACAGATTGGGAATTCAAAGCAAGGCCCTTGGCAGCTCTATTCTGCAGCAGCTCATCAGTTCCTGGGCTTCTCACAAGAGTAGGAGCCTGCACGCTCCTAGTCCTGCCTGGCTCCTGCCTTGGCGACGGCATCTGTTAGCAATGAGTGAAGCAGGAGAGTGGGGGCGGGAGAAAGGTCTACTGAAGCAAAATGTGTTTTCTCACACACAGAAAACCACAGGCCTCCTGGAGGCTAACACCCCTTCATGCCCCCACCCCCCCTTATCCTTGAGTTTGTAATCAGAAGCATGCAATTGAAAGTTGACTGTCTTAAACAGAAAAGGGCTCGGTGAGGTACCTTCTCAGGTCCTCCCAGGGCAGATGAGCTGTTTCGAGTGAGTGGAAGTTTACTGGTCTGGGTCTGAGCTTTGTCATGTCCTTACCTTAGGCAAATGGCTCTGAAGCAAAGCCAGCCTCTGACAGACGTACTTAACCTTGTGAAGCAAGCAGTCGAGTTACAAAATATCTCCTACTGCACTGAGATGGTTTATGGTGTTTTTGCTGAGCTGTATTTCAAGCTAGACTCAGCCACACAGCAGACTGGATACACTTGCAAGACTAACCCATGAAGGAGGCTAAGTCTTTCAATGCTCTCAACTGAGTGCAGGAAACATTCTAGAAGGTTCCATAAGACCCACAAAATTGTGATGGCTGATTGTCCACCTCGGCATTTAACACCTGTAGGAACTAATGTCTACTGTTCACCCAAATCATAGATGTCAAGAGAATGAGAGTTAAGAACAATATTGGAAAGGAACTAGCCTCAGATTCCAGATACTTGACTAGTTCAGATGTTTGAACTGGCAGAAGTGGCATTAATCCTTCATAGGAAATGATGGGTAGCGAACAAAGAGCTGGAGCCTCACCTACCAACAGCCCCCACTTCCTCCTGTGGGGTTTGCAGCTTAGTAGAGAAATCAGAGGCCATGTCCTGTGAAGAGAATAAAGTCACCTCATCTAGACTTATAATTCTCTGATGCTCTAATACACAGTTATGGTGGTCCATTGGTGGTAAATAGCAGAGGAAGGGGTTAGAGGGTTAAACAAGGTAGAAGATTAAACAAATAATTTAATTGTCTGGAAAGCCCTGTCTATTTCAGAACAAATGGATCAATTCACTGGAATGGAGATTACAACCAAGTAGAGGTGTATAGGGTAGAGTCTGGGAGAGGGGAGGCGGGCAGGGAGTCCCCAAGGAGGCCAGAAAGGGATGTGTGCATGTGTGTTTGTGTGTGTGTCCCCTTATTTATTCTGTAGCTAGTTTTAAATGTGTCCCCTATGGATGCAGAGTCATTTTTCAAAGCCCACCAAATATTCCAAACCCACGCTATAAACTCTGTAAGCCTGGTCATCGCTGACTCATTGTGTAACCCTGGAAATGATCATGTTCGTTTGCAAGTTTCTTGCATATTTATAAATTGGAGACCCCATTGCCCAGACCCTCAGCAGCCTTGGGATTAATGAAAGCCTTGTTCACAAATGTCTTGGAATTCACAAAGGTTTAGATCGATAATTAACAAGAAAGAGAAGGCATAAACATTTCAAATATATATCAACTCCTCAATCTATAACAGCCAATAAGTCTAAGAATAGAGTGGCCACAATTTCCCCCAGTGACAGGCAACCCATGCACTTTCAAAAGTAATTCTTCAATGAGCATAAATTACCCATTGGGGAAACCTTCCTTGTATGCCATGGCTGTGGATTTATTAAGTGAAAATGAAACTTTTAAATAAATATCTGGAACAAAAATGTACTTCCCATCAAATTGGGCCACAAGGCAAGAAGTTTTAAAACAGTGTGGAGACTGGAGTCTGAGAGTCAGAAGCCAGGACTTTTCCTTAGATGCTGTTTTGCGGAGTCAGTCCCTGCAGCATCGTGCTCCACCACTGCCCAATACCTGGGCTCTCCTAGAGTGAGCCAAGAGCCAAAAAGACTCACAAATCCTGTAGTGAGACCCTTTTCAACTCCTGAGGGAATCTGATAGGGAAGGAGGTATTTTGTGCCTCTTGAAAGATCTTGACTTCTTTTGAATGAAAGTGATGGGGGGAGGGTTGGTACCCAAAACAGATCTTGTAGTAGCGCTATCAGTGTCATGACGTCATATTGACCAGGTGGAGTTGTTGATGTGGGGCCCCCTTTCTCCTTTAAATGTTTGGTGGAATTCATCAGTAAAATGATTTAGGTCTGACATATCTGTGTATAGCATGAATGGAAGGGAACATGATTAAAATTTTAATATTTAATTAATAAATATGGGGATATCCTTATACTTTTCTCTAGTGACTCTAATAGTAGTCATCAAGGCATTTGTATATTCAAAGGAACATAAAGAGTATATATATGTAAAGTATTCTATATTATTTTTTTCATAATATACTAGCATATTTTTTATCATTTTGACCTATGGTCTTTCTAATGATATTTCTCATTATTGATATTGGCAATTTCCATGTTTTTTCCTTCTTCTTTAATCTGCCTAGAGGTTGTTAAACTTCATTAAATTAGATTTTTAGTAGTACTGTTATTTTTCACTGGTTTGCTTATTTTATTTAGAAACTTTAATTGTAGTTAACAAGTTTAATTTGTTCTTTCAAAAATTCTTCGACAGTTTAATATATATATATATACAATGAGTAATAGTAATTTTCACCAGTTCTTAATTGCCCTTCTTTTCTTACTTCTTTAGATTACAGAACAACAGATCCATTTAGGTGCATAATATCAACCACACTACAAGGCAGGTCCCATATCCAGTAGGTGTGTATTTTTTGTTTTGGTATTTTTTGTCTTACTGGATTTTTTAAAAAATTTTAATCTTCTTGGTTTTCTTTTTGAGGGAGAAAACCTAAAATTGGGTGGATAAGGAGGTGGGGGAGAATATGGGAAAAGTTAGAGGTAGGGAAAACAGAATCAAAATATATTAAAATAATTAAGCTTTGCACAGAGGTGAGTCTGGAGAATCTTTAATAATTTAAGAACAATTTTAGGTTTATTACCAATTTGGGAGAAAGGAACAGTGGTTTTTCATATATTTTCTGTTCCCACACATGAATTATCATCTACATTATTTAATGTTTCTTTTCCTAAAGTACAGTATATTTGCTGTAATTTGTAAGCATATATTGATATGTCAACATAACCATTCATGGTTTACAACAGGGTACATTCTGGCAGCTTTTCTACGTTCTGTGAGTTCAAAGAAATAAATAATAAAGGCCTGGAATTCACTGTTATGGTATCAAACCGAGCCATTGTACTGCCATTGAAATCCTCGGCATTCCAACTCTCCTTTCCCGCCAGCTCCTGGGCTGCCAACAGCTACTGTTGTTTTTACTGTTCCACCTTTTTTCATGTGTGAGGTTGCTAGCATCATAAAGCATGTCGTCATTCAACATTTGTTTCTTCCATGCAGCACCATGGAGTTTAAATCCATCCAGTATTTTTACAGTTGCTAATCAAGCGCCTCATCCATGAACATAGACCATCTCTGCATTGTTCCAGGTTTTCTTTCAGTTCATTCCTCAGAGTGTGGTTTTCTCCTCTTGTAAATCTCACTCCTTTTTCTTTGATATTTGGGTATGAGTATTTTATTTTTGGTAATAGTGTAAGTAGTTTTGTATTTTTAACTTTAAATCACACATACGCATTGTGCTGACATATAAGAAAGTGGTTTACTTTTGTATATCAACTTTGCATCCAACAGCCTTAATATTAAAAAAAAATTCATTGGCATTGTCCTCACAGGTTATTGTATAATTGACAAAATTAAAGAACTTTAGTGAAGGTTGGGAAACACCCTTCCCAGTCTTTTCTAATCTCCTTAGCTAGAGCCTCTAGCACTGTTTTAAAAGAGTGGGATGAGGTGAGGCATTTTGCCTTTTGATGAGCTTTGGGCAACAGTGTCTCATTGTTTACCATAAATATGGAGTTTGTTAAAGATTTTTTTGCTTTTGTTTTTGTTTTGTTTTATGGATAATCTTTTATCATTTAAAACAAACTCTCCTAGTTTACTAAAAGTTATTTTTTAAATGATGACTGATCATCAGGCTTTTTTAAATGTTTTATTTGTATCTGTTAATATGATTATTAATATTTTGTCTCTTAAAGTGGTTTGTTGAGATGTGTTCTTGCTTAGTTGCCCAGGCTGGCTTTGGATCTGCAATCCTTCTAATTTTCTCCCAAGTAGATGAAATTACAGACTTATAACACATATACAGTACCTGATTTGCAGTAATTAAATTTTGAACATGGAGCCAATATTGCATAGCTGGGAGAAATCACACTTGGTCATGGAACTTAAATTTTGAAGTAACTATTTTTTATTTAGTATTTTGTTAAGGATATTCACATCTGTTTTTAGGAGGGCTATTATTCCACAGATTTTTTTTCCTAATAGTATCTTGCCTGATTTTGCTGTTGGGGTAATTCTGGCTTCATAGAATAAAGTGTTCCCTATACTTCTAGACTGTGTATGAGATTGAGGAGACCTGGTGTTATTTCTTCCTTAATAGTTTTTAATGTAATTTCTCACTGAATACTATGGGACCTGGTACTCTTTATTTTAGAATTTTTGATTCAGTGTCTTTAATAGATATTGGCCTAATCATATTTTCTAACTTGGTATGTGTGAATTTTGACATCTGTTTGTTTTGAGAATCTGGGCTCATCTAGAGTGTAAAATAATTGAACAAAGAATGATTTATGCTATTCTCTTATTATTTATTGTTATTCTAATGACCGTAGGCTCTGTAGTGATAGCACCTCTTTCATTTACGATTTTTACAAGATTTTTTTAAAATATTTATTTATTTATTTATAATGTATACAATATTCTGTATGTATGCCTGAAGGCCAGAAGAGGGCACCAGACCTCTTTACAGATGGTTGTGAGCCACCATGTGGTTGCTGGGAATTGAACTCAGGACCTTTGGAAGAGCAGGCAATGCTCTTAACCACTGAGCCATCTATCCAGCCCAATATTTTTGTGATTCTTTTTTTCTTTTGTTTCCTTTGGGTTTAATTTGTTGTTCTTTCTCTATTTTTCCAATGTGGAAATTTAGATTGCTGATTTTTATATATTTATATTTCCCTCTATATTTATTTAGTCTTTTATTTTTTTCTGATATGCATAATTTCTTCTGTATCCTACAAATTTTAATAAAATTTGCCTTCATTTTCCTTTCATTAAAACCCACTTTTAATGGAGAGATGGTTAAGGTTAAGAGAAATTTGGGTTTTTTCAAATAAACCTAATGTTGGTTGCCAACACCCATGTTCTGTAGCTCATAACTGCTTTTAATGCATCTTCAAGGTATCTGACATCTTCTTTCTGGCTAAGAAAGGCAGACCCACACATGAGGCATGCACACACATGGCCCCCATGCACATGGCATGCACACACACACACACACACACACACACACACACACACACAGAGCCCTCCCCACAAATAAAGTGAAGACAAATATTTAAAAACATAGCTCTAAAATTCTTTTAAGATTTTTTTATTTGACCCATGTGCTGGAAGCATGTCTTTTAATCTGCACATATTTAGGGATTTTCCAGCTGTCTTTCTGCTATTTATTTCTGGTTTAATTTCATTGTGGCCTGAGAGCAGGCACTTTATGATTCCTCTTGTGTTTGTCATGGTATGTTTTATGTGGTCTCTTTCTTAGTGAGCATCCCATGTCAGCTTGGGAAAAAAATGTTGGTTCTCTTTTGTTGGATGAAGATGTAAATTATATTAAATTGATTGATAAGGTTGAGAAGTTCACCTGTATCTTTACTGATATTCTGTCTGCTGGATCTGTCCATCACACCTGGCTGATGCTGAACTCAGGAACCATGATAGAAGATGGTTCTATTCCTTCTTTCAGTTCTGCCAATTTGTGCTTGTCATACTTTCACACTCTGCTTTTAGGCACATGCTCGTTAAGGACTGTTTTGCTTTCCTGGGGAACTGACTCTGTTATCAAATGTAAGGTTTGTTGTTTAATCTCTAATGCCTTTTTACATTTTGATGCCCATCTGAATTTAATATAATTTCCTATTTTCTTTTATGTTGGCAATGTATTTTTCTCCATTCATTTACTTGAATTCTGATGTTGGAAGTCCTTCTGTATATGTGTTGTTTTTATTGGTTTATATGGTGTATAATAGCTTATTGGTTTATATAATGTATATATTGATTTATATGGCTTAACAGAATATATCCAGACTGGAAGAATATATATATGAGAGAGAGAGAGAGAGAGAGAGAGAGAGAGAGAGAGAGAGAGAAGGTGGAGTCAAGGAGAAGTCAAGGAGAAGCCATGTAGCCCCGCTAGAGACAGCCGCCAGATGGAATCTTGCCAGTAAGCCACAGCCACTTGGCGATACACAGATGAATAGAAATGGGTTAAATTAAGATGTAAGAATTAGCCAATAAGAAACTATAACTGATGGGCCAAGAAGTGATTTAATTAGTACAGTTTCTGTGTGGTTATTTCAGGGCTGAGCAGCCTGAAACAAATAAGTGGCCTCTCCCAACAGAATTCCATATGGATCTTTGTATTTGAAGTGAGGTTCTGTTTTCCATAGAGTACATATAATTGGGTCTTTGATTTATTTTTTTCTAAGTATATGTAGACCACTTATGTTCAAGGTGACTATTGATACAATTTAATAAATAAATATTTATTACTACTTTCTATATATTGCTATAATCATTCAGTTTATTTATTTATTTATTTGTTATCTATTTCTGTTGTTTACTTTTTTCTGCCTTTTGAGGATTTAAGAGTTTTATATGATTATATTCACTCTCCTTTAACAACCTATCATCTTTTAAGTAGACAAAAGTGATGTTTTCTTCTTAAAAGATTATTAACTTTTATTTTATGTGTATAAGTGTTTTGCCTGCATGTTTGTTTATGCACCACTTGCATGCCTGGTGGCAGAAGAAGACATAGGGTTCCCTTCGAGTAGAGTTATAGACAGTTTTGAGCTGCCTTGTGCATGCTGGGAATTGAACTCTGGTTCTGTTGATGAACAAACAAATGTTCTTAACCCACTGAGCCACTTCTCCAGTTTCATGATGTTACTTAGAAAGAATAATGACAACCAAACACATGTTTTAGCATTTCCCTATAGTTTACAGTATGTATTTACTATGACAATAAAGGAGTACAATAATATAGTACTTTACAGGAAATGAGCATCTAATAGCAAAAAAATGATGCTATTCTTCCTTCTTATCCATTATAGTTATGGTAACTCATATTAGGCATGTATATACTCACACATTATTTACATATGCTTAATCATATATAGTTGTATATAATGTTCCTATTATTTTGAATGAAGTATTTGTTAGATCAATAATGAATAAGAAAGCTTTTAAGAAAGAATACACTATTCCTTATTTAGTGTGATTTTCTCTTTAAAAGTGAAAATTTGAATACTTGACTATGTGACCAATTGTCTTTGTAGCTAAAGAATTTAATTATTGTCTTTGACAACACATTTCTGGCAAAAAATTTCTTCAATATCTATTTGTCTGGGAAAGTTTTTGGCTTTCTTTAATTTCTCAGACTTTGTGGAATTCTAGGTTGGTGGTATTATTTCTCAATACTTTAGATATTCCATCCCACTCCTTTTTTTTATATGAGTTTGTAAGAGTTTTCCTGATCAGTGCTGTATTTCTGTCTTTTGTCTGATTTGTTTACTTTAATTTTCTGGAATTTTAATCTATGTTTAGGTGCTTCCTCCTCTTCCTTCTCCTGTTTTCTTTCTCCTTGTCCCACATCTTCATTCCTCCTCCATTTTCTTCTTCTTCTTTTCTTCTACTTCTTCTCCTCCTCTTCCTCCTTCTTTTTCCTTTTCTTTCTCTCTTCCTTAGTTGTTATTGACTGAAATGTTGTTGATTGACTCTTTTGCTGCTTTTGCACATGAAACCACACACCTCCCACCTTCGGTAGTTGCCCGTTAGCCCTTGGACCTTTCTCTTCTTTCTTTTACATGTCTGTAATTTTTACTCTTCAGTTTTTGAGATTTCTACTGAGATGATTCCAAGCTCAGTACCTTTACCCTCTTAGCAACTATTTAGTTAAATAATCACACTAAGATTTTCACGTTTGCTGTTACAGTACTTTTAATCTCTAGCATTTATTGTTCTTACAATTTTTCCATTGGCCATTTGTTTTTATATTTTAAAGTCCCTGGTTCACTGATAATTACTTTGTATTTCTAGTTACATAATTTTAATGCCCCTTTCAGGTCTTGTGATACTCAATTTGCCTCTTAAAAAGGTGACTTTTGCTTTTTCCTATGCTTATTAACTTGTCCTTGGTAGCTAGGCATACTGTATTTGGTAAAGTGAACATTAGTGAACATGTTTGAGTAATGTGGCAGTGAGATGTCAGAGGCAAGGAAACCTAGCAGAGTCTCTGATTAAGTCTCAGTCTCATGAGCCTGTGTCTTTAGACTCTGAATGCTCAGAGTTTCAGTGTTCCCTCTCCTTGCACATGGAGTAGGAGAGCCAGAGTGAGCAAGAGCTGGTAATTTCCTTCTTGTAAGTTGATTAGGCTCTAATCAAACTCTAACATATTAGTTTCTGTTTGATTTGTTTATCTAAGGGCAAAGTCTTCTACCAAAAAACAAAATGCTTTGACGTATTTCAAAGCATTTTTTTGTTTTTATTTGATTTTTTTTTTGTAGAAGTTCTAGTGATTTCCTCTTGATATTTACAGTAGCAGCAACTTAGTTCCAGGTTCTTGGACCTAAAGTTTAAGTGAACATTCTTCTCTATGACTATGGTGGGAACCATCACTTCATAAAATGAGTACCGGACACTCTGGGTAACTAAAGAGAAGCAGTTTATTTTACAGTCTTGTAAAGTCAGGTATCAGCCTGGAATAGCAGGCATGCTGTCAGTTGCATAGAACAGTTCATAAACTCAAACGCATGATCCTTCCTCCTTTTTGTGAATAATTGGAAGGTGAAATTTTACCTATTTTCTAGGTCTTAATATTCCCTTTGTTGTCACTTTTATCATTTCCCAACAAAAATTGTGCATTGGGCTCAGCTATAATTTTAAAAATAATTTATGTTAGTTCTTTGAGAATTTCATAAAAATACATCAGCAGATATACCCCCATCCCCTACATACTCAATTTTATTTCCTCTTTTTGTTTGGAAGCCATGGAATCTAACTTGTGCTATGTGTAGTCTCTTTAATGTGTGATCTTTCCACAGAATATGGTTGACCTACCATTGGCTATTTCATTAAATAAAACTCTCCCTCTCTCAGCAGCTATAAATTACCAGTAACTTCTTAATTGGGGGTGGCATTTATGCCTGCCCCATGTCTCCATGCTGAAATTTTGTCTGCCTTGAACATGCCCGGGTCTTGTGCCACAACAGCTGAGACTCTGTATGTCCTACTGCTCTGCTGTGTCTAGAGGAAACAATTTCTTGCAGTCATCCATTACCTTTGGCTGTCACAAGTTTTCCTATCCCCTTTCTGCAGTGATCTCTGAGCCCCATTTAGGACTGAACTTTCCATGGGCTTTTATTCTCTGTATTTTGATCAGTTGTTAGTCTCCTCATTAATCATAATCTACTGAAAAATGAAACGGATATTTAGTGTTTAGAGATAGCCTATTCTATACAGATATAATAGTCTAACTTCGTGAGTTGGTTAAATCCTGTATCTATTTATTAGGTTAATAGTGACAGGTTTTCTCCTAGTGGCTCTGTCCCCTCTAGCAACAGTATCTTGACCCCAATAATGATGACAGGCATAAATTTCATCCTACAGGCTGTGTCTTAAATAAAATAGGAAAGTTGTTGGATCCTCCCATGACGTTTGTGCCATGATGGCACCAATGGTGTGTGTCTTGAATCTCTGCTTTACACCCTGATTATTTTAAAGTTTATCAGGCACATGATTTGCAGGCAAGCTTGGCTGTGGGCAATTTTCTACTCCAAATTTCTGGTTTGGGTAGGTTAGGTATGAGCGGGTCAGAATTTGGATGGGGGAGAATAGCTAGCCTGGCAAGGGTCTAGAGCTTTCTCTTCATTTGTAGCTGACATAAACTGGTTCAAGACACCTTTAAACAGGGAGCCACCAGCTTTTATTCCTAATGTCTTCCACTGGAGCTGTTAGCTCTCGGAGCTGTCTGCTCTGTGTTTGCCCTCCCAGTGTTTGTCAATTGCAGTTCATGGTTTTTCTGCACCAACCCCATTTCCCCTGGAAATTCCTTTTCTGGTAAGCTGTGACCTCCATGGTTCCAGCTCATCTCTCTAGTCTTGAAGGCAGAAATGTTCTCTGTGCCCTTGCCTTTCTTTCAGACACATGAGAGGGGTTCCTGTTTCAGTCTGCTTCACATCTAAATCATTCTGATGGAACAACATCTTCTGATTTCCTTCCATGTAGACCTGGAAAGAAGTTACTTTCTTTGCCTGGTAATGAAATGTCATCAATTTCTGTCCTTGCCCTCACAATTATTAATAGTTGTTCATTGTATCTGACACTTGAGTTGTAGTTTTTTTCTCTCCTTTATCTTTGCTGATTTGAACCTCAATTACTCTGTAGTGAAGACTTATGACTATTAAGCTCTTCTATTTTTGTATATTCAAATGTAACTTTACTTTTACCATGGTAAATATAATCTTGAGCTGCATATAAAATTCTTGATTTTGTCTATCTTTTTGGACAACTTTGAACAAATTATATGACAATTTTTCTTCTTCTGTTTTTGTTTAAGAGTCTGCTCTGAGCCCAAATGGTAGCCAATCTTTTCACTCCAATTGCTTTGATGACCTTTCCCTTTTGTTCTTCCTTTTTTTATGATATATGCTACATCATGTTCAGAAGACAGCATTTCAAAGTGCTCCTCCCCACCTGTAGCCCTTACATTCTTCCCTCCCACTCTTTCACCTGAACACTGGTGGCAGCAGTATTAATACAGATGTCCCATTTAGGGTTGAGCATTCAAAATTGTATTCTCTGAACTTTGACCAGTTATTCATCTCTCCATTGACTGTTTTTCTACTTCAAAAGAATTCTATTTTCTCACAACTAAATTTAAAACACATGTATATGTATAATTTTGTGTAATATGTAATGTATATTCAAAATGTATAATATATAATCGATCATTTGCATAATATATATTTATACAACAACATCACTGAAAAAGACACCATGAATTTTAAGTCAAGCAGGAAGGGATCATGGGAGGTTTTATAGTGGGTAGTAAAGGGAAGAAAAAAATATTCTAAGTATATTATGTAATAGAATAGATAGAATAGAAAATATTTTCTAAAAGTGAGAAAAATCCAAGTGGAAGGATAATAATCACATGTGAAATGAAGGAAGAAGAGGAACTAATGATGGTTAAAAGAGGATGGGGGCAAAGTAAGGGGGAGAAGAGAATAAATTTACAAAAGCTAAAGATTTGTGGAAAGCCTCATGGAAGCATACTAATTAGTAAGATACTAATTAGTAAGATACCAATTAGTTAGCTACTTTAAAAATAAAAAAAATAAAAGAGGGATTTTTAATGAGTTACCCAGCATGAGTAGACCATGTCACTATAAGATGATGCAATTATTAGATGAAAAATCACAGTACAAGGCATGTACATCACTCTATGAATTATTGGTCAGTATCGTACCCAAGAGATCTCCAAAACCACTCAGGATATTTACTTCCCTTGGTCACTCACAATAACTACCAGGTAAGACCCTGTTGCTGGAGCCACTATACATGTTGGCATAAAACAAAATCAATCTCATATTGATTGGAAACTTCTTCTCTCCTGGCAGCTTTCATGGCGCTTGAAGGTGCTCTGCAGGCTGCTGGGAGGCAGGGAGGGATGCCATCAGTTGTCTTACCCACTCTGAACTCCAAAGGCTGCCAGGCAAGATGTACCAACTGGAGCAATAGGGGCAGGCCTATGGTGGGGGTGATTAACTGATTTCTGGGTAGATTTGAAGCAGAGTATTTCATCCCTGTCAAAAAACACATGGCTTTGTTAGTCATAGCCTGAGAGTAGAACCTGCTGATGAAAACAATTCTTTTAAAACATAGTTGCTGGGTAATGTCACCTGAACAGAGACTCATTCCTCATAATGTCATACAGCTATGCAATTAGGGACTTTCAGACCCACTAAAGTATGTTATGACTTAATAAGTTTGTAAAGATAAAATGGTCAACCAAAGGTTGTTGGCAAAACAGAAGAAAGTAGAAGTAGATATTTTTCTTCTTTTTGATTACTTAAAAAATATCTAAAATTGCTTTTGGTCTTGGCAGCCATAGGGAACATTCTATAGTCTGAGAATGATGTCATATTTCCTCGATACAGAGCTCCATGGTTTTAATCCACCAAGATTTTGCTAAAGCTCTTCTGCATCTCCGTGGTTTGTTGCATGTCTCAATGTCCCATCTCCAGTGGAAGACAAAGTTCAAAATGAAAGCATCCACACTCAGGACGTTGCTTTCATATGTTTTAAAAAGGCATTGGAAGATAATTTGCTAAGTTGTGTGCACTGTCCTTTCCGTACTTTTTGTCCTCAGCAGTGACGTGGGAAGACACTCAGTCAACTGATTGCTGGAAGGATGGTATCTGTCAGGCAAAAGTAGTCATGGCTCTGAGAGTTGTGATTATAGAGTATATAGCTCAGGAAGTGGGTAATTCCGTAACGGCGCTGTAAGATTAACACATACAGGGGTTGACTGAAGTGAACGGGCTGAGTTGTGGGTGTTTAGAGGATCAAGTCAGGGCTCCTGATATACTTTGAAGATAAAGGTGACGTTAACAAGCAAGTACCTATTATTGCAAATGACCTAATAATTACTGAAATAATTGCCCATATCCAGCCAGAGACCCACAATAGAAGCATTGAAGTTCATGGAGTTCCAGAGTGCTGTGTGCTGTTCATCTGCACACTGTGAGCAATAACACAAACCACATCCCCCAAAGCAGCAAAGCCTCTCTGCTCCATCCTCAGGGCTCAAGTGTTCTCTGCCTCCCGAGAATCCAGTAGCAGAGAACAACAGATGCGCTGGCTTTGGCTGTTGGGAGACCAGGAGGGACATGGGCAGGCCAGCTCTTCCTAGATATTTTTGTCTTTGTTGCCTCTCCAACAGTAGATGGATTTCTCCAACAAAGCAGCTACAATCTTTGTGTTAAACTGACAGATTGTTTTGATGTCCTTAAACACAGATAAACAAACTGGAGCCGAACTGGTAGCTATGTTTCACAAAATGTTCCAAAACACCTGCAAGACATTCTGAAATACAGACTCTAATCTAGCTTTGCTCCAGGTCTCACTGACTTCTTCATGAAGTGTTTCTGGATACAGCAAGTTTGGCACGGACCGCAGGTGCTGTTCCAATCAGAGGGAGACTCATTTCTTAGTCTCAAAACAGAGACTCAATTACATCTGAGATGCCAGTCATAATAGGGCAGGTATGAAATGAAGATGGAACCATTCCTAGGCATAGAACAGTCTAGAATTGAGGGGCAAGGCCTGTAAGTGATCAAATAGTGATCATACAATCATGAAGCTGGGTGTTCACATTCAATTTGTTGTCCCCAAGGAGCCTGAAGTTTCAAACTCATTTTGTAGAAGGCAAATAGATTCTACCTTATATAATGGGACATTATAGTGATTGGCCCGAAAGGAATTTTAATCAATTAAGAAACAATCTGTCAATTGTATGTTGGGATGTACAATAGCAGATATTTGTTGTACTCTTGGTTGGATGGAGAATCACTTAAGAGATTCAAGCACACATCTAGGTATTTCTGTGGCATTCATTGAGGGAGAAGACACACTCTGAATGTGGGTGGCACCATTGTGAGGATTGTGGGCCTGAATAGGACAAAAAAGGAAACAGGAGAAAGGCAGAGAAAATGTGAACTGAGACAGTCGGTTACGCTTTGCTATGATGGAATGAACCCGCTGCAAGCAAGAGCTACAACACACTCTTCCTCCTTTATGCTGTTTCAGTTCAGTATTAGAATCTCCGCAAAATAAATGGAAGTGGTATAAGAAGGAAAGTGTTATGCTCAGGTCTTCCTTCTCAGTCCAGCTCTCCCCACAACCATCCTTTTGGATTAACTACTTAGGAACAAATTCAGGACTGAATGGAGGGTGGTATTGGTAGCTGCCTCTCTCTGGGACACCTGGAAAATTTATATTGACACGCATCAGACTCATCTGATACCAAAGAGTCTTTACACCTTTACCCTTCTCTTCATCCTTCCAGGAACACAGGGATGGACATCAAATGGTCATTAGTCAACAGATATACACGTGATCAGTGGGCACTCAATACTAAGAGAAAAAGTCATGTAGATGAGATGAAGCAGGGAGTTCTGCTGATGACTTTGTTGAAAGATGGAAGTTTAAGTTAAGAGGCCTAGGATAGAGTCTCATTTATGTCATCAAGGACCAGTAATAGGACTTTCTAAACAGGTAGGAAACAACAACAGTATCTTTTCTTTTTGGCCTATACAATTAATATAAAAGCAGAATGAGACAATACTTTAATTTATAAATATTGTTTTTTATACATTATTTTATATTTGGGTGTAGGAATTGCAAAGATCATGAAGACAGTTCTATTTATTTCTGCATTTCCTAAGCCATGCAACAGGGGTTTAGAGGCAAGGAAACAGTTTATTCTAGTTAAATGAATGAACACATATACTGATATTTTGTGGGAAATTTGCAGGATGATGAAATGTGGACTTTCAGGATACTTGTTGCAAGGGATTTCCAACTTTTTATGTTGACCAATGAGGACTCTGAAGAAACCTTTCTGCCTTTTTACTGTTCTTGCTTAGATGAGTGAAGGAAGAAGAAAGGTTCACAGGAAACTTGACTAGTGAATAAATTGATAACAAAGAATATCTGTAAAGACCGTCTCTCAATAGCTCTGCACTTCAGGATTTCCTATCTCCCACCCAAACTGTGTTGTGTGTGGATGGCAGTTCAGCAAATCTCTACCACTTCCCAGGTTCTTCTCATTGTTCTCCGTTGGCCGCAGCACTTGTGTTCTTGACTTTGCCTGTATATTATTTGGACACATTCCTCAATATTTAAACAAATGTCCAGATGCTCACACATGCCAGTGGATGCCGTATTAGCAGGAGAACAGCAAGAGCCCATTTACAGCTGGCGCCTGTCCAGAAAACAGACACAGCTATTCCGGCGACAGGAGGACATGGAATCCCTTCTGTTATAAGCCTGGCGTGCAGAGTGAGAGGGAGCTGGAGACAGGGGCATTGCCAAGGCTGACAACCAGATAAGGGTCTTGACTGTTCCCAGCCCCGCTTCTGCCCATACACCTCATAAAGTGATAACTTGGATAGAATTTCCCTACCAGTGACTGCAGTGAAGTGGGTTTCATAACACATCGCGTCAGGCTGACAGCTCCCAGAACACAGAACTTCAACCGTTCCTATAATCTCAGTAGGAAGCTGCTGTCTGCCCCCGCCATGCCGTCTTTAACACAGATCTTCCAGTGCGCCTGCAGTTGACTCAATCTCTGCGCAGGAAAGTAATAATGATAAACTCAGTAGGCGGGTCCCACTTAGTGAGAGGTGATCAGGTGTTTTTTGCCTTATGTAGATGATCTAATTCAACCATCTGAAATAGCTCACCAGAGTGATTTTGAATCCAGAAGATATAGTTTGAGGACATTAAGTCATTTTTCCAACATTTCATAACTAGCAAAGGTGGTGACTTGAGCCTCGGTTGTTCTGATGGTGGCATCTGTCCCTCATGGTTCTCTTTCCCTCTCCAGATGTCCAAGAATCCACTCTAACCTCCATAAACCATTAGAGAGGCTCATCTGGCAATTTAATATACAAATGTATAGAGAAGCATCCCCTGTGTTTAGCACTGATGGGTGCAGGGTAAAAACAGAAAGGATATTTGATGAATGAATAGGCAACTTAACCTCACATCTGGAAGGAGTTGCTTTTTGAAGGCCCTTTTAATAGTTTTTTTATTTCAGGTGTTGCCTCTGTATGGGAAATCATTTTATGTATAGATAACAGTTTTCTTGGTAAAGCAATAAAAAGCAGACACCAGCGAGCAAGTCACTAGTTCCTTCGGAATGAGTGACACAAAGGTACCAAGCTTGGGATGCGCATCTTGAAGGACCAGGAAGTCAGTTTCTAACGTCAAGTGAAACCCACTTATTATTTCTCTCACATTTCAGAACTCAGAATGAGCTGTTTCCATACAAGCGAACAGCGGTGCTCCTCAGGAACACCACAACTCTTCATTCTTGACTTAGGATAATTCCCAAACTTAAGGCTTGTTTGAGAGCTAGTTGGACAGCAGATACGGTTTGTATATCCTCTCTTAAGACACCACAGGGCATGGTGGAGAGGAGCTGTGGCCCCAGGGCATCATCAGATGCAGTCTGGCTTCTGAGGAAGGAGTTAACAACATCTGGTGTGTGTGGGTCTCCAGCATGATTCCACCCACTGGCGAGATGATCCACTTAGTCGCTAGCTACCTTACCAAAAGGGTCTCACTAGCTTCTTGAAGAAGGACATGGATAATGGAGGCACAGAATGTGTTCTTTGTTCTTTGTATCTCTGAGGAACCAGGGTAAACATGACCAGATCCTTATGAAAAGGTGTGTGTTTAATTATTCCGAACCAATCTTAGTGGTGGGGCACTGAGACTTTCCAAAGCTGGATGAAAGAGACTCTGTTCAGAACGTAGAAAAAGCAAGTGGGTGACTTCTCTGAAAGAGGCTTTTGGCACAGTTCATATTCTGATTCAAAACCTGGGGACTGTAGCCTACAAGATCCTGAGGTCTTTTTCCACTGTGTACAGAATGGTGTTTTAGGATTAGAGCAGTAGGTGTAGAAATAGCAGAGGGCCATCGGAGAGGCCCACAGGAGTCTAACCCTTCTCAACCAGGTCATCCATTTCTGTGGCCACCTAGACTACATATTTCAGAGATAAATATACAATAGTTAAGCAGGTGTTCTCCCTTTTATTTATGACCCAGTAGCATCTACATTCAGAATTATATATGTAGTGTTGAGTAATTGAAATTATTGGTTATAATATTTTAACACTGAGTTATGCTGGACCACACTGAGAGGACCCAGGAAAGCTACCAAATTTCTATCTGATGTCCTAGCTGATGTCTAATTCTTACAGTGATGTTTGGACTTTGATAATTATCTCTTCTTAAAAAGTTACTTTCTGAGGTAGCTTAGTGGGTAAGAGTGTTTAGAATGAGGACATGAATTCAAACCCCAGCATTCAAATAAAAAAATCCACCCATGATGGGTTGCATCTGTAACATAAATATTGGGGAGCGAGACAAGAAGATCCTGAGCATTTGTTGGGCAGCCAACCACACCCAGTGGCAAGTTCCTAATTCACCAAGAGACCTGATCTCCAGGCAAAATGACTGATGATGTTAAAAAAAAAAGGCACCTAACATTCCCTAACTGTTCATGGTTGCAGAGATGTGTACTCGCACTCCTGTGTGTCTGCAATACACACATATATACACCACGCACACAATATACACCATAGATGCTCCATACAATACAAGCCAGACATATACATAACATACACAGAGTCACAGACAGACACACACAGAGACAGGCAGACACACACACACACACACACACACACACACACACACACACACAGTTACTTTCCTAAGGGAGAATATGATATTGGGTGAGAAGTGCCTCTCCCCACCAGGATTCTGTGAAGTGCACTTTACTACGTTGGTATTAGTCACACATGGGCCTAGGTTGACCTCAAGGAAGGTGAAAAATTATAGATCAGACAGAGAGCACATGGCTTAAGATTAGCCAGGGCTGGAAATGAAGAATCTGCTATTTCTCTTTCTGCTGATGAATCCAGATCAAGTTATCATTCAGCCATCCATCTCTGTCGCCCATCTCCTTGAGCACACACATGTGTGCACAGCGCTGTGCACTCACAGGCCTCAGCCTGGTGCAGCCCTATTTCCTGTGTCCAGGCAGAGGCTCCCTGCAGCTGGAGTGGGAAGCACCTGCGTGGCTCTGCTTTGTGTCTGCCTCACTCATTCACTCACAGGGAACCTGGTTACCATCTGCACAGGTAACCCTGGTCTGGCCCCCGTAACCACTAACCCAGCTCCTACAGATCCAAAGTCAACCTAGACATAAACCAGGCATCCTGCCATACCTGAGGGGGCCTGCTTCATGTCTGTGGTTCCTGCTCACACAAAGAAACCTATTCACACTCCCCCTTCTCCTAGTAATGTCTTCTCTTTGTGCTTATGCAGGTTAAGTCATGCTGGGAACTGGGGGATGAACTGGTGAGAAGTCTAAACTAAGAGACTGCACCATGGATTTATTCATTCATTTAGGAAACTGCCCTATACCAGGCTCTTTGGAGACAGCCTGTACAGAATGTCAGCACTGATCTAAATCTCAGAGTCCAGTGGGAGTGATAAATCCAAACCTACCTGCTACATGCAGCCCCAGGTGATAAAGACTCAAATGAGTACAGGTAAAGGGAGTGCTTTTCTAGGCATCTTAAATCTTATAAAGGTAAAAATTTCATCTCTCAGAATTTGGAAAGATTTCTTACTGTGGCTCCAATATCCAAATTGGCTATTAAGGGATATACATAAATTTGCATCTTTATAAGTTTAAAATAATTGTGTGTGTGCGCGCATGCACATGCATATGTGCACATACTCATCTGTCAATGCATGTATGGGGGTCAGAGTTTGATGTCAGGATTCTTTATCATTTTCAAGTTTGTTTTTCGAGACTGGGTCTCCTATTGAATCTTAGCTTGCCATTTTGACAACATTGTGTGGTCAGGGAGCCCTGCAGACTGACTCGTCTCCAGGACCCTAATACTACAGTTGCAGGTGCATACTACCATGTGGATGCTAAAGATCTGATCTCCACTTCCCATGCTTGCATAACAAGCTGGTTTTACAGTGGTAGACTGAGGAGTGATAGACAACAATAAGCGATTCCACAATTGGAACCAAATATCAATAACCAAAAGACATCAGAAAATCATTAAATAGTTGGAAATTAAGTATTTCTAAATAACTTGTAAATCAAACAAAAATGTAAGTGCCAGGTCAGCAAGATGACTCAGTAGGTAAAGGTACTTGCTGCCAAGTCTTATGAACTGAGTTCAACCACCAGGAACCACACAATGAAAGGAGACAGCGATTCCAGATGGCTTTTGATAACATTTGCATGCACACACACACACACACACACACACACACACACACACACAAATGGGCAAATGTAATAAAAATAATGGAAAGTACTTTTAGCTAAAAATTAAAAGTAACTCATAAAAATTTGTGGGAGAATTCTTCAGCATATAAATGGGAAATTGAAGTGATTTGATCATTGCTGCATAGGAGAACAATCTCAAAGAAATGCTCTGGGTTTCCACCCTCAGAAACAAACAAGAAGGACAAATTAAACCTAAGATGCCTAGAAATAAATAGTAAAGATTGAGTACAAGTTAAGGAAATTAATATCAGACAAATAATGGAGAACACCCAAAGACAAACTTAGTCCTCTTAGGTTAAGAAAAAACAATAAGCCCTTGCCAGAAGCCATAGGAAGGCAAAGTTTAAGATGAAGACTGGTATCTTTGCTTCCAATTCTTCAGCTCTTAGGAAGAAAACAAGGTTATAATGACTTTTATGAAAATAAGCTCAAAAAGTTTAAAGAAATAAAAATTCTAGTGGATGCAAATTTTCATAATTCACTCAAGGTAAATCGGTTATCTCTATATCAATGAAATAAATTGAATTGATAGTAAAAAGTGTTCCCTTACAGAAATGTTTCATCACCAACTTCTACCAAATACTGAGAGAAGGAAAGATACTAATGATGTGGATATTCCCCTGAAGAATGGTCTAAAAAGAGAATCATGCCAGATCTGTGGTGTGGGCCCTGCCCTGTTATCCAACTGAGAGGGAATATAAGAAAAAAGAACCACAGCCTAATATGTTTTGGAAATTGTGGCTTGGTTCTGATAGCAAAATAGATAATTTGGGTACTATCGATGGCTGTTAAGGACAGGCAATTTGGCAAAAATTTTAGCAATGATTTTCTAAGTTGAATGTATCATGGTTAAATGAGCTTATTCAAAATATGAAGGGTGATTATAATATCCAGAAATCATGTGATCCTTATATTGATGTGCTAAAAATAAAATAATAATATTGTCAAAACAAATGGAACATGTCTATTAAAAAATTCTGTATTAATTCTAAAAGAAATGTCTGTAAACCAGGACCAGATGGACATTTTCTCAGTTTGATAAATGGTAATACCAAAACCAATGGCTGACATAGTACTGGCAGGGCTAAGAGCTTTCAATGTGACATTCGGGCAAAAATAAAACAAAATAATGACTATTTTAGTTTCATTCACTGAACTCTATACCAGAGAATTTTAGCCAGCGTAATAAGACAAAGAAAAATGTTACTTAAATTGATAAGGAAAAGGGCACCTTTGCCTTTATTCTTAGAGAAATTATTAATTAGAAAATAGAAAAGTAGATATGATCACCTATTAATCAAAGCTAACTAATTAATGAGTTTGCTAAATTTGCTGTAAATGATTAATTATATTTCTAAATAACTTGTAAATCAAACTAGACACAAACAGCCGGGAATCTAAATGAAAAACAATACTATGTTAAAGCTTTGGGACTATGATAAAAATAAGTAAAGTTTCTTGACTCCAAAAATGATGACAGATACTAATTTCATTTTGTAGATTCAGTCTTAAATAAAATTAGTAAGTGGTTACTAATTTGCTAAACTTATAAGATGCAACATTTCAGATTAAACAATTTTAAAGCTGAACACAGATTAAACCACTGTTTTGAGTCAGTAGAAGGCCATTTTCAGAGGTCTTTACATGGTTTTGATGAGTTGTTGGCTGGTCAGTGTTTCATAGGTAGAAAGACCAGAGCTGAGTCTATTCTCTCCCACTCACTTGAGTTGGCTTGTGCTTGGGGAAAAAGGAGAATAGGTAAAAATGAATAAGTCCAATAAATAAAGCAGTACTGGCTGGGGATTTTATTCATGATATCGTATTGATAAGATAACAGATGCTGATGAAATGGGCTTGCCTTGATCTTTGATCGTTTCTAAACATTCATGAAAGGTGATACTGGCTTTTGGATTAACCTTGCATCTACTTTGCATTGGTTTAATTGAAAAGCATTGTAACTCTTAAAATTATCCAGATTGTTTATAACTGTATTTCAGATAGTATAACAATAAAAGTCTGTCTAAAAGAACACATCTTCTGCAGGAAGAAGTTTTCAATTAGAGCAACCTCACATTGTTATGTGATCTTCATTAAGCTTCCTTGTTCACCAATCGTGGAACTTAATGCTTTTTGATGGCCACTAAGACTAATGATATTTCATACATAGACAGGATTTAATAGTTGGAAACTATTATTATCTAGGTTCGAAAATCAAATATAGAAGAATATACATATATGAAATATTAGCTGAGTTTGCTCTTCCCACCTTGTTCTCATGGTTGTAGCATGAATTCTAATTGATCTTAATAATAAAAAAACCTGCAGTCAGATATTAGGGGGTAAAGCTGAGAGATCAGAAAAACAGTGCAGCCAGCCATTTAGAGAGACCTTTTACGTCTACCAAATCCTTAGACTAAAGGGGTGATCCTGTATCTATGAATCCTCAGACTGAATTCTCAGACTGCATCTATCTCTATGAATACTCAAACTGCATGCTATGTCAACAAAACCTCAGACTGTACTGAGCTCCTGTCTCTTCCCACCTCATATTCCTTTCTCTACCCAGCCATATCACCCCTGTCTCCACCTCCCTAGTGCTGGGATTAAAGGTCCCCAAGTGCTGGGATCACCTTTGTGTGAGCTTTGTTTCTTTTAGACTTGATTATTTTTATGTAGCCTAGGGTGATCTTGAACTAACAGAGACATATCTGTTTATCTCTGCCTCCTGAGTTTTGGAATTTAAGAACTGTGCCATCATTTCCTGGCCTCTAGTGGTTTAGCTCTGCATCCTGATCTTCAGGCAAGCAAAAGAGCACTGCAGGTAGTTGTTCAATAATTTAGAGATGATGTCTTGGGACCTTGACCTATGATGGTCACTTCTATAAGCAATCTTCAATTTAGAAAATGTTTCTATGAAGTTGATCTTGTTATTCAATAACAATAAGGAAGATTTTTTTTTGTGACAATTCATCAATATATTGAGTAAAATAAGTATTCATAGATTCCAAGAAGCAATGTTGCCTGATGGGATGACATCCTGCTTCAACCTTGAATGCAAGAAGGGAAGCCTACTTCACTTTCATTTTATGAAAGCAGCAGCTTAACTGTTAGTTTCAGTCTAAATTCTTGTTCATTGGGGTGTGTGGAAAAGTACCTCTGACCTCCCCAACATTGAAATGAGTCAAATATTCTATACACAAGGTTTTTGCAAGGCAGATGCTGATGGTTCATCATAAGAATGATGAGGGTAGGTGTACCTGAAAGGCAGGTAAAATACACATTAGAGGACTTGAAGTCTTGGGGAAAGCAATGTTCTCTGTTACACCCTTGACAATAAGTGATAATCTTAAGTTCATAATGTGTTGATTATATGAGCTTATAGATTTGTCAGTTAACACTTGTATATCCTTATTTAAGTCATGCGTATATAAGTAACGGGAGGACCATTGACTGATATACTTGAGGTGCCATGCCTGGGGAAGCCAGTTTGTGAACAGACGTCTGAGTTTTATATGAGTGAGTGTTGAGAGAAGAAACCCATAATTATTCACCCTCTTCTTCTAGATTACATTAAATTTTGTATGTGCAAAATTAACAGTGCACAACAACTGAAAACATTCAAATATAGACATATGTGAAAATAAACAGTGGATGCCCCATTGCCATTCATTCACCTCAAACCTGAAGAATTTTCTAGAGATAATCATTACTAAAAGATAGCATGCATCTTCACAAAATTTTCTAGTTTAGATACATAAATAATTTAAGTCAAAGGTACTCAACTTGCCCATCATTGTGGGAAAAATGTAAACTGATAAAACTCCTTCTTAAATCAGTAGGTGATACCAATTTATCTTACTCTATAATAGTGAAATGAAAACATTGTTCGGTCAGTTGTGTTGATTTCTGAGAAGGTATTCATCAAAGTTTTGGAATTGTTTTTAGGTAAATTGGACTTTTGAAATTAGTAATTATTGTACTTCAGAAGTTACCAACAGGAAATGGGGAGGAAAATCTACAGAATGTCAGAAGATATGGGCAACTCCCAGTCACCTAGGAGACTGCGAGTGGTGTGAACTACTCTTAGACCCCAACAATCAATATGTAAACTAATTTGAAAGTTGGCAAAATATATGAATAAATATGTCCCTGTACTATTTATTAGGCCAAAGTAACAGCTAAGAATCTGCTCAATTTCATTAAACTTTGGGGGTAAACTCAACCAAAAAACAAAAAGCAAAACTACTTCATATTTACTGGGATGAGTATAATTTGTTCTTTTAACAAATAATTTAGATTTTGGTTCATTGTACCCCTTTCTTTGATAAAATGGGCAACATGGGAAACTTGCTACGTATATATATTTTTTTTTTCTGAGACAGGGTTTCTCTGTAGCTTTGGAGCCTCTCCTGGAACCCTGGACACTGTAGATCAGGCTGGCCTTGGACTCACAGAGATCTGCCTGCCTCTGCCTCCTGAGTGCTGGGATTAAAGGAGTGAGCCACCACTGCCCAGCTGAAGAAAGCATTCAGAGTGGGGAGTGGGGTGATGCCTTGAGAGATGGCCTGGCCGCTAAGAATACTTGTTCCTCTTACAAGAGACCAGAGTTAAGTTCCCAGTGCCCACATGGTGGCTCACCACCATCTGTAACCCCAGTCTTAGGGTATCCAATACTGTCTTCTGACTCTGCAGACACTGCATCCAGGCAGGTACTATTTCTGCAGCCCTTCTCCCTATCCTGTGACTTTTATACAATTTCTGTCTCCTCTCCTACACTTCCTTGAGTATTAGAAGGGAGGCTACTAATGCTCTGGTTAGGGCTGAAAACTCACCAGTCACTCACTCCTACCCCTTTGACCAGCATTGAATTTCTGCAGAGCTTTTTGATCAAGACTGAGAGTAGTGTTTGTCTATGATTATACACGAAGACATTTAGAGGTCAATTTGACACTATAAATTAATGAAACTGCAATATTAAGTGCCCCCGCCTCAGGACTATGGGTGTGTGCATGTGTCCCTTGAATGCTTGGCAGCTGAGTAAGACACATATTCATGCAGAAAGGAACTGAGCAGACTCTGTTTCTCTTCCAGTAGAACTTCATAAATAAGAGCCACACAGTCAATCATCTGCAGGATGCCTATGGGTTGCTCATTTTGCATGTGGCCATCTTGATCTAAAGCATTCCTTGCACACAATATTCTCAATGGATTCCTACTGTCCAAGTCACGTTTCCTGAATCATCATTTGTACACTTCTCCAAACTCTTCTTTTAAAAGCATACATATTCTTTATAAAGGGAATCCTTCTATTTTGATTATGTGTATGATGTTAGGCTTTAGAAGACTGAGGTGACGTTCATCCCCATCAGTGGACCGTACAGTGTGATTGATATACCTAGTGTCACTCTATTGGAGAAAACTGATTTTCTCTTCCCCAACAGCTATCAGTTGTAAATAGTTTCTTGATTAGAGGTTGGACTTTATGTCAACTTCCCCTTCCACATGCTGTAATTTTGTCTGGCTTGAACTTAAGCAGGTATTGTGTGCACTGTCATAGTCTCTGAGTTCATGTGTACATCGACCCTGTTATGTCTAGAAGATGCAGTTTCCTTGGAGTTGATCATCAACTCTGGCTCTTATAGTTTTCCTTCTCCCTCTTTGGAATAAGTCCCTGATCCTCTAGAAAAGAGGTGTAAACCTCTTTTAAAAAGATTTTAAAAAAGATTTCCCATTTAAGACTGCCTGCTCCAGTATCTCTCACTCTTTGCACACTGACCAGTTGTGGGTCTTTGTGTTATCATCTCCTTCAAGAAGAAACTTTCTAATGAGATTGAGCAATGTACCCATCTATGGTATACCAACATTTAGCTAGGAGTCATTTTATTGCTATGTTCATTTAGTAAAATAATAGTATTGTTTCCTCTAGAGTCCATGACTTACCTTGTCTCAGGTTCTTGGCTTCATTAACAGTGTCAGATGTGGGTTATATCCCATGGAGTGGACATTATATCCAATCAAAAAGTGGTTGGTCACTCTTATAACATGATGCCATTATTGTATCAATATATCTTGTCTGGATGTTGTTGCCATTGTGGGTTCCAGGATTCATAACAGTGAGGATTGATAAGTACTTTTCTCCTCGAGCAGTGTGTATAGTAGACCCCAGCATCATGAATGCTAGTCAGTGGGGATGATGGAGCCTCTTGTTGAGAACCAGATCAATTTTCCCATATTGATGTACATGGTGTCTTCAGAAATAGGACCTTCCTGTCAGGTTGTGTTCCCAGAAGGAAGAGAATAATTCAATTTATCCAAAGTAGAGTATTTTTCACTTAGCTTTAAGTAGAACCTAAATATTAATATTTACAATATGGAAACAATGCATGTTGTAATATAACTGTGATCCATCATTAACTTTCCCATGACTGGGAGTAATCACGGTACAAGGGACCACATCACAGCTGATCTGTATTACATCAAGAGGTGTGGACATATGGAGCAAATGGAGAAAGAGTTATCTAATTAGGATGAATATTCAGAGAACATACCTTAGAGAAGATGGATTTTACCACATTTGCACGATGGAACTTGTTATAATGGAGATGGTTTATTGAGAATTAATGGATGCTTATATACTTGAATGGTTGGTTGAAAGATGTAGGTAGCATCACCCAGTTAAGAGTCTAGGTATTGCAGGATAATGACCCCTCCAGTATCACCATCATTAGGAAGCCACTCTTGCTGGCAATTAGCATATCTATGTATAAACTCATGCATTCGTTCAAACTGACACTCTCATAAAAGTCTATCATTTAACACCAGGGGAAAGACAAGCTTAAGCCACAAACTGTGTGTCAAAGAATGGCTTTCTATAAAAGGAAAAAAGAATGAATTCCCCCAAGGTCTCTTTCCTTACCAAGGGCAAAGTATTCCAGTGTGGGATTATGCCACATGTTTCCATTCGAGCAGATGGCAGAAAGGTTTGTCAGCAATGTGGAACTTGTTAAGGACGAAGGCCTTGCTGATAGAGATCAAGAAGGCAGCTCAAATTTACTTAGTGGCGAGATGGTTTGTAATCCACTCTTGCTAGTGAACATAATGCCTTTGTAATCACTTGTAAGCCAATTGAGAGCCTTCAGAACCAGCTCATGGGAAAGGGTTCTTGATCTGCTGTGTAGGCATCGACTGAATAATCCAGAAAATATGCCCAGTTTTTTCCTGAGGTATAAAATAATTTTTCTCAAGTAAATAATCTTTTGCTATATTGATTATAAAACAGTATTTTGTCTACCATAAGGAGGGGGAATGGAAACCAGTAAAAGGTTATTTTCATGAAAGGAATTGGTGGATAATATCAGGTTAGATTATCAGTGAAATCTGGCCATTAATCCCCAGAGGCCCAAAGGCTTTGTTGTATAGGAGGGCACATTCAGATTGGCTATAGTAACTCATAACTCCCAACTACAGAGGCTGACACAAGTTAATTTTTGATATATAAAGTTCACAGGACAAAGTTTTTCACAGTAGCAATCCTCCATGACCTGACTCAACAGCCCAAGTTAGTTAAAACTTTTTATTTTTATTATTATTTTTCAATTTTTTGAGAGAGTCCTGTTACTTGTCTCAGGATGGCCTGGGGCTTCCACTGTAGCCCACGCTAGCCTCAAAGAGGATAATAGGCATGGACCACAATGCT
This sequence comes from Microtus oregoni, assembly GCF_018167655.1. Classification (NCBI taxonomy): domain Eukaryota; kingdom Metazoa; phylum Chordata; class Mammalia; order Rodentia; family Cricetidae; genus Microtus; species Microtus oregoni. The sequence continues at coordinate 8,253,144 of NW_024543834.1, read as the reverse complement.
CAGATTCAGACACTCTGAAACTTAGCATCTCTACATCACACACTTACATAATCTTCATGCAGGGAGGTGGAGTGCTGGGTGGTCCTGGATATGCCATGGGCAATTGACTGTTAAGCCCCAAATTGGTTCACATCTGTTCTGTCCACAACCTTTAGGGAAAGAACTAGGCTCCCATCCCACTTCAAGCTGAGCTTAGAAGTTTAATCCTTTTGTATATTAAGAAAAGGAAGAAAATGGATAATAGCAAGTATTCAAGGTTTGTTTTAATGTAGATTGTTTAAAAATTGCAAAGTAACTTTATACATCAAAGATTAATACATTTTAAAGATGAAAGGGCATATAGATTAGGCACCAAGAACATTGGTTTGGAGGAGACAGCCTTTAATTTTATTCATATCACAATTATGGGCCTAGACAAGTTTGAATCCCTAAACGTATGTAACTTTTTGTTAATTTAAGATGATTTCATGCCATATATCTTGAGGCTTAAATGCAGGAAGTAAAATGGTTACTTTGCTTCTGACACAGTGTTCTAAACTTTATTTCTATTATCAGCAGAAAAATGATTGTCAGTGGTTAAGAAATTGATGTCTAAAGCAGAGATACTTTATCTGAACTATTTTTGGGGAAGCTATTGACTCAGAAAACAAACATCTTTCAACCTAGGCAAATGTTACTCATGTTGATAGGTGAACTTGTAGTTTAACTCTCAGGCTGTGTTGCTTCTATGGTGACATGCTTGCCTCAGGTTTGTATGTTCCAAGACTCACAGTTCCTGTGTACCCATATCTGAATGATCGTGTATTCTTAGAAAGCTCGGAGACAGCTCAATGTGCAGCCTCTTTATCCATTTAGCCTTCCCATCATAGCCTGATTATATCCATAAGGAAACCACAGGTTTAGTCACAGTTCCTCAAGCATCTAGCCTGTAAAATGTGGAGCATCAGTTATATTTCAGGAGACTTGGACTCTTGTTATTTTGTTAGCTAGGACTTGCATGATTTTAGACAATTTGTAAATTATCAACTACAAAACATGGATTAGCAGGGGTCTGAGTCATGAATTACTGACAGTAGAGATATCTGTCCTTACTTTTCAGAGGCAGGGAATCAAATAAAGACTTGACGACATCTTGAAATATCCTTAACAATGAAATGCTGGTTACTGATGTTGCTACACTGCCTTAGGAACTGATAAGTGGTCTACCTGGCACAGAATCACACAGCACAGAAACACACATCAGTGTGATACTCATGGGTTTGTTTTGAATTCAAGGACCCATACTGGCAACTATTAGTGGTTTGGAAGTTCTAAAACATTTAGAGACTGACACATCTTTCTCTGACCCAGTTGGAATGTGCTCTCTGCAATCCAGATTGCGACTTTTGAAGCATAGGAGAAATACATATCTCATAATTGGGGCTGCTCCTTTTAGTCAAAAATTCTTCAGCACACGATAACATGATGGCAAAGGTTGGGAGTTAGGCAGCACTATTTCTGGTTATTTTGAACAATGATACAATAAATACGCAGTTGCAGATGACTCTTCAGGGCACTAATTTCAGTCTCTTTAGATGTGTGCCCAGTGAGTTTGCTTGGCCAGATCATCGTTCTCAGTCTTGCTTTCTGATGAGGCACCAAGCTGTTTCCCATGATGACTATCAACAGTTTGTGTAAGACAGGGTTTTATTTTCCTTGATGTCTTAGTAAATGTTATCCTCAAAACTAAACTGGCTAATGTTGATGTTTCTGTTCATGGGAAGGGAAGATAAGAAAAGGTGAGAGTATTACACTGGCCCTACCTTTCAATTTAATTCTCTCTCTTCTCTTTTCCCTGCATTCTTGTTCTTTGTGATAGGGTCATATATCTCTCAGGCTGAATTTAAGCTTGATATGGAGTTTAAGGTGGCTTAATGAATTTCTGTTCCTTCTGCGTCACCTCCAGAGTACCTGAATTACAAGGTTTCATCAAGACACTTAGTTTATTTGAGGGTGGAACCCTAGAATTCTTACATGCGTGGTGAAAACTCGAAATCTTCAGCCCTAAGTTTGAATTCTTTACTAGGCCATTTGTCTATCTTTTATTTGATATTGAAAATGTATTCTGGTTTCCTAAAAGCATTTGTTATCTCATCTTAGTTTTCAAATTTAATATTACAGATCCATTTTTGACATTAAGTAAACGCAGAAAAAAACTCCACTATTGCTATATTGTTATTGTATTTTTCCTTGACTAACTTTCTAATGCATTTGATCATTTTGTTAGTGTTTCAAAGAGTAAGCTTTGGAACTAGTTCTTTTCTCTCTTTTTTTGCCTTAGGGAAGTTGTAGAAGGTCAGTTGATGTACAAAAATAAGAAATACGTGTGCATATTTATGCATGTATATATACATACAGGGATAGTTTGTCTCTCTGTCTCTCTTACTATAAACACACATATATACTCACAAATGTTTACAAATGTATATATCCCTGTAAATATTTTTTTATTGCCACCTACAAATGTTATATGTGATAATTTCAGACTCCTTTTTCATTTCTTCTTAATTTTGGGATCCTAGGCATTTCCATTTCTGTGAGCTCACTCATATATTTAAATATTGTTCTCTTAATAGTGTGTTAATTACAACAAAAGGTTCTGGAGTCACTTCGTCAGCTGAGACTGAGTACTATTTTACTTCTTAGAGTTTATAATGATAGATTTTTTTTTTCGTACCAAGAGTGGAGAAACAATGCAGAACTACAAAAGTTTCTGGACATAATGTGATGCCCAGGGCAGTGGTGCAGAAAGAGAATTTACAACCAGGAATGTTCATTTATGACTTTTCCTAACAATCACTGTAAATCAGAGTCAAGTGGGTTCTTCCTTTCCATTTCTTCATTTGTGAACTGAGAATGAGATCGTCTCTGTTGCTCATCATATGAGGGTAAAATAAGAAGGTCAGGGAAGATGGTTGTAAATAGAGGAGGATTTTTTTTTCTTTTTTTTTTTTTTTTTTTTTTTTTTTTTTTTTTTTTTTAGAACACAGCATACAAAAGGTTCTAGCTATCCAGTGTTTGGAGTCATAGATAATGGGATGTAATTTAGTCATATGTACATAAATCACTGAGGACTAATTTCCCTTGTCGCTTTGTAGGTGTGCTGTATAAATTCTTTAGATCTTTACCGTCTAACAAAATTATCATGTTTAGAACATGTGCAGAACACATTAATGTTAAATTATGTGACATCAAAGGGCAAATGCTTATAAAATGCTTATGAACTGAGGTGGAAGGAATAAAGAACTTGCATGAAGGCCATCTGTATGATCTGTAAGGTTTCAATCTTAGCCCCTTTATCTATACACTGTGTCAGGGTCCCATCTTTTATAGATTCTGCCACATCCGTACCGCTATATACTGGTGTTTGTCTTCTTTACATTGTCTCTATTATCAATTTAATATTACTAATAAAAAATATGCATACACTGAATAAAGGAATGCAGAACTCATCCTTACACATAAGGTCAACTTCTAAGGGATAGGTATCTTGACTCAATAACCCTAACTTCTAATAATAAAACATCTTAAAACTAGACTCTCTTCTGTGAGATGATGTGAGTTACAGTATATACCTATTCTTTTCTGTTGCTTAGAAGTATTTTCTAGACTTGGATATATCGTTATTATTCTTGTGCATTTTTGATGTTACAATTTTCATATAGCAGTATTTCATAAGAAAAAAGTATTTTTCTTAACAATAACACAAATAAATCATACAAATAAGTTGTTATCTTTCCAGACTGCTGGACTATATCTCACAGGAAGCTTAAGTGTTATCCAGGGCACTGGACACACTTGTGTTATGCCTTCACTTGTACTATGATGAAACTTCCAAGCACAAGCTCATGGGCTATTTATTGTTCTTTTTGATCTGTGAAGGGGAAGGTCACAAAAATTTAGACTTACATCTCTGTGATGAAAAGTAAGACAATGAAATTTGAAAATACAAGCTAACAGTTTCAATATCCATTTAGACACCATCCCGATAAGTATTGCCCATTTACTAATTCAAGACAATGGTGGCTCATTGATCTCTGAAAAATTATTTGAAAATTCACAAAGTTTAGGATTTTCACCAGTGAACTCTTACTTGATTTACTTGCAAAGCTATAATTCTTTCTTCTGTAATTAATTTTATTTATTTTTTATTATTTCTTTTATTATTATTATTATTATTATTATTATTATTATTATTATTACTTTGGATTTTGAGACAGGGTTTCTCTGTAGCTTTTGAGCCTGTCCTGGAACTAGCTCTTGTTTCATGTGTACCAATGTTTTTCCTTGTTTGTCTGAGTGAGTTTATTAGATTCTCTGGAACTGGAGTTACAGACAGTTGCAAGCTACCATGTGAGTGCTAGAAATTGAACCCAGGTCTTCTGGAAGAGAAGCCAGTGCTCCTGACTGCTGAGCCATCTCGCCAGATCCATGTAATTCTTTTCTGCATGACATTTTCTGTTTATTTTCTCTCTAAAAATTCAACAGCTGTATGTATATTCATGATATATTATGATGGGCTTTATAATGATACTTTCAGGTTCTGGCTATTACAAACAATGCTGCTATGAACATAGTTGAGCATATACTTTTGTTGTATGATAGGGCATCTCTTGGGTATATTCCCAAGAGTGGTATTGCTGGATCCTGGGGTAGGTTAATCCCGAATTTCCTGAGAAACCGCCACACTGCTTTCCAAAGTGGTTGCACAAGTTTGCATTCCCACCAGCAATGGATGAGTGTACCCCTTTCTCCACAACCTCCCCAGCAAAGGCTATCATTGGTGTTTTTTATTTTAGCCATTCTGACAGGTGTAAGATGGTATCTTAAAGTTGTCTTGATTTGCATTTCCCTGATCACTAAGGAAGTTGAGCATGACCTTAAAGTACTGGCTTTGTGGGAGCCTAGGCTGTTGGATGTTCACTTTACTAGACCTGGAAGGAGGTGGGAGGTCCTTGGACTCCCCACAGGCCAGGGAACCTGGTCTGCTCTTGGGGCTGATGAGAGAGGGGGAGTTGTTTGGGGGAGGGGGAGGGATATGGGAGGCAGTGGCTGGAAAGGGACGGAAATCTTTAATAAATAAATAAATTAAAAATAATAATGATACTTTCATTTAAGTATATCATACACTTTGTTGAGCCCCATATTTCCTCTTTTCTTCCTCTCCTGCTAGTCTCATTTCTGCTTCCTTTAATGTTATGTACAGGTGTAAATGATTTTACGTATCTTTATAAAATACCATTTGTCTCTGCATCTGGATTGCTTTAATTAAGTTTGATGGTATCTATTTGTATCTATTTTTCTTGCCAAGGGCATAATTTCATTCTTTTGTATGACTGAATAAAATTCCATGGTGTGTGTATACCACATTTTTATCAGTTCATCTATTGGGTTATACCTATGTTGATTCAATACATTGGCTATTTTGAATAGAGTCTTAGTACACATGAACTTGTAATTATTTCTTTTTTTTGTCTTCCAGGTTTTTATTTTTATTTTTTTAATTAATTTATTTATTTATTAAAGATTTCAGTCTCTTCCCTGCCACCGCCTCCCATTTCCCTCCCCCTCCCCCAATCGAGTCCCCCTCCCTCATCAGCCCAAAGAGTGATCAGGGTTCCCTGCCCTGTGGGAAGTCCAAGGACCACCCACCTCCATCCAGGTCTAGTAAGGTGAAACCATGGATGCTCACTTGTAATTATTTCTACAGTAGGATATAAAGTCCCTTGGGTGTATGCCCAGGAGCAGTATAGTGAAGTCATGGTAGTTCTTTTTATTGTATAGAATGGCTAGACTTTTTCAGAGTGTCAAGTTTGTCTTACCTGTTCATTAACAACAAACAAAACTTTCTTTTCCTGAACCTTACAACATTGTGACTTGTTTTCTTACTAATAGCCTGAAACCTTCTTTATACTGGGGTAATCAAGATTCTCAATGTAGTTTTATGTATATTTTTGATATTAGACCTTTGTCAAATGTGTATCTAGCAAATATTTCCTCCATTCTGCAGGTTGTTTTTTTAAATTCAATTGTTTTGTTCACTGCATAAAATCTTTTTAATTTTATACAAGCTCAATTGCCTACTCTTGATTTCATTTCATGAATTACTGGGTCCTTTCAGCAAGTTCATGGATATGTCTGTAACTTGACTTTTTTTTTTACCTGATAATTACTGTATCTTTATCTAGTTTGGGTGTTAGGGTAATGTTGGTGCCCTAAAATCACTTTGTAGCTTTCTTTTTTTTTACTATTTTATAGAATAATTTATGGATCGTAGGTCTTATTTTTTTTTTTTTTATAGACTTCAGCACTGAGCCTATCAGAGTCTGGACCTTTTTTTTTTGTTGTTTTTTGTTTTATGTTTTTGGTTTTTCGAGACAGGGTTTCTCTGTGGCTTTGGAGCCTATCCTGGAACTAGCTCTGTAGACCAGGCTGGCCTTGAACTCACAGAGATCCGCCTGCCTCTGCCTCTGCCTCCCGAGTGCTGGGATTAAAGGCATGCGCCACCACCGCCCGGCTCAGAGTCTGGACTTTTAATTGTTGTTGTTAAGAGACTTTTTATTACTGTTTTGATCTCATTGACTTTTATAGATGTGTTTAAATTGTTTCCATGTTTTTGGTTTTAATTTTGATAGGGCGTGTGTATCTAGAAGTTTATATGATTCTTCTAGATTTTTCAGCTTATTGGAATGCTTATCCCTCCCAAGTTGCATTGATATTATTTTTTAAATGTCTCTGTTCTCATCTTTAATATTGTTAAATTGGGTCATATTTCTCTGCTGTATTAAGTTTGACTAATATGGGGTCAATATATTTATTGTGTCAAAAAACTAACCTAGAGTGGCTCCCAGATATCCAAGCCGAGGTCCCCAGTTAGTTCCTTGGGCAGCTGAGGATTGGGAACCTGAAATGACCCTATCCTAGAGCAATACTGACGAATATCTTGCATATCATCATAGAACCTTCATCTGGTGATGGATGGAGACAGAGACAGAGACCCACACTGGAGCACTGAACTGAGCTCCCAAGGTCCCGATGAGGAGCAGAAGGAGGGAGAACATGAGCAAAGAAGTCGGGACCACGAGGGGTGCACCCACCCACTGAGACAGTGGAGCTGATCTATTGGGAGCTCACCAAGGCCAGCTGGACTGTGACTGAAAAAGCATGGGATAAAACTGGACTCTCTGAGCATGGCCAACAATGAGGGCTGATGAGAACCCAAGGACAATGGCACGGGGTTTTGAACCTATGTAATGTGCTGGCTTTGTGGGAGCCTAGCCAGTTTGCATGTTTACCTTCCTAGAAATGCACGGAGGGGGGAGGACCTAGGACTTACCACAGGGCAGGGAAATCTGACTGTTCTTTGGGCTGGAGAGGGAGGGGGAGAGGAGTGGGGGGAGGGGGAGAAGGGTGGGAGGAGGGGGAGGGAAATGGGAGGCTGGGAGGAGGAGGAAATTTGTTTTTTTTTTCTCTTTTCTCAATAAAAAAAAAGTTAAAAAAAAAACTAACTCTTGGCTTCATTGATTATTTGCATTTCCAACTTGATCTTGAATACAACGTGAATTTGTTTTTCAAGGACCAGTATATACCAACATGTTCTGCTGTTTTACTTTTGGCTTGTCTTTTTCTTTTCAGTCACAATTATAAAATTCCCTTTTAGAATCTATGCTACTGGCTCTGGAGTCTCCTGCTTTCATTTCACTTGATTAAAGAAATTAAATTTTTTCTTCTGATTTCTTTGATACATTCATCCTTTAATGGTACAGTGTTTAGACTCCATTGTTTATATATTTTCTACAAGACCTTTCACTACTGATTTCTAGTTTTATCCCATTGTGGTCAGATCAACTCAATTTTCTTAAAAATTTAAACTTGCTTTCTACCTCATATGTGACATATTTTAAGAAAGCTCCACAATGTTCTGAGAAGAATGTGACTTCTACAGTGTTTGAATGGAATATGCTGTGGATGTCTGTTAAGGCCATTTGATCTATAATGACATTTACCTCAGATGTTGTTTTCATCTGGATGATCTACTTATGGATGTGAATGGAATATTTGAGTCACCTTATTTTGATGAGGTCAATTTGTGATTGTGTTCAGTATTGTTTGCTTTATGTAACTGAGCATATGTGTATTTATAGAATGATTTTTATGTATATGTTGAGATTGTTATATCCTCTTGATTGATTATTGTCCTACTCAGTATGAAAAGGCTTTCTTTATCTCTTTTGACAATTTTGGTTTGAAGTCTGTTTTTTTTTAATTTTTTTTTATTGAGAAAAGGAAAAAAAAACAAGTTTCTGCCTCCTCCCAGCCTCCCATTTCCCTCCCCCTCCTCCCACCCTTCTCCCCCTCCCTCACTCCTCTCCCCCTCCCTCTCCAGTCCAAAGAGCAGTCAGGGTTCCCTGCCCTGTGGAAAGTCCAAGGTCCTCCCCCCTCTGCCCATATCTAGGAAGGTGAACATCCAAATTTGCTAGGCTCCCACAAAGCCAGCCCATTAAGTAGGATCAAAACCCATGCCATTGTCCTTGGCTTCTCATCAGCCCTCATTGTTTGCCATGTTCAGAGAGTCCGGTTTTATCCCATGCTTTTTCAGTCCCAGTCCATCTGGCCTTGGTGAGCTCCCAATAGATCAGCCCCACTGTCTCAGTGGGTGGATGTACCCCTCGTGGTCCCGACTTCTTTGCTCATGTTCTCCCTCCTTCTGCTCCTCATTGCGACCTTGGGAGCTCAGTCCAGGGCTCCAGTGGGGGTCTCTGTCTGAAGTCTGTTTTTTTAAATATTGGTATGGCTGTATCAGCTCTCTTCCTAGCTCTGTTCTCTTGGAATACCTTTTTCTGTATCTATTCCCCTGAGAGTTTGTTCATATTTTCCTGAAATGTCTGTTGTTTTACAGGTGACATATAGGTGAATACTGTAGGCAGAAGCTGCTCATTTGTTTCTTGGCCACCCAGACCTTAATCATCACACAGAAACTGTATTATTGGGGCTGGAGAGACGGCTCAGAGGTTACGAGCATTGCCTGCTCTTCCAAAGGTCCTGAGTTCAATTCCCAGCAGCCACATGGTGGGTCACAACCATCTGTAATGCGGTCTGGTGCCCTCTTCTGGCCTGAAGGCATAACACAGACAGAATATTGTATACATAATAAATAAATAACTATTAAAAAAAAGAAAAAGAAACTGCATTATTTACAATACTCCTTGGCCAATAGCTTAGGCTTCTTATTAGCTAACTCTTACATCTTAAATTAACCCATTCCGATTATTTTATATTTTACCACGAGGCTCAAGCAGATAAGGTTCTGTGGTGCCTATCTCCTTTAGCTGCTACACAGCATTTTCCTGACTCCGCCTTCCTTTCTCCTCTGTCTCTACTTGGAATTCCTGCCTTGATCTATTATATGCTACCGTAGGCCCAAAGCAGATTCTTTATTAACCATTGGTAATAAAACATATTCACAGAATACAGAAAGGAATTCCACATCAGAATACTGTTTTGTTCCTAAATCTATCCTACAAGACTATGTGTTTTATTAGAGATTTAATGCCATCAACTTTCAGAATTATTACTGAACTATATGTATTAATTCATGTCATTTAGTTGGTTTTTTTCAATGTTTGGGCAATTCCTAAACCTCATTTGCTCATTGACTATATTTGTGTAGCTTTTCTGAGCATAGGAGTTCTTCATGTATTTTTTTGTAGTATTGGCTAATGGCTGTGGTTTCCTTTATTTTGCATTTATCATAGAAAAAATTATTAACTCTTCAAATAAGGATACCTTTTTGGGTAGAATAATATGGGTTAGCTTTTACTATTTTTCAGAGCTTAAAATGCATAATTTCTTTTATACATATGTATATATAATTATTATATATACACTATATATAATATTATACATATGTGTATAATATTATATATACATATGTATAATATTATACATATTTATGTTGGTCTGTATGCTTAGTGTTTGAACTCTATGACATGAAAGGCTCTTCTCTGACCATTGTTTTAAATGCCTCCTGTATTTGAAATGTCATCTCATTCCTTGACTTATGAAATGATGTACTATGATTTTGTTGAATATAGTTCTGATATCTTTACTTTGTATTTTTTTCTCATGATTCATACAATTGTTCCCTTAGTTGTATGGCATAGATGTTGCATGTTCTGCCAATAACTTCTTTCTATTTTATTTTTATTTCTGTCTGAATGTTCTTATCATCTATCTACCTTAAGCCCATATAGTCTGTTTTCAATTTGATCCATTCTATTGATGAGACTCTCTATGTTGTTGTTTATTTGATTTAATCCCAAATTTCAACTTGATTTTTCTGCTTTTGTATTAATTTTTTTTTCATATTCTGCTTTGACTTCTTGATTGAACTCTTACACATCCCTACTTTTTTTTCTCTACCAGCCTACAGTGGTTTAGATCTAAAAGTCTCTCCTGTCAATTCAAGTGTTTAAACACATATTATACTTTCTCAGCTAATTTATCATCTGTGTAATGGAGGGCTGCTGGGTTTTTTTTTTTTTTTAGTTAATCTTATATCCTGCTACATTACTGAAAGTGTTCATGAGTTGTAGACGTTTCTTGATAGAATTTTTGGGGTTGATTATGTAAACAAACATATCATCAAAAAATAGTGAGAATTTGACTTCTTCTTTTTCTATTTGTATTCTCTGTTGTTGTTTTAGTGCTCCAGTTAGAACCTCAAGAACTATATTGAGTATATATGGAGAAAGTGGACAACATTGTAGCCTCATAAAAAAGCATTTAGCAATGTTCCTTCTGTTTCAATTGTGTGGAACAATTTGATTAGTATTGGTATTAGTTCTTCTTTGAAAATCTTGTAGAATTCTGAGCTGAAACCATCTGATCCTGGGCTTTTTTTGGTTGGGAGGCTTTTGATGACTGTTTCTATTTCTTTTGCAGTTATATGATGATTGACATTGCATAATAATTCCACACTAGTTCAGAATTACATATAATAAAGTGTTATTTATTTATGGGAGACTCACATATCACTGTCCTACATCACAGTCCTCTGCACAAATGGGGAACAGGAACAGAGTCTAGCAGCTGGAAGTGAGAGCCACAAGCAAGAAAGTGAGCACACGCTTTACAGTTGCATTTATAGTATAAGAGACCATGCCCAAATGTGCTGGTATCTTAAAGGCTATTGGCTGAAAGAGCTCCCACAGCACCTCCCCCTTTTGTTTAAATAAGAGAATTCTAAACCCAATACAAAACTGTATACAATTGGAATAAATATCAAGAATAAGATTTGAATTACAACTAGCATAAACAAAATTAAGCAAGGAACATATCCTAATGTTTTAACAAACATTCTATCTTAAGGAGTCTAAGTCTTATATTGGAAATGGCTTGATTAGATCATAAGAGTATGGTAACTAAGACTATATATCTTCAAACTTATTGAAAGCCCAAGAAGAGAAATAATATTACATGAGTAGGCAGGAAGTGCAATCAATCAGCTTCCATAATGTGCAATAGATGACAGATACAACCGGCTGCCTGAGCAATCACCCAAAGTCTCATTTATAATGTTGAAGCAACCAACTTTGGCTAAGGCCTAAAGTAACTGACAGATCATTTTCAGCGACAGGAAAATTTTCAAAACCATCTTATCGTGTCTTGGCAAGATTTGACAGTCTGTTTTCTTGTATCCTGCAAGACACTGTCCATGCCTTGACTACTGACAAAGGACATTGTGCACTTTGTCAGTAGTCGAAGCATGGACAGTAACTTGTATCAATATATAAAAATATATGCCAATGTAAACTGTAAATAATAGCTCACAAGTATTCACTCTATTACTCAATATTATTAGTGTAAGTTCACTCTAATCTACCTATTATCCCATTCAGTTTCCCTCTTTTTTTTAAGATATCTGAGCCTACATAATTTCCACCTCAACCCCTAACCCAATACAAGTAATAATCAACCCCTAAATGGTATCCCAAACCATGAGGAGAAGCTTTGTTAGGAGAGGGGACATTGTCTTCTAGGATTACTTCCAGCTGTCATGGGGGCAATGTTCTTTCTATGGGATCCTATAAAAGTAAAATTATCGTTAAGTTTCAAGGTTGCTGTTTCTTATAAATGTAAATAGTCTCTGAGTAGTTAATAGGGTTTTTTTTTGTTCTTGTTGTTCTTATTTGGATTTCTGGCCAGAATGTTGTAAGAAAATGCACCATGAGAAAGAGATTCTGAATTTTTCTTTTAACAATATGCTTGGAGTTGGAGAAGGATAGCAATTGTCCAACTCTAAAGCCAGCTCTAATTTTTAAGTAGAGATATACATATCCAGATAATCTAATTTTACCATGCAGATGATACAGCATCATAAGTCAGATTTCTCTTTGCTTGCTGATTTTATCAATAGCTATGTTTTCATCTTTAGGCATCTACATATTCAAGGTCTCTTGACTCTTTGAAGATGAATATTTTCCTGCAAAGAGAAGAACAGAACATTGCCCCAACCCTTATGAGGTTTTCTTGCCACCTGTATGATTGTCACCTCTGTGGATGATCTGTCATTTCTCTTTATCAAGAGGTTTCTCTTTTTCAAACTGAATCTTTATCAATTTTGATGGTATCCATAATTTTTCTTCTCCTGTGGAAATAAGATCGAAACCCCTTCCTCAACATAGCAAATCTCCTGGTTTCCATTGTGAGGTTAACACATCCTTGAAATATACTGGCTGATTTAATTCAGAAGTTTTTTTCTATTATCCAATGTCTCTCGCTGCTGTTGTTCCTTTCTGATTAGTGTTAAGAATATTCAAGGTTAATAAAGCATCATGCAATATATTTTGCGGGGTATTTTTCATCCTTTTCTGTTTGCTTAGCATCTCCTTTATAGTTCAATTTGATCTTTCTAAAACTGCTTGATCTGTAGAATTGTTTGGTATACCTGTAACATACTTTATATTATAATAAGCAAAAAATTGTTTCATTTTCTTAGATACATATGCTGTACCATTGTCTGTCTTTATTTGTGCAGGCATACCCATGATGGTTATAACTTCTAACAAATGTGTAGTTACTGAGTTGGCCTTTTCTGAGCTAGAGAGTTGCCCATTGAAAACTTGAATAAGAATAAATGGTGTGGTTCACATATTTTAATTTTCCAAATTCTGTACAGTGAAACACATCCATCTGCCATATTTTATTCCTTTGAGTACCCTTTGCATTATTCCCTGCAGGTAGCAGTGTTTGTCATAGAAAAAGCAAGTAGAACATTTCTTTTTGATCTCCTTAATTTGTTGTCATGTAATAAAAAACTCTTTCTTTTAACCTTTGCTATTTACATGATGTTTCTTAGGAAATTCTGAGGCTTTCAGCATACTTTCAATCAAAAATTGATCAATTTCTGCATTACCTTGTGCTAGAGGACCTAGCAGACCCATATAGTTACAGATGTGTGTTATATATATGGGACAAAGCATATTTCTAATTATATATTGAACTTGTATGAATAATTATAACATTGGGGCTGGCTTGTTGGGGTTTCTGTCCTACCTGGTTCCTGTGGCCAGTAAGAGCCAAAGAAAATCACAGAGTCTACATTAGAGATAAAGTGATTGCCCATTAGCTCAGGCTTCTTATCAACTTTTGTAACTTATATTATATTAATCCATTTGTATCTATGTCAGCCACATGGCTGAGTACCTTTTTCAGTGTGGCAGGCCACGTCCTGCTTCTTAGGTGTTCTGGGCAGGACTCGGAGGAATGGGCTTACTCCTTCCTAGAATTCTCCTGTTCTCATTACCCTGCCACTACTTCCTGTCTGGTTGACCCACCTATACTTCCTGCCTGGCCAATCGGCATTTATTTAAAACACGATTAACAGAATATAGACAATTCTTCTGTACCAAATAATGAAGTCTATTCTGTAGCTTCTGATATAAATTCAGCGCTTTCAATATGCAAGACAACTCTTTCTGCATATTGTGAATCAGTAACTATATTGAGAGGTTCTTTAAAATTCCTTAGTACTACAAGAATAGCTTATAATAATGCCTTTAGACAGTATTATAAGGGCTTTATTCTACCTTACTTAATTCTTCTGATTTGTAACCTGCCTTTCCTAATTTATTTGCATCACTATAAAATGTACAGGCTCCAGTTATTGGTGCATCATGTACAATTCAGGAAAGAATCCAAGTAGTTCTCATTACAAGGTTAAGTCTATGACTTTGGGGATTGCTATTACTTTCTCCTTAAAAATTAGCTCAAGCTCTTTGCCATAGTTCATATCTTCCCATAATTTTTAAATTTCATCAGCAATAAAAGGCACTATAATATCTGCTGGGTCTATTTCTGCTAGTTGACAAAGTCTCAATTTTCCTTTTATAATTAATTCAGAGACTTTTTTCATATAAGTTTTAAATTTTTTACTTGGCTTATGGGGTAAAAAGATCCATTCTAAGATAATATCTTCCCTTTGCATTAAAATTCTTGTGGGGGAAATTCTAGAAGGCAATATGAATAGAATACAATTAAGGTTTGGATTCACTCTATCTACATGTTCCTCTTGTAATTTCTCTTCAATGACCATCAATTCTTTTTCCACTTTATCTGTTAATTCTCTTGGACTATTTAAGACTTTTCATCATCTAAAGTTTTGTTTAAATGAACTATTAGATCACAACAGCTGGTCGTAGACTGGAAATATCTCCTAACAATCTTTGAAAGTCATTAAGAGTCCACAATTAGTCTCTCTAATTAATGCCTTTTGTGTTCTAATTTTCTATAAGCCTATTTTGTAACCTAGGTAATTGACAGAATATCATCTTTGTACTTTTTCAGGAGCAATTTGTAATCCCCATTTGGGCAAAACTTTCTTTGCTTCTTCAAACATTCTTTCTAAAGAATCTGTTAGATAACAAAATGTCATCCATGTAATGGTATATTACAGACTTAGGAATCTATTATTTCCAATGGTTGATTTACAAAGAATTGGCACAGGGTGGGACTATTGAGTATTCCTTGTGGGAGGATGGTTCACTGGTATATCCTAGTAGGCTGAGAATTATTATAAGTAGGCACCATGAAAGCAAATTCTCTATCCTTTTATTTGTAAAGGTATAGTGAAGAAACAGTCCTTTAAATCAGTAACTATAAAAGGCCATTCTTTTGTTAATATAGAAGGCAGAAGAATTCTAGATTATAGAGAGCTCATAGGTTGGATAACCTTGTTGATAGCTCTTACATAGGTCATTATTCTCCACTTTCCAGATTTTTTTAACAACAAATACAGGAGAATTCCAAGGGTTGGTTGATTCTTTAATATGGTGAGCATCTAGTTGCTCCTGTACCAGCTGTTCTAAAGCCTGCAGTTTGTCTTCTGTTAAAGGCCATCGTTTAACCCATATGAGTTACTCAATTAACCATTGTAAAGGAGAGGTTGTTACTACCTCTGAAGGCTTGCTAGTTGCTTTGTGTTCTTTTACAGCCTGAATGGCTGGTGACCTTTGTTTATAATATCTTATAATATCCTTCCCAGAAACATGACTTTTGGTGACTGCAGGATTGTTAACCTGGGTATTCCATTGTTGCAGTAGGTCATGGCCCCATAAATTCACTGCAATATTAGTCACATTGGCCTTGCCTTCCTTTCTGTATTTCTGACCCTATGCATTCAAACCACATTGTGCTTTGTTTTACTTGAGATGGGGTTCCAATTCCTTGAAGTGGAATAACTGCCTCCTAAAGAGGCCAATCTGGATGCACAAATTCTGGAATTATGATAGTCACATTCACACCTGTATCTAGTAATCCAACAATTACAGTACCATTTATATGTACTCTTAGCTTTGGTCTTTGATCATTTATAGAAATCTGAGAAAATATATGTTTCCTATTTCCTACTGGAGTATTTAACTCATCCTCCAGAACAGTATTTTTTTTTTTTACAGTAGGCACTGGATTGTTAAATTCTCCTGGTGAGACATGTTCTCCACAGTGACTGCACCTTGGGAATGACTGGACATTTTTTGACATCAGGGCCTGTGAGAGCCCCCCCCCCCTCAGGGAGTTTCCCAGTGGTATCTGGTTGCCTTGTCTGTTTCTTGTTGACCTACATTCATTAGTTCAATGTCAGCCTTTTCCATGCATCCTACATATACCAGAAGGCTGAGTCCTCCTATTTGCCATTCCTAGAGGAGATATTATTCCTAGGAATTCCTTTTCTACAGTCCCCTCTTATATGTCCTATTCTTCCACAATTAAAACATTTGGCATTTTGGTGTCTCATCATAACATTATAAATTGTTTCTCCTACGTAAGTTCTAGTACTTATAGTCAAATGTTTCAACATTCATTGTATGCAGGATCCATGAATCTATGGGTGCTGATCTAACCTTTAAAGGCCCAAGGATCTTTTTATGTTCTAAGTTGACATTTTCAAAAGCCGAGGATTCAATTAGTATACATCTTCCTTCAGGGGCTGTCACTCCTAATTGTATAGCCTTTATATTAATCTTTGTAAGAAGTCAGTAAAGGTTTCTCTCTGGCCCTGTTTAACCCTAATATATGACTCACTCTTCTTTCCTGTTTCCTGAATCCTGTCCCAGGCATTTAAAGCTGCTGTGCTACATAGGGACACAGTACATTTGTCATAGTGAGCAAGTTCCTAGGGATCAGAGTAATGTCTCTCTCCCAGAATTTGATCTTGGGAAGTCTTAAATTCTTTTGCTTTCCCCTGTTGCTCTAAAATTTTTGCCTCTTCTCTCCAATAACACTTCCAAAGCAGCTGAGGTTCTTTTTCTGGGACAGCTGATATTAATTGTAGCCAGTCGTGTATGATGGCCTTAGTGCTTGAAGCATACATTTTCACCATTTCCCTGACAAATGGTGAGTGTAGCCCATAAGAAACTATTGCTTGTTTTTTTTTAATTTATTATTTATTTATTAAAGATTTCTGTTTCTTCCCTGCCACTGCCTCACATTTCCCTCCCCCTCCCCCAATAAAGTCCCCCTCCCTCATCAGCCCAAAGAGCGATCAGGGTTCCCTGCCCTGTGGGACGTCCAAGGACCACCCACCTCCATCCAGGTCTAGCAAAGTGAGCATCCAAACTGCCTAGGCTCCCACAAAGCCATTACGTGCAGTAGGATCAAAAACCCATTGCCATTGATCTTGAGTTATCAGTAGTCCTCTTTGTCCACTATGTTCAGTGAGTCTGGTTTTATCCCAGGCTTTCCCAGGCTTTTTCAGACCCAGGCCAGCTGGCCTTGGTGAGTTCCCGATAGAACATCCCCATTGTCTCAGTGTGTAGGTGCACCTCTCCCGGTCCTGAGTTCCTTGCTCGTGCTCCCTCTCCTTCTGCTCCTGATAATGGATGGAAATAGAAAACACTATCCTGAGTGAGGCAAGCCAGACCCAAAAAGAGGAACATGGGATGTACTCACTCATATTTGGTTTCTAGCCATAAACAAAGGACATTGAGCCTATAATTAGTGATCCTAGAGGAGCTAAATGAGGAGAACCCAAAGAAAAACATATAGGCATCCTCCTGAATATTAACCTTCATCAGGCGATGAAAGGAGACAGAGACAGAGACCCACATTGGAGCACCAGACAGAAATCTCAAGGTCTATTGCTTGTTTTTATTTCTTTTAGATTGCATGTATGTATTGGTTCCCAGACATATTCTTTGTCTACCTTACGGTACTTTATGCCAGATGGTCTTTCTGAAGAAATTATTGGATATGCAGTTGAAAATCTGTGTAAGTCATCCCAGTGTCTGACACATACTGAGGAGGCTAAATCCTGTCCTTGTACCTTCTGTCCCTGCTCAACAATTTCAATATATTTTTCAAACTTTTCAATTTTTTTCACTACCACCTTTATTAATGTCTGAATCTCCTGTCCGGTGTTCTGTTCTAATGTCCTCACTGAGGATTCCAAGGTATGAAACTTGTCCAGTAAAGATAATGTCTCATCCTTGGACATAGCATAACTTTTCAACAGATTCCAATAGTTAAATTAAACAGCACAAATTCTTTCAAATAATTTTATCAAATTGATATTATCCATCTTCATAGTACTGAATCATTTTTAAATGAGATAATATTGAAAACATAGTTAATTCCTTGAATCAAATAAAGGGATATAGAAGGAAAACTACATAAGCCTTGCAGAATAGCTTCCATAGTAAAAGCAAAATAATTACTGATCTCCTGGAAGTTATCAGTCATTTTTTGTAATGACTGTCATAAGTCAGTAACAATGAGTTGGAGTAAGTGTAATAATCGTCATTGGTCAGCAGATGTTGTAGTTGCAGCAATGTGGCTGAGATGCTAGGAGCAGTGAACATCACGTGTTGCTTACTTAGGTACTGAAAATTATGTTTTGATTAACAAATTAAGAGCAGTTATTAAAGCGGTCAACAGTTGGGGCCCTGGATTAAAAGAAAACCCAAAGTTTTCCATCAGTGAGAGCTGTGGATTGTGTGTACCCCAGGATCAGAGGCAGCAGTGTATGGGCTGGTGTGTAATGTACAGAAAGGCAGTGTGTGGGAGCCAGGGAGTGTTGAGCAGCCAGCATCTGAGAGATGGTTAGAGCTCTGGGCAGGAGAGTCAGTGTCCAACATACTATGTGGCAGCTGGACTGATCCCAAAAAGTGTAGTTTGGTCCCTACATTTGGGCTCCAGATGTTGACAGAAGTTACAAAAAAAAATCCCACACTAGTTCAGAATCACATATAATAAAGGGCTATTTATTTAGGAGAGACTTACAGATCACTGTTCTAGATCACACTCCTCTGCACGAACTGGGAACAGGAACAGAATCTAGCAGCTGGAAGTGAGAGTCAGAAGCAAGAAAGTGAGCACACGCTTTACAGCTGCATTTATGGTATAAAAGACCATGCCCAAATGGGCTAGTATCTTAAAGACTATTTCCCGAAGGAGTTGAAGGAACTCCCACAGCAGTTATAGGTCTATTTAATTTGCTTATCCTGTTTTGATTTAATTTTGGGAAGTGATATTTATCTAAAAAGTTGTCCATTTCCTTTAAGTTTTCCAATTTTGTGGAGAACAGGTTTTTTAACAACTTCCTAAATATAACCCCAGTAGCACAGACACTGATGTGGGAGTGGGAGCAATTTCTTATTAATAAAGAAACTGCCTAGACCCATTTGATAGGTCAACCCTTAGGTAGGTGGAGAAAACAGAACAGAATGCTGGGAGAAAGAAGCTGAATCAGAGAGTCCCCATGATTCTCCTACTGGACACAGATGCAGGTTAAGATCTTCCCTGGTAAGACACCTCGTGGTGTTACAGGGTTATTAGAAATGGGTTAGATCGATATGTAAGAGCTAGCTAATAAGAGGTTGGAACTAATGGGCCAGGCAGTGTTTAAGAGAATACAGTTTCCGTGTAATTATTTCGGGCATAAAGCTAGCCGGGTGGCGGGAAGCAGCCCGCTGCTCCTATTACAACAAGACACTGAGAGAAACAATTAATAAATGGGACCTCCCAAAACCGAGAAGCTTCTGTAAAGCAAAAGACATGGTCAACAAGACTAAATGGCAGCCTATAGAATGGGAAATGAACTTCACTAACCCTACATCAGACATAGGACTAACCTCCAAAATATACAAAGAACTCAAGAAATTATTCATCAAAGAACAAATAATCCAGGAAAAAAAATGGGGAACAGATCTAAACAGAGAACTGTCAACAAAGGAATCTAAAATGGCTGAAAAACACTTAAGGAAATGTTCAACATTCTTAGCCACCAGAGAAATGCAAATCAAAACAACTCTGAGATTCCATCTTACACCTGTAAAAATGGCCAAGATAAAAAACACTGATGAGAACTTATGCTGGAGAGGATATAGGGCAAAGGGAACCCTCCTGCATTGCTGGTGGGATGCAAGCTGGTACAGCCACTTTGAATATCAGTATGGTGCTTTCTCAGAAAATTAGGAAAAAACCTTCCTCAAGACCCAGTAATACCACTTTTGGGTATATATACAAAGGATGCTCAATCATACCGCAAGGTCATGTGCTCAACTATGTTCATAGCAGCTTTGTTTGTCATAGCCAGAACCTGGAAACAACCTAAATGCCCCTTGACCAAAGAATGATAAGGAAAATATTATACAATTACACAATAGAGTACTACACCACAGAAAAAAATAATGCCATCTTGAATTTTGCAGAAAAATGGATGGAGCTAGAAAACATCATTTTGAGTGAGGTAACCCAGACTCAGAAAGACATGTACTCAATCATAAGTGGCTTTTAGACATAAAGCAAAGAAACAAGGACCCTAAGAGAGATATACATGGATCTAATCTACATGGGAAGTTGAAAAAGACAAGATGTCCTGAGTAAATTGAGAGCATTGGGACCATGGGAGAGGGTAGAAGGGGAGGGGAGCAGACAAAAATGTATAGCTTAATAAAATCAATAAAAATTGGAAAAACAGCACATATTGTACAGCCTATGGTGTTTGGGAAGTGTGTCACTGGGTGGGAGTGAAGTTGTGAAGCCTACCCCATTCTACTCTACATGCTCTTCTTCCAGAGTGTGTACACAATGTGGCTGCCACAGTACCTTTCCCACTTGCATCCATGTCGGCCTCACCACCATAGAGTGTATCCTGTAACTGTGAGACCAAACATCCTTTTCTCTCTGATTTTGTCAGGATATTTTTTGACCAAATGAGTAAATAACTAAGACCCAGGAGTTACCAAGTCTCATTGTGTGGTTCTGCCTGGACTTCCACCCTGTGTGGTTATGCCCCTGAGTTTTCTCACCTGTAGCTAGAAGTGTCCAGGGCTCAGAGCTTAGTTTTTTAGACACTTGCTTTAGGTTCTCAGAATTGGTCATGTTGGGTGAGAACTTTAACTCTAGAGCTGCCAAGTACTGACTCAGCAGAAACCTTTTAAAATGTTTTCTTACCATACATAGTTCCAGTCAAATGCAAGAAAGATCTTTCTGCTGCTTCTGTGGCTTGCATGACCCAGGATTCTTCCCTAATTGGGCTCCAGTTTAGATCAGAAACACACCCAATATTGATTTTTTTTGACCCTGCTTCTTTGGTCTCCATATTTCCGTTTGCTAACATAGCTGGCATGAAGCTTCAACATAGCTATTTGTTTATATCTATCTATCTGTCTCTCTGTCTGTCTGTCTATATCTATCTATCTATGTATCTATCTGTCTGTCTGTCTCCTATCTATTTATCTCCTATCTATCTATCTATCTGATGGAGGAAGGTCATTGGCTAATAAAGGAACTGCCCTGGCCCATTTTATTGGTTAGAAGATAGGTGGGAGGAGAAAACAGAACAGAACGCTGGGAGGAAGAGGAAGTGAGGTCAGATGCGACAGCTCTCCTCTCAGGAGCACACGCCTGAGAGAGACGCCATGCCCTGCTCCCGGGCAGACACACGCCATGAAGCAAGCCGCCAGGTTAGACATGCTGAACCTTTCCCGGTAAGACCGGTGCTCACCGATTATTAGAGATGGGTTGATCGGGATAACAGAATTAGCCAGTAAGGGCTAGGGCTAAAGGGCCAAGCAGTGATTAAATGAATACAGTTTGTGTGTTGTTATTTCGGGCATAAGCTAGCCGGGCAGACAGCCGGGGTGCTGGGGACGCAGCCCCGCCGCCCCTATTACTACATATGGCGCCCACGTGGACAACTGCTTCCACATAAAGCCTGAGACAGCTTGGGAAGTAATTCTAGGACAAAATGAAAGCATTGTGCCTGGTTTCTTGGTAGCAGCAATTTCTCGGTTTTACTCTGCTTTTTAGAGGCAAGCAAGCGCCTCATCTAAGAGAGGCTTCCTGACTCAGCTTTAGCTGCAAAGCCTGCAGCTCATTAAGAGGTCCTGCCACGAAACACTTAAACGGTGTTGACGAAAAGCTGAACACATGCTTTTCGGTTTTCAGCCATAGCAGGAAAAAAGCTGTGCCATTTAAAAATGCCGGCTTTCTGGGCCATCCTGCCAGGGCAAACTCTGACTGTTTGAGGCAGGAGGGCCGGCTACCGAGAGAGGACTTGAGTGTTGTCTGCTGTAGCTCACTTGCTGGCGGGGACCTTAAAATGCCATACAGTTGTTGCAGTAAACATGGCTACAGCCTGTATATCCGCCATGAGGCTGGAAAGCTAAGGAATGGACTGGATCTAGCTGGCAAAGCCACACCTTTAATCCTACTGATATTGCTTGGTAAATTAAAGATTCATGTGGTCAGAAAAAGAGAGATATACAGTAAAGAGAGATTCAAAGACAAAGAAAATTTTTAAATGGTTTACAGTGTGTTAAAAATACATGCAGACTAAAAGTTGAAGTTCTTAAAGTAACAAAAAAAAAGGAAGAGAGTTGTTGTGTGTGGTACACACCTTTAATCCCAACACTTGGTAGGCAGAGGGAGATAGACCTCTGTGACTTCAAGGTGTGGTAGCACATGCCTTTAATCCCAGTGCCTAGAAGGCAGAGACAAACAGATCTCTGTGAGTTCAAGGTGTAGTAGTGTACACCTTTAATCCCGAATGCCTGGGAGGCAGAGACAGGCGGATCTCTGAGAGTTCAAAGACAGCCTGGTCTACAGAGTTACTTCAGGTCAAAGATACAGAGAACCTGTCTCAAAAAGCAAAGAGTTGAAAGTAAAAATAAACAAAATAGAGGTTAAAATAAAGCGTACAAAGATGGAAAATACACAGAGACTTTTGATACTGTATGCTATTATGCTCTCTTTGTATTGTTTAAATGCTGAGGAAGGAGAAACAGATGCTAAAAGATATTTATTTAAAAATACTGCTGAACTAATCCAACATAGATATTATGAATTTAGATCTAAGGATTTGATACTTTGGAAAGGAGTTTCTTATTTTGTTTTCACAGAGGATGAGACGCTGTTCATTTCTTCTATTCCAATATGGTATGATGGACCATGCCCTCCTGAAGGGTTGCAGTGAACATCTTCAAAAAATTACTTCACTCAAC
This sequence comes from Microtus oregoni, assembly GCF_018167655.1. NCBI lineage: Eukaryota > Metazoa > Chordata > Mammalia > Rodentia > Cricetidae > Microtus > Microtus oregoni. The sequence goes on along the minus strand of NW_024543834.1, from coordinate 8,230,102 downwards.
TGCCAACTGAGATAAACCTGGCACACAGGTTACACCCTAAATGATCTGATTAACAGCGCCCCCATTCAGCAGGAAGCAGTTTGGAAAGAAAAAACTGCGCCCATGTTCCCAAATATGGTTTATAAACGTTCTTTTACATTTAAAGGGGGATATGATACAGATATGAATAATTTGCATTAGTATAGATTTTGCTTTATTGATAGAGATTTAAGGTCAATTTTGTTATATGTATAAATGTTTCTGATTTTGATTAAGGTATTGTGATTGTGTAGTTTATTTAAATATGTACTGTATAATTAAGAAATATAGGTTGTTAATGGATAATCATCGATAATAGTAAAGCTTGTAGTCATGTTAGTTAGATTTTCTAGATATATAGAGATATATTTTAGATAGACATTCTTCATGTCTTTCAAAGATTACAGAATAGAACATTTAATGTTTTAATAACTGAGGACTTTTCATGACAATGAGACACTCTGCTCCTGGCAACACCAATGTACTTCAAGAGGAAGATGGGCATCGAAGAGGCACCTTATGGAGTTTGATAGCCATTTGGGCAAGAAACTGCTCTTGCCTGGACTATTGCATAAACTGGACACAGAGAACCCGCAGAGAGAGGACTACTGAACTTGCCTAAGGTGAGATGATCTTTCGGGGTTCCTGATTCATGAAAGAGTCTGTGAGACATTCTGCAGGACACAACAGATAGTGACTGAACTGACTTTGAATTTTCCTGCTTTATGGAAATGTCTGCTGGATACCATGGGCCTGAAGGCTGAAGATGGATGCCCCAATGGTACAGAGGAACTTTGGGTGACTGTCCAGGCAGCGAGATGTCTCTGTCATTTCTAGAGTTTTAAAAGTTGCTTTTTTCTTGTTTGCTTAGGTAGTATTATATCTTTCTGGAGTCTTTGATGGAGTTAAGAATAGTTAGTTATAGTTATAGTTTTCCTTAGTTATGATAAAGATTATTGTAACTTTTACTTGATAACTGTTTTGTTATATGTAATTTTGCTATGTTAAAGTTAAAGCCTTTTTTTTTTTGTTTAAACCGAAAAAGGGGAAATGATGGAGGAAGGTCATTGGCTAATAAAGGAACTGCCCTGGTCCATTTTATTGGTTAGAAGATAGGTGGGAGGAGAAAACAGAACAGAACGCTGGTAGGAAGAGGAAGTGAGGTCAGACGTGACAGCTCTCCTCTCAGGAGCACACGCCTGAGAGAGACGCCATGAAGCATGCCGCCAGGTTAGACATGCTGAACCTTTCCCGGTAAGACCGGTGCTCACCGATTATTAGAGATGGGTTGATCGGGATAACAGAATTAGCCAGTAAGGGCTAGGGCTAAAGGGCCAAGCAGTGATTAAATGAATACAGTTTGTGTGTTGTTATTTCGGGCATAAGCTAGCCGGGCAGACAGCGGGGTGCTGGGGACGCAGCCCCGCCGCCCCTATTACTACATCTATCTATCTATCTATCTATCTATCTATCTATCTATCTATCTATCTAATCTATCTCATATTAAACTTATTGTGATCTAGGTATTTTGCTCTTGGACATATACTTTAAGGATTCTATACCCTATGAGAAGGTACCTGTACATCCACATTCATAGCTACCCCATTTGTAATAACTCAAGTTAGCCTAGTCATGCCCAACAACTGATAAATGAATAATAAGAATGTACATATCCACAATGAAATATTATCCAACTGTAAAGAAAATGTACCTTATGAGATACGCAGGTACATGAAAAATTATTTTGAGCAAGGCAATTTAAGACTCATATGAAGATTAATTCCAGCCACATGTTCTATCTGATATGAATATTTGAGCTGCAACTATTAAGTACAATGTATCTAAAATGAAAGGTAGGAATCAAGGAATGGAAAGGAAGGATGTTGCTTTATGAGGGGGAGGAGAATAGGACAAAGGCAAAAAGAAAGTAAAGGGGGAATGCTGTGCGTGGAAAATTTAGGCATGGGATAAGGAAAGGGAATTGGATGCAAGATTTAAAAAAAAGACGAGAAAAGTATATAGAAACTATACAGAAAATAAGATATTCCCATCTGTGCCATAGAAACTTGGCTGTGATGAAGTTGAAGGTAACCAGCTGCCTTTTGAATGGATTCAAGACCCATGATGTCTAGGGAGAAGTGCCATGTGCTCTAAGCTCAGCTAATGAAGTCTGGGGAGGTACTAAGCGAATGTGAGTAGCCCGTTTCTGATGGTGAACTGAGATCAGCAACTGCCTTCTAAATGCCTTTTCCTGTAGACAAATTCTGCAACCAGTCTTAATCAAAAAAGCCCCTCTTACACTGGGCAACAGTAAATGGCATGTGACTGCCTGAGATGCAGAAAACAAGTGACGGATGTGTGCCTATCCCTATACAAGTCACTTACACCATCCCGCCTATGTCTTAAGGAACATTGTGGAAGAAGACGAAAGTGTGTTAAAGGGCAAAGAGCTACAAAAGGCCAGGTCCTAGACTTGATACAACTATGGTAGCCATTAACTTATATAAACTGTAGTTACTTGCTCTCGATCTGTACAATCTCAGCCCTATTAATAGTGATCAATGAAGGGCATGAGAACTCACAAGGGCCTATGTTTTACCTCTGAACTATTGGCTGCTGAGAGATGTTGGGAGATGGTAAATAATTGTCTTTTGTTTTATCCCATCTACTGATCTTGGTAGGTCACAAAACCAAAACAAATAAACATGAATATGGGAATTTGTGGAAAAGTGGAAGCGAAAAAGTGTTAGGGAGGTGGGAGGTGAGAGTGGTCAGTATATCGATATGAAATTGTTTAAAAATACAGTAAAAATTAAAGATAGATAAAAACAAACTCTAAAATGGGAGAGTAAAAAGAGAAACAAAATCTGGTGAGCTTCATCCACAGAATATAAAAACATATTTATTCTTAACACACACTTTGTGATATTTGGTCTCAATAGTAATTTGTAATCAGATATGGCAATATTCTTGGCAGAATTTTTATAATAGATTTAAACAGATTTCATACAGCATGTGCCTTTTGACCACCTCATACATGCCAACGTCATATTATTATGTCATTCCTGGTGAAGGACATTCTGTTGCGGCAAGGGCAGTTGGTTCAAAAGCCTTGTGGTTAGATTAAACAGCTAAAACCAGCCTTAGAATTCAGTTCCACTGAGGCTTGTTCCCTGATTAAGTTGTTGTGTAGTGGACTTTTATTCTCATCATTACAAATAGTTCAAATCCCTCATAAGGGTGCACTTTATATTTTATTCCACAGAGTTTAAATTTTGTTGAGTTGAAATTGTTGAGCTAAACTGCTTGGGTTCCAGAATTCTGAGATTTGGAAGATGGATTTTTGATTAGATAAACTGTCATAGTTTGGATATTCTCTAAGGTTCCTTCGTGACAAATTGGGAAGCCTTGATTTTTAAAAAAAGGCCATGATATGAACTGTTCAGTAGATAGGATCCAGCCTCTCAGGCTTGTCAAGGCAGTGTGCAATAGAGAATCCCCATGTATACGCAGATCTAAGCTGAGCTCACAGTTAAGGAATTACATGGAGCATGATCAGCTGGCCTTATGGGATAGTGGAAGTCTCCTTTCCTGAGACTCCCTGAAGGGAATAGCCTGCCTGAAGGTTCACACAGATGCAGGGTTCTCATGACTTTGGGCTGGCTCAACACATGTGTGGCTTCATCATGTTCAAACCTCAGGCCTCAAATGATCTTTTTCCATTTTCTTCCTATGTATATTTGACTTGGTTACTTGTTTATTTTCTTAAAATATTTCATTTGGTTTGTGTTTCCTGGTATGGTTTGGCTAGGTTTTTCCTGAGCTCAGTCTTCTTGGACCTCCTTGTCACTCATAGTGCCATACCCTCGGAAGGACAAAATATTTTCTCCTGTCTTTCTGGTGCCATCCCATCTTCATTTGAGGGTTGAGAGGAGCTCATAAAGGACATTGCTTAACTGGGTCTACAAATACTTTAGTTTTGTTCCAAGTGATGAGTCCATGCCTAAGGTATCCATTTTCTCATCTTTCACCTAAACTTTCTGACCATTGCTATTGGTGTACTGATTGCTATAATTGACCATGTTCTTCAAAGTAGATTTTGAGCTTTACAGCTGCGGAGACTTTTGGAAGTATATGAGGGTGAGGGACCAGTTCCCTTCTATAATTATGATTCCTAGAAGCAGCTTTATTTTTACTTTATGTATATCTATCAAACACATTTTTTGTCTCCATCCGAGGAAAGACAGATGATCATTTCCCCAACATAGTCAACATTCCAAAGCAACTAGGCCTGGGGTTCCCTGCGTGCAAACGGCCATTGCCCTTTCCCAGAGCAGAGCTCCAGGCTGGAAGCTCTTGGCTCCCTCAGCATCCCCTTCAAAGAGGAAAATACCGGTGCCTCCTGAACCAACAATGAGACATGTTTGACTAGCAATGATGAAATGTCTTCTATAAACACTCCCTACCTACCCTCCTTCTCTTTCCAGGACTGATTCACCACTGAAATATTTGTGTCACCCAAGTTCAAATACAGGGAACCACACCATTTGGTGTCCGTGGATCTTAGTGCCACAGAAAGCAGCATGAGCTTCCTCAGTGAGGGCAGTCGTTAAATAAGCCAAGACAAGCTGATGGTCTCTGACATGCCTGTTAGCTCAAAAGATAAAGTCAGGACCAGAGCTTACTGGGTCAGATCAATAGTGCATGCTGGGAATGTATGTTAGAGAGTGGATTCCACCCAGATGTTACTAGCCTTACCAATACAGAATACACATTTGCAGTACAAGAAGAGATATGCTAAAGGCACCATTAACAGACAGTGCAGTCGCATTAATGTAGTCACATCTACCTAAGAGTTTAAGGCCCTAATTCAAGTTTACTTGAATTCTGTGGAAAAGGGCTTTAAAATTGTTTTCAGAGTTATAAAGACCATAGGGGTATAAACAAGCTTCCCCTGGGGCTTGGGAGATGGAGAAAATATGAGGTTGCTAAAACAGGAATGTGGAATAGACAGATAGATCCTTCCATGCCAAATAACAAACAGAACCCAAGTTCAGCTTTACAGGCTTCCCCTGGGGCATCTATCACTGTGAAAGCATCATTCCTGGGGTCCTTGTTATAGTTTGAGAAGTTACAGTTTCTCCTTACAGAAAATCAAACAAGTTTCATTGAACTCCATGATAGATAGAAAGATTAAAACTTCAGACCAGTCAGTGCAAGTCTAAGAGCTAACTCTAGCAAATATTACTATTTGAAGTATATAAACATAATAGTAAATATCGCTATTATAATTACATAATTCTATATTAATTACTATTAATAATTCAGAATAAAGTATAATGTTTATGCTATACTTTCGTGAATAATATGCAATATCTACAAGGCACATCCAATGTCTTGACATAAAGACATCTTTACCTTAAAAGTTCATGCTAAAGAACTGTACAATAAAGTCATAAAACTTCAAAGAGCCTCATCATGTTTTATGAACTGCTACTATTATATATATATATATATATATATATATATATATATATATATATATAGCTATTGTTCAGCTTCATGTGACCCATTTAGGCTGGGCATTACTGACTTACATGCTGTTATAGGGAATTGAGTGAATCGACAATTTCCAAAGTAATGTTTTTAACACTGGGTTTGACTCAGGATTCTAATTAGGGAGATAAGACTCAAATACTTGTTAGGCAGGGAAGTGAGGGTTGGGGAAAGTTGATGATGTCTCATTCAGAAGGCATCTTTAGCTTGCCATCTCCCAAAGCACTCTACGTTTTGAATCTCCAAGGACCTTCCTTGGCTTACTACTCCTCCCAAATTTTTTCCATATAGTAACTTTTACCCCACAGAACTACTAGTAGTATTTAAAATATTGAGATTTAAAACACACTTAGTAAATTTAGAGTTAAACAGATTTTTTTTAAAAAACAAATCCAGAGTATGTTCTTGCAGAAGGTGCTGGAAGATCAGTAGTGGAAACCCATGTCATTTTAATACTGTACTGTATGTCTTGAAAGTAGAACACTTAATAGTTCAGAAGAAGATGTAACGTGGCATTTTATGAACTGCCTACAACTCACGCTGGGGAAACAAGCAATCTTACTGCAGAATGGTGCTTTCTTTAGCTCAATATTGTTTGTGTGTGGCTCATCAAGTTACCTTCTTTGGATGAGAAATACTTGTGTGGTCAACCTGGGAGGCTAATCTCTGAATATTCAGTTTCACTCATAAGAAAATCTGCTCTGAATTATACATGGTTGACTTAAAATTTCAGCTTGGAAAATGACATTTCTTTATAAGATGTCCCTGCCTGTTATAGAAGCTCTAACTTTCTGCATAGAGGGTGTGTAGGCACCCGTTGTCTCCCTCCAGCTTCACATTCATTATCTACCTTGGTATTGATGAGGGTAAGTGAGTGAGGGGAGCCTGTCTCCAGAGCTATGCTATAAACTCCATGTGCAGAGAAAAATGTTCCTTCAGCATTTCAGTCCCCTGTACAGGGTTCCAGTCAAACCTCCTTGTGTTACTGCTCAATTTGTCGGGCTGCTGGCATGCATTTGCTCTTCAGAATATGGATCCTGTCCCTTACTGAGCTGAGGTCTAGCCTCCAGGCTCCTCTTAATCTGATTGTTTTAATTCGGTTGAATCTTTCCAGTAAATATTTTTCTTCAGCTGCAAAAAAAAGTATAAATCAACTAAGCAGTCCACAATTTATGCATCCCCATTAAAGAAGTCTTGCTGGTCAAGGTAGGGACCCTTGAGGTTAGCTCATCTCTGCTGGACAATCATGGTTGTTACTAGGAAGGGAAAACATCTCTTGGGAGATTAATGAGAAAAGGTGCACCTCACTTCGGTGATAACTCTCATTTATCAGTCACTTGCTTGGCTGTGTAAGAATTGTTCCCACTGAACAGCTGAATAAAAGGAGGTTCAGAAAGATGAGGGATGTATCCAAGGTCTCCCTATTAGAGCAGCCAGTGACCCGACCCAAGTTCCTGTGTTCCCACCCAAGTGCCTGTGTTGTCAGTTTCTTTCCTTGGTCATTACATTACCAGCATTCCCCTTCAAAACGGACCAAAAAAATTTTAACCCCATTGGTTTGAAGATTCTTAACACATTAAACTTGGATGGACATTTTGTTTTATTGCCAATCTTCTTGGGATCAAGACCAAATTGGATTTTCAAATTTCCTCTAAAATTCTTCTGGGGACACTGGAGATGAAAACTCCATCAACATTCAGTATTAACATGTAAAACTTGTCAATAACTGAAAATCAGTTCCATAAAGATGAGCCTATGAGTCTGCACAGAAAAGTGTCACCCGTGGCTTACTCATGTGTGTTACCTTTCTGTCACCATGCCCAAACACTGGATCATCCACTCAAGTTTCAAACATTCTTTTTTCGACATCATTTAGAGGTCTCTGTGTATGGTTATTTGGTCTTGTGGGAACACAATCCATCAAGACAGAACTATGTGATGAGGAAGGCTCTTTACGTCAATCTAGTCAGGAAGTTTTAAAAATGGTAGAAAGAGACTGGGGTTACAGAATGCCCTGGAAGCCCATACACTAATAATCCAAGTTACTTCCATTACACGCTGCCTGCTAAAGGCGCCTCTGCATTGCAACAGCGCTCCGGGCAGAGAGAAGCCAGAGTACGTGCGTCGCTGGGGCCTCTCAAGTTCTAAGCTTCGGCAGCATGCAATATCATTAGGAATGGAGAATCTCTACTTCTACCTTTCCCACACTTGGTGTATCAGTTAAGAACAATTGTGTCCTCACCGTGGCTCAGGTCCTTTCCGTTTTACAAGGGGTGGTACTTGGGTCAGGGGTTTGAACTATAGCATAGTGATGACCCAGGAGGCAGGGATGAGAAAGCAGGTCTAGTAGTGTTAAATATGTTTTAAGATTTGAGAATCAAAAATAGCAGCCGCGGAAATGATTGAGGAGTACTGAACGTGGCGAATACAGTGATTCTTTTCTGAAACCCCATTTGAAAATTTGTCTGAGGCAAAGGATAGGACTCCGTATGAGAGCATCTTTTAGAACCTTTCCTTTGCGGTGGTCAAGATGAGGATTTGAGATCAGAGAAACCCGAATCTCATCCTAACTCTTTGTTGCTCTATGACCTTGAGATGTCATTTGTCTTTCATGAGGCACAGTTTACTGAAGCTTCAAACTAGAACGGTGATGCTTCCTCTCGATGGGGTCCTGTAAAACTTAAATGAGAAGATACAGGAGGATTCACACAGCCTTGGCATGCGGCTAGTACTCAAACTGGTAGCAATAATTTGAGGCTCTGTCCCTGCATCATAAATATGCTACAAAACTCTCAACATAAGTTGAAGAAATAGATCCAATAATTGCATAGCTACCAGCAGCAAGGGTTTAAACTGAGGTTTGATTGCTCTTGCAGTTAATGCTTCTTCAATTACAACTCCGTCTTTTATCTTGGCGTTGTTAGACTGATAGATATATGTTTAAGATTATTTTTTGAAACTTTAAAAAGTAATCATTGAAGAAAATTAAAGCCAGATGTCTACCTATTAAAGCTTGGGACAGGATAAAAGCAACGATCTCAAAGTTGGAATAATAATAGAAATATAAAGTATACTTAACCAATTCAAAGCTCACACACATAAAGGTTGACAGGATAATAACACAGATTAATTTTGAAAATTAAAACAAATGATTTTAACATCTTTAGTAAAGAAGGCAACTCCCTTTGGAGAGCAAAAACTCGCATTTATAAAACATATCCACCGTATAAGGGTCAATCTTGGAACAAAATGACATAAGGGTCAAAATAGTACGATGGAAAAAGAGTTATCTAGTAAAAGGCAAACATAATGAAAACATGCCGGGCAGGCGGGCAGGCGGGCAGGCGGGCAGCTGGGCAGCTGATTGTCAGCCTGGTTAGTCTTCATGGTTTCCCAGAATTCCATTCTCCCTTTGCCTCCAGATGAGAGTTATAGCGGAAGAGCAATGTACTTGATTTTCGCAAAACAGAGTCCCACGATCAGTCTGAAGGTCACTGTGGCTGTGGTGACAGCAGACCCAACAAGGAAACTTCAGTTTTCTGTTTACTTTCCCAGCAGCTGCCATTATAAACTCATCTGGTCTCTAGTTGTGACATGCTTTATCTATTCTACCTGGACCAGTACCTTAAGGAAGGCTGTTTTCTCCAGATGTTTATTGTTCTAGGCCAATAAATAATTATGAAAGATTGATTTCTATAGTCATTTCTCCACTCTGAGACTCTGAGGGAGATTAGACTTCCTGACTCATCCTTGAAAGTGTGTACAAAATGGTAAGTTTAAAGTAACATTGTAACGAAAGTACCAAGTAGAAATGATACCTTGAAAAATAAGAGCAGAGAGTGTAAAAGAAAGCAACTATGAGACAAGTGTAGTTATTTATGTGCAATAAAAATAAAAATAGAAGCCATATGGAATGGTGTTACACGCCTTTTATTCCAGCACTTGGGAGGCAGAGCCTGGCCAGTCTCTATGGGTTCAAGGCCAGACTGGTTTAGACTTTGAGAACAGCCAGAACTTCATAGTGAGAACCTGTCTTGAAAAAGAAAAAACCAACAACAAAAAAAGTAAAACTAACAAAAAACCCACCCACAATAAAGGAGTTAAAAGTAACAGTTGTTAGTATTCAGCTACTAACAGTATATTCATTAACTGTTATAATATTGGAAATCTCAATAGAAATAAGAATGAAAATGGAGCATATGATAGATATTTAAGTAATTAGTTATAAGCTAGATCAAAAAGACATGCAAATAGATGCAAAAATGCGTATTTTAAAAGGATAATTCTCTGAAAAAGATAGTTTTTCAAGTTAAAGGATTCTTTCAGTTTAATAAAAAATTAAACTGACTAGAATTTTTTCCCATAAAAGACTACTGAAAAATGAAGAAAATTAAGATGTTTTATATAAGAAAAGATAAACACATACATTTAATTTTTATTTGCCAGTAATGGTAAAATGAAGACTTAAGAACATAAAATTTAAGAAAATATGAAACATTTAAATTACCTAAAGTAATAAAATGGAGAAAAAACTAATAAAATACGAGAAACATAGTGCAAAGAAAAATATGGTTTATCGAGTTAGTAATCATTTCTAGAAGTTATCATTCTGCTTCCATAGTTAGGCAATTTTAAATAAGTTATTGAAGCTGCTTCCTAAAACTTTTAATGAAATCTATCCCTTCACATATTTGCTAGCTAGGTATGGTTTTCAAGATCGATTTTATTTTTATTGCTGTGCATGTCCATGGATATGCGGATACCCATGGATGCTGGAAGAGGATGTTGTATCCCTAGGAACTGCAGTTACAGGAGGCAGAAATGTACCACATCTTCTTTATTCATTCTTCGGTCAAGGGGAATTTGGGTTGTTTCCAGGTTCTGGCTATGACAGACAATGCTGCTATAAACATAGTTGAGTACACGTACTTGTGGTACAATTGAGCATCCTTTGGGTATATACCCATCTGTGGTATTGCTGTATCTTGAGGTAGGTTAATTTCTAATTTTCTGAGAAATCACCATACTGATTCCCAAAGTGGCTGTACCAATTTGCACTCCACCAGCATAGAGGAGCATTCCTTTTACCCCACATCCTCTCCAGCATAAACTCTCATCAGTGTTTTTGATCTTGGTCGTTCTTACAGGTGTAAGATGGAATTCCAGAGTTATTTTGTTTGGCATTTTTCTGGTGATTAAGGATGTTGAGTATTTCCTTAAGTGTCTTTCAACCATTTTAGATTCATCTGTTGAGAGTTCTCTGTTTTGGACTGTATCTCATTTTTATTGAATTATTTGCTCTTTTGATGACCATTTTCTTGAGTTCTTTGTATATTTTGGAGATCAGCCCTCTGTCTGATGTGTGGTTGGTGAAGATCTTTTCCTATTCTGTAGGCTACTGTTTTGTCTTGTTGACTGTGTTCTTTGCTTTATAGAAGCTTCTCAGTTTCAGGAGGCCCCATTTTTTAATTGTTGCTCTCAGTATCTAGGATTATAGTTAGGAAGTGGTGTCCTGTACCTATGTGTTCACTTGTACCTTCCACTTTCTCTTCTATGATGTTCAGTGTGTTTGGTTTTATGTTGGGGTCTTTGATTCATTTGGACTTGAGTTTTGTGCTTGGCTATGTATACACACACACACACACATATATACATATACTCATATACATATATATTCATTCTTCTACATGTTGATATCCAGTTATACCAGCACCATTTGTTGAATATGCTTCCTTTTTTTACACTTTATACTTTTTGCTTCTTTGTCAAAAATTGTGTGTTTGGAGGTATGTTGATTGATTTCTGGGTCTTCAATTCAGTTCTATTGGTCCTCTTATATGTTTTTATGCCATTACTGTAGTTCTGTAGTAGAGTTTGAAGTCAGGGATTATGATGCCTCCAGAAGTTCCTTTATTGTACAGCATTGTTTTGACTATCCCTGTTTTTGCTTTTCCATATGAGGTTGAGTACTGTTCTTTCAAGGTCTGTGAAGAAATTTGCTGGGATTTTGATGGGAATTGCATTGAATCTGTAGATTGTTTTTGCGAAGACTGCCATTTTTACTATGTTAATTCTACTTACCCAAGAGCACGGGAGATCTTTCCATTTTCTGGTGCCACCTTCAATTTTTTTCTTCAAATATTTAAAGTTCTTGCTAGACAGGTCTTCCACATGTTTGGTTAGAGTTACTCCAAGATATTTTATGTTATTGGTGCCTATTGAGAAGGGTGATGTTTCTCTGAATTCTTTCTCAGCCCACTTATCATCTGTATAAAAAAGGGCTACTGATTTTTTTGAGTTAATCTTGTATCCTGCTAAATTACTGAACGTGTTTATGAATTGGAGAAGTTCCTTGGTAGAATTTTTGGGGTCAATTATGTAAACTATCAGCAGCAGCAAATAGTGAGAGTTTGACTTCTTCCTTTCTGATTTGTATCCCCTTGATCTCATTTTGTTGCCTTATTGCTCTAGCTAGAACCTCAAGAACTATATTGAATAGATATGGAGAGAGTGAACAACCTGTCTTGTTCCTGATTTTAGTGGGAATTTGCTTTCAGCTTTGAATTTCTCTCCATTTAGTTGATGTAGCTGTTGGCTTGCTGTATATTGCCTTTATTATGTTTAGTATGTACCTTGTATCTCTGCTCTCTACAAGACCTTTATCATGAAAGTATCTTGTATTTTGTGGAAGACTTTTTCAGCATCTAATGAGATGATCATCTGATCTTTTTTCAGTTTGCTTATATAGTGGATTATATTGACAGATTTTCATATATTGAACCATCCCTGCATCTCCAGGATGAAGCATACTTGGTTATGATGGGTGTTTTTTCTGATGTGTCCTTGGATTTGTTTTTTCAGTATTTTATTTTTTCTAATTTCTTTTCATTTTTAAAAGAAATCCCTCCCCTCCTCCCATTCCCTTCGTCTACACCCTCACCCCATCCCCATCCACTTTTCAGAAAGGGTAAGGCACTTTGCTTTCGTGAAGGTCCAAGGCCCTCCCTACTATTTCTAGGCTAAGCAAGGTATCTATCTAAAGAGAATAGGTTCCCCAAAAAAGCCATTACAAGCAGTAGCGATAAATCCTGGTGCCCCTGTCAGTGGTCCAACTGTGTGTCCTGCCATGCATCTGTCACCCACAGTCAGAGGGACTAGTTTGGACCTATGCTGGTTCCTTCACTGTTCAGCTGGAGTTGGTGAGCTCCCATTAGCTCAGGTAAACAGTTTCAGTGGGTGTCCCTATCATGGTCTTGACCTCTTTGCTCATATTCTCACTCCTCCCATTCTTTGACTGTACTTTGACAGCTCAGCCCAGTGCTCCTCTCTGGGTTTCTGTCTCTGTCTCCATTAGCTGCTGAATGAATGATGATATTTAAGACATTCATCAGTCTGATTGATTTTAGTTTGAAGTCTATTTTGTTAGATATAAGGATAGCTACACCAGTTGTTTCTTAGGCCCATTTGATTGGAATTTTTCCCCCAAGCCTTTTCTCTGAGGTGATGTCTGTCTTAGAGGTTGAGCTGTGTTTCTTGTGTGTAGCCAAAGAATGAATCTGTTTTCATATCCCATCTGTTGGCCTGTGTCTTTTTTATAAAAAATATGAAATGCTTCATGAATTTGCATGTCATCTTTTTGTAGGGCCATGCTAATCTTTTGCAATGAGTATAGTGAACATCTCATACTAACTGCTGAGTTTCTGTTAGCTGCAAATTTAGATTGGAATTGATGTGGCTGATGTAGCTTTAAGTCTTAAGAACAGTACTTCTGATGCTTTCACACAATTTTATGTATAAAAATATATTTGTCTTTGAGTGAGAACAGAATCTGCTCCAGGGACCTTTCTGTTTACAAATTATGTCCCAGGAAACAATGATTAAACAAAGACACTGGAGTCTCTATTCCCTGAACACAGTAGTCTTAGGAGTGGCTGATCTGGTTAACTACTGTCTTCTCAGAAATTGTTTTAATACCAATGCTTTATGACCCGTGCAGGGACCAGTGAACTGTGGCATTCCTCTGAGAAAGGAGAAGAGGCTTGAGCTATAGCACCAGAGCAAAGAGAAGAATGTTCTGGGTGTGTAGAGCTGCGTAGGAGGATTTGTTTCTGTGGAGAAAACTTGTGCAAGGGCACATAGCATAAACAAATAGAAAAAACTGCGGCAGATAGAAATATATTCCCTGATTCTTCAGCCACAAAGACCAAGATTGATATTAAATCACAAAGACTCTTGTATCAATACCAAGAATGATGAGAAAAATAATTAAAACTGTATGTGTGTGTATGTGAGTGTGTGTGCGTGTGTGTGTGTGTGTGTGTGTGTGTGTGTGTGGTGAGATGTATCTGGCTACTGTACTTCAACAGTAATTCTTCTGGACATTATACAAGGTCAGTAAGTGACCTTAAGACCACCTGGTTTGAGGATTTGCTCACCACACAGAGCTGTATGGACTTTCAGCTGAGAAATGTCACCCAGCACCTTTTATATTTATGGTGACTCATAAACAGGAAACCAGTCTTGTCCATGACATTGTAACATTTTCATACTTCAACTTCTTTTATGAAAAATGAAACACACTCACACACATATGCACACACACACACATACACACACACACACACACACACACACACACACACACACACACCAAACAAAATAAGAGAACTTAGCTGTCTTCTGCTTTCTGGGCCAACGTAAATATTGCCAAATTAGTAAGGCATACTGAACAAATTAAGCACTAAATGCAAATTTATCGACTGAAACCTAATGGCAGAGTCACCAAAGGCTCTGCAGTGGTAAAGCACAGCCCTGTAAGTGAGTGTTTGTGTTGGCAAGTCTGTGCAGAGAGACATGGGAACAGTAACAGAATGAGAGCATTTCTGTTACACCCAAGATGATCAGTTTATTTTAGAAAGTCCAAGTAAACATTGTCTAACATATATTCACTGAATTCAGAGTCGCAGTTGCTAGCAAGAGGGAGATTTTAAAAAATCGGCTGGCAAAATTCCTTAGAAAGAAAACTATCATTTGGAAATGTTCGAGTTAGCACTGTAAATCTCCGAATGAGATGAGGCATCTCTCTTAGTCCCAGTGGTGCTTCCCTGGGATGACAAAGACCTTTCACTTAAGGATAGTTAAACCTTTACAGAGCAAGGGAATGATTTATCTTAACATTTTCCAGTGTCCCAAGTGTCATATGTGTGGTATATCTCTTACAGCTACATGAATTGTTTATTATGTCAAAGCACTTTTTAAAATATATATGTATATGCTCTTGTTTCAATGATGGACTTGGAGGAGGTTAGGGTAGAGAACAGTTCTCATTCTCTGTGACTATGGACCCAGTGCTGTCCTTCCCCTCTTTGGTCAGGTTGTCTCACCTGCTTTCACAAGAAAGACAAAAAGACCCAGAGATTCTGATTAATGTCTTCATTGGATGCAAATTGTTCCTTAGTGGAGTCTCAGCTAACTCCCTGATCTCTTCTTTGATGCAAGAATCATGTTTGTACCACTCATTGCCCATTTTGCAGCAGCGAGGGCATGGACTCTGCCTTGCTGTCCACCAAGTGGATAGCGAAGCCAGAGTACATGTACACACTGTAACTCTAGAAAAACACCAACAGCAATCAAAATTATGAAATTTGCAATAAAATGGATGGAGCTGGAAAATATCACATTAAGTGAGGTAATCCAGACCCAGAAAGACAGAGACCATATGTTTTCTCTCATAAGTTAATCTTAGGCTCATACTTCTAGATAGTTTTCATAAGTTGGAGTGAGTGTCAGTAGAAGACCAGAAGGAAGAAAAAGGGATCTCTTATGAGAGGGAGAAGTCTAAAGTATGTATGCAGAGCATGGGAAGGGATGGGAAAACAGATATAACATGACAGCAGAAGGAGAAATTCTTGGAGGAATAGAGGTTTATAAAGGAATGAGGTAGAGGGATGGGGAATTATGGGGTAGAGTGTGATAGGCATGGGGAAGGAGCAAGCAAAACAGAGGATATATGAAATAACTACACAGAAACCTACTATTTTATACGGTAACTAAAGATAGTATTTTAAAATCATTTTTTAGATTAGCACTGAGTAGTACTGATCCCATAAGTCACAGGTTTCCAGCAAAGCTTCAGTCAACAGCTGTGGAGTACCTCTCTCTGAGTTGCTGGTTATGTAGCTGAACTACCTGGCAAGATGTGCCTATTGGTTCAGTAGTAGTATGAGTGTTCTGGGGATTCCAAAAATCATATAGTCTATTGACATTGTTCTTAGATGTGCACCAGAATTAGACAGTAAGATACCACATAATCTGGAAAGAGGGCACAGAGAAACTAAGCTGAACTGGAACTGGAAGCTCTATTCATGTCCACTAGCATTCATATTGCTGAAAGGTTCTTTGCAGACTGCGGGGGAAGAAAAGACAACAATTGCATCTAGTTGTAAACCCTATGCACTGCAGTACTGAAGAGCCTGGCATGATGTGCTCATTGGGGGTAATAGCGGTATGCATGTTCTGTGGGTTATCAACCACTTTTAGATCGGATTTCAGACCCATTCTACTGGAGGAAACAATGCTGGCACTGTAGAATTGGTCAAAAGCCTATGGCTAGGAAGATCACAGAGGCCCTGTGGGTTATATATATTATCAAAATTCTGCCAAATGGACAGATGGTCTATGAACATTTATGTTTATTTTCACAGAGTATTAAAGCTTTCATCGTTGGTCAGATGCAGACTCTAGAGCATATGTTAGATAGTTGACCTGTTACCCCTTTCCACACAAATAAGGAAGAGAAAGTTTCAACTTGAGTTCCCATATTGGCCTCGAAGATGCTCCTGTGGTATAAAAGGCACAGTGTGGTCTCATTTATTTTTCTTCCATGAATTTACAGCCATGATACTGTTTAAAACACAGACATCTTGCAATTGGTACTAGTTTTTCTTTTCTATTCAGGCTGCTCTCATCCTGGAATAAACCTGGGTTGGTTACCCATTTCCAAGCATGCTGACTGTGCAGATGAACTGAATCATGGCTACAAAAATTCTAGGTTTAGCATAGAATGATGAGATTGATGAGGCAAGATGACTAGTGTGGGTATTAATGGAGATATAGAGACCAGCTTCAAGTCAGCAACCACTCTGTAAACAATGCCCCATGAAAACCTATATGAGATAGAGTTTGTGTTCTCATGTAGATAGGTTTTCTAACTTGGTAAGCTAGAAGTAGAGAATTCAAAGGGAGAATGGGCTGGGGTATAAACACAAAGAGGATTATTCCTCACTCAAATGCCATCCCTGAAAAATAGTCTCTTAAGTCTCCCTCATTTAAGAACTAAGTTAAGTAACTTAATTGAAAGGTTAAAGTTCTTGGAATGTTTCTTGGGGCACTAAATTCCCAAGGGAAGGGCACCTGGTTTCTACACATACTTTCTCTGCCATTTCTCCTCTCAGACTCCTTCTTCATGAGTTCTTTCAGTATCCCCCACATATAAACATAAACCACATTTATCTTGTAAATTCTGCATAGACCACCTAAACTGCAATGATTACCTTATTGAAAGATTTGAGAAGTGCATGCCTAACTCTTACTGCTCCTCTTCAACATAATAACTGCCATCATAATTTATTCAGACTTTACAACAAGTTAACTCCTTATTGAGGAAAATTCAGTCAAGCTCATACTAGTAAATATGTTCTTTTGCTTCAGATGATAAAGTAGATATTAACTGTTCATGAAAAATAATATCAGTTATATTTCAGATAATCCACTCAACATGTTGAAAAATATTTTTTTGTGTTACTTCCACAACACTTACAATACTTAAAGATATTTTTAAAACAAAGTGATGGGGAACTGAGCAACCCCAATATGAAATGTTCCTGAAGCCAAGCTACTATCTACTTAAGAGTATTCTGATTCTCATGTATACACCACTGTTCTTCTTGCAAAGCAGGATGTCCTTTTTGAGGGAATTCAACTTTAGCACCTTCCCAAGACTTAGGTGTCTACCCAAGACTGCAATGAGTGAATGTGTCTTCATGCACCTGATATTTTATTGGATCCTGGTCAGTTAGAAGATGGATACTTCTGTGGGGCTGGCCCCAGTCATAAATTTAATAAACCCCATGTTCTTCCATGATATAAGCTATGTGTATACACATTCATGTCTGTCTTCTCACAGCAATGAAGCCTTCATAACCTCGCCTACTCAAAAAGTAATATTCACCTGCTCTATATTTAAACAACACACCAGCCACCACAATATTGTTGATCACAACTAGTATTTTGTACTGTAAGAGAGATCAGCACACACACAGGCAAACTGATACAGGCCAGCACTCGCACACACAGGCTGCAGGCATACAGAAACCCACACACACTTCAGATGTGTTTAAAGCTAGACCAAGTTGAGGAAGCACCCAAATCTCTGCCCATGGCAATCATAACACTCTAAAAAATATCACAATGAAAAAATTATTCTCTGGGGACTGAAGACAAACTAGAGTGCTTTGAGGGACCCCCAAATCCTGACTCCTCTCTGACTTTGCTCAGGGCTTGTTGCTGAACAATACATAACTTGTGTGGGATTGATGAGAAGAATACACTGTTCTCGAAGTAACCTTAGGAGCAGTCTCAAATGCCAAAGACAATCTTACTATTGTCTCCAAAGTGGTAAACTGTTGCTTTCTTTTTAAGGAAGTTTATTCCTAGATAGAGATCTTCATAACACCAGCTGGAAATGGTAGGCATTGCCAGAGAGAGTCACAGAGATCTTCATAACACCAGCTGGAAATGGTAGGCATTGCCAGAGAGGGTCACATTTATTGTTATCATATAAGAGCCTCAATTAAAATCCCGAGGACTGTTGGATTGTCCCCCTTTCTACAAAACTCTGGTTTTCGAAATCAGCCAGTTGCTGGCAGAGTACACAGTACTATAAAGGCCAATGGAGAGGCAGGGAGTTTAAACTTTAACTTCGGCAGACATCGTGGGACCATCACAGAAATGAATCAGAAACACCCACTGGAAACATTTTTCACAGTCACTGTGCAGATGACAGGTGATAAAAACTGTTAGCAAAGGTGGAATGTTCCAGACTGATAGCATCTTCTACCTGTGCAGATGGAGGGGGAGTGTCTCAAGAGTTTTGCTGCTGAGTTATGACTTAACAGAAATAGAGAAGGAAAGGGAGGTTACAGGTTAGGAGAAAATGTCTCCCTTCCCTTCCCTAGTTAAAAAAAAATGCTTAAGGGTCCTACTCCAATATTTCCACCGCCTTTATTTGATGAAAAGCAAAACCAAAAACATGAAAAGATGAAAACAGAGGGAATTTTCTTGGGGATATTACAGCTTAGGACTCAGAGCAAACATCTTGTACTTCTTGTCTAAAAGTAGAATTTCCCTTTATTTTAAATTTCCCCATCATGCCATGCTATTTCCCTCTACTCCCTTCATCTTCCCCCACCGTCTCTTTCTAGTGGAAACAGTTGTTAACTCAGTTGCATTTTGTGCTCTAAGTTTCCAACTCACCCTTGTGTTTATTACAATGCTATGGTTTCAGCACTTTAATGGACTCTTAAATGTATTTGGTTAGGAAAACATTAAAATTGATTCCATTGGGAAGTGGACAGTTCTTTTGGTTGGAAGACACCTAGGCTTTCAGAATGCAGTAGAAAATGTCTCTGTTACAGCTGCAGATGGCCACAACTCTTGTGTCTGCACAGGTCAGCACCTTGCAGAACTCCCTGTAGGGTTTGGCATTGAGACAAAGCCACTGAATTGTTAAGTAACTTCCAAGTGGATAGTCGTGTTGTGACCTCCAGATCTGGATCACCACCAAACTCTAGTTTATGGACAAATATTTTTTTTAAGTTATGATCAGAGCTTTCTTTGAAGTCTTCCCATATTCAACAGATATTATAGGTAAATAATTTTAGGACCATAGATGGTGTAGCAGCCAGATGGTTTCTTCTTACCCACTTTGCAAAGTGCACATGTCATAATCCTGACACTCCAGTGAAGACACCAAGATGGACTTTGAAGGTGCAATTCAGTTAAAGACCTTGAGATGAGAAGATTCTCCAGGAAGTCCAGTGGAACACATGGAAGTCCTCTTAAGTGGAACCGACAGGTAGGTAAATGAGAACCAGAGAGGTTATGACAATTGGAGCAGGGATTAGGGCACAGTTGCTGACCAAAGGTCCAAGTCACCTCCAGGGTCTGAAAAAGCCAGGAAAATGCAATGTGACAACTCTTTGGTGATAGCCTCATGAGACTCACTTCATCCTGATGTGTTCTGGAATCTTGACAAATGTTCGTTAATTTAAGCCACTGGAGCTATCATAGATTCAGTAGTAAGAGAATAGGGACAAACTTGGGAAAAATGATATTTATCTTCTACTTCTCTGAAAACATCTCTCCTTTCTCTCTTTCTTTGCTTGGTCAATTGTTTCATCTTCCATGAACGCCTCCCAGGGAAGCCCTGCCTCTGACTCAACTCAGACTGTTTTTGCCACCCTCTGCATTTTCTATGAGTTCATTGTGTATGTGTCCTGAATCACCTCTCCCACACGCTGGAAACTCCTCATGGGCATGAGCAGGTTTCTATTCATCTTACATATAAGTCTCAAGTCATTACTTTTGAATGAATACATCAAAGAGGACGTGCCAGGTCTCTTTCAGATGCTCAGTGTTTAGAAGCTTTCTAGTAACCATTGAGGCAAAATGCATGTACTTTTTCTGGAGCATTCTTAATGCCTTTTGCTCTTGTCCTTATGTATGGACAACGGTATAAATATCCTAAGAATCTGTGGACTGAGAAAAATTGCTATGGAAGGACGAGGCCCTGGAAATGTCCTAGGATCACTGATCTGAGTGGAGGCATGTCTTCACTCCAGAGCGACCCTCCCTTGAGCCAGCTGCTTAATTAATAAGTTACTGTAGCATCATAGTCAAAAACATTTCTTCTTGGATGGGGTCAACAGGTTTGCTGATACCATCTGATGCCCAGACAAGCCAACTTACCATCTATAGAGGAAAGCTCTTCCTCTAAGATGCTGAGGAAATGTCACTACCAGACATCATTAGCACTCGAAGAGGTGCTCCAAAATTCTAGCAAGGACTAATTGCAAACACCTGCTCAGCTTATGAACCCAAGCATGAAGGGATATTGTTCACCAATCCTTGCTTTGGCCAGCTGTTAGACTCTGGATTAATTTAGAGAAGATGTTCCTAAGGGTTTTTTGTTGTTGTTATTTTTGTTTGTTTGTTTGCTTGCTTGCTTTTATTTTAGGGATTCTTTTCTGCTTCCATGGGGAGCAAGACTGTGATTCCTGCATAGACTTGATTTTGGATGTCTCAGTCCCTGAAAGGGTAGCATGGATCATTTACCCTGTGTTGCTGTCCAGAAGCTGTTGGAGAGTTTTCCTCTATGAAGTCCTTTATTTTAGCTTTTGGGATTTGCCTCATACTCAATGATTAACGCTGTGCACAGCTCACATGTCATCACTGGGAAAACACTTTAGATATTGATGGGAGAAGACTTCCAAGATCTGGCTGGTTCTTCTTTACCAATATATAGTTCCATGTTATAGATATAAGGCAACTTGGCTGAAAATGTGTCCTGACGATTAAAGTAAATGATGGGGGCTTCAGGGGAAAGAAGCACATACACAGTCCCGAAAGCTGTATGGTAAGGTTCATGGGACCACTTTTCCCTATGAGCAATAATTTCTCCTAACTCTGTGCTACATTCTTTAATATTGCCGCCTTCACCTTTTGGGTGAAGGTCTGGTGAGCGTAGAAACTGCTGTATCTTGTATCTTTCAGAAATTTATAATAATGTCCTTCAGAAGTTTGTCAAAATAGAAACTTGACTGGGAGACTTGACCTAGAATTTAAGTTCACCCTCCAGAAGACTTTTACCAATAAAATACTTTTGCATACATCGTATAATTAAAATTCTGTCCTTTAAATTTTGCTAAACTCCACATTTTTTAAAGTCCTTGTCAGGGCTCTGCAGCCATGCTTTCTAAGTTGTGAACAGTTATAATTCATGAAGTAAATGTTACTGATGTCATCTCTAAAATTCGCAGAGGAACTTTGGGGTGGGTAGGCACTAGGGACCGAGTCACTAACCATTGATGACCGAGCCATAACCAGACTCTAGTTTCATTTTCCCCAAACTTTGGTTGTTTCTCCCTTTCTACGCACTAATAGGCTAATTAAATGCCATCTTCTCCTAATACCACCCGAGAAGTCCAACTTTGCCCCTATACTTGCTCTGCTGGCTACTGTAAGGAAGGAAAGAGGGAGACTTGGCAGTTGCTTTCAAAATGGAAGTAGCCTGGGAAACAAAATCATGTCCACGGGAGACGCAAGGTCCCATTACTCTTGCACTTGATTTTCACTGAAGAGGATGAGGTGAGATTGCTCAACTCCGGATCTTATGATCCCCCTCAGTTTCACCACTTTATAGAAGATTATTTCCCAGAAGCAAAGTTTTGGGACAGACAAATATTCTAAAGGATGCCAGGGCATAGTGGTTGGAGGACTTTCCTATACTGTGGCCCAAGACTTGTTCAGTCAAGTAGAAAAGCACTGTAATTCTGAGGTTTGATTAGAGCCCACAGCCAACCTCTTATTATTTTGAGAAATCTTGCTTGCTATCCTTAGATATGGCGGTGTGATGGGCAAGCATAGGGTTCCAGGAGACAGCCACATTCTTCTAGAAATAATAACTTTGTTCTCTACACAGCATTGTGGCCCTGGGGCAGTGCTACTACATTCCAGGACTCTACCCAGCTAGATGAATAGATGTGATTTCATCTCATCAATTGTTGACACAGTGGAGACTCCAGCAATTACTTACCTAGTGTAGCTTTTAAGGGGGGCAGTCCCACTGAGGACTCATGAAAGTGACACTCTGGTTGAGTAATAAGTCAGCTGATCTGCGCAGAGCCTTACGAGCTGGCTTTAGACCTCCTCACCTTTCAGAGTGCGTCCCTGCTGGGTACCCCACAGCAAGAATATGAGCCTCCCCATGTGACATCTGTGATTGCCCAACTGAGCCTAGCCATGTTCTAAGAAGTCAGCACAGAGTATATTCAATAAAATAGAGCCATGTCCTCGAGCTATAAATGCCTCCCAAAGACAATCAGACAGAACTGCATTGTTTCAGGGAGAAGGCGCCTCACATAGCAGTCACGTTGTGGTTACTGGGAGCCTGCAATTAATCCACCCAGAGGATGTACAGGAGAGTGGGAGCTGGCATCTTCCTGTGGATGGGGATGCTTCTAGACTAAGGTTTGCGTTGGTTCTGTACAAACATCCCATCCCCTGCAACACAAGCTTTCATTGTGAGGTTTCTTGGTGCCCTTGTGTTCCCAGTGTGAGCTGGCTTGTGAGGAGGAAAATTGTGTTATGGAAACTTGAATGTTTTCTACACTTCAGAATTGTGCACTGTGAGCTGGTAGTATTGCTCAGTGAGTAGAGGGATTTGGTGCCAGCCTGGTGGTTTGATTTGGTGTGTGAACCCACATGGCAGAGGGAAACAAGCTGAGTCCTGCCAGGTACACTCTAATTTCCACACATGCACCATAACATATAGTGATATTTTATTTATGTTTTAATAAATAAAGCTGGCCTGAAGATCAGAAGGTAAAACTAAGCCACTAGAGGTCAGGCAGTGGTGGCATACACCTTTGATCCCAGGTTTTTTCAGACAAAGGCAGATGGATCTCTGTGAGTTCAAGGCCACCCTGGGCTACAAGAAATCAGTGCCAAAACAGATCCAGGTGGTGATGGATCACACCTTTAATCACAGCACTAAAGGGGAATAGAAAACAGGAGGAAACAGAGGTTGAGGGCTCAGTCTGCGGTCACCCAGCCTTGGTTGAGGTAAGACTTCTCTAGTGGCTGTTGTGCTTTTCTAATCTTCAATTTGAACCCCAATATCTGTTTCTAGGTTTTTTAAATTAGTGTTACAATAGGTATGTACCTAAAACACCCACTACACACACGCACGCACGCACGCACGCACGCACACACTAAATTTACAATAAGATGCTTTCCACTATGCTACATACCCTTCCAAAAGTGTAATGGGTTCTTGGGACAGCATCATGCTTAGATACTGATCTCCAGTATATTCTCAATCATCTTAAAAGTAATATTTGTGCAAACTCTGGGTCTTTTAGAATAGTCTGGTGACTCACATGTATGCCCCAAGGTCCCTTCCTCCATCTGATCTCCATGGAGGAAGAAAATTGTTCGGAAATGTTGCCTAAGTAGAACCGTAAGAGACTGGACAGAGGGATGGGATGGAGTCTGATGGGTGGGTGTCATCACTGGATCTGAACCTCGGACACCTTCTCTGGGTTTCTGTCCCCATGTGTACTTTAGACTTCTCTGGAGAATACTCCGTAAGATAATGTATATGAGATGTTCTTCCTCATCCATCAGCATGCCCAGATGACACTTTGAGTTTTTGGACAGTTTTGAAAACTTTCTAAACATCAGCTCAAAAATTAGTGGTCTCTTATGCTACTTCAGAACACTGGGAACGGATAGTGGCAATGAAGAGGCAAATGGGTAGGGATGGTGTAGGGCTAATTAGAGATTCAATTAATGGTTTAGAAGTAACCATAGCCGCTGAGCATAGACAATGTCAGATTTCATAACTTTTTAAACATTTATTTTTGTTGCTCTTAATGATGCATGTGTGTGGGTGTGTGCACGTGGGTACAGGGGCACAGAGAGGACCGAAAGTCCCCACTTTGACATCCATTTGGGCCACCCAACATGGGAATTCAGATTTGAATTGTGGTCCTCTGTAAGAACAGTCCACACTCTTAGCCACCAAGCCACCTCTCCATCCCTTCAGTGTCCATAGTATCATAAGGACGAACATAGTCTTCCAGTTCATGTTCTTCAATATCCAGATCGTTCACTGTCTGCCTTAACGGTGTGCCTTAGCCTTTGAGGAAACCCAGCCCATAAGGCAGCACCACTTGTCTTCCAGAAGCAAGCCTTCTGCCTAGGCGGGGGAGGATGAACTCTTGTTTATTTTCATAACCTAGCATCACTCAGAACAGGCCTGAAAACTCAAAAGACAAAGGAGAGAAAGTCGTGTCCCTTTATTTTGCGCTCAGGGCCTTTTACTGGCCTGAAACATCTCCTTGTTCCCTTATTGTGTAATAGAGCATGCAGCTCTGAATGGGACCTTTTATAACTGGAAATTCCAGCGTGGTTCCACTTGTCCCTGACTTGTTTCCATGCCAGATGACAGCCTTGGAGGCTTTGAAGTTGCATGTTTGAAGGACGTGCAACCCACCCACACCTCTGGCTCCACATGCCTACCCATGTGTCAGCCCCGACTCTTGGAAGGATCAGTAGGATGCTTCGGTGAAAAGGCTTCTGGCTGAAAGCTGATAGGAGCCAGAGACTAGAGCATAGTGATACCTCATGATCTAACATGCCCTGTGTCTGAGGCTGCAAAGGACTGTATTACCAGAAGCTCCATCTGTAAGGAGAGGATGAGCTCACCTTTTCGAGATTCTGTTCATGATGCCTGTGAGTCCTGGCTACAGAACGGGTATACAGGAGAGACTTGTTCTATGTGGTATAGATTCGAAGAGAGCCTAGTCTTTCCTCAGGGAATGGTGTGCGTTTCATGTTTCCATTCACCCCATATGTATGTGACCAGGTTTCAAAATACATCTGATTTTCCAGGGCTGCATGGATTAGAACAGCATCCAAACAGAGGGATGGCTCTGTACCCAGTAAGGAAGTGAAAACACAAGCAGCATTATTTATTCAACACATACTACATCATTGAAATTTTTGATGTTGTAGTTCATTGATTCATTACAAGAAGCCTGTGCATCTGTCTATCTTACACAGAGAAGGAAGCTGGGAAAGTTTAAGGACTGTTGCTGTTAGTGAACAGAAAGATAAGATTCCTAACAGAGATGAGAGTCACACCCATCTCGATTTAATTCAATCAAGGGATATTTCTTTTAAATCAGGTTAATTTTCAGAGGCCCCTCCCACTGAGACCAGCACTCTGGACTCTCAGCTAGCAGGGTCTGTGAATAGCGTATCTCGGGTGGGTTCATTTGAAACTTCACCTCTTCTATCTGTGTGCTCTCCCTGTTCAGAGTGTTTGTACTTCCTCATCCCTCATCAGCAATTTAGAATTATTGGGGTCTCCACATTTCCCCCTCAGCCAAAAGGCACTCCACTCCTCTCCTCACGTTCTGTACAGATTATGGACATTAGTGAGTCACCTTGCTTTCCTCCACTTGGAATGCTGTAACAAAACACCACAGCCTTGGAGGCTTAAAAAAACAGATTTTTTTTTGGTGACTTAGAGCCTAGGAAGTCCAATTTTAAGGTGTTTTGTGTCTTTATTGGAACCACTCTCATGATTATAGATGATGCGCTTGCAATGTGTGCTCATGTACTAGAAGGTCCAAAAGATAGAAGGGTCCTCTCAGTCTTGGGAGATGGTCCTTGAGACCTAATCGCCTTCCAGAAGCTGTACATCCTCATGCTATCTCCTTGAAGTTTATTAATTTATCATGAATTTGTCAGAGACATCATGTGAAATAAAATGAGCCAGTTGCAAAGTAGTAGTACCAAATGGTTTCACTTATATGTAGAATCTAAAGTAGATGGGATCCTGGAAACAGCAAGTAAAGTAGTAAAATTTCTATATTTGAGAGTGATGGATAGATAGAAAGGGAGGTGGCCAATGGCTTCAGAAAGCCATATATGGATACGAAGAATCAATCCTGGTGTTTTATGGCAGTGAGTTATTAACAATGGGTTAGAGATTTCTCAACAGCCAGAAGAGTCTTTAAATGTTCTTACCACATGGTAATAATAAATGTCTGAGGTGAAATTATTGTGATTGGGCCAGGGATATGCGTACACCAGATTGTTACTTTGTGCCTCATAAATATATTTCACCATTATTTGCAAATCACAACTAAAATGGAGCTAAATTTTTAGTAGAGGAGTTAAATGTGGAGATGAGTGTGAAAAATATCAGCTATTTTTTCTAACTGTGAAAACTCAAAATCAGCAGGTGTCTTGTAAGCCTGTGTGGATACCTAGGAACCAGTACTTATTGTATGGCTTTGTTCCACATTTGTTGAGCCCCCAATCTTTGGTTGTGATAACTGAGGTGCAGAAATAGAGACTTACTTGTGTCCTCAAGGAGATCATGGCCTGGCAAAAACAACCTTGAATTTTCATGAAGGAAGCAACATGGAAAGAAATGGAAGTTTAGTTCACCTATGAAGTATGTAAAAGAAGAATATGAATAGATGGCCTTTGGCTAGAACCTTGCCAGGTGGAATAAGAAGCAAAATTTTGGAGTCACTCAGGCGCTGGGAACAGAATGAGATATAAGGTGAAAAAAATGCAAGTGTATAGTATAGTTATGACAAAAACAGATATAAGGTCGAAGAGCATACTGAACACTCAGCAATAGCCTGATAATGTCAGTGAGTTTACCATTCTTTCATATGTGAGCTCTTTTAAGTACAAGCATGGATAATAATTATAATTTACATGTAGAATACTTCTATGGGCAGTATCTACTCTCAGTGCTTCATGTGAATGGTCTTGCTAAATCTATGTTATCATTGTATGTTAATGGTATATTTTGACTTATTCCCACAGAATATGCAAGCAAATCGATGCAGTGTGTCCAGGGTAGAGCTGCGATCCCACCCAAGAAAATTCTCAACATGCATGCTGCCTTCTGCACTCAGATTTTAAATAGGATAGCTTCTTTGGGTCCTGGGGTTGTCCTCTCTGTGTACATGAATCTTATAAATATGGAGGACAAAGAGTAATCTTGGACTCAGTATGAATTCTTAGACTGACAATAATTCCAGTTTAAGCCAATAATGCTGGAATGGAGAATACTATTTTACTCACCCGGAGGCCTCATCCAATGGGTCCGGTTATGCTCAAGTTTTAAGAAACATTGACTCTAGTGGAAACAGAGACTGTATGGAAAAATGACCTCACTGACTAGTGAAGGATTGAAGCTGCAGTGCCTGGCTTGGATGTTGGCCTCATTCCACCTTTTTCTCCTCCCTGGCTGCTCCTGTGGCCATGTGGCCCAATCCCAAAACTTATATACAGAGTGGTCTTCTGTGCACAGGGTGGTAGCTGCTGGCAGATGGCTAATGCATCCATTCTGGTCCAAGGAGGAGGAACTCACCAATTTCAGTAGCAATCTACGAGCTCATTCAAAAAGTCTAAGGTATATTTATGTAATGGCCATATTTCCCCTGTCATGAGCATAACCGAAAGAAAATGGTATGACTCATTGAGAAATTTCACTGGAAGGACCAAATAATCACTGGGTGTGGTTTTCTACATCAGTACAGTAATGTATTATTTTGTCTTCCAGGAAACTCATCAGCCTTCTGTACCAGCTTTGTGAGGCTAGCAAGCATCATTTTATTTCTTACACATGAGAAAACTGAAATCAGAAAGTTCATGGGAGTAAGAGCCAAGATTGTCAACTAGGTTCATTTGACTTTGGTTCTGTACTTTTGTTCTCTGTAATTTTGTTTTCCTGGGTCTTCTGAGTTCAAGTCCTTTGCTCTGATTTTTAGTTCAACTTTTACTGTGGAGCTTATTATAAGCAAGTGTATAATTTAGCTTGTATGGTCCAGTCTGACATTTTGTTATTAATGGGTTGTTTATGCTCATTGGCCACACCACAGTGCTTATAATGTATTTTGATTATTGTTTGTGTTTTCTTACAAAATTTACTATTATTTTACTACTCTATGTCATCCACATTTGTGTCAACTAATATGATCAAACAGCAAGATAATATCTATTAGAAAAATCAGTGAAATCTAGCAGAAGAAATTCAAGAACATAGAGATTAATTTGA
Source organism: Microtus oregoni (assembly GCF_018167655.1). NCBI lineage: Eukaryota > Metazoa > Chordata > Mammalia > Rodentia > Cricetidae > Microtus > Microtus oregoni. Next base: position 8,201,598 of record NW_024543834.1, on the reverse strand, counting down.
GTAGGAAAGAATCCAACATAAAAAGTATAAATTTTAAGCCTGAGGCATTTTCTAGACATGAATGAGTTATTAAGTTTCAAACCTGCTAGAGCTAGTGAGGAAGAAATATGGCAGAGTATAGAATGCACTGTGTCTTCATGAAAAACACAAACCAAAAACATAGTTGACAAAGAATTATCTTCCCAAGTCCGTTCAAAAAGAAACACTGAATTCATCTGCCATGTTCCTTAATCTTTATAGAACAGGTTAACAATGAGTTCGAAGACTTGTTTTCTCAAGTTGCTTAAACCAAGGTACCCAACTTCCAATACTTGCTTCTCTAGAGTGCTTAGTATTTTGACATTTTGATATTCACCTATTCTTTCCAGGTAGATAGAAATTTCTATGACATGTTTTGCTTGAATCCTTTTTCCCCTGGAAAATTTACAAAAAAAAATCTTTTAGAAATGAGAAATTTGAAAGAACTGTGGGGGAAGAAACACACCTCCTGTTAAGGCATATTTCTTCACTGATTGGATTCATTGATTATACCCTGAAACATGGAGACCCCAGGTGCCCATTATCCTCTGATTTAACAGGTGGTGAATCCTATACATGTGTTTGGAATTCTCCTTATCTCCTGAAGTGCAATGCTTGTCACTCATTAATTCACCCTTTAATCAGACATGTATAGAAGATCATGCTGCACTTGACTCTGAAGATAGACAGGTGATAGGTAATAGATGATAGATAGAGATGTAGATAGATAGATAGATAGATAGATAGATAGATAGATAGATAGATGAGAAAGTGCTTCCATGGAATGAGTTATGGATAAAAACAGAAGACTGAAATACTCAGGTATGATAATCCAGTATGGAACAGTGAGCAATGTGACAGAGACATTACTAATGTAGCAGAAAGAAAAAAACTCTCATTATTTTGGAGGAGGCTAACAATGAATACTTACTGGAGTTGATGGCCAGCTCCAATCTTGACAAGAATTATTCAAAGAAGTTGAAAGATAGGAGATTGTTGATAGAAAACCATATTGATTACATGGCATAGTGAAAGAATGGAGACTATGTTTGACCATATTCTGTAGTCTTGAAAGATCTCACTCAGTAAGACTTTGCCAGTAACACTCAACATTGGACTATATCACACAACTCAGTCAAGAATCCAGCCCAGGCATTATATTTTAAAATGAAATTTTAACTTTTGACTAATTTAAATATTTTTTTAAAAATATGAAATGCTTTATAAATTTGTGTGTCATGTTTGACAGGAGCTATGCTAATATTCCTTGTATTGTTCCAATTTTAGTATATGTGCTACCAGAAGCAAGCACAACTCATTTAAATTTGAAAAGAGGTTTTCTGATGCGTATTCATTTTTCTCTGTTAAGGTTCTGATGAAAGAGAGGGTGGGGGGACAGAAATAAGATGCGTTGGGTACAGACAAGACTATCTGCTATGCTGTAGACCTGAGCAGCACTGCCTCTTCTCTTAGACATAACATTGTCATTTTTATTAAGATTAAAGTAACAGAAGGCAATGTCACATCTCCATGATGTAGTCTGCAGTAAGGTGTGTTCCGCTTTAGATTCATGGTTTTGCATAACTCTCGTTGGTGGGATTTATGACAGAGGTCAGTCACATAACCAAGAAGAATGTGTTTCGTCCAACCCAGTTGCATAGATGCTAATCTTTGGATTAGATATGGATTAGCCATAGATTTGCAAAAGACGTACTACACTACAAGATTTTTCTTATCTTTTTTTTTTTTTTTTTTTTTTTTTTTTAGTTTTGGGGAATGGGCAGATCACATTGTCACAAAAATAGAATACCTTGTCTCGAAAAACCCCCAAACCCAAACCAAACCAAACAAAATCCTTGGATTTTGCAAGTGTTAGGTTAAATGATTTTTCTTTGCTTTTGTTTTTGTTTGTTTATTTGTTTTGGTGATGCTATGATTTGCCCTTTAACTGAAAAAAGAATGAAGTCTTCCCAGATATTAATAAACGAAATGTACTCCCGAGGCTGAGTTTAAGAAGATAACTCTGGTGGAACTTAGTAACTTCTGAAGATTTAGGTTACATCACTCCACATTTTCAATTTCTGAAAGAACAATGGGGGTCTCTATGATTGCAAGCAAGCTTAATGTAAATTTAATAGACTTAAGAATTTAGCACCAATAAGTGAATACATCATAAATTTAATACAGAAAACAATACAAATAATTGTCTGCATATACAAATTTGATTTTCCTTAGTTATTTTGAGTATAATCTTTTTTCTTTTTCCTTAGGAAAGGCCTTTTTTTTTCTGGAAGAAAACCAGAAAATAGAATCTTTATTCTGAGTATTTTAAGGCGTCCCTAGTCAAAGACATGAGCTTGAGTCTCTTGTTTGCTAATATTGGGTCATCCTAGTCAATCAGTAGACTTACTATTTAGTTTCCTTTGGCAGTCTGCTTGCCAGATTCCCACTTTGCCACTAGCTAAAGCTCCTTAGCCACTTTTTTTTGCTGTTATAGTCATTTTCTCTCATTCTGTTTAAAGGGTCCTTCACTCATACTTGGCTAAATGATTTTGCACTGCACAAAAAAGTGCTGAAGCATTTGCATTTTGGCTGATGGCAAACCACACAGGAATGGGTTTTACTCTTAAAGAAGAGTTTGTGCCTGCCCTGGGTCTCTGTTGCTCCATTTCAGCATGCTTTGCCAACTCAACATTCTCCAAGAAAGTGTAAATCCTACCACAGGAAGCGAGGTGTTGAATATGTACCTTGGCTCATGACATCACCTTTGGGTTAGTTCTGCAAATTGTGTGAGCTTATGCATACAGACACTGGCTTCTAAGGTGCTGGAGTTTATAGCTATATATTTTGAGCTTAGAAATTCATCACATGAGGGATGGAGAATAACCCTTCTGCCTCTTAGACAACCATTCTGTCACCCAAAGGGAGTGAGTGTGCTGGCCCAGAATTCCAGTGAATAGGACACTTTACACCTGATACTGCTACTGATTTGGGCCAAGTACTTGTGATCTGGGGTTATGATAGATTCCATCTACAGAAGTCTGATAAGCCAGTTGATGGCCGTTTTGCTTCTGATAAAGGTGCTACTTTCATTAAGTGGCTTCGGGCTCTCCAAGGTCATTAAGCACATATGAAAATCTGTCATAAGACAGTCTGCACATCTTGTTACCACGTTCCTGAGAACAGGCTGTTAGTGATATCTTTTCAGTTAGGTGGTTATTGAGCTGGAATGCTTGTGTCCTCCAGAAGACAATCTACTGCAATCTAGGGGCATTTACAGTTGTGTCTGCTGTAGAAAGTGTACAGTAGGAAGTATCTCAGAATAGTAGAAATGAGATGCTGTCAATCACCCTGCAATACACACAACAAGAAATTGCACACCCTAACCTGTCCATAGTCACGATATAGTCTTCATGTCAATGAGGAGTTTAGAAAGCTTACTTGAGAGAATGGAGGGAAACATTATCAAGATTCCCATCCCTCTTTAGGTACATCAAGCCAAAACTACAAGAGAGATTCCCCAGGGAAGAGTCACTCCTTCCCTGATTCACCAGGGTCTGATGCCATTTTGGGAAAGCATAGTTTTCAGGATTTGTTGTTACTGTTGTTAAACCCAGAGAGAATAAAGGAAGCAGCATGCCCCTGGCTCTACTCTGAGAAAGTAGTTTCCAGCATGGAAAGAGCTTTCAGTAGACAGAGCAGATATCACAAGATGCATGTGAACAGCCGGTGGGAGCTCCTGTGGAGTTCTGGAAACTTCTTTGGAGACATTGGACATAATAAACAGTTTCTGTGAGGTAGCTGGGTTTTCTTTCATTGTAGCGAACACAAATTATCAGCGTTATTCACTCAGTTGCATATGAAATTCCACACTCACAGAGAGCATTTGCCTTTCTTTTCTGGTTTGTGGATAACAGGTGCAAAACTCTCAGAGACCCACAGACTGTCTTAAGAGGAACAGCGGGTAAGGCATGAAGAACAACAATTTGCCCCAGGCAGAATCTCCCAGAGTCATGCAATTCAGTTTTCTTTTTTCAACACTTCCTGACATGGCTGCTGTTTGTTAGACTGTGAAAGATTTTAGAGAAATATTTGCAAAGTAAGACTGGGGGACAGGTAGAGGTTTTGAAAGGTGGTCCCATTATTTTGAAAACTTGCTTTTCTCATCCATCAATAGCACATGCCCCGTTCCACTTACTCTATTGATATTTGAACTGGTCTATAGCCCTGTTGTCCTTGCAGCGTCTGCCATGGAGAAGACATCCATACCAACCCACCAATCTCTCCCTAAACCATATAGGAAGCCAGACTCTTCTTGTTCCCCTCACCCATTTGCGCATAAAGAACTGCCCAGACCTTCTCTGGCAAGTTCCTTGCTCAGATGTCAGCTGCATGAAGTCACATGGTAACCACAGAGAGACTTTATGCTGTGTGCCACCGCATAGTGTTAACAAAGCGCTAATGCTGCCTGGCATGAATAAGGCCAGTCATTGTGGCCAAACTTCAGAGAGGTGCAAAGGGCCAAGTGTCAGACTGCCAGTTAAGCAGCAAGGTGGAAAATTCTTGCCTTCCTTTTGGCTCAGATGAATTGGTTGGTGGAAAAATAAAATAAAATTAAACAGGCAACAAGAAATATTTTATTTCTTTAGTGTTTCATGTAAAGTTGCACCAGCATTACTACCCCATTGATAACCAAATGTTGCATCTTCATGCAGAGAGGTGGTGCATGTGCACCTATAAGTAAATGGATTCCGTGGAGTGTCCATTCTGTTGCTGAGCACACTAGCTGGTCAAGTCTGTCCTAGAGAACCAATGTTCAACCCAAAGTCAATGTTCAACCTCTGCCTCAGAGGTCCTGTTGAATAATTGTCTTTAAGGATTTATAGTGAGTTATATAGAACATTATTGGTAAAAATGTTCATCACCCACTCCAACAGTAAAAACATCAATCATCCCTTCACGTAATGTCTCAAGAATCACAAAAAAATATGTACATCCATTGCCTGGTTCAATATTCTCTATCATTGTTCCCCATTTTATTTATCACCTACTATGTGCCAGTCTATTGGATTTATAAGATTGATTAGAAGGTGAAATGATGGAACTTGACCAGATAATATAGATTCTAAGATGTTACGAACTGGACTGACACCCAGGTCTTCTGACCTATAGTGGTAGACTCTGTATGAGCCATATTATGTTGCCCTCTCTTCCATATGGATACAGTTTAGCCTACGTATGTTTGCTCAGTTGTTTATTTACTTTGTAATAGTGACATTCTTATTTTTCTCACTGAAATATTTCCACACAGAGAGGTTGCCATTGTTCACACACAGGCCTGTCTGGTTAAAAAGGACCTTAGTGCAGCTTAGTGGCTATCCTCAGATTTTCCCAATCAATATTTTCCTTAGAGCTTCTGCCTGAGGTTCTCAACATTTCAAAGAATTGTGTAAGGAGCTGGAGTAGGCTATTTTATTGAATTTTACAGATGGCCAAAAAGTAATTCATCTGTAGCAACAGGCTGCTTGTTTGTCCCTGGCCACTTATCCCCAAAAATAATCATACAGAAACTGTATTAATTAAATCATGGGCTTGGCCCATTTGCTCTAGCTTCTTTTTGGCTAACTCTTACATATTAATTTAACCTGTTTCTATTAAACTGTGTATGGCCATGTTGCTGTGGCTTACTGGCTAAAGTTTCGGTGGGGGCTATCTCCAGCATTCAGCCCAGTCCTTCCCGCCTAGCTCTGCTCCACCCTGCCCTGCTCTGCTATAGGCTCAAAGCAGTTCTTTATTCATTAATGGTAATTAGAGCATACAGAGGAAAATCCCACATCACTCATCTAAAACCACACTCAACGTTCCATGGTTCCATAGACAGATTTCTGGGCATTTTTTACTTGTATATTCTGTATGAGTCTCTCTCTCTCTCTCTCTCTCTCTCTCTCTCTCTCTCTCTCCCTCTCTCCCTCTCTCCCTCTCTCCCTCTCTCCCTCTCTCCCCTCCCTCCCTCCCTCCCTCCCTTACCCTCTGCCTGTCTACCTCTTTTTTCTCAGCTCCTCACTCCCTTTACCCCTCTCTCTCCTTTGTTTCTCCCTCCATTTTCCTCTCTCTTACTCTCCATTTCTTCCTTCTCATTATCTAATTTGTTCTTCTTTTGAGAAAATGCATTTCAGGGAAGAAACTGCAGACATTTTGTATCTTGAGACCCATGGCTTAAAGAATGATAATGGCTCTTCCTCCTCTTTCCCAGGACATTGTACATATCTCTGTGTACTGCTTACTGTATCAACCTGGGATCGTGTGTTTGTGCATGCCTGCCTTCCCCTCCAGGATAGAACTGAAACCAGTCTATACTGTTTGGAGGATTTGTCTTTTCTCTTTAGTGTGAACGAGCAGGATTAGATGCAGAGTTGCTATCAAGAAGACTATGAGATGAATGTAGACCTATTGTTATTTGCTTCTCTTTGAAATGTGTCTCACTCTATAGCCCAGGTTGACCTAGAATTCATTACATTATATTGAGGTTAGCCTCAAACTCATGACGATCCTTTTGCTTCAGGCCCCAAACATTAGGCCTAAAGGCTTGAGCCATGACCTTGGCTTCAGTTTTATACCTTGAAACTAGAAAATCTTCTATGCATTTAGCTGCAGGTAGCCAAGAAACTCTCCAGGCAAGAGTGATAGGTCTTTTTTTTTCCCCCACTGGGGAACATTAAATACTTCATGTGCCAATTTGTATCATATTCCTTTGCTGAAGAATGAGAGGCAGACATGGTTTATATAAGTGGATTCTTGTTTGTTGAATGTTGGTAACATTGCATGAATCCTCTGTAAAACAGAACAACTGGGGGCCAGTGAGATGGCGCTCAGTCAGTAAAGGGCTTGCTGTGTAAATGTGAGGACCTGAGCTCAACCCCTAGAATTCACATGGAAAGATCTGGGCATGATGGTGAATGTTTGTAGTCCTAGTGATGAGGAGGTGAAGGTAAGCAGATCTCAAATGCTCAATGGTCATTCTATTTCAAAACCAAGTGGAGCCGGGTGGTGGTGGCACACGCCTTTAATCCTAGCACTTAGGAAACAGAGGCAGGTGGACCTCTGAGTTTGAGGCTAGCCTGATCTACAAAGCAAGTTTTAGGATAGCCAGAGCTGTTTCACAAAGAAACCCTGTCTTGAAAAACCAAACCAAACAAACATAAAACCAAAACAATCAAGTAGATGGTTCCTGAGGTGCTCTTAAAGCTCTCTTGCTTCCATCAGCACCTTCAAAGACCTGTGTGTATACATGCACATAGGAGCACACACACCAAAGCAAGCAAAACACTTACAAATACAGAAAAACTACAGAGAAAATGTTTCAAGTAGAATAAAGTTTTAGCAATGATCAGAATTTGATTCCCCAACATACCACATGCAGGATTATGCTGTAGGATCTGGGTCCTCTCTAGATGTGTTGATTAATCTTGGGCATGTTGTTACTTTTCACTTTAGAGCCTAATTTCTACACAATCTACTCAAATTCAGTACAATTACACCCAAAAGGAAAATAAGATATAGAAGTGAATCATTCCCTTTATTTAAAAAAACATCCTTTTTTTTTCTTAATGCTCTGTTAAAATCTTACCAGTCGATGAAAACGCAATCATTCTTCTGACCTGAGAATCAATGGCATTCTGCCCACCCACCAATGCCCATGGAAATATAATCTTTCACAGTAAGTGGCAACACAGGAGGGCCTCAGGCAAGGTATGGTTAGAGAAAACACAGCAGTAAAGTAGTCAGTCTCAACTCAAAGAGCATGCTGAAGTCTTGCAAAATTCTTTTTTAGGCTGGTCATTTTGATAATCTATGTCATAGATGTTTAAGAACCACAAGTGGCGGTTAATGATATGGACAATCTCCATATCATGCTCTGGGTTTTAATCTGAAGCATCCTTCCATCTCAAAAGCCAAGGTGAGAAAATTGGTGTCCAAGGTAGAGATCCTTGTCTAATAAAGAATAGACTTTTCTGAATGTTGGCTGCTACCAGGGGCCTTAGTAGCCATTGTGGAAAAAATCTAAATCTTGGGAACTTATAGCTCTGGATCCCTGAGATAATTCTCAAGAAGGTGTTTTTCACATCTGCTTCCTGTTAGTTTGAGACTCTGATTTTTAGGGCTAGCAATGTCTTTCATCTCTAAGTGTGTGCCAATTCAGAGAAAGACAGCTTGTATGATAATCACATGTTGATTTTATTGTTATGGTAAGACTCTGCACTCTCTCCCCATATGTAATTATGGTTGCTTTCCAATGGAATAAAAACTTACTTTAAAAAGTCATTATATTAAAATCTCAAAAGTTTAAAAAAGAGGGAAAATTGCACATCCTTCAAACATAATACTGAAAGTGCAAGAGTTCTGTTTAAAGCTGGTAAGAAATTACTACCAGTTTTTAATTTATGAAAATACCAAGAGATTTGTTTTGCTAAGATCAAATAATTTATCAAAGCACTAGAATATGCCATGGAAGTCACAAAGACGAGTGATAGGATTGGTGAAGTTAATCCGACACACAGAATTAAATTGTGGCAAAAGTTTCTGCAGAATATACCCAAGACAGTTCATTCTAGGAAGAAATGGCATTTGAAAACTAGTGGAAGAAGACTAAAACATTGTTCTTAAGGCAGAAAAAAAATGTGACTCCTGTCTTCATCGCTGTATTTTTAAGCACCTTGCATATATATCACAAATACTAATGAACCAAGATAAAGTTGTTTCCTGGTGTAGATGGAGATTGGCTGCAGGACATCACACAACCAAATCTATTGGTGCTTTTGTCTCTGTAAGGAAACAATATAGTATGTACTAAAGTCTGGATATAGTGTCTTACACACTCTTTATTAGGTATAACACCTAATACAAAAATGTACTCTGCAGATAGTTGTTGTATTTCCCAAAGAATGATGCTAATAGACAACTCTTAACTGATCCCAATTAGAACTTTTAGTCTTTGTGAAAAATTAGGAGAAAATTGTTGTAGTTATTTAGGGGACTCAAGGATTGTCTGATATCTGTCAAAAACAGACTCAAACAAAGTCTCACTGTCTCCCACTGTTTTTTTTCCCAGCAGATCACCCCATTTAAGTAACATGAAAATGGAGATAAATGCAAACTCTGCTCATACTCCGGGCTGAATTTCTCTGACAGTAAAGCTCAGAAGTCATGACCTGACCCCTAACTGTTCATTCAGACTGCTATTGCTAAAGGGATACACAGACAGCACAGGGATAATCTAAGTGGTTGGAGGAGTAAGTGAGTTATCCTGATATTTCATAGCCCTTCTGCCTGCCTTCATTCTTTTCAAGTTCCTTAGATAAGAACACGAAGTGCACATTGTGCATGTATTGGCCTTAGAACCAGACAGGGGTCCTTGGTCATGGCTTCTCCTGCTATGTGACCTTTGGATATAACATTCTTTCTTTACCACTGTCTCCTGATTGCAAGAATGTCTTTTTAAATCTCATATGGGCAATTGTATTAAGAAATACATGACTCCATTTTTCTGTCCCAACAGTTAAGTTGCCTATATAGGAACACTCTCCTGGAAAGACTTTCCGTGGGTTTTCCACAGCGAGCTACCCTCCCCAGCACACAGGAAACGGGTCTTTTTTCTTCCTGGTTGCATTTGCCACTTACCCTACTGCAAACAGGAATTAAGACTTTAGACAGCTGCTTACTACATAAAAATTTCAAGTTAAATATTCCCATTACATTTTCTTAGGGAAAAAGTTCACTGGGCCAGATTAGCCAAGCTAATATAAATATGAAGTAATGCCAGCGGCTGCCTGCAGAAGGTGTTTTCAACTTTCCGTTTGACTTAAACGTTCAGTGTGCTGAGGTGTCTGTGACACTCTGCTCTGTGGCACATTTGTGAGTGGGATGATGTTGTAATGGTCCCATAATGGCGAATATTATGTTAATGGAGATTGATGCCAATGTGCGGTAATATGTATTTAGACAGGTGGAGGCTTTCCCAATGGGCAATGTAACACGTGTGGTTTAAGAATTCACACGTATAAGTGGAAAGTAGAGGTCACTAATCTTATTCTGGACTCTGCCTTTGACCTTGCCTGAGCATTCAACATTATTCTCTCATGGTGTCTGTTTTCAGTCTTATAAAACAATAATACAAAAATTTCCTGCTTTAAGGGTTCTATTGAAAGAGTGCTTGGCCACCACCATAAGCAGTTTTGTCCCTCTTGTACCAGTGAGAAAATCTTGCCTGGAAAGTCAGGGCTGGAGCACGAAGGGTCCAGGTCAGGGTAAGACCATCGACGCCTTGTCCCTCTTAACATCCTGCACGATACTTCCGAGAAATATGGAAGCTAGCAGGTACAGAGAGAGTTTCATGATCAGTGAAGACTTTATATCCTAGAAGTGAGGTGCGTGGTGTCTCCAGCCACAGGATCTTGTTGCTTAGTTGTGCTATGCAACCAAAACAATAGCAATGGCTTATCTTACATAGCACATCTAAGGGCTCCATCACCATTAGGTTATAAGGGAGTAACCCATGCCTGGCACTGTGATTTCCTGGTAATAAGCCATATCTTTCATGAGCAGCGCTTTTGTCCACGTGAGATATTATTCTTCTAACTCTTCTTTAATGCTTTTATTGGCTTGCAAACAAGTGGGGTTCCCTAAGGCCTCTTCTTACATCCTTAGTTTTGATTAACCTGACTCACACTCCTCGTTTTCCCCATTCCCTGCCTCAATTCCCTCTAAACCTCCTAGGTCCCAATATTCCCCTGCCCCACTGTGATTTCACATCACATATGCTCTTTTATCCTCTTTTATTTTATTTTTATTTGATTTATAAGAGCATAGGCTACTTTGTAACTTCTTCTTACATCCTGATTTTGACTACTCATCTTCTGTCTCTTCATTTCCTGCATCATCCACTATCTACATGAATCGTTTTGCCCCCAGTAATCTCCATGCCTACCTTAATCTCAGTTATTATCTGTGATCCCTGTTTCTTACCTTCACCCTCATATCCACTGCCCTAATACTAGTTTTCATGCACTCCAATGTAAACATTCAATGTGTAAGATTTGAAACCAACACCCTCATTTGAGAAAGAATGGGTGGTGTTTGTCTTTTGGGGACTAGATGACCTCACTAAGTTTAAAAGAGGCCTATATATAGGAGGAAATGAATGACTGGTGCTGTCAATAAAATCAAACTTCATGGCTAGAGAAGCCATAGGCCCTAGGGGAAACCTATTGATGGCGTTTTACTAAAGTATCATGTTTCCAAACTCCTTTCCAAATATTAATTGTATTTCCATAGATTATGTTTCTCTTTGTCAGAAAGGAATAGGGATTAATTAATGCAGAGATCCATTAATGGTTTGTAATTATGACAATAAGTAACCATGAATGCTCACCAGTAGATGGAACCTCTATCCCCACCTCCCCACAAGGCTCACTGAACATTACAGAACAAGGAATGGAAAGACTGTAAGATCTGGAGGATATAAAATGCTAGCCTCTGGGCATGACATAGTTGTTACATACATCCCATGAACTCATAACTGTAGTTATACATGAGATTGCCACAAGACCAAGAGATTTCAAAATTCTACTATAGACATGGAGAGGCTTGTGATCTGATCTACCACTCCCCTTCCCAGCTGAGCAGCTGTAAATCCCTCAGTCAAGCTAGGATGCCCCACCCCGTCATCTGAGGAGCTAATGGCAGCAAGTTCATGGCAACAGAGGGAGAGTCACTTTTCCTTGGGGCTTTTTAACAAGTTGTTCATGCTCCAGTGGATGACTCCAAGCACATGTGAATATGAGCTACACTAAGACTTGCTGGCTCATTTCTTTAAAAAACAATAAAAAAAACTCAGGAGGGAGGAAGAAATGGAAGGAGGGAATGGGGGATGAGTATGGTCAAGATATACTGTATACATGTGTGAAGCTTAAAATAAAATCAGTAAGAGTTGTAATTCAGGCTCTCAATTGGATAGGGTGGGACAGGATATCTTTATCACCTGGAATAAGACACATCAAGGTTGTCACATCTTCCTGAATGTGTTCTCTAGGCATGTGATACCTAGTGAAAAACTGTTAAAAGATAGTCACCAGAATAACTCACAGGGTTCACCTCCCTTTCCTTCCTCACCCATATACACAAACCAAGCAAGATATAGAGTTCAGGTATCACAGGCCATTCTCTACTAGGAGCCTTCTCGGTGGAGTGGGATAAACTACCTCCCTTACTGTCAGGCTTAGTCTTGCCATTGCTTCCTCTTGAGTTATGCAGATAGAACAGTTCTGAGAACATGCAAGTTCGCAGCAAAACACCACAAAATGACGGGACTGGGTAAAAGAACAACTTAAGTAGAGTTCTACAATGCATCTCTGAGTCAGGCTGCTTATGTAACTTCTCCCTGGTCAGCCACACCATCCAACCTTTCCTGCAGGGATATCACAAAACACTATCTTTTTGTCACAGCCCCGCCCACATTTCCTATCTCAGCCATCTTTGGCATATCTGACACTTTTATAGACCAGGTACCTCTTAGCAAAAACTTTCTCATAATTTTATGAGGATGTGAGTCTAAATAACAGGGAACAGAGTACAATAAAAGTCCCATGTGGAAGGAGAAATAATACCCTCTTGGTATGCATGACAGTGTCAGTCTCTGAAAGCTCCTATGTAAGGGCTGACATGAGAGCCAGTCCTCATGGCTAAGATTTCTTCTCCCTGTGTGGCATGCCTTTATTCCTGCCAGTCCTGACTGACTTCTATATCCTGACATGTGGGTGCCATCTCTATTGCTTCTAGGGTTTATAGGGAATGTTTATATTTTCATGGGATGATGGACTTTTATCCTCCTTAAATTCTTCCATTTACAACATAAAATTTTGGGGGACTTGGATAGTCTAGACCAGGCCTCTACCACCTTTATGGAAATTCACTGAATGGGGATTTCATAATCTGGAGGGTACAAGAGGTGATGGAAGTTTGAGATGATGAGTTACACAGGTGTTTGAAGGTAGTTTGATCAGGCATCAGAAAAAAGAATTAGGAGCATTAATTACTGAGAAAAGACTGTTGGCTTTCCATTGGACTTGATTAGAGGTACATGTCAATTATGTAAGGTTGTGCAGAAAAGACACAGAGTAGTATGGAGGCAAGAAAGTTTTAGGTAGAAAAACGAAAGACTGTCCAGTGAGAATGTGGTGTTTTAGGAATCATGTGAGTGGAAGAGATCACTTTAAAGCCAGATGGATTCTAGCAGAGCTGTGTAACCAGCTAGCAAAGATACAGAGAAAAATTTCACTTTTGACCTTGTGGGTGTTGGCGTAAAGATGAAGTAAAACATTTTAGAAAGTTACTTGCAAGGATGAAATATTTGCACTCAAGAGAAATGTGAGTGGAGAAAAATATTCTCAGGATCTCTCTTTTTATCTCGCAAACACACACACACACACACTCACACACTCACACCATATAAACACAAACAAATATCACACAAAAATACCTCACATAAACATATCTCATACACACACATGCACACACATAAACACACAAACATAACACACCCCATAGAAACACAAACAAATATATCAAACACATACACAAACATACCCCATATAAACACAAACAAATGTCACAAACACTCACATACAATTGCCTCACATAAACATACCTCATACACACACACAAACACACACACACACACATACACACACACATATATACACACAGGTATCATAGGTAGTCTACAATATTTAATATCCTGGTAGTCAGATCCCTGCCCTGTAATTATTGGGCAATACTACCTAAGAGAGCCTGGCTTATTGATAAGTAAAAAAATTACTTATTTCTTGTTAGAAAAGTAATAACCTAGGGAGGCTGAGAGACATCTCCGTGATGAGGAAGGATAGCCAGGTAGAAAGATGGGAGAGGATAGCCAGGAGACGCATCTTACATTTTGGCCTTAAACACTCTGCAGTGGGCCCCTAGAATCCTGTTCTGGAACCCATCCAAGAAGAAAGCCTTCCCGAAGTGTGCACAAAAGATTCTTAAGTAAGCTCGTAAATGTGACACCAAGCCAATACTGGCCCAAGTTCATCCCAGTCATAAAAAGAGTTGCTGGGACCATTGAGCAGAATGACTTGAGCTGGAAAAAGCTTCTCCTAATTGGGGATCAGGTAAGTGACAGATTTCAAGTTTTATTTAATTTGGTCCTGGACCAGTTATTTCTGGTCTCTGGAGTCTTGTCATGAAGAAAACCAATATAAAGTAGAAGACCAAAGAAAGCATGGGAGCTTTTTACTGTACAAATGAGAGGGTAGCCTCTTGGAGCCACATTGCTTCTGTGGAAGTTGGACACAGGGTACATGTTCCCCAGGCATAGCAATTTGGGGGAATTATTTCTTTTGTATTCCCTTAATTATTTCAAAATCTATTACTTGGTCTCTAGTTGAAATGCTCACTACCAGAGGAAATTTATTTGCAGCATCCCTGAGCCTAAAAGCATTCATTGTTGGAACCTAAATAGCAGTGTTTGAGGGCACCCATGTCACAATCACATAGACACATACCTTAAATAGCATGTGCTTATCACCTAATAACTACAAAAGCCAAAGAATTGGAGTTGAGGTGTCGGCAGGCTTGGCTGATTCTCTCTTCCATGCTCTCACTTACTATCTGGTGGCTCAGGGGCCACCACTGTCCTCCATTGACTTAAACATGCCTCATGCTCATCTCTGGCTTCATCTTTACTTGATCTTCTTTCAGTTCAACTCAATTCCTCAAACAAAAGAGGGAAGGGGATACTGTGGATCACACTTTCTAGAGAAAAGCCTCATTGAAGACAATGTTCACAGGATGTCAGAAATACCACGGTGGTGTCATTCTGCTGTTGAGAACCCACCTTTATTTTGTAGATAAATGCTAACAAAACTCAGGTGCCTTCCCTGAGTTACAGATCATAAGAACCCGATAATTCACCGTGGTTCATTTTCCTTGAGATTAAGAAGTCCCAGTGCTGAATGTATTGCTCAGCCTTGGATCCTTTTTTGATTTCTTCTTCTTTTGTGAGTCTGTTTCCTGTCCCCATTTCTCTGCTTTCTCCACGGTCCTCATGTGACCCTGGCAAGCTCTTATGCCACTTTTCTCGAGAGAGGTGGGGTCCTGTATGATGGACTCCATTGTCACCGAGGCCTCTACTGCCCAAATGCTGGAGCCTTGTCCTCCAAAACTTCCTCAGTAAGGCTGGCCACAAACATTTTGTGGATTATTTCTTTCTTTTTACCTCCAAGAACTCCTCCTTCTCCTTGACAGGGCTTTTGAAAACAGTGGTTAACCCTGCTTGCAGTGTAGAGCCATTCATTCTCTCTTATTTGAAAGGGAATTTGTCCTTAACAATTTCAGCAAGTAACAAAGTATGGTCTTTGTTTACCAAACAATAAAGAATAGCCCAAAGTCCTGTTTGTGCTTTAACAGTCTTTGGGAAAGAGAGTTGTCATTTCTCTGAAATAGGAGAAATATAAAACAAGAGGAAACAAATACATTCTCATGAACAAACACACACACACACACACACACAAACACACACACCACTGCTAAATCACTACCACCATCTTTACCTACACATTGATTCATACTTCAAGGATGAGTTTTGCAACATGTTAAGCCATTAAGGAGGTGTGTGTGTGTGTGTGTGTGTGTGTGTGTGTGTGTGTATTTGTGTATACACATACATATATTCAACTAAGGTCTTTTATTTCTGCATATCTCATTAGTCATTTAAAGTTAGAATTTGCCCCAAGAATTTTACTTGACATTTGACATTGTTTGAACCATATCAGGGGTTGTGGGTTTTACTTATAGTTTTACAGAAAACAAAAGAACAGGGAGACTTGGCATCTTGAATTAGACATTTAGCATTCTATGTGTTTGCTTTTGTTGTCAGCTCATTCTTCCTTTGGATTTTAGAGACCCAAACTGATACTTAGCTGTACCTATATCCTCTTCAAATTATCTATTCAAATGTTTTTTTTTTTTCCAATTCTGGAAAGTTGTTTCTGGTCTTCTCTCCAAATCATTTACTTTCATAGTGGTTCATGAAAGCCTTCTCCTTGGGAAGCCTTAACTTATTTGGCTATGTTAATTTTTTTTATATAACTTCAAGAAAAATACCTGTAGCACTTGAAGATCTGTGGAATAGTAAAAGACGAGGAAGAACAGGAGGCATGACAGGGGCCTTTTGAGTAAAAGAGTTGTGAGCTGTGAGCCATCATCAGCCAACTTCACTCTGCCCCTTGGCACCTAAGGGAAGCTTTTCCATAGCTGTTCTTTCGCTTACTTGGTCTTCACAGAGGCAAGTGTGGGTGGTTTTGCTTACCCTCATTCAAGGGGAACTGGTAATGTCAACCTTCAACCATCTTTTTACCTTCTAGAGAACATGCCAGAAGAGAGAGAAAATCGGGAACTGAAGGGAGAAGACTTGAGTTGCCATCATTTTAATACCCATTGCATTTTAAATAAAACATAATTATAATCATTTTACCCACTCTTTTTCCATTCTATTTCCTTGGCCAAACCCCATCCCTCCAACTCCTTTCATCTTCCCTATTTCCAAGTTGACAGCTCCTTTCTCCTTGATTACTAGTTTTGTATGTTTATGTATATATGTATGCATATGCACAAATATATAAATATCACTTCCTGAGTCTGTTTTTGCTATTTGTGTGTATATGGTTTCAGGGATGACTACTTTGTATTAGATAGCCAATCAGGGGGCTCCTCTCTGGGAGAGGTGAGCTATCCCTCTCTCAGCAATTACCCATAGTTCTTTGTCCAGTGCTAGGACTCCATGAGAGTTTTCTTCTTTTGAATCAGTATGCTTCTTGCTATTGCCATTGTTTAGAGTGTGTTTATCCAGTCAGTTCTAGGAGAGACTGTTTCACAGAAGACTTCCCTGGTATTCTGGCTCTTATAATGGATTACATCCCTATCTCGCACATGCCCTGAGCCATTGTTGCAGGATCTGTGATGTAGATGTATTCATTAGCGGCAGGCTCTCAATGCATTGGTCTCTCAGTTGTGTCCTGTTGTGTTTTTCTATTATGATTTCCATTTGTTATCAAAGGAAGTTTCTTTGCTAAGGGATGATAGGTACACTTATCGGTGGGTATTGGATAAGATTTAAATGTAGTTAGGAATTTTGCTGGTCTCACAAAGCAGTGGTATAGATTCTTTACTAAGATCCATGACCTCACTTGCTCTGGGAAGTTAGCTGAGTTTCTAGTATTAAGCATGACTTCCCTCTTGTTGAGTGGGCTTCAAGTCCAAACAAACAGTTGGCCATTGATGCCAACATGTGAATACCACTTAGTGCACCTTTACAGATATCCTGCTATGCTGGTCATTGCTGTGTTTCATAGGTGTTGTAGCTGAGTAGGACTATTGATTGCTTCCCTGTTGTGCTCTTGATGTGTTGCAGAAAGCTAAAAAGAGCTATGCATCAAAGCATTTTGAACCATTTCCAATTGGAATTCACCTGACAATGCATGGCCATTAAAAGGTAGGCATCAGCCACCATGACCTCTTATGTCAGCATCTAAAAGAGGCAATGCGTGTGTGGTCAGGTAGCTAGGTACTGAAGAGTCATTTGTTGGAATCTCAAAAGACCATTAATTCCTAATATTTCACAGAAATGGAAATAAAACAGGGAGAATATGAACAAAATTATAATTATTTGTAGTTGGTTATAGTATAAAAGTTTTATCAAATATTATAGTTTTCATTAAATTAAGAACAAAACAGAGTTTCTGACTATGTCTACTACAAAAAAATATAGTGCTGGAGAACATTGTGAGTGTGATAACTCTATAGTATGAGATAATGTATGTGGAAATTGAATACATAAATTTAAAACATTGATAAAGTCACATATATAGGAAAATTAAGAGATTGTAGAAACATTTCTATGAACAAATAACACAGAAGAGTTTGTTTGCCATTAGTTTTTCATCTTCGGTCAAATTCCTACAAAGGTAAAGGCTGGAGATTACGATACAGTTTCTGTGGTTCAGGAGAACTGGATACTGCTTAGTTGGATGCCCCCACTGAGATGGAACAAATTCATTTTAAAAACTTTGAACCAGAATCCCAGATCTTCTTAAAAATTTTACCACTGGTGAAGCTTCCATTATTTCGCTCAAAGAAATGGGGCTCCTATGAACAAATTCAGCTCAGTTTGAAGGAAGAGAGAAAAAGAGTTTGACAATTGGCCTGATCTTGCAGTAGCTGAAAGTTTGGGAAAATAAGATTTCAATGGGAAAGAGCCTTCTAAACAATCCAGCTGAAGACATGGGCAGGTAGACTTGTGTGGTGTTCTGCAACCTGATAAGGAAAGAGGAGACACCCTGGAGTCCTTGACATGACTTAGCTCAGTTAGTCACTGGCATCCCTGTGTTCTCAGAGCTCGTCAAGATCTCTTGGGTCTCTTCTCAGTACACTGAGTGTGATGGAGGGGTGGACACACACAATTGGAAAACTTTCCTTGGCATGTGCTGCTGGAATAATTTATGGCGTGAGAAATAATCTTACTGCTAATACATGAAATGCTTTTCTAATAAAAGCATTCAGGCTGAGACTTGGTTTTTGTTTGTTTGTATGTTTGGAGTAGTTCAAATTTTTCCTCGATTGGTCTCTATTGAGGTTTTCCACCGCAAGCTGAGTTTCCTGGAGTGTTTTTATTTCATTTCATCAGGATTTCATATTTATTAGAAAAATCCGCGAGTACAATAGCCTTTTGTAGCCTTTATTTTGCCACTTTTGTTATAATTTGATCGTATTTGCCTCACTTTTTTAAAAAGTTTCTCCACTTTTGGCGTAATTTCCAAAAAGCCAGTATTATATTATTATTTCTACACTTTGTTTTTAAATATATGTGTTATGGTTAGTTGTTATTTTCTTTACCCTTCTATTCTTAGCAGAATAATTTCTTACTGTAGAACAATCAGCTTTATTTGCTTTTCATAAAGAAGCCATTAGATATTGTGCATTGCTCATTGTTCCAAGTCTGATGACAGTCCTGGGAGAACCATTTGCTCAGTTTTTTTCTCACCTTTTGTTCTAGTGTTTCTGTGTTTCTTTGTGGACTCTGTTTGCTTCTTGATGAACCCTAAACTCCAGGGGGTGTGGCTTTCAATCTTGCTTCATGGGAAGCAGTCTGAAAACATAATTTTTTGTATTCTTTTTCACACTTAATTGTATTTATTTTTATTTTTTTCTCCACAAGTGTTACTTGCACTTTTATTTTCTAAACAATAACCATGACTACTGTTGTACTACGTTGAATAGATCTTAATAATCATCCTGGTTATATCTACTTTTCTGCTTCATTTGTAAATAAGAAACTAAATTTCATTTTATACTTATTTATATTTATAGTTATTTGTAAGGAGCATAATTTTCTCACAAAAGACAGATATGCTATTATGATTTGACATTAGTGTGATGTTTTTATTATATTATGTATATTTCACAAAATTATTATCAATTGTTGCGGGAGGTCCTCCCACTCCTCCAGCCTATCACCGCTGAGGTACCAGCCCACTGGGGCGTGGTTTCTCTCCCTTTAAAACAGCGGCCACTTCCCTCTTCTCTCTCTCTTCACTTCCTGCTCCGCCTGCGACTAGACTCCTTTCCTGGTTGAGTAGAGGGCTGTTGCCTGGGACAGTGAACTGTAAGTTTTTTTCCCCTTTAAATAAATACCACCCTAATAATCATAACCCCGAATTGGTGTGGCATTGTTTGTGACTTACGCCTTCATTTTGGCGCCCAACATTTGGTTTTAGAACCTCTCCTTTCCCCACTCGCAGCCGCGAGTTCGGCTTGGCGGCCCCAAGTTTGGCTTGGCAGCTGCGGGCTTGGCGGGCTCTAGTTTGGCTTGGCGGGAGCCCTCCCCTTCCTCAGCCGCCAGCGGCCTTGGACTCCCCACGTGGATTTAAACTCCACAGGCCCGCGTAGTCTCTGGCTGCGTGGTTTGCTCTTTTCTGAGTCATTTTTAAATCTCCCTTGCAAGTACAGCTCTTAAGTGGCACAAACCAGAGCACGTGGTTGCTGAAAGCTGCAACCCCTCAGGGTGACTTGTTCCGTCTCAGGAATTGATTTAATTAGATTTATTTTGTTGAGAAACTTGAATTTTCCAGTTTTTAACATCTACTAAGGCACTGAAACAGGACCATGTTTTCACCGCGACTCTGCAACAGCGCCACCTGCTGGATAATAGGTAATATTGCAGTTTTTGTTTCTAACGCAAATTTTACTGCTTTGTTTTCACTAATACAATGGATTAGTAAATTTATATTTACTAATACAATGAATTACATCATACAAGGTTTATGTGATTATGGGGATACCTTAATTTGCTTGTTACTAGCCTTCAGTTTTCTTTTCCATATTCTATCATTAAGGAAGAATATGGCACTCCTAAGAACGATTGAATCTTTACGTACTAATAATGAACAGAAGAATATGGCACTCCTAAGAATGATAGAATCTTTACGAACTAATAATGAACAACTAATTGACAGGATTAAAATTATTGAAAATCAGAGGTTATCTGAACAAGTGGATACTATGACAGACAAAATTGATTCCATATCCAAGGGTATTAGAAAGTTACCTGAAAGGGTTCAGGCTGTTGAATTTGACGTTCAGACTTTATCACAAAGTTTTGATAAGGTAACAGATAGAATGTACCTCCAAGATGGGAATCTACATGATATACAAGAAAAGTTTAAGGAGGACATGTTATCTTTGAAGGAAAAAATTAAAGCTTTGGAATCACAGGTACAGAATGGGGACCAAAAAATTGATACCTCAGTGAAATCACTGGAAATATATACAGGTCAGGAGATTCAGGATTTAAGAGAGACAATGATAAATAGATTTGAAAAGATTGGGGAAATTATTGCAGCTGGTGAACAGAGTAAGGAGGCACAAGGACAGGATACAAGGCCTCCACCAGCTATTAGAACTGGCTTACCCAGGGTTCTAGCGACATACCCTATACTTAATTCTGAAAAAGCATCAACTTCTAAAGGCTCAAAGGGAGTCAGAGAAGCTAGATGGACGCCAATAGCAATGAATGATCTGAAAGAAATTAAGCAAGCTGTTGTTAATTTTGGCCTGCACAATGCATATGTAAAGGAAATGATAAGGACTTGGGCTTCTAATGCTAGAGCTACTCCCCATGATTTCCATCAGTTAGTGTCTGCAGTTTTAGATAATGGACCTTCCTTGATGTTTGGAATTTATTTCAGAGAAGAATCCAAACATATGGAACAGCAAGGAAGAGCAAAAGGTATTGAGGTTTCCCAAGATCAAATTCTTGGTGCAGGAGAATATGCTGATCCACAGGTCCAAGCTCTTTATGACGATGAAGTACTGTGTCTATGTCACCAAGCAGCTTTAAATGCTTGGAATAGGATACAAGATCCAGCAAAAAGGGTTGAATCATATACCAGAATTAGGCAGGGACAGAGAGAACCCTTTATTGACTTTTTGCAAAGATTAATTAAGGCTCTGGACATAGGGGTAACAGACCCAGAAGCTAGACGAATACTTCTTGAATCTCTAGCTTTTGAGAATGCAAACATAGAATGCAAAAAGATAATTGGGCCTTTAAAGTCTAGATCAGCACCTATGGATGAATGGATTCAGCATACGATGAATGTTGAGACGTTTAGCTATAATGATGAATCTTGGGTAGGAGAAGCGATTTCCAAAGCAATGAGGAGACATCAAACTGCCAGGTGTTTTAATTGTGGTAAATTAGGACATTTGCAAAGGAATTGCAGGCAAAGAATTTCTAGGAATAATATCTCTTCTGGGAATGACAAAAATAGGAGACCTCGGCCTTCAGGTATATGTAGGAGATGCGGTAAAGGCAGGCATTGGTCCAACGAATGTAGGTCAACAACAGACAGACGGGGCAATCCGATATCATCGGGAAACTCCTTGGGGGGCCTCTCGCAGGCCCCCAAGCCAACAGTGGCCCAGTCATTCCCAGTCACAGTGGAGAACGTGCCTCACCAAGAAAATTAAAAGCTCCAATTTCTGCTGTAAAAAGTAATACTGGTCTAAATGAAGAATTACGTGTGGAGGATGAGTCAAAAAACCCAATAGGACAGAGTAAACGTATATTTTGGCAGACTTCTATTAATGATCAAAGACCAAAGCTAAGAGTCTGTATAAATGGCACTTTTATTGAAGGCTTATTAGACACAGGTGCGGATGTAAGTATCATTACCCCAGAATCTTGGCATCCGAATTGGCCTCTTCAAGAGGTAGATGTTCAGTTCCTGGGAATTGGAACCCTATCTCGTGTAAAACAAAGCACAAGATGGGTTGAATGCATAGGGCCCGAAGGGCAAATAGGAAGACTAAGGCCATATATAGCCAATATTGCCATAAATTTATGGGGCCGTGACCTGCTACAGCAATGGAATACCCAGATTAACATTCCTGTATTTCCAGGAACTCATAATTCTGGGAAGGATATGATGAGGTATTATGGAAAAAGGTCACCAGCCATTCAGGCTGTACAAGAACATACAGCAAATACCAAACCTTTAGAGGTACCAACGGCCCTACCTTTAAAATGGCTAACTGAGAAGCCAATATGGACCAAACAATGGCCTCTAGCTGAAGATAAACTACAGGCATTGGAACAGCTGGTGCAAGAGCAACTAGATGCTCACCATATTGAAGAATCAACCAGCCCTTGGAATTCTCCTGTGTTTGTTGTAAAAAAGAAATCTGGTAAATGGAGAATGGTGACAGATCTAAGAGCTGTCAACAAAGTAATTCAACCTATGGGCCCACTACAATCTGGAATTCCTTTGCCTTCTCTGTTACCAAAAGGATGGCCTCTTATAGTTATTGATTTGAAAGATTGTTTTTTCACTATACCGTTACAAGAAAAGGATAGAGAAAAATTTGCCTTCACAGTGCCTACTTATAATAATTCTCAGCCTAATAGGAGATATCAGTGGACTGTCCTCCCACAGGGTATGCTCAATAGTCCTACACTGTGCCAATATTTTGTAAGTAAGCCATTGGAAATAATTCGTAAACAATTCCCCAAGTCCATCATTTATCATTACATGGATGACATCTTATTATCTGATTCAAATAAAGATACTTTAGAAAGGATGTTTGAAGAAGTAAAGAAAGTCTTGCCTAGGTGGGGATTACAAATTGCCCCTGAAAAGATTCAAAGAGGAAATTCTATTAATTACCTAGGTTACAGAATAGGGTTAGAGAAAATTAAAACACAAAAGGCACAAATTAGGAGAGACCGGTTAAAGACTCTTAATGACTTCCAAAGATTGTTAGGAGACATTTCCAGTCTACGACCAGCTGTTGGGATAACACCTGATCTAATAGTTCATTTAAACAAAACCTTAGATGGTGATAAAGATTTGAATAGTCCAAGAGAACTGACAGCTGAAGCAGAAAAGGAACTGACAATGATTGAGGAAAAATTACAGGAGGCACATGTGGATAGGGTGAACCCAAATCTTAGCTGCATCCTAGTCATATTGCCTTCCAGAATTTCTCCTACAGGGATTCTAATGCAGAGGGAAGATATTATTTTAGAGTGGATATTTATACCTAATAAACCAAGTAAAAAATTAAAAACTTATGTGGAAAAGGTCTCTGAATTAATTATAAAAGGTAAGCTGAGACTTCGTCAACTAGCAGGTATAGACCCAGCAGAAATTATAGTGCCTTTTACTACTGAAGAAATAAAAAAGTTATGGGAAGACAATGAACCGTGGCAAAGAGCTTGTGCTAACTTTTTGGGAGAAATTAATAGCAACTATCCCAAAAGTGATAGACTTAATCTCATAAAAAGAACTTCTTGGATTCTTCCTAGAATTGTACGTGATGCTCCAATAACTGGAGCCCGTACATTCTATACTGATGCAAATAAATCAGGGAAAGCAGGTTACAAGTCAGATGAATTGAGTAAGGTGGAACAAAGCCCTTATAATTCTGTCCAGAAGGCAGAATTATATGCCATTCTTATGGTGCTAAGGGATTTTAAAGAACCTCTTAATATAGTTACAGATTCACAATATGCAGAAAGAGTTATCTTGCATATTGAAACCGCTGAATTTATACCAGATGACACAGAGTTGACTTCATTGTTTATCCAGGTACAAGACATAATCAGGAACAGGCTTTGTCCGATGTACATAACACACATCCGGTCCCATACAGGTCTGCCTGGTCCTCTAGCCCAAGGCAATGCTGAGATTGATCAATTATTGATTGGAAGTGTGTTGCAGGCCTCGGAATTTCATAAGAAGCATCATGTCAATAGTAAAGGCCTAAAGAAAGAATTTTCCATTACTTGGCAACAAGCTAAGGACATTATAAAGAGATGTCCTACTTGTTCTTTCTATAATCAAACACCGTTGCCTGCAGGGAGTAACCCAAAGGGTACTAAGAGAAATGAAATCTGGCAGATGGATGTGTTCCACTTTATGGAATTTGGTAAATTAAAATATGTACACCACACCATAGACACGTATTCAGGTTTTCAATGGGCTACTGCCCTGAGCTCAGAAAAGGCTGATTCAGTAATCACACATTTATTGGAAGTTATGGCCATCATGGGTATACCTGCGCAAATAAAGACGGATAATGGTCCAGCATATGTATCTAAGAAAATGAAACGCTTTTTTGATTATTATAATATAAAACACATTACAGGTATACCAAATAATCCTACAGGTCAGGCAGTTATAGAAAGATCAAATCGTACTATAAAGGATATGCTGAACAAACAGAAAGGGACTGAAAATACCCCCAGAAATAGATTACATAATGCTTTATTAACCTTGAATTTTCTTAACGCTAATGAGAAAGGAACAACAGCAGCAGAAAGACATTGGATAATGGAAAAGTCTGCTGAACTAAATCAACCGATTTATTTCAAAGATGTGCTGACCTCTCAGTGGAAGCCAGGAGATGTGCTACGTTGGGGAAGGGGTTTTGCTCTTGTTTCCACAGGAGAAGAAAAATTGTGGATACCATCAAAATTAATAAAGTTTCGATTTGAAGAGGAGAAACCTCTTGGAAAGGAGAAATGACAACTCATCCACAACGATGATATTCATACAGGTGGTAAGAAAAACATATAGAATGGGGGCAGGGTTCTGTTCTTATCTCCACAGGAAAACACTCATCTTTGAGAAATTCAAGGGACCCTGGATGTTTGGATACTGACAGATGGAAAAATACCTGCCCAATAGGAAATATGAAGACAACTGAATGGATTGTGTAAGTAATATTAAACCATATTTCTAAATTTATAAAGCTGGTTTTGAAGTTGGACTTTGGCTCAGTCCCTCTCCAATTCCAAGCCTGTTAGTAAGAGAAAAACCCAGAGTTTCTGGAGTTTCTGTCTCATGTCAAGAGCCATGATATGGGACAGAAAGAAATATGAGTTTAGAAAACATCTTTGCTTTTCTTCATATCTATCATACTTTTCATTGAATATATCTATCATGTCTTTCATTGAATATATATATATGTTTATATATGTCTATATGATTAATGTTTAAGTTTTTCATAATGAACAATGAGTTTTTCCTGAAGTGACATTTGAAGTTTCCAGGAAGAAGATGGGGCCCCATAACAACAACTCCACCTGGTTGATATGACGTCATGATACTGATAGCGCTACTACAAGACCTGCTTTGGGTACCAGCTGCACAAGACAGTTCCAACTTGGTTAGCTGAAATGGTGCACATCTTATACAACATTTTGGCCAGACCTGCACAAAATACTCAGAGACTATTGGCAATTTTAAAAGACATTGATCTTGAAATTTAACCATCATTTCACTTTCACAGGATCCCCCAGAAAGAACGTCGCCCCCATGACAGCTGGAAGTAATTCTAGAGGACGACGTCCCCTTTCCCAGTAAAACTTGCCCTTGGGTTTAGGGACATCATTTAGGGGTTGATTATAATTAGTATACGATTGAGGGTTGGGGGAGGAATTTTATACGCTCAGGGATCATTTTGAAAAAAAAAAAAAAGAGGGATGATGGGATAATAGATTTGTAATTGTGAGTTACTGTTTTTAGACAAATACATTGGTATAGATTCTTGTATATTGATACAAAGTTAAATTATATTGACTATTGTACGCATGCATGTTTCTACCTCTGTTTAAAACATTTTTTTATGTATTGACATATATTGTATTGATATATATATATATTGTATATATTTACCATATTGCAGTGTACATTTCTACCTCTGATTAAGATACTTATATAATGATTGTGTATTGATATATATTTGCCTACTGCAATGTATATTTGTACATTGTTTATATTTGGAGGTCATTGTCCTCATTTGTTTCACAGTTGTTTATTGTCTTAGTCTTTAAGTTAGATAGATATTGAGAATTATATAGACTAATAGTCATCTAAGTTTGTCATTTATAATAGACTAATCAGGTTCTTTAGATATATAGAGATTATACTCAGTATAGATAGATAATCTTCAACTTCTTCAAAGAGCTGTAGAAAATGGCCTTTAATCTAACTCAGAGTTTTGTGGTAGTGCGACACAATTGCTCCTGGCAACACCACTCTATTCCCGAGAGAATGTTGAGCACCAAAGACACTCCACCTGGAGCCTTTCTTTTTGGCAGAACTGGCGTTTGGGCAAAGAAATGCCCATACCTCAACAACTGACAAAGATACAGAGCATGCATCAATGGATAAAACAGGACTGTCATATCCTGCCAAGACAGGGTAAGATAGTTTTGAAAAGTTGCTTGCCTTAGAAAATGGTATGTCAGTTATGTTAGGCCTTAGCCAAAGTTGGTTGCTTCAACGCTGCTAATGTGACTTTGGGTGATTGCCCAGGTAGCTAGTTGTCTCTGTAATTTGTTGCATGTTTTGGAAGTTGTTCTACTGAACTTCCTAATTACTCAGGTAACATTATTTCCCTTCTCAGATCTTCGATGGGGTTGAAGACTATATAAATGTAGTTACTTTCTCTCATGACTTGGCCAAGTTATTTATTATACAAGACCTAAGCTAGTTAGAATAGGATATTTGTACTTATTGTATATAATTTCATAGTAGGTTTAGAACTCTCTTATTTAAACAAAAGGGGGAGGTGTTGCGGGAGGTCCTCCCACTCCTCCAGCCTATCACCGCTGAGGTACCAGCCCACTGGGGCGTGGTTTCTCTCCCTTTAAAACAGCGGCCACTTCCCTCTTCTCTCTCTCTTCACTTCCTGCTCCGCCTGCGACTAGACTCCTTTCCTGGTTGAGTAGAGGGCTGTTGCCTGGGACAGTGAACTGTAAGTTTTTTTCCCCTTTAAATAAATACCACCCTAATAATCATAACCCCGAATTGGTGTGGCATTGTTTGTGACTTACGCCTTCAATCAATGATTTTTTTAAATTCTCTGCCAGTTTGCTAATGCATAACATTGAATTTTTGTAATTCCGTCCCCTATTATCCTGCTTCATCTCTTGCTGCAAACCTTCTCAAGTCCCCTTCTTAGTTTACATAGGTTTACTTGACTGATACTGGGTGGTAGGTTATTTACAGGGATGTTGTTCAGTGTTGACACCCCTTCCTCCAGTTATTTATGGGTAGTGACGTCTCATGACATCCTTGGCTGTCATAGTGACATACCCACAGGTCCGGTCTTGTGCAGGGTTTGGCAGGTGGTCCTCACTACAGTGAACTCACCATGAACCAGCCTCTCATGTCCAGAAGACACTCTTTAGTGGTGGCCATCTCCAATCTCCGACTCTTACAATCTTTGTTTTAACTCTTTTCTGATATTCACTGAGCCTTAGGGAGAGATAACACAGACATCCCAGTGAGGGTTACACAACCCTGAGTCTGCAGTAGTCTCTGATAATGTGTCCACTTACCTATGGCCTATGACATTCCCATACACGAGCGCTTGGGCAGATTTTCAGTACCAAGCATCAACTGTATACTGTGAATTGAGCCTGAAATCCAACCAGAGATCAGTTGATTTACCCTGATAGCATTCAAGCCATTATTGAATGAATGGGTACATCTTGGCAGACTGGTTCTTTTTTTGTTTGTTTGTTTCCTTTTTTTATTGTTTTGTAAATAATACCATTCAAAATTTCCACCTCCTCCATTCCTCCCATTTCCCTCCCACTCCTCCCTCTCCCCTCCCCCTCCCACTCCTCCCTCTCCCCTCCCCCTCCCTCTCCATTCTTAAGAGAAGGCAGCATACCCTGCCTTATGGGAAGCCCAAGGCCCCCTCCATCCAGGTCTTAGGAAGGTGTGCAACCAAACAGACTAGGATCCCAAAAAGCCAGAACATGCAGTAGAATCAAATCCCAGTGCCATTATCTTTGGCTTCTTAGTCAGTCCTCATTGTCAGCCACATATAGAGAGACAGACTGGTTCTTATTGGAACTCATACACAGTGTTCACAGCTAGATAATCCTTTCTCATCATGTAATTAAGAAAATTTTAAACTGTATTCGGATTCGATATTTATTCTGAGTATCATCTCTTTCACGAGATCAGAGGACAGAAAATCTAAAACGACAAAATATTTTAGCCTGAATAATGCTTCAGAGAATATTTAAAAAGATAGAAAATCTAGTAAAAAGTGAATTTACATATTTCAAAATCTTATGCCTAAAATTGGTAAAATATGATAAATTATAATATTAAGTTATTAAGTGAAAGAACAGTGACAAACTGTATCAAGTTTTCTTTTGATCCATGTTTGTTTCTTCGTCCTTTTCCTCTTCTTTCTTTTCTTCTTCCTTCTCCTCCTCCCTCCCTTCCTCTCACTTCCTTTTCCTCCTTGCCCTTCCCCAGTGTGTTGAGTAGGAATAGTTTTGGAGGTTCACACTTTTTTCTCTTTTTTTCTCCTCAGTCTTGTCAGAATTGTTTTTACTATTTCCTGACATTAAAAACTGATTTTTTTTCATACCTTGGCAAATACTAGAGTTTCAAAACTTACATTTCTCCAATGCTTATAGAGTTCTTACATCAGCTATAAAGAAGGAGTCTGAAGTGAGGGAAATCTTTCTTTCAATGGCTTTTTCTTACTGCTCCTTTGAATTTCCTTAGCTAAGGAAAGTTAGATTTGTTGTACACTTGATGGCTAATACACCCATTTGCTGTAGTTTTCACTTAATTTCTCATTTCCTTATGAATTAGAAAGAAATACCTGGCCTATGGCAGTGCCTTGAGTATTTCTTCTGGTGAAATACAGTTCTAGATGAACTAATATAGGATAAGTTAAATTTATATGTATTTAAATATGTATTATTATCTTAGGTGTTTTGTCTGCATGTGTGTCTTCATCAATGCATAATTGGTACGTGCAGGGGCCAGAAGAGGGCATTGGGTTCCCTGGAATTAGAGTTACGGACAATTATGAGCAGCTGTGTGGGTGCTGGTACCTGAAAACAGGTTCTCTGGCAGAGAGTATCCACCGCTCTTAGCCATCACTCTAGTCATTTGTTTGCTTATTTCTTTATTTTTTTATGTGTGAATGACATACTTGTGGAATTCATGCGGCAACATACAGGAGTCATGTCTCCTGCCACCATGTGGGCCTTAAGGAGCAATTAAAATGCATGTCATCAAACTAGAGGTCAGGTACCTTTGCTGAGCTATTTCTATGGCCTATTTTGAGATCTAGAGAAACCTAGCACTGTGATTTTCATTGGTCAAAACTCAAAAATTACATCTCTCTCTTATAGGCAGAAGTTTCTGTCCCACCATTAGTGTCTAAATAAACACACTGAGGCTTCTCTTAATTATAAATCCTCAACTGATAGCTCAGGCTTATTACTATCTAGTTGTTAACACTTAAACTGACCCATTTCTACTAATCTATATATCGTCATGTGGCTCGTGGTTTTACTTGTCCTCCAGCATGTCATGACCCCTCTGTTTCTTCTGGCAACTCCAGACTCCACTCTTCTTCTTCCCAGCATTCTCTCTGTGTCAGGTTGTCTCACACAATCTCTTCCTGCTCAGTTACTGGCCAATCATATTTTTGTTAACAATGAGAGGAATACATATTTACCTTGCACAAAGATTGTTTCACAACTCTTTCTCTCTCTGTTTCTCTAAAATAACTTGAATTTCTTAGCTTGCTTTTTGTATATCTGCTATTGTTCTTGCTATTTACATCCTTTTCTCTTCCTCACCATGTGATGTTGATTTTCAGTTTATTGTCAGAGAGTTTTGCTTTTTGTCTAATAATATATCCTTGCCTACATTATAAAGCTTAAAATATTTATTGTTTTGTTTTGAACTTGATCATCTCATAAACAATTCTGGGTGGTCCCTTCCCTTACTGTCAGAACCTCTACTTTCTTAAACCTCACTCAGCATGCAAAAGGGTGTTCCCTTCCCCTTCCTTTTCCTCTTTCTTCTCCTCCCCTCCTCATCCATTTCCTTTCTTGCTTTTCTCCTTTCTTTCATCCTTTGTTTTCCTGTTAGTTTTATTTTGAGGCTATGTCCCACTATGCAGCCTAGGTTGGCTTCAAATTCCTTTTGTCCTAGCTTTCTGAATTTTGAGATTACAAACATTCCACTCAGGTTCTGCATGTATTCAACAAACAAGCAAACAAACAAGTGATTTTTACAGAGATTTTTTTCATAAGAATGAGATTTCTCCTTTCTATAACTTCTTGATGAACATAAATTAATTTCTCATGCCCTTTTGGTTTGTCCCCTCACACCAATTTGTAGGCTTTACTAGTTTTAATAAGTATTGCTTTCTTTTGCAAGACCAGGAATGAAAATTGAACTTGAAATTGAAAATTCAACTTTAGAGTTTAATTCTTCAATTATTTTTTGTTGTTTGTTGTTGTTACTTTAATATAGAAGACAAACCCTTAGGAAGAATATGAATAATTATCATGTATTATTTGTGTATTTTGGAGATGATATATATTTTGTGTTAGTCACATTAATTTTATCAAATGTAGTCATATTATCAGCAGAGAATTTTGTCTTTTGTAGTAAATGCCAAATATCTCTAGGCAAACATCTATCCAAGCCTAAAACATGTAGGAGAATATGCTTAAGGAAAGTGTGTACATTCTCAATGCTCCATCATTGGAATGCATCTATGTAAGTAACTATATACCCTTATAAGTTCACAGAACGCAATGGTGTCATGAGCTAACACTGTTTTCTCAAAGAGAGAGGAATATATTACAAAATAAAAACACATGATAAACATTTGCCTATAATTTATTGATTCAATTAATGGCAAAATGATTGATAATTTATCTTCTTGGATATTAAAACAAAATTCTTGAACTCACGAGCCCATTTTCTAATGAGGGAGAATGGATGAGAATACAATCCCAAGAAGAGAAAGTTGTTGTGAGCAGGGGCTGCAGAATCAGACTCTGAATGTCAACAAACCTGAGCTGCACAACACATAGGCTCTTTTGACTGGTATTTTCTATTATAGAAATGGGAAAGGTATATTGCAATGATTCTAAAAGAAAAAAAAATTACATTTTTAAAAATATTGTTGACTAGTTCATAGTTTGTTCTTCCTGGAGTTGAACTTGATGATGGAGATGACTTTCTGACATTCATAACCATCTGGTATCACCCGATACATGGGAAATAGTGGAAATATTAGAGCTGAGCTGGGAAACTTGGGGCAATAACAGAGGTGTGGACCCAATAGGTGCTAGACAGACGATACAAACAAAGTCCTGTGTGTGGCATGCACTGGACCTGGTTTGTGTCTCCATTCTGAGAAGCATCCTTGTTCCCCCTATATAAGTGAGTGAAATAGGGAACCATGGAACAATATAAAGATGCCAAGACCGAAGCTAGCAGTGACCAAGTAAGCCACTTGATAGTTGGGAAGCCTTCAGGAAGTCACTTTTTCTTTATTTTCAGTCCATTATTGTGGACTTGGCTTTATTTGTGAGACAGAACTCCTGACCAGCCCTGGTACCAAGGACTGTTTGCTGGTCTGTCCCTCCCAGAGGCCAAGGACAGTGCTGGCAGACATGGTTGGTGTTTTTCTTCATATTCATGTGATTGTGATTTACAAATATACTATTCTTTGCATATGCCAAATGCTCTTTTCAGAGCAGCTTAGGGCCCATTACCCCCCTAAATGCTGGCTCAGAAAAAGCTCCAGAGTAGACTGATGGCTGGCTTGGAAATTCATCCTCTGCAATAAGCCAAAGAAGGATGCCAGATCACTCGGCAGGAGAGCAAAGGCTCCTCAGAGGGTGGGACACGGGCATTCTGTGCTGCTCATTCTGCACGACCAAAGGTGATTATCAATATGCCAGTTTTTGCGCCAACCCTGGGCACTGAAGTTACTAGTTATTAATACTATGAATAAAACTTTCAGATTCATTCCCCAGGAAGTAAAGGCAGCCAAAATTAAAAAAAAAAAATCACAGTGCAGTGTTGACTTAGGGCACCAAGGCTACAAAATGAGCCTCAATTTCGGGGGAGTAGATAGGGAAGGCCAGCAACTCCTTTCTTAGAGATACTCGTCAACCAATAAATCTCTGGTCACAATGTATATCATTGCTAAGCATCATACCCTGAAGATGGCTACTAGTTTGTAAGCTCTATTTATTTATACTTTAAACTAAACATATGTGACATATTTGTCTATGAGGTATTCAGGTCTAAAGAGAAGGCTGTTTGATGAGGTTATTTGTGTTAATATGCAAAAGGAAATGAGTAGTTTGGAAGAGTTTTAAGAGTACTGATGCCTTGATTCATGGTGGTTTCGTTTACATGAAAAGACAGCTCCTCAGAGTTTTCTGACCAGCCTTAGGCAATGGAGTTTCATAGTTTCATAGCACTGTTTGGTGGGTAGTCCTATAAGGTGAGCTGTGGACATCCCATGCAGTTGATTCTGCATGACTTCGGACTGGAGTAATATACATATATGGCACTTGAGAATCAAAAACTCTTAAAAGAACAAGTAGAAATGTATGCCTAAGAAGCTTTAGAATGACACCTTCTGGGGTTGTCCTTGGCTTAGTAACACTGTCACTGTTAAGCCTCTTGGGAGTACGTTTCTACTTTGATTGTCTTTAAGCAAGGCAAGCATACTATAATACTCATAGCCTTGGGTACTTCACCCATATCCTATTGGTACCTTTTTTTTAAAACTGTGGAATGCTTACATTTGCATCCTTTTTGCCCAAGTAGTCTGATGAGTTTTCAAGGTGTAAATAACTACAATTAATAAGACAAATTTTTCTTTAATTGGTTAAAGGTGATCTTCGTTTCAGTGGAGTAGTACAACCTGAGTGAACACATTCGCCAAGCTGACTTCTGTGTGTGAGTTGACACACACTTAGTATTCTCTCTCTCTCTCTCTCTCTCTCTCTCTCTCTCTCGCTCTGTGTGTGTGTGAAATAGGCATAGATTATGTTGATTTTGAAATTTAATATCCATTTCGATCTAAATTTATGGCAGAAAGAACTATAAAGCTGCAAATAAAAAACTTTCAAAAGTAAAATTTATGCAACCTCTGTATCTCATTATACAAGTCTAGGATTTTCCCAAGGCATTCCATTGAATTGCTGTCTAGGCTTCAAAGTGTCTATCAATCCTCCTGCTCTGAGTGTTAACCCCGCTTCCGCCCAGCAACCTCATATACCATCTTGAGGGAAGATAAGCAGGGTTCTTTTTCTTTCTTCATCTGGAAGGTCTGCTAGCTCTTCAGAGCAATAGTTTGATTTCTTGGCTGTGATATATTTTAATTTTGTATGTGACCGTCCACATCTATGAGGCTCCATTCAGGCTTTGTCTTTCTTGCCTTTTTAAAAGTGACTTTCCCTTCGTATTATTTTAGTAATCTAAGCAAAGTCTACCAGACAAAATTCTGTTACCCTATTTGCAGTCAACAAAAACTGAAGAAATATATTCAATTATTTATGTTAAAGAAGAAAATAAAGCATGTCCTAGAAGCACAGAGGTGATGATAAGACCAAGGGAATGAACTATATGGTGAAAAGGCAATGGTTTCAAGGCCCAAATATTCTTGCTATCAAATCCTTGCTCTACAGCTTGTAAGTCCTGAGACTTCAGAGAGACAATCTAGCACTCTTCACACTTTGGTTCTATGCAAGATAAAATAAAACCCTACCTTCCATTTAATATCTAGTGACAGTCCATATTATATATATATATATATATATATATATATATATATATATATGGCTTGCTTACTGACTGAGCTGCTGGAGTCTTTGTAGTAATTACTATAGCAAAGTTGGTGTTGGAAACAGTGATAAAGGATCTGTTTGTGTAAATGGCTCCAGTAGTAGTTTGGGTGGGAGCTATATGGGTTGTGGTGATGGCAGAGGAGGCGGTTACATGAATATTGTTGCACAGTGTTGGTGATGTTCCAAGCCTTGAAGGTAGCATTGGTGGTGCTTGAGAAAGTAATGGTAAATGGTAGAAATAGTGGGAGTGGAGGGGTCCCCTTGAGATGCTAGTAAGGGTAGTGGTGTTGGAAATATTGCTAATGATTTTCAAGGCAGGTGTGGTAGCATCCACAAAGGTAGAAACGATGGTGACAATAGTGGGAATTTTTGGAAGTAGAGAAGGCAGAGTTAGTAGGGCTGAAGCCAAAGGTGTTATTGGCAGAATTTTTGGTGTTGCTGATGTAAAGATGGTAGATCTTGGACCTAGGTCAAATACAAATCAATACTTTTCTTCATATTAGCAGCATAAGAAGCTAGCAAGATCTCACACCAAAGGTTGCTCCCATCCTAGCTACCTGACATGTTGTATAAAAGTCTTATAACTGAGATCCCATTCATTGAAATCACTAAAAATGTACGTATCAAAGGCTCTTACAGTTTGAGCATTCATGTGTTCTTTATTTACGTACTATGATCTATTACAAAATTATATATATATATATATATATATATATATATATATATATATATATACCTCAGTGTTTAGCTATAAAATTAGGAAACTGACTTCTGCCTGCAACCATCCTTTAGGTTATAATCATTATCACCACAGAGTCTTATATAATTATTAAACAGAGTTAAACAAATTTTCCCATTTGAGAGTCGAGGGGAAATGGAAGGCTTTCTAGATGTAGGCTAACTTTCCAAGGTCACACATGCAGTTGGAGATGAAGACAGGAGTTTGAAGTTTGGGGATCTGTCATGTTTGCTCTTTGACTATCCCGACTCCCCAAGCAGAACTTAGGTGTTCTGGCTCTTGTCTTGCCGTCAGCACCTTATACAGAGCCAACCACATGGCAAGTGGGCTCTAAGTGCCTGTGACATGAACTGGTGAGAATAGCTCACACCACAGACGAACATTCTGCCTGGTGTAAATGTGATGCCCGAGGGTCTCATTACAATGGCCCCTCTGTGCGGAAAATTTCTGGGCTCTGGAAGTTAAACTCATGAGACCAGCCTGAAGGAACCCAGAAACATCTTCCCAGAGGCATCCGGAAGCATCCTCAGAGAAGATGTCTCTGGACAGAGCTGAGACGCTAACCTCTTCCCTGAGGTCTCGGGGAAGCACTGATTCTTGCTCCGTTTGTGGGGAGCAGGCCCTGGTGTTTGGGCTGAGGCTGAAATGTATACCACACATCTGGCGCTGGGGCGGATGATTGGGAGGGCTGCTGTGGTCAGCAGCCAGGGGAGCAAGGCCATTTCAGGGCGGTTAAGCTGAAGTAACTCGAGTACAGCAGGGCCTGAGTCATCGTCCTCAAGGGGAGCTCCCACTCGGGTGGAACCTGACACCTGAACCCATCTGTGGCTTTGCCCTGGCTGGCCCTGTCCTGCCCTGTCTTGTCCAGGACAGCTCAACTTGGAGAGGACAGGACAGGACCCACTTGGTCCTAGCCCAGAGGAACTGAGCCCAGTCTGCAAAGCCAGGAGCTCGGAGCAAAGACAGTGATGTCAGCAAGGGTGGGACATAGTTTGAACTGAGATCCTGGAGCCCTGTGTCTCTGGGTCACTGTGTCCATTCATGAACCACCCCCTTTCCTTCTTCTGCACCTCCTTCTTCCTATCTCTGTGTCTGCTTCTTTTGCTCTTGTTCTGAATATCTACGTAAATATCTGTGTAAATCTTGAAGCTGTTATTGGCCTGTGAGTTTGGGTATTTATTTTTCCTGCCAAAGAAAAGCTTGGTTGATTTTATTTTTGTCTAGAATTTGATTGGTTGGGGAGCACTCATTTTAAAGGGCTGTAAGTGCTTGAGAATTCAGATAATTGAATGGAATGGGCTTTTAAATGCAGATAATGAAGTCAGTTGCCCAAGCCTAGTTGTCCATGAATGCTGCACTGATTGCTTAGGAGTGTCCTTGTAGGACTTGTATCAAGGTGCAGAGCAACAGTGGTCATTGTGGTCATGGTGGTCGAGTGACCCAAAATATCAGCCTAAGTTTAGCAGAGCTGGCCACCCTTTGATAAGTACAAAAACTTTGTCTTCTGTCATCTCAATATTCAAAATACTTAAAAATTGTGTCACACTGATACTGAAATCTACCATTTGATTGTCCCCCCACTCTCAGAAAACCCTTGTTAGAGTATTTTATGTCAAGGTATAGAACACTGGCCTCTGATCTTTGTGACCCACTCCTTGTCTCCTCTAGTCATATGGTGGGCTGGTTGCTGTCTGATGGCATTCTGCAGATTCCGGATGAGGGAGAATAGGTAGGAGACCAGTAGGAGGGGTGAAGTCCCCCTTCTGACCCTTCTCTAAAATAGATACCGTGAAGGAGGAAGCAACTGAAATGTGAATAAAAAAAAATCAGGGCCAGGAGATTGGATGCTGAGGTATTACAACCTAGTTCATAGAATGAAATATTTCTAATGATACACCGAGGAGACAGAAAGGAAGAGAAAGAAGAAAGGATGAGCAGGATGGAGGGGGAGGCAAAGAGGTAGCTAGGCAGAGAGACACAGAGGGCATGCCAATCCAGATGGCTAGATAGAGTAGTCTGATGATGCATTGGAAGATGATGCTTAGAAGCTCTTCTCACACTCCACGCTGTTCCTAGGGCTACTCCGCAAACTTGGCCAGCGGCACAGCCTGTGGTGTCTCATCTGTGTATAACACCCAACCTAGTCATGAGAAAAACACCAATGCAA
Organism: Microtus oregoni; assembly: GCF_018167655.1. NCBI lineage: Eukaryota > Metazoa > Chordata > Mammalia > Rodentia > Cricetidae > Microtus > Microtus oregoni. The sequence continues at coordinate 8,164,359 of NW_024543834.1, read as the reverse complement.
CAACCTCAGCCCCACCCCTACTGCGCCCTTGTCCTCTGATGAACCACAGACCATGCAAACATCTAAGTTCGCTTTATCAGTGACTTCAAAGAATTTGAAAGTCCTTCCATATCTCCTCATACATAGTTGATGGCATTCTGCCCCCACAGCAGAGTTTTGGTGAAAGCATTCAAGGTATTCCGAAGGAACAAAGCACAAAGCCTTGGATGCTAAAAGTACTAAGTATTTAACAAATAATGATAATTTAAAAATAATCTACCAAGGTATATTGTCATTTTAAATGCAAGCCTTGTTATAGAACCCTGGCACTGAAGATACTTCCTTGATATATTTTCTTTCCCTTATGGATAAACCAGCAATAAGATTTAGGGTCTCTGTTTGGAAAAAGCATACCCAAAGAATCGGGAGTTTTCTTACTCCTGATCTGTGCTTCAGTTAGTCATTCCAGAGTATTGCTCATCAGTTTTGTGTGGAGAGGATGAAACTCACTATGATGGCTTTCCCAGAGTACACTGTGGTATTCAATATGACCTTGATTTGTGCAGGCAAGACATGAGAAATTTCAGGATGGCTCACACATACATTGTTAACTCAGTTTACTGAGGGAAGCTTTACCAAATTCAACTAAGGGTGGGTTCCTGATGACCCACAGAAAATGCAGAGATGTTTCTTATGACTAGCTGCCCAGCACAGGAAGCAATGTTCTTGTCCTGTCTCATTTATTTCTGATGAGTGAGCTCAGTTTTAGGGGTTTCTGACCACCATGGTTTGAGTAAGAACACTTCACTTGGATTTGAACCATTCCAGTAACCTGAGAGAATAAGAGGGTGCCAAAGACTTAACAGACAAAGGCTGCCTGGGGTTCCCTGGCTTCTTAGAAAGTAATGTGGTGCATCTCCATCTATCACCATAAATGGCCTGCCTGAACTTCTAGTGTCTTCAGTATGCGTCATAATATTTCATTCAGCTACCCATTCGTTACCCACACATTCTGAAAGCAAATAACGTTAATGTAAACAACTTGGGGAGCATTGTTCCATCTGCTGAAAATGTGCAGTAGTTGGTTTGCCCCTTGTCTAAACTGGGGCAGCTACTCTCAGGCAAGTTTGGGAGGTAAATGAACTGTCTGGATGCTTTTCTTGGCAGTCTCTCTTATTAGTGGGAGGTGGCAGTAACGAGAACATGAGGAAGACGGAAAGTGTTTACTTAAAGTCATGGCCAAATGGCGAGGGAGAGTTAAGATAAATCATAAGCTGTCAATGATGACAACTTCAAACTGCTACTAGTTCACTCCTGTTTATGGAGTCTCAGATGCTGCACTCGGAATGTGAAAGAGTTTAGGAAAGCCTTATTGGTAGACGTGGCTGATCGAGTACATCCGTGTTAGAGACAAAAGGTAGCAGTCGAACATACGAGGAATACTAATGGCAACATAAGGTCCTGTTCCAGTCTTCCTTGGTGAGCCAATGTCCAATCACTGGCACTCCAATCTCCCATTAAGACTCAGTCTGTGCTTGCCATACTTTTGACGTGTGGCAAACCATAGTATAATATGGCCAAGGGGGATGAAATTATCGAGTTTATTGCTTGTCTGGTTGTCTTTCTTGTCTAGACAACTTTGCTGGGATACTGAGCTGCAGCTCAGACCTTGGTATATGTAAACAAAAAGTCACAGTTTTTTGAGGCTATTCCTCAGTGACTTTCATAATTTCACACTAACTTCCTTGGTTAATGAATATTCAAAGATTCAGCGTGCTGGATATGCATCACAGAAAACAAGACAATGGCAACTTTCTGTCTGTTATCTGTGCCTTCAAACTGCCTTCTTTGAAGAAATTTGGAAGCGGCAAATTCACCTAGAATTTCCACTGGGAGACATCCACTATATATATATATATATATATATATATATATATATATATATATATCTTTTTTATTTTTTTCAGAAGAAAACCAAACTAATATTATCTGGTAATGTTTTTTTAAAAAAATAAAATTTAAATTCCTGGTTTTAAAGACGGAAAGATAGGATTTGAGAAATAAAAGTATGCTATGGTGTGAATATGAAGCGTCCCTGCCCAGATGGCTCACAAACTAAACACCTGGTTCCCAGGAAGTGGCATTATTGAAAGACTGAGGGTTCTTTAGGAAGAGATCTAGTTGCAGGACAAAGATCTCTAGGGATGTGGTTTTGAAGGTCATTTGGTTCCTGTTAGCTAGTCATAATTGGCCTTCCTAATGCTGCGCCCCCTTCCATACAGTTCCTCATGTTGTGGTGACCTTCAAACATACAGTTATTTCAGTGTTACTTCATAGCTGTAATTTTGCTACCGTTATGAATCATAACGTAAATATATGATATCCAGATGATCTTAGGTGACCCCTGTGGAAGGGTCATTTGACCCCCAAAGGAGTTATGACCCACAGATTGAGAACTGCTGCTCTAAGCCCTTCTCCCCTCCCTACATTGTCTGCAGCTAGTGGATCAGTCAAGTTTTAAAACCCCTATTTGTTACTTCTGTTGTGTAGAAGAAAATAATATGCCTGTTAGTAACAACTGAAGAAAGGGACCTGAGAAATGAACTTGAGGGTTATAAGGGCGATAGAAAGGGGCAGTACTTTAAGGGGGAGCTTCCTTATCTAATCTGCTGTGAGTTAAATTCATTCTTCTCAAGAGACATAGTGCTTTGCCACTCTCTTGTTTAAATGTGATTTTGTTTGGAAATGGGGTCTTTTCCCACATGAAGTTAGTATGAGCTCATGAGGGTGAGCCTCAATCCAATATGACTGTTTTGCTTAAGAGGAGTTTTGGATACACACACAAAACACACTAGGAAATCCATGTGCAAACGAAGGCGGAAATCTCAGGGATGTGCCTATAAGCTGTGGAATGCCAAAGGATGCCAGAGATTACCAGACACAAGGCAAGAGACACAGAACAGACCCCTTCCCAGCCCTCAGAAGACAGCGAAAGCACCGCCAGCACCTTGATCTTGGATCTGTAGCAAGAGATCCTTGAGACAGTAAACATCTGTTGTCTAAGCTGCCCAGTTTGTGGTGTACTTCCAGAAAACAAATGCAGAACCAGATGGTAGACCGAGCTTTGAAACCATCAGGCTGATGGGGAGAGAATGCAAGATAGAGGGGAACTATGCATGTATCAGCCACAAGAAATGGCTTCCAAGAAAGTTCTGACCAGTAAAAGATGACTGTCTTAACCAGGGTCTGTCTCAGTCAAACTAGTCATGACAATTGGATACCATTCAAAATCAAATTTTATGGATAACAAAGAATCTCAGAGGACTTCTGATTGGAGAGCACTGTAGCACTTGAACAAATTGCTCACCAAGAAACAAGGTAGCATTCTTTGCTGAGAAAATGATACATTTTTCCATATGTATGTATGTATGTATTCATGTGTGTGTATATATATACATATATATGTATATGTATATATTTGTATATGTGTTTGTGGTGTGTACACATACAAATCAAGGAAATCATGTGACATGTATTTTCAATATATGTTTCAAAAAAGAAGGGATAATTATTTAGCCCCTTCCCCTAAAAAAGTTCAGTAGTTACTATTTCTTAACCCTGGAGCTTCTTTGGTTAGTTTCAAGCAACTGTATTCTGAAGCATCAGTCTACCATCACTTGGCCACAGAAAGGAAATGCTTATAAAATACTTAAGTCAGGGACCTCAACTAGCCATACACTGGAATTGTATCCTCCCTCATTAACATCTCTTAGAATTTTCTAGATTTTTACCTTTTCTAAGACAACCAACTTGCTTTGTTTTGCTTGGGCCTTCTGCCTGGCCAATATGTCTTTAAGTGTCTTCCTTGTGGTGATGCCTAAAAAAAAAGAGCGTTTTATTTTGACGGGATCATGGCCTCCACTCAAGGACACCCTGGAATTTCCTATCTATACTAGGATGAGAGGGGAATGAAATGATCCTCTTGTTGATTCTCGCTGTACCACTGACAGCTGGATAAGATTCTAGAGAGACTTCCTAAAGACCCAAGGATGTCACTAATTGAATTCACAAACTCACAGAGACCTAAACCCTGTCATGATGGAGCACCACAGAACCTAAGTAACCTAGGTATCTGGCTCTCCGTGAAAACACAAGTCATTCAGTCCCATTTCAAGGTGACCATTGTGAGGCGGTGTCTTCCCAATAGCATCCAGCTGGCTCCAGGGGATCAGTCACTTCAGTAAATACAACCAAACACAGATTAATACAAGTAGTCTCGTCAATGCTGAAAAGATCCAGTTATTCATCAAATCACTTTTGGATACTGATGATAACTCAGAGAATGGACAAATTTTCTAATCCTGTAGAAGCCAAATTTCAGTAAGAAGGAAAATCAGAAGGAAATAAAATAATTGTTTCAGAATGAGATTAGTGCTGGGAGGAACATTAAAAGACCGGCGTGCAAAGGAACAGGTGCCTCGGCCCTCACTGGAGGAGGGAAATGAATAATGCTTTCTGAGAGCAGGAAATGTTCACTTTACAATTGCAGAGCACCATAGGTGAAGGGATGTAAGCGTGGGGCCCAGGGACTACAGAGAAAAGAAAGCCCTCCCTAGGATTTTATTCCATGGTGTATAACTCTGTGAATCTACAGATACATTCCCATTGTCTTTCATTTTTTCATGAGGTTCAAGAAGAGATTATGTGTTGCAACAAGTCATGGTGTCTGGCTACAATGGTAATTTTTTTAAAAGCATGTGATTTTAGGACTCTTCTAAACTTCAAAAGTCTGTCCTAAATAGAAATCGCTGCTCACAGCAGATTCTCCAAACTTCCTATTTCAAAATTCTCGCTTATGATCTACTCTCAGTCTTACAAAAGTACAACAGAAGAGAATAATGAGAACAACAACTGTCTTCAGCAGGTAACCCAGTATGAAATGTCTCTTCCCAGAGATGTGGGCTTTTTAGGGAAGCCATCTCGGCCATTGATCGTATGTCCTTAAATAATGGTTTTAAAACTCTGTCTTTACTTTCCTTAACTATGAAATGAGTTTAGTAATACTTGAATCATAGCATGGTAGTAAGAAATACAGAGCCTTTGGTCAAATGTATGGAATAGTTCTGCACAATATTAGATATCAGCAAGTTTACCTTTTTCCACATTTGATGATATAGGTAAGCATCATTCATTCATTGTCCTGAAAACTAATTTAGGAAATGAATGAGTTATTGTTTCCAACAATGTGGACTCCACCATGGTAATATCATAGTACAGTTTTACTACCCTTAGATGACACTTATCATACTTTATAAAAAATAATGTCTCTGGAAGGTGGTAGCATAACCTGCCAGTGCTCCTTTCTCATAGTTTCATATCACAGTACATTAGATTATAGTCACCCATCACTTAGACAAGTACATTTTTAATGCTTCATTGTAAAAGTGATAGATAAGTGACATCTATTAATTATCCTCATTCAATCATTGCATATTATATACATTAGTCAAGATCTCACACTCTACTCTGTTAATAAATCCTCTTATGGTTTGTTGGTTAAAATATTTGAAAATAGGAAACTTTTGAGAGAAGGTTGCTGGTGGCGTGAAGAAAAATACCGGTCTTGTGTCACTTGTACATAGAAAACCCAGTAGCAGTATATATTTTATGTATTTCCCAACCAGCTCAAGTTTTAAGGATAAGTAAGAAAAAATATCAAATTGCCTTCTTAATTTGTTCTAATTAATAGTGAATTTCTATCATAAGAACCTTAAACTTTTTAAAATGATAACAAACAAAGATAGGGACTCAGAGAACCTTCAAATGCATTTTATAACTATGAGATTTTTTATGAAATTGAGCTTCGTGGGGCTCCTTTTTAACTTTCCATCATTGCCACTTTGATCCCTGATGGTTTCTAGTCCCTTGATGCCAGTTTCCAGGTAATGACTCATGACAGCGAAGGTATTACTTCCAACCTTGTACTCTCCAGGTATGAGCCAAGACTTGATGTTTCTTGGACTTTATTTGTTTATGTATTTATGTTTAGAATTCTTAATGGAATTGCAATGGTGACAGGAGCTGGTAAAAGAGTCTCTTCATTCTTTAATCCTAATCTTCTCTTTTTATTATTGTATTGTTGATAATATAATTTTTACTGCATTTCTCAGTTTGGTATTCTTTCTTCAAACACTCTCACATACTCCTTCCAATTCTAAATTAATGGATTTTCAACACACACACACACACACACACACACACACACACACACACACACATATATACATATACATACACATATATAGTGAAAATCCATTAATTTAATATATATATATATCTTATTCAGTCCATATAGTGTTACTTTTGTGTGTGTTTTTAGGAGTAACAATTTGGCACTAGGTGATCCTTACTCTTTTACAAAGGAAATACGTTTCTAAACTATTTTTTTTTTTGCATGATGAACTAGTATTAAATCAATTCACTATTATGTTAATCTCTTGACCAGATCAGATGTGAAGGTCTGGGCCATGGTTGTTTGCCCATCCTTTTAGATTTATTTAGGGGCTCAAAATTCCTTTGTTTCTGGCACTGAGGAAACAGACCTAGTATCTATTTGTCTGGGGATGAGAGATAACTTTTTATGGAAGAGCTGGGTTTTTATTTTGTTTGTTGTCTTGTTTAAAGACCCTGTTTCTGAAATGTCTCTAGGTTAATTTTATTTCTTTTTCCATGTAGTACTTTCCTTATTTATTACATCTGTCTCCTGCCCCATGTGAGCAGCCCCAAAGATGCGAAGATGACAAGATAAGATATTCCAGTTAGAGTTAGGGGTCTGGATCGGGATCTGAGAGGATGCCATGTGTCCTAGAAACAGTACCAGAGAGTTCTGACTGTGTTTACTTGGCATTGGCCAAGCTGATAATAAAGAGGACTTCAATTTCTCATTTACTTCAGTGCTTGTTTTTGTAGACTCTTGGGGGATTTTATATGGAAAGGCTGTGAGATTATAATGGGATTCAAGATATCTGGTCCTTTATTCCTAGGACAATGCCATCTAACATCACCAAAAACTTACCCCTCTTTTCCTAAAATGTGGCTTTCCCTTTGAGAATGCTGCCATCTAATTCTTTTACAGATTTGAAAGGTAAGCATGTTTCTTTTCCATGTCATTTTTATTCATTGGCATGGCAACACATATGGTATCTGAAATCATAGTGAGATAAAGGAGCCATTAGAATGTATTGACCTGGTGAAATAAGTCCATGGAAAATAAGTCTCAGCTGTAAAAAGTAGCATGAGACCAGACTTTTGGGGTGATGATGTTAGCATGCATGTGCTTATCTGACTGGCCACTTTCAGAATGGCCAAAACAAGGATTCTTTATTCTCTTTGGTGGAATTCATGTCTTTCATCATGTGGGATAGGAAGAAATGCTCATTTGCCATGTGGAGGGTTTTGGGCACCTTACTACTCTCCATTCAACTTTTGTTCAGGCAGGTGAGCTGAGCGCTATTTTAGTCAGAGGTGAAAAATGGCAATCTATTTAAAATCATACTGGCTTAGCAAGGAAAAGTAAAACTAAATCAAAACCAAAAACACAGTAGGTGTTAATGAATGTGAAATTACTTAAAGTCTTCATTTAATCTTTCATTCATCTCAGAAGGGCGGTGGGAAACAACAGAAGTATGAATAAAACAGCATGGCAGAAGCACCCTGAGTGATGGGCAGATTAAAATGAGAACGCATCTTAATCCTTGCTGTGTCTGTGTCATCCTAGGAAGGCAACCTACAAGTTCCATTTGAAACAGTACAGTGACTTTGTTTCCAATACCTAATTAAGAAATAGGTGTAGGAAAGGACTTTCTGAATAAAACTACATTCACTCAGAATTTAATATCAACAATTGATAAGTGACCCTTCATCAAACTATGAGTTTCTTCCCAGCCATGGAAAACAGTCAAGAAATACATGATCCCACAAAATAGGAGGGCATTCTTGGCAACTATGTATCTGATAGAGGATTAAGAGCTAAAATAAGTAATAAATTTAAAAAAAGAGTCATGAAAACAAGGAACCCAATTGAAAAATGGCCAATGGATCTGAACAGAGAGCTCTTAAAAGAAGAAATTTAAATGGCTAAAAAATATCTCTAAAAGTAACCAACATCATTAGCAACTAGGAAAATGCAAAATAAAGCTACTTTGGTATTTTATCTTACCCCGGTCAGACTGGCTAAGATCAGCAAACCAAGTGACAACCAGTGGTGGAGTAGAGGTGAGGACAGGGGAACACCCATCCAATGGTAGTAGCAATGCAAACTGGTACAGCCAATCTGGAAGACGGCATGCAAACATCTCAAAATCCTGATTAACTGAGATATATTTGAAGATCCAAATGAGGGTCAGTAACTTGGTCCGCCTTCATCAGTAACTGATCAGTAGATCTTGGAGTAGATGAGAGCTCACAGAGACTTCACAACTGGGCAAAGTGGAGAGAACAAAAATTTTTTGAGCACTGAGTCACAATGTGCCAGCAAAGCTCCCCCCCCCGCCCCCGAGGGCTGAGGGAGCTGTGTGAAAAAGGTGGAAGAAAGATTGTAAGCTCCACAAGAGGGGTAATGACTCTGAGGATCAGTGTCTTTCAGACCCAACAGGACTGATAGACATATGAACTCTCAGAAACTGTGGCAACACCCATAAGGCCTACACAGGTTCAAACCAGATTCCAGCACTGAGGTAAGGAAATGAGCATGGGCTCCTATCCTTAACCAAGCTGTTAACTTTCAAAGGAAAATTAGTTTACTCCAATGTAGACTCACTGGGTATATTAATCACATTTAAGATAGCACTGATGCTCCCCAGTAGATGGTCAACACAAAGCAAACTCAATGATGTTTTTTAAGACATTTTGTCTCATAATGCTTTGTGTGGGCATTTTTGTTTTATTGGCCTTTTGCCTATATATTATGGTTTCTAATTTTGTTTCCTTGCTTTTGTCTGTGTGTGTTTCTTATATTTGTTTTTCTCCATTTTTCATTCTCCTTTTGGCTTTGTCTGCCTGATTGTTTTCTAAAAAAAAATAAAGAACGTAGAGTTGGGTGGATGGGGAAGTGGGGAAGATATGGGAGGAGCTGGGGGAGGAGAAACTGTGATCAGAATATACAGCATGAAATTTTTCCAATGTGTTTGGAAACCAAGTACTTATAAGCATATTGCCTACCTATCAGAGATGCACCCTCATGGACCTTCTTCTTGAGTGGCTGCCCTCCATTCACATTTCCATTGTATTCAATTATCTGCCCACTTTTTTGTCTGAAACAACTATATTAGTTAATGTATAGCTATTTTATTATAAATAATTCTGATCATTCAATAGTCATGAAAAAATTTTATTGCTTGAGTTGGTATGTGTATAAGTGTGTGTATACACATTATGTGCTTCAAAGAGTTAGAAGTTGCTGTTTCATACAGTCTATTATGAGACCTACACTAGCCTATAATTTTCCAATGCTGCCCAGGGAAGACAGGGATAATAAAGACTACTTTTGTTATTAAATACTACTAATAATTTTTTATAGACATTATGTGATTGATATTAGAATATTGAAGATAACATATATGTATCAAGTTTAATAGTTTTATAGTTATCTATTAGATATACTACACATATTCCTGTTTTTTAAATCTTTTTGATCAGATTTATATGAGCATCTTAAAAATTACCAATTACAATTTTTATTATCACATTTCATTTGTCAAACGTGTACTTTGAATAGAAAAAGACAATCAAGGTAGTCAGGGTTGAAAAAGCTCGTGATCATTTTTGTGATGAGCATTTTGAGAGCATAATTGTCTAGCTGTTGCCTAAAAGGACAAATAAACTCTGTGAACTTGTGGAGGAGCAATGTTAAGAAGATTCTCTGAATGCTGCTGATGGAGAAAAGAAGAAATGAGTGGAGAATTGAGGATTCATTGTGTTATCTATGGTATCTAAGAAGACTTGTCCTAGGCTTCTCCACTGACAGTTACTTTATGGAAAATGACAACATATTGTTTCTAGTTAGAAAACACCCTGTCCTGTACAATGTAACATCTTTAGAACTTTCAGCATTTCTAATATAGTACATGCTATGTGAGCAATTGTCATGCTGTATTGTTTAATAAATAAGGACAAAGAAGTATCTCCTGTGTGTTCAAAAGTCTTTTCGGAAAAAAAAAAAGTCTTTTCGGCATAATTTAGATCTGTGATTGGTTGTAATTTTAGACTTGAATCTTGTGAATACAGAGAGGTGATTGTAAAAGAGTAAAAGTATAGAGGGATGTTTATCATTAGAGTATTTAAACTACTACATAGACAGCCAGTTTATTTAACTAAATTATGTAGTATTGTTTATACATTAGTAGATAGTATTAACCATTAATTCTTATTCATGTTAGAAAATATTTTGTCACTATTGCACAGAAAAGAAGCCAATGCAAGCATGCATATAATTATTTTATAGTCCAATGATGAAGAATAACTTTTTATTAGATAAAAAGTGACACTGAGAATAAATTAATTATTGAAGATTATGATACACTTTTACCATTTTCTTTATATTTTTTCACTGTTTCCATTTAGAACATTGTTCTACTAAACAAGAGGGCAGAGTTTGAACTCAGGCCCAAGGGGCACTCAGCTATCACCTGATTGCTGATGATAAGTTCCTCTCTGCTTCACAGTCTTCCTTACCTTTTCAGTGAGTAACCTTTAAATGTGTATTTCAGCTATTTTTTCCCCTGAGACAATTCCAGAGTTACTGGAGTGAGAGCCTGAAGTAGATAATGACTCATGAAAATGGCCCTTGAATTCTTTGTAGAAATCATGTGAATATTAATATAAGAATAATACTGTTGCCAAGACTATATGCAAGACACCTCATAAAGCAAAGTTAAGAGATATCCTCATTCATATTTTGGCAGTCTCAATCCTAAACTGTAACAACAGCAACCACAAACCAGTTCTCAAATAAGTGAAGGAAGGACTGGTGAGTACATAATTTCCCTCTTTGACTGATTGTTCAAAGTAGCATAATGTGAATGTTCTGTAAGGTAAGAATAGTCTATGAGGAAAAATCCTATGAGTTTAGTGCTTAGAAAACAAGATGCTATTTGTATAGATTAAGAAGGAAATGCCAGGGTTTCATGTGAAAATGGAGAACACTGGGGTATTCTTGGAGTTACGTGACAAATTAGAGCATATGTAATAACTTGTTTGGGCATTTAGCAAATGTTTAACAATCCTACTGTGAATCTAAGTAAATTTTTTTCTAAAATTCAGAGTACATGGGAACAGATGATGGGCCAGTAGAAAAATAAAGGGCAGGCGAATGCCCTTAATTATACAGTATGAGATAAAATGGAGCCTGAAGTGAATGAAAATTAAGGTCCTCCTTGTTCATAATTTATCCAAGATGATATATACTAGTTAAATCTGCTGATAACACAGAGCTGAGTAAGGAATAGCCCTTCAACTAGAAGTAAGAAATATTCAGAATCTTTGAGATTATACCTCTGACTTTCAAATTCTCAAATATTGATTAATGATAATTCATCAACATTCACATCTGGAGGAGACTGTATGACCTATCGAGAAAGTATAGAAGACCCAACCAAAAGTTGTTTTTGGAAAAAAGGAAGAGGGTTGCAAGAGTATAATTTGAATCCCTGGATTGCTTTGGACAATGCCAAGATCTGGGACTGGATTCTAGATAAGGCAAGTTTCCCAGCCTCCTATTTCAGCCATGTCAAGATGAAGGAGCAGAGAATGAAAGTGGTGCACAGATTTTTTTCAGTCAGTGGGATATTTCAAAATTGAAGCTTGTCATCAGGGGCCAACTGTCTCAAGGGGACTAGACCACCATGAGTTCAACACCACAAACAACACACAGATTAAAGGTATGTGGAGACTCTAGCTTTAGACGTCCTTCTAATTCCACACAAGTATAAGAAATACTGTCTTCTTCCCAAAGAATAAATGTGATGTATCCATTCTACTTGCTAATAAACATCATATTTTTATTCCCAATACAGAGGGTGTAGACATTTCATATAGAAGGAAAGGTCACTGATATTCATATTTTCCCCTGTTTTTCTCACTACTCTACATCTTTCTGAACAGAACATTTGTCTGGAGTGAACAACAGTGCTTTCTTAACAGAACATTTGTCTGTAGTGAACAACAGTGTTTGTCTCCATTTTGATAACAGCAAAAGAAAACTACAGACACCATTTGAGTTTAGAAGATACCATTTTTTAACTAAACTGTGTGGTTACATTCTTGAAACACAGCTTGAAGGGTTGGGTTTCCAAAAGTGCTATTTTGGTGGCACTGTGGGACACTCTAAGGGCTGAAGAATTCTACAGTCTGGCTTGGTTCTTGGAGTAAATTACTTAGGAGGAGAGAAACTACTTGAATGAGCATTGCTTCAGGATTGTGAATGGCAGGGCTAGCCAAAGCCTTTTTAGGGTTGAAAGTATAAAATAGAACCGTGTACCAGATTCTGAAGTAACATTCATTTATTTGGTGTGTGACTGATACACATGAGTAGAGCAGACAGTAAAGGCTTGAATGCTATAGGATAATGCTCTTGTATACTGCAAAGATTTGTCATACATATTGGCTTAATAAAATGCTGATTGGCCAGTAGCCACACAGGAAGTATAGGTTGGGCAACCAGACTAGAAGAATTCTGGGAAGAGGAAAGGCAGAGAGTCAGTCAGAAACTAGATACAAAGGAAGCAAGATGAGAATGCCTTACTAAGAAAAGGTACCAAGTCACATGGCTAAATATAGACAAGAATTATGGGTGAATTTAAGTCATAAGAGCTAGTTAGTAATAATCCTGAGCAAAAGGCCAAAAAGATAATAATCAATATAAGCCTCTGTGTGTTTATTTGGGACTGAATGACTGTGGGACTGGGCAGGACAGAGACTTCTGTCTACACTTGAAAGGGGTGGTAAAGCCATCACTTTCACATAGGTCTTAAATTTTTTTCTCTAACTCCTGGGTTCTACATCTGAAAAATACTCTGAATTTTTTGAATATGTTGGAGACATCACAGCCAAGCAGTCATCACCAGGCATCTTTTGAGTTCTAGAGACTGCAGGAGTGAAGAGAGTTCACACTTGGTTGGAGTTCGAGGATACAGAATGACACAATGTTATCACATAGTGTTCCTTCCTAGCACTGGAAGGGGGTACTCTGACTAGGAGTGAAAAGTTGAGGCTTAAGGTCAAAGAAGAATTCAGAAGAAAGCTTGAAGATGTGGAGGAGTGGTAGAGCATTTGCTTCACATGAACACAACTTTAAGCTCACCCTGTCTTAGTTACATTTCTATTGCTTTAATGAGATACCATGACCAAAGGAAGTAACAGGAGAGAGGGTTTATTGGGCCTCACAATTACAAGGGTTAGAGTCCATGAGTATCTTTGAGGAGCATGGCAGCAGGCAGGCATACATGGCACGGGAGCAGCACTGGGAGAGCTTATATCTTTATCTGCAAGTGGGAGGCATATAGTGGTGAGGTGAGCAGGCCTGCTTTTCATCCCACCTGGCTCCCGCATGGCTAGCTTAGCCCTGGAAATAATAACACAGAAACTGTATTCATTTAAACACTGCCTGGCCCATTAGTTCTAGCCTCTTATTGTCTCATATCTTGATTAACCCATTTCCATTAGGTCTGTGTAGTACCACAAGGCTGTGGCTTACTGGGAAAGATCCTAACCTACGTCCATCTCAGCTGGAGATTCATGGCATGGTGTATACCTGTCTCTGCTTTCTTCCTCCCACAATTTTGTTCTGTCTTCCCAACCTACCTATGTTCTGACCTATCAGGCCAAGCAGTTTTCTTTATTAATTAACCAATGAAAGCATCAGATAGATAGAAGACCCTCCTACATCATAGGCAGAGAACTATAGCATGATTAATAAAAACTCAGAGACAGATATGGGAGTTCAACCCATTTAATTGGGAAAGGCATGGACTTTTGAAGGTTCAAAGCTCATCCCCACTGACATACCTCCTTCAACAAGACCACACCTCCTAATTCTTCCCAAAGAGTTCCACCAACTGGGAACCAAACATTCAAATGTATGAACCTGTGGGGACCATTCTCATTCAACCACCACAAAAGACCAGAATGTGATATGGGGAGAGGGAGAAGGAGAGAGAGAAAGAGAGAGAGAGACAGAGACAGAGAGAGAGAGAGAGAGAGAGAGAGAGAGAGAGAGAGTTCAGAAGAAGAGACTGCAAAAAGGATCATGAGCTAAGATCCATATCCCTTCAAGCTCTTAAGAAGCTGTGGAACATGGAATAATTCAGATAAACTTTCAGCACATAATAATGAGAGTGTTCTATGAACACAAAAAAAGAGATTCCATTTTTTGGTAAACATGCTCTCAAATCTCACCTCATCTTTCTGTGAATTGGTTTTGACTTATGAATGCTGTTTTGTCCTTAGGAAATATTTGGTGTTCTTTGCAGTAATCTGAACAACAAGCCTACATAAATTTAGAAAATGGACACCATTTTGTAAAAGGGCCCTTCCTGATCAAGGCATTCTGAGCCCTGACAACATGTTAAAGATGACGGCAAGGATGTTGTAGCAATTGGAAGGCCTCCGAAGTGGGGGAAAGAACTGCCTCCAAGTGTAAAAGGTTGACTGATTGTTAGGCGGGGGGCCAAGGATAAGGGGAATGGTTCTGCCAATTCTCCACTCCCCCTTCAAGTACTCCAGCTTCCCAGCTGCCGCCAAGACGCATTTTATTTTTTCTGACATGAAATATGTATATAATTCTAGCCTGATTTTTTAAAACACAAGAGGGTTGATTCTGTTTATGCCTCCCTTTACTCCCACCAAGTACAAACATTGGCCTCCAGCCTGGTGGTGACGACAGGATCTAACAAACAGAATCACAGAGCCAGGAAGTAGATGGCTAAGTAAATAGGCCCCCAAATACAAACAGTTTTAACCAGGTAGGTGAGGTAGTGGAGGACCTGGCCTGTGAGGCTCAGGCAAATTAACTGTCTGGGAAAACAGCAATAGACAAAGGTTGACTTTTGGCTCTGAGTTTAATGCTGTTTGTCTGATCTCTGCATCTGGACCTCAGGCTTTATAAATCTCCAGACTTGGATACTGTTGGCTAAAGCAGCAAAAGAGTAGCCTACTGAAATAAGATCTGTTTTACAATGTTTTGTGTATGTGCACTACAGCCAGGGCGTAACATATTCATGTACATATATGGTTCGTGTAATAAAGGGGATGCAATGTAAATAAAAGGCATTGGGTAATGGAAACTATCGGAGGCCACAAAGAAACAGGTTTGCATTAGAGTGCTTGTGTTGCAAGAAGGCACAGTCACAAAGATAAAGGAAGCTACCCTGCTATGCATGCTACAGCTGTTGCCTCATTTCCTTAATCCAGCTGTGCCTGCATGTCAGCTAGGGGAAGAACATTCAAAAACATCACTTCTGTTCCAGTAGGCAGAAATCTGTAGCAGCGTACATCAAGTATGATTTCATGCATCTAAGTGTTTGATCATCAAGGATCGTACAGTGTTTCTATACTTCCATGAACAGAGTGGTTCTGTTTCCAAATGCTTTGTCCATTCCCAGAAACTAGCTCACTGTATTTATTTTTGTTACATACATTTTGAATGAGCATGTAACAAGTAATAAATGATTCCTTTTCTTTGTAGCCTGACTCTGAGACATCACAGGAAGTTCTGCATAGTATCTGTTCTTTGCGCTTTGTTTCAATCAAAGAGTCCTAGAAAGGATGCTTCCTCCAAGTTCCAGGAAGATATTTATTATATTATGTGTAGATCCTTCAGTATGTTACTCTTTTAGTCTCAGACACCAAAAGCTTGTTTGTTGGTGTGCTCAGTATAGAGAAGGAAATAGCATGTGTTTTTCCAGTGGTCTGGGTAGGCCTCATCTAAGGAGGGGTTTAATATTTGTAGAACTCCATAGAATGCAGGATATTTATTATCTTGGTGTTTGAATCAGGCTGTGTCTCATTTCCTTAGTCTAAAATTACTGAGGACTGGGTGGTAGAAAGGAGGAGAGAAGATACGAGATTTGGAAAGGGAAAGTGGAATTACTTGAAGTCAAGAGTTAGGGGGAGGAAAGGAAGGGGAAGGAGTGGAAAGGAAGAAAGATTATATCTGAAGTGAACATATCCATTTTTCTTGTCCTTAATGCTAAACATGGTATTTTGATATTTACATTGAATAGACATTATAACTAAAAATGACCACCCGCCCCTAATGTGGCTAGCTCTTCTAAAAGCTGGGGTAATCGCAAACATTCAAATTAAATCCGAAAGATCCTGAAGCTGTTATTCGAGTATTTTTGTTCACCTCTCTGCTCTCTGCTTTTCTTTTCTCAGCCAGAAATCATACTGCTAGTATGTCTGTCTGTTTTGAAATGAAAACTAGCATACATCGAACAGTGCACAATTGGCCTCAGGGGTACTCAGAACCCTAAGAGGTTCTTCCTAATAGGTTATAATTAAAAGCAGTTAAAAATTACAATAATCAATACCTAAGCTCATATACTTGTGAGAAGATTCCTCTGGCTCAATGTGTGTGAAGTTAGAGTGTTGTCTGCCTAACATTGGCTGCATTAATGTTGTCGATGTTTAATTCTCTGATTTTGTCACTGTGCCTTCTTGTGAGCCGTGAGATTCATCACCCTTTTGCAGTTCCCTTCCAACCCCCCCCCCCCATGTCTTGTTTAGATGTCTCAGCCCATTAGTATGCTCTTCTTTCTCCAACTGATGTTGGGCTGGTTCCCATGCGCCTGAGTACAAGCTGCAAAGCTTTGGCGCAAGAGTGCTTACTAAATTAAGATGGTATCTCAATAGCAGAAAGGGGTTTTCTCAGCCAGGACAAAAGAGCATCCTCTAGCCCTCACAGCCAATATGGAGGACTACTGAAAAGTTACAGCCAAATATGACAGACGCCTTATTGGGCGGGATGGATTAATGATATGGTCCATATATTACAGTGTTCTCCTCTGAGACGTGCTTTTTCTGAACAACACAGTTAACATCACAGCTTTCCTGCTTCATAATCACTCGGACTGCAATGGGAATGACATTCTCTAGACTTCTGCATCACACAGTCTAACAGATCCATAAGGAGCATGTTCTTAAATGCATAGTATATGTACCCTAAAGAGAAGAGTATTATTATGCTCCAACTTCTACCTCTCTAATAGGAAATAAGGGCCATCGACAGAGGTTCTTATGCATTTTCATACATACATTTATTGGATAGAAACAATAGTTACCACCCATGTAGAGCCTATATCTTCTCATTGACATTCACATTTCATAACAGTCTTTGTTCAGAGATAAACACCATATGAAGGTTTAAATTCCTTTTCTGCCTGATACTTTATGACTCTTTAATCCCAGCCAATACCGAAATCTTTAAAATCTAAATATCATTGGCAGTATTTTTCCTCAAAACTCCTTGTATTGCAATCTAGACACTCATCTTGAGGAAGAGTGAGGGTTATCATGAATAGAGACATGTGAGTTTTTTCTGGAAACATCTAACAGTAGATGCACAATGACTCTTCAAAAAGTATTTAGGTTAAAATCTGCTTATTTAGTGCTCTTACTATATTTCATAGGTTTTTCTTAACTATCTTTATTATCAAAACAGAACTTTGGGACTCATTCGAGAGAGAAAACTGAGCTGACAGTTGGCAGACAGTGTGTCTGTCTAGACCTCCCCATCCTATAGTCCTTCATTGACCCAGTCATCTTTTGTTTTGTTTTATATTTTTTCTCCTCTTTCTGTGGTCTACCTGTTTATAAATAAGGACTTCAAGCAGATTATGTCTTAGGGTTCCTATCAACTTGGATATTGTACAATTTATTGTCCTGGGATCAGGTAGAAGGTGAGTGGAAAGGGCTGTAACGATGGTAGTAGATTCTCTGTAGATGAAGATTCCCACCTTGCTGCCTTCTGTTTCCTTTTAGGATGAGGCTTTCATTGTATCACTCCCAGCTAATCTATGACCTTCCTGCAATCCACAAAACTGATCCACCATGAAATGTCCTGGCTCCGTCTCTCTCCTACCACCCGTGTTTCCTGAATCCTGCAAGTTCTCAGTCACGAACGGGCTTCTGCACTGGGTACTTGTTTACGCGGTGTTTCTGTCTTCTGGGAATTCTCACTCAGGACTCTCTGTTCTGTGTTCATGTCTCTCTCCTCTCTGGGTTCTTGGCCTCTTCTCTGATTATTTTCTTGTATGTCTCCTTTCCCTTTATGGTGCCTCATTTTCATTTGGTTCACGTTGTTTGTGTCAGTATATTTAAGCTCAGGGCTGGTATTTCTGGATTGTTTCTAACAAACTGTTTACTTTTTTCCCCTCCCTTCTTTCTCTCCTTGTTAGATCATCTGAGTTTTCCCATCATTTCATTCCAGCAGCAATTGCAGAAAATTTATCAATGCAGCTTAAGCTTTTTCCGTTTGTTTACTGGAAACTTCCTTCTTACTCCAAATCATCCTCTTCCCAGGCAGAGTCACCTTCTATGTGCTAGCTGTTAGAGTCTGAAACTTTCCCATAAACAGGAACAGTATATGTCTAGTGCAATGGGCCAAACTTGGAAGATGAATGGTCCATTTTTGTAATGTCCTGACTAAATTCCCCAAATTTGTGACTATAGTGAGTTTGTGCCATGTCATATGGTACAAAAATCAATCAGCATTGTCCAAGGACACAGAAACAATTCACAGGGAGAAGGGAAAGGAAGATGCAGATACAGAAGTGGGCATTTTGATTTAGGCTCTCTCGATTATGGAGACTAAGAAATCCTAAATCTTATCATCTACTGTCTGTCAACTGGAAACCCAGAACATGGGACATGTTGTTTTGACGAGAGGGTCAATGGTACAATTTCTGGTTGAGGAAAGGGAAAGAGCAGTAACCTACTTCATAGTAATGCATAGAGCACCCACTCTTTCCTTCTCCACCTTTTTGTTCTTTTTAGGTTTCCTAGGAACTAGATGAAGTTCATGTGCCTTCAAGTGAGCATCAGCTCCAAGTGAGCCCACCAATTAGGATGCTAAGATTATCTGAAAAGACTCTGTCACACCTGGAAATAACATCACATTTAACTTGACCACTCTGTTTTCCAGTTAACTCATAACGTGTGTTTCATCATTGTACTAGAGTTGATAAGGAGATAGGCTTGGTGGGCCAGAGCTAGTCATGACTCTTTAAAGGTAGAGCTTTTCCTCTAGCTTCCCAGTTGATGTCAGGTGAGCTGTGCCAGGCTCGACATGTTGTGGCCAATGTGGAGATAGAGGGGCATGTAGAAAATATGAAGGGCACCAGCAACCACATCGAAGAGCCAGCAAGTAGCTCCTGGCCAAGATCCAGCAAAAAACAAGGACCTTATTCCAACCAGCAACTGGAAGGAGATAACTTTGGCCAACAATCTAAATGATCTTGGAAGCAGTTTCTTCCCCAGGGCCTCCAGATGACAGCCCTGCCTGGCCAACACATCACATTTTCCCTTGAGACCCAAAGAGGAGAACCCGGTTACCATGTGCCTGGACCTCTGACCACAGAAACTGCAAGATGATGCATTTGTTATTTTAAGCTGGTAAATTTATGGCATTTTCTTGCTCAACAATGGACAACTAATAACCCCAAATATTTTGCTACTTTGGTACATCTGTTTTCCCGACTCTGTAGTCCATGTCCACAGAAAAGAAATCTGTTGGATAATTGAGTTAATGGCATTTTAAACCAAAGAACTCCTAAGCACTGAGGTTAGAGGGAGCCATCAATTAGTCTTTTAAATTATTATAGTTCATAATAAAAATATTTCTACACTTGAAATGAAGTGGGAGAGAGTGCCATAGAATTCCGCTTAGTCGTCAGGACCATAGTGAATTAAAGTGAATTGGTCATACAGAAGTGTGGGTTGAAAATAGGTGTAAGTGTTTTGAGCAGTCACAACTTTCAATGTAGTTTCAAAGTCAATTGAAGAGGGTGATATCTGTTTGCAAAGGTTAGAAAAGAGACTAGACTAATGCAAAATTAGATAATAAGTAATAGAATAAATTAAAGCAAAAATAAACAAAGTCTGTGATATGTAAAACAACCATTGCTTTGAGGAACAAGGTAAATTTGGTTGGTGAGAGAAACAAAATTAAAAGCGAAATTGTATTTCCCTTCTGATAATCTGTAATTTGAAATATGAAAGAAAACCAAGAGAAGACTATGATCAAAGTGTTAACTAACTGAAGCAAGTTTCATATCAATTTGCTCTGATGTGTTGAGATTCTCAAAAAAAAAATCTGGCCTTAAGATCAGCAATAAATCCTTTCAAGCCAAGTGTGGTGACTCACACCTGTAACCCCAGGAGGCTCAGGTAAGAGGCAGTAGGACTACCATACATTCAAAGGCAACTTCAGACAACTAAGTGCTATGTAATGAATCGAGAGCTACAGAGTAATAATATGTTTCAAAAAAGTCAATCAACCAATCAATTGATCAATCAACCAATGAAACTATTTGCTTTATGCATAGAATTGGGATTGTTTGATTCAGTAACTATCTCGGTAATAAGAAGTTCTGAAAACCAGAATCCAACAGAGAAAGTTAGTAATTAGAAGATTTGAACTGATGGCTTTTCTTTCTATTCATCTCTCAAAGAAATGCAAAACAATAAAAAATGTTCTTGTACCAAGGAACTTTAGGGGGGCAATGCTATCACTGTTATATTGGTTGTGTTGAGAATCAGAATATAATCACATGCTAGTGTGGCCAAAGTTGTGGCCAGTGTTTAGCAAGAACAGAGGGTGGTAGAAGCCATCCACAGCAATAGGCCCTTGAGAACCTCAGACAGTGAAGCCATTAATGATTTTGTTCAGCAGTTTTCCAGAGCAAGCTTTAATGGACAAATGCAAGGTCCAAATGCCCTAAAAATAAATATCTTACCCTAAATTTTTCCGACTGAGGCCATAGTAGTTTCTGTCAATTCAGTAGTGCTGAGAGTAAAAGGAATCAGGGGAGCTAGCTAGCCTAATGCTTTGAGTAAGATAAGCTTTCTCATTTCTGAAATTCAGGTTTAATCTTTTTTTTATTTTTATTTATTTATTAAAGATTTCTGCCTCCTCCCCGCCACCGGTTGGGAGAGCATTAGACTGAAGGTTTAATCTTAAGACTCCATTCTAGCAGTGCTGGTACCTAGCACCCAAGTGGGAGGCATTTACCTCTTCAGTATGAGTTCCTTGTGGCTTAGATGGTTGTCAAGAGTGAGCTGTAATACAGCAAGGCTATCCTCAGGGAGCTTTTCCACACGTTGTTACTATCTCATGCCGTCTTCCAAGTCATAGCACAGCAGGAAATCATGGCCCAATGTGACTGCCTGGTCTTGAAGTTCTAGATCTCTAGAAATGTGAACCAAAATCAACCTCTTGATAAATGACTGTGTCTTGGACATTCTGTCATAACAACAGAGAACAGGCCAAGATGTGGTGTGACCTAGAAGACGGAAAGGAACGATGGCTCCAGGACTAGAAACAGTGTTGGGTCTGATGAGGAGGAGAAGTGAGCAGAGAACTCTGGGTAGAGAAATGAGAGAAGGAATGTGACAGAAATGCTACCCACTGAAGTGAAAACCATAACATGTTTTCACACTTTTCTCCATTCAAATGTCCCTAGTTTAGTGACACCTTCAAAACATGTGGTTCGGATAAACAAGATTAAAAAAAAAAAAAAACTTTAAAAAAAACCTTTAACAATGCAGCTGAAGCTCCTAGGGACTGAAATGACTCTTTACAATCAATCACATCTGATAATTTGATACAAGCTACAGTCACACACTGCCGTGTGACAGTTCTAGCCACTTTCATGTATTTTGAAAAATTCTATGTCTTTACAGTGTTCATGTGTTCAACTGGTATCACCAGGTACTATCATTAGGCTAATTTCCATTTCGAAAGAGGGAAACCAAATGTCTGAATTTATCTCATACAGCCAAACCACACCAGCTGGTAGCCATGAGACCTGAGCTTAAACCTTCTCTTTCCCTTACCCCAAATGATGGGTGGCCTGTTAGAGTGACAGATCAAAACCCAAATAACTCTTACCCTTTCTCATTTAAATGTATCACATGGATAAGACAACTTAATACTGCCTTCATGGTAGGCTCCCACCCTACTTCATATCCAACTCTAAAAGCTGTTTAAGACTCCAATTGTCTTTTTTGAATATACTTCATTGGTCAAAGAGTCATGAGCCAATGTTCCGGGATAGCAAATTAAATATACATCTGCTTATTGTGCCAAAGAGGAGTCTCTTTGATTTTTTTTGAGTGAGAGACCATAAGAGAAATGAGAGAGGCTTGATAGATGGTGGGAGAGATTGGGGGAAGGGGAAGCTGAGTGAGGGATCCAGGAATATGGATAAACTTGGAGGAATGCCCAGAATGTGGAATGGGAGCTAGGGAGTGAGACATAGAGAAAATAAGGGAGGTGATAAAGACAGACTCAAAGTATAAGGAGGCCTTGAATGTCAGGACAGGAAGCCTGAAATTGATGGTAGAGGGATAGAGAAGACAGAAAGTTTCAGGGAAAAGGGGAATCATGCTATCAAGGGAACCCTGGAGACTTATCTTGGGCATAGGAGTCTGAGTTGGCTGGGGCTTAGGGGAAGGAAATACTCCGAGGAAAAAGGAGATTTCCAGCTCTCCTGTGCCTCACACATAGATAAATAAAGCACAATAAGGACCATAATGAGGAAATAAATGTCATAAAAATGTTTGATAGCAGATGGGACATACAAACATGAAGAGACGCCAGTAGCCTCCAGCCAAGAGCAACAAGGAAAAGACTTTAGTCTACATGACCTCAAAGCTCGGCTCCAAGTTGTATATTCTGATTTCTCCACTTTGGTTCAATTGAATTCCAATGGCATTTTCCAGGCACTGCCTGTGTAGAAAACACAGTACTGAATACAGAACTGCATCCCTAAGTCTAAAGAAGATACATTGGTGTTTGGGAAAATAGTCCAAAAATTACAGTGAATGTCAGAGTCAGCAAGTGCCCTGCAAGATTTTACATGTAATGAAAGCCTTAGAAGAAGGGTAGGGAAATTTGATGAATCATTGAAGGTTATGGTTTTAGGGATAGGCAGGGAAAGCTATTGGAATGTTTTAGGTAGAGAAAAGCACAAGTCTCAAGGGTAAAGAAAATGCTCTAGAAGCCTGGAGGCGTGGCTCCATGAGTAAAGCATTCACAGCACAAATAGGAGGAGCAAAGTTCGACTCCTTAGAACCCACATATAAGAGAATCAATAGCCCGGTCCTCTTACAGAGAGATGTGAAGTAGACACGGGGGATCACGATAAGCTCGTGGGTGAGTGAGTCTGTCAGGCACAGTGGCAAACAACAAATAGGCTCTCTCTTTGGTATGTGGAAGGGAAGGACTGACATGCAAAATTGTCTGCCAAGCTCCACATGCACACCTTGGCACTGACTGACCCATATTCTCATACATGAATGCATGCACATGAAACCTGGCTTATTTTGAGCTGACAGAAATGATGAATGGGATGCTACAGCCCCCATTTGGTAGTCTATGAGATGAAAAACGAGTAGCAACTTCTCCTACAGTGGGCCAGACTCCATCTTAGCTGACTTGAGTAGCATTTCCCTGTGACTTTTAAGAGTCGAGTTTCTGTTCGTTAGCAATATACATGACAAGGAAGGTATGTGGGCCGATGTGATTCAAGAGCATTTCTCAGTTAAGAACAAGAAGGAAGACAGATCTTTTCTATTCCAAGGCTCTAATTTTTACCAACAAGCAGATAGAAGTAGAAAAGACCCACAGCCCAGACAGGAGACTAACTTAAATGGCATACAGGTTGCTGTCCTGATCAGGGTATCTAGTTAATTAATGGATTCCAGCCCCAAAGGGAAATGGTGAGGCTATAGCAGATGTTCTTCTTCTTCTTCTTCTTTTTTTTTAAAGCCACTAAGTTTGAAGTAATTTGTTTCTTTGCCACAGAAAACTAATATTGTCAGCTCTCAAAATAAGGTGGAGCTCTGAGAAATGTTGGGGGTTGGTAGAAGAAAAGACAGAAACATTTGCTTAGGTTGGAACAAGAAGACATCATGTTAATGTAAAAATCTATATCCTGCGCCGGGCGATGGTGGCGCACGCCTTTAATCCCAGCACTCAGGAGGCAGAGGCAGGCTGATCTCTGTGAGTTCGAGACCAGCCTGGTCTACAGAGCTAGTTCCAGGACAGGCTCCACAGCCACAGAGAAACCCTGTCTCCAAAAAAAAAAAAAAAAAAAAAAAAATCTATATCCTGGGTGGAGTCTGGCTTGCATTCCAGCTAAATGAAATTCTCCACAGGCAAGGCAACACTGGGAGAAGCCAAGTGAGCTGTCGTATCATGGACAAATGCTAAGATTGTTTGAGGAGCAAGCAGAGAGTGAAGACAAAAGGGAAGGTGAGGTATGTGTACTGTCCCCCTGAAAGTTGTCTGCCATTGTGGCTGTCCATTTAATCCCACTGCTGTGATATGCTATGTAGCGACTCTGCTCTTTTCCTAGTTGCTGAAGCCTGATAAGTGTTAGGAGACAGAAAGCAAGAAGAAGAGATGAATTATAAGTAGCTGCTATAGGGCTACCACAAATTTCCATAAGTTTGAAGTAGAGGCTAGAAGCCACCTTCTCCAAACTCCATGATTCATGACTTTTTAAATAGGATTTATGTGTGTGTTTACTTAAATATATTTAATAACAGATCTCTCACTGATAGATGAAGATTGACTTGTTAGATCATGCCATTCATGAAAAGAATTTCTTAGGCATAGTTATAACTTAGTTGAATTCTGATTTTTAGAGATGATAGGCACCTTTATCATTACCAATTTAAAGTATGAGAAATATTTTATCCTCAAGAGGCAGAGACATGAAGATTCCCAAGTTCAAAAGCTTTCCTAGGTATCACTTAGTTACAGCTTGGATGATTTGGTAAGACAAAATCTTTCAGAAATTTTTAAGTGCAACAACGAGGCTAGAGTGGAGCATAGCTCGGTGGTTGAGAGAGCATTTACCTAGATATGAAAGGCCATATGTTTAATCCACCATGTAGGTGGTGGGAAAGGAGTAATTAAAAAAAAATGGTACATGAGAGTACTGAGAGAAAAGTGTACAATGTTAGGGTTAAGGATTTTCCTTGACTCAGAACATTCAAAACAATTTATCAAGCAGCATGGACACGCAGAAACAATTTCCTAGATTGGAATGTATCAGTCGGTCCAGATCGACAGACACCCACCCATCACACACAGATGGACATATTGGACACTGAGGTGCAGATAAGTGATGCTTCAAAATAAAGCAAGTTCCCTGAAACCAAGATGGGTAAACGGGGCCCCTTGCACCCAGCTATCAGTTCTGTCAAAGGCTTCATCTTCTAGAAAATGACAAATGGCTACTCTCACAACAACTTCTCTGAGAGGCATTCCTGGGAAAGAGTATCAAAACCACAATCAAAAGATCATGTAGCTTCCCATGTCTACAGTGAGTCGTTCATGTGTGGGCTTTGGCCAGAAGTCCAAATCCTTAGATGGACCCTTGATTGGCTAGTGCTCAGAATGACTTCACTGTCCTTGACATGTGAGGAAGAAGGACATGTACCTATGAGAGGTACAGTTTCGTGAAAGTGGCCATTCCAGTGATTGTTAGCAAGTTAAAAAAATACAACAACAATTACTACTTAAGCTGCCTTTGGTGGAATATATTTTATTTATAATTGGAAACAAATGTATCCTGAACTCTGTGGCTGTTTTCAAACCTCATGGCTCTAACTCTTATCTTATTATTTTTCCATTAATTAAAAAAACATGAGCTGGGATTTATTTGCAATTATTCAATGGGGGATTTGAAACAGACTGTGTTGTGTAGTGTTTGCCCTGCAGCACCAGCTCATGTGGGCCATTGTTATTTTTGTCATAAACTCCTCTGATGCACTACGTTAGCGAGAAAAGATATAAATGCGCTTTGGCTTCTACTATTTAAAAAGAAGAAACATTTAGGCTCATCAAACACTTCCCTTCCATTGGTGTAACAGGAAGGTTCCCAGTAACTATGGCCAGCTGACCATTTTAATCCTAGCGACTTTAAGAAGACTCAGCCTCTGTTTGTCATTAAGTAGAGTGTCGAGGGCTTTGAACTGCTGGGAGTATCATGTCTGTTTTAAACGACTTGCAGGCATCAAAGGTCCATGGAATTCTATTTTTTGCCTTATATTATGGTTTATCACAATATACCGAGACTATTTTATTTTAGAAAGATACTCTATAATTGCATAATTTGATGAATACCATTCAAGGCCTAAACATGGATAGACAAGGCCTATCTGAACCCAATCCCTAGTTAGATGTGATAGCTGAGAGTTACTTCATATTCCTGGATCTGAATTTTGCCATCTGTTAATAAATTCTGAGAGCAGGCCTGATCCTATTGCCTTTTGAGGCTATAGAGTACAGCAGTAGGTAAGTTTAGAATTTTATAATGATTTATGTTTATAACACTTTATAATAATTTATAACTGGTTCCTTGTGATCAGGACAATGACAACAGATGTCTTACTTATTATTGATCTGTGTGGCTTACCCTTATAACAAAAATCAAAGATGTCAGGTGCTTAACAAGATTTCTTTGGGTTGTTTTATGGTGTGAAGCTTTATTGATTAGCATTTAAAATGAATATGCAGAAACTAATCTCAACCCAGCTATGGAGGACTCATATATCTTGGAAGGAAGTGCCTAGTCTTTACAATGATGAGATGCTGGAGTACCTTCTATGGAGTGATCTCTAAACATCTTTCCTCATATGCCCTTCTCCTGGCCTTCTTAACTGTTACCGAGATCAGCTAAGGCCTGCCTTTGCTGCTGCTTTGTCTTTCTTGCCACTACCCTTCTTATTGCACACTGAAGGAACATCCTTGAGTTTCTTGAGTTTTAGCTAAACACAATGCAAAACTCTTGATAATTTTTAGCTAATCACAAATATAAAACATATATAGAAGATAGTGAATGAAATGCCTTGATCCTCAGGACCCACAGGGTAGAAAGAGGGACTAGACTCCAGCAAGATGTCCTTTGACTGCCATGTATGAATTGTGATGTAAGCCCCCTGCCTTCCTCATAAAGTAAAATGTTACAAAATTAAAACATGCATCTTCCAGCCGGGCGATGGTGGCGCACGCCTTTAATCCCAGCACTCGGAATCAGGAGGCAGAGGCAGGAGGATCTCTGTGAGTTCAAGACCAGCCTGGTCTATACAGAGCTAGTTCCAGGACAGGCTCCAAAGCCACAGAGAAACCCTGTCTTGAAAAACCAAAAAAAAAAAAAAAAATGCATCTTCCAGTTGGCCCAGTGTGTTCACTTCAGGAACTCTGAATATTGTGATATAAGAATTCCACGCCTGTTTTCTCTGCAAACAATGAGCAGATCTTGCCTGTTTTATTTCTGTAATATCTAAAGTCAGTCATGTGTTTGGAGACTATGTCCTATTGAAAGTATTTAGGATCATCTATGTCTGACAGAATTTCCTGAGAGGATATGAATGTTCTATATTTATGCTGTCCAATCCAAAACCCGTTTGCACAGTGACCTTTGATCACTTGAGCTATGATCAGTCAGGCTGGAGAGGTGGTTTAGCAGATAAAGATACTTGTTGCCTAGATGGATGACCTGAGTTCAGTTCTAGAGGCACACATAGTGGAAGGAGAGAATCAGATAGAGTTGTTCTTTGGCTTCCAATTTCAGTGGCATATGCATAAAACCACATACATGAATATATGCATAAAAATAATAAATAAATGTGATAAAGATTTAGAAGTATGATACCAGTGCTGCTATGTAGTTCAAGTAACTATTACAATTGAGTTAGTTATAGTATCTGGATAATGTCTATCACACTAGATAGCACAGATTCAGATAAAGAAAGATAGCCACAATACTTTGAAGAAACGGTTCTCAAGTTTTAGAACACGAGGGTTGTTACAAACCACACAGAGTGACAGTTTGGATGTGAGATGATGTCATCCTTCCTACATTTCCTCCTTATATGAGGTTGGCCACGGAAGTTAGAAGACACCAGAACAAGTAGCTTCTGCTTTCTCATTCTGATTGTATATATTCTTAAGCGACTGGCATGCTCTGGTTGGTTCCCGTAAGAAGGATCCTTTCCTGGCAAAAGGAAACTTGGGAATAGAATCAAATGAAGTGATGAGGGATGAGGAGTGAGTGAGCTCCTTAGGGTCGGCTAAAGTGGCTGTCCTAACATGAGGCAATGTAAGGCCCCTCTCCAGGGTGGAGTCATCTTGTCTTTAGCCCAGTCATTCCTACCAGGCCAGGGAAGATACAGGGCAGCCAGGGAGACAGAGCATGTCTGCGTCTGGATGGAAAGAGATCACTACGGGGTCACCCGCTGGAACAAGCTGAAACTGAGCACAGCTGGAGGTCACACTCCATGCTTTCCAGATGCCTCCCTGGAACGAGCTCCCCTTGCCTCTCTACAAAGGAGGTGCCTGAAATAGAAATGAAATCCTCACAGCTCCACAGCCATGGAAGCGTGGCTTTTCCAGAGCCAGAATATTAGTGGTGTTCACGAAGGAGGGCCCGAGGGGTCTTCACCTACAGGGATCCTCACCATCACCTAGGGACCCTGTCCAATGGTTCTCAGATTAGATACCAGTTTGGGGTATTTATTTTACAGAACGATGAACCATAGCATTCATTAAAATGCCAATGAAGTAAGTGTAAGTCAAAACAAGATTCCTGCGTTTTGTTCTTCTTCACTCCCCGCTTGTTCCATCTCACATCAAGAACCCGACACCAGGGAAACAAGAATAAAATGCTCCAGATCATAAGTAGACTCTGTGGCAGAGCAAGGCAATTACAGGGCAGAAGGCCTAGAAGAGCCGAGAATTACCCTTTAAAGAGCTTATCGTCTGTGTCCAAATTGTCACCAGCCGTGTTGGAAACGATTGTTCTATGCCATATTTAAATACTGTGTCAACAGAGGGCTTTCTCCCGTCACCATAACATTTAATGAGAAATTTGGTGCTGTTTATTTCAAGCCCAGAGTGGCAGTAGATCTTCCTGATTCAGTAGGATGACCTCCTCAAAAATAGAGTTTCCAGGGAGCTGGAACATGAGCACAAATGACCTACCCACTCGTAGGCAACCCAAATGCTATTTTCAGGGTAAGTGGACTATGTTTGTCCATTCACTTAAGTACCTTAAGGTAATTATGTGTCTAAGACAACAAGCTAATTAACTTAGAAATAGTCGTTTTGCGGTAAGCGTGATAGGACAGCCACATAGTATCACACCTGTGAAATGCCTGCATTAATTCAATCAGCCCACAACCCAGCACAGATGGAGACCCCACCCTTATCTGAGAGGATATTGATAGTTGATGACTTCTGCAGGAAAGAGGCAATTTTCTTTAAGGGTGCAGTCTCTGGTATCTTTACCATGCATGCTCCAGTCGATGGCTTCATACCCCATGAATACTGGGGCGGCATAAACTGGACTCAGTATGCAGTTGTAATAATAATATGGCATAAAGTTAGGGAAGGGGAGGAGATGGAGGGAAGATCATAGAGGAGTTTTGATAATGAGTGGAGAGAGTGACAAGATCAAAATAAATTATATGTATGAAATTCTCAAGAGATTAAAATCACTATATTAAAAATAGTCTCTTTGAAGCGATATATTAAAAGTTAACCAGAACTGGAACTTTGTAGTCGAATTTTAATGTAATTTGTTTCAACAAAGGTGTCCTTACACACGGTATGAACTAAGGAACCATGGCGACTGCATTTTCCTGGTTTGAGAATGAAGAAGTGAAGTACAATAGACTTGCTCTGAATAAAACCATTGTTTTCAACACTTCTCATATAAAGAAATATGATGGTATTTATTGGTAAAGACTCTAGTCCACAATCTGGAACTACAGGTTTTCCACGCATCCTCTCCAAGGGCACTGCCTCTTTGGAGAAGTGTGAGGGGTTCTGACTCTGAGCTTCACAGGGTACAGGAATGATCATTTTCAGTGACATTAGTGGCATCTGTGTGCAGGTGGGGCAAGAGTTAGAAGATCATCATCAAAGCTGATGGCAGTTGGCACCAGCCACACATTCCAGAAGGAAGGCGGTCTTGGCATTGACTGGATCTTGTTCAGCCAACTACATGACAAACCGGCTGTTTCACCCTGGGTCCCAGTTGGGGCAAATGATCAGTGCAACATTCCTAGTTCATTTAAAATGAAGACACTATTTATTACGCTCTCCGTTTTGTTTATTCTCATTGGACTTTTTCATAAATAAAAACAAAAGTGAGGACTGTAGAATTACGAGTATTTGAGACGTCTATGTTGGGGCATACCAGTTGCGCTACATCACGATTTTCCCCAAAGACCTTAATTAAATTCTAGGCCAAGTAATGCCCGAGGGAACAAGACCACACACTGCATTTGCAAATGTACTTTAGAGGGATGATGAATTGCCTCCTTATAGGAGCTCAATTTTTAAAGACATCTCAGTTTTGTATGACTTATTTAGATAACTATAGACCGTTCAGTCAACAGAGCTCAGGAAGTCTCCTTCAGTCTATGTATGTAAAGGTAAATAGATAAGCAGCTTGTGCCATTTTAGGAGGCATAAAATACATCTTCTCTAGAGGACTGTGGGGTTGCTTGCCAAAAGAGATGCTCCCTTCTTTAAGCAACACTAGCAGAAGATACAGGGACAGCTGAGACACTACCTGCTGGAATGAGGAGTGTTCTAGGGAAACACATTCAGACCTTGTTTAGGGATATTCATAGGACTGAGTATCTCAGATGTATAGGAAGTCTAAGTAACTGATTGCAATTATCCTTGCAGAGTAATTATGATTTCCTCTAGTCGAAGGTTCTTTCTATTGTGATTCTTCCGTGCTATGAAACTACAAATACCTGCATTTCATCTTAACGCTCCTACTGTCATCAATTCTTCATTGTAAGTAGTTATGTACGTGGTTGTTTCCCAGAGAGAAACTTTGGCTGTGGTCTAGGGATCATAATCATAGGTATGCTGATTGCTGAAGAGAGGGAGAAAAGATTCTACTCTTAAGGTCAGGAAAGACAATAGAAGAGGAAAACTCTGCATAATAGCCACTTGAAAATATAAGGATGGAATCCCTACATATGTTGGGTGTTGGATCTCAGGTTTGAAGAATCACCCAGAAACACATAGATTGGAGACGGACTTGAGTCCTAGGAACATAAGACTTAACATCGTGGACTTTACTATTAATATGGTTTACTTTTTTCAGATGACAACTAAAGATATTAGGAACAGACAATTCTGACTCCTCCTTCATCCAAGGAAAGCTGTGACTAGGCCTGAATTTCAAGTGTGCCCCACTTGCTGACAGACATTGAAATAGAAACAGATTGCAACGTCTACTAAATTTCCCTAGGAAAAGGCTTGTTTTGGAGGTTTGAAATGATGTGGTCAGGACAATAAGATGTGCTCATGGAATGTCATAAAATGTAAAATCTGGAAGATGGTATTTTATAGATGCCCTAAAGATCTCTTGGCCCAGCAACATCAGGATGACGGTTTGTTTTTCCTTATCTCAGAGGAGGTCTTCAAAAAAATAATGCTTAACTCAGGTCTCAGTGGGCCAGTTCTTTCAACCACAGGATCTTGAGGTTTTTGACAGCACTGATTAAATTTTTAGAAAGAACAGTTCTCTGTGTTGGCTCAGTAAGATGACCAATTATTTTAGTTAGGCAGTATTTGATAAGCACCTATTCTTAAGGGATAAGAAAGTTAAACATGCAAACATGCTTTGTTCTGAGCACAAAGCCCTTGAGACTCAGATGTCTTCTAGAGAACATAGTCAACCATTGACCTGAAAGACAACACACATACAAAAAGATCTTCTTGAAGAGAAAATTAGTCAAATCAGGGGTAACAGAAGCACAAAGCTAGGTTCTTTAAAAATAAGGTTTATAAATATCCTATAATGTGAGCAATGCTTTTACAGGGTCAGAATTGTGAGGAAATCATTTCCTAATGTCATGATTAAAGAGATTTATGTTCTGAGAAGTCAAGTTGCAATGTGAGGAATTGGATAGGATACCAACTTTTACGTTCTGAACCTAGGAGTGTCTTTCTTTTCTATTTGCCCCCTCCTCTTCCTATTGCCATCCCAACTTACCCTTAAGTCAGTTTTCTGTGCAAAGTCATCCTTTGAAAAAACTCTCATGAAGCACACAGGAAGTCATCATTTGGTTGCACATGGCCTATTGACCGTTGTGCACCCTCAGTTGGAAATATGGTGGTTTGACTAGGTAACAGATATGATATTAAGCAGTAAGAGTTAATATGTGACTGAAATGTTCTAGTTTCTGTTTCCAGTATGAGTATTTCCATATCCATAATATAGCTGAGGTTTCATCGTTTCTCTCTTCCATAATTCCGGGTTGTTGTGTCTTTCCCAGTATGACCATTCGCTGTGCTAGTGCCCAGGGTAGTATGTGTATCATGTGTGGGTGGAAACAATGCTACTTTAGGACTCTTGTGATAGACACTTGGCAGGAGAGAAGAGTCTGAACGACACTGCTAGAGTGGGAAACTGAGGGAGAGTCTTATATCATGAACTCTGCTGAGATCTAAGATCTCTAAGGAATGATATTTTATTGTATTTGGGGCTCTAGGACACAGGTTTGCTATGAAAAGAAAAGCACTGGCTATTCTATTTGTCATTCATTTTGGTCAGTATTTTGAGTCTTATTTGTAAAAAAAAAAAGATTGACATGTAACAAGCCATTTATACTTGTATATATAATGTATATATATATGGTATACACTATATAGACATACACTAGCAACAGATTATATATGCATATATAATAGTTTAAGCTGTTTAACTTTCTGTTTTGAGAGTATAAGTGTAGAATTTATTCTGCATTCTGTAAAAAGACAGACCTTCCCCAAGGCTTTTCTCCATTACCAGACTCAAGCGAGTTATAAAGCATAAATTCAAAGCAAAAGCAGACAAAGGGCAAATAAGGGACGCTAATGGGGCCCACACTGGGGAGGCAATGTGCTCATGATTCCTGGACTGAGCATTATAACAAAAGCTGCTATTCTCAAATATCCCTGCAGCTCCCACAGTGACTTAGCCTCTGCACTCATCCTCTGGACCCAGCACTGAGCCCTAAAATTGCTTGCATTTTAGAGGCATTTCTTTGTGAGAACAAAGATCATTGGTCCTTCTTTCATTCACATTCTCCTTCTTATTTTATGACTTGCCAGCACCCCCTTAGGCAGGTCCCACACAATCCTGGCAGTTGCAAACTACTGCAGAATTCACCTGCTTTTTGTTTCAGTTTGGGTCAGGTCCAGGAAGACCCTGTTTATTCATAACGTTGGGTTGTCATGCACTTCATAAAGTGGGAATACCTGGAGTCATAGCAAAGTCATTCCAGAAAAGTAAGAAGAGGGTTACATTCTTTTGCCAGATTTTTTTTTATTGAATTGTGGAGGGCCAGGTGTCAGAAATTAATTTAAAAAAAAAAAACAAAACAAAAACAGGTGATTGCACTTGGGAGAAGTCCTTGGTGTGAGAATCAAGCAGATATGTAGGCGGGAGACAAGAGTGCCCCTAACAAACAGTTTGCCTGCAGGGAGTGTTCTAAATGGAATGAGAACTAGAGAGGAATAACCCAGGGTTTGACAAGCCCAGAAAGAGGTAGACAAATCGGGAAAAAAGCCACTGCATAGGCAACATTCCTCAGCTGTGTTATGTAATGAGCTCAGTACCCCGAATCCAAAGGTAGAAGGTACAGACTATGTAAAAAAATCACTCCTATCTCACTCTCTCTCACACTTGCTGGGTTTGTTGTTTGTTTTGAAACAGACACGGGTTACTTAGTAATGGAACTAGATCCTGAGAAATGGGTATTAGGTGATTTCATTGCTACATGAACATTGTGCATAAACCGAGATGATCTAGGACCATCACTTCAAGTGGTCTTGACGTAATTAAAAGATACAGAAAACACAATGACAGTGGTGTAGCATAGCATACAAATTTGCCGTAAACATTGCCTTTTTAATTTGTGAGGAAATGTGTGCCTTAAAATAGTAACAGGTTCATTTGGACTTGAGTTTTGTGCATGGTGATGATGGAGTACTACACAGCAGAAAAAAAATAACGCCATCTTGAATTTTGCAGGAAAATGGATGGAGCTAGAAAACATTATTTTGAGTGAGGTAACGCAGACACAGAAAGACACATATCACATGTCTCATAAGTGGTTTTTAAACATAAAGCAAAGAAAACCAGCCTACAAATCACAACCACAAAGAACTTAGACAACAATGAAGACACTAAGAGAGACTTACATAGATCTTATCTACATGGGAAGTAGAAAAAAGACAAGATCTCCTGAGTAAACTGGGAACATGGGGATCTTAGGGGAGGGTTGAAGGGGGAAGTAGAGGGCAGGAAGGAGAGCAGAGAAAAATATAGAGCTCAAGAAAAATCAATAAAAAATAGTAACAGGTATTGAGTTGTGAAACATACATTACTATCATGACCATTTAGTTTCTTTAATTCTGCGTACTGCACATGATTGCGTATGCCATTTTTCAGGGATTGACATGGTGGAGTTCGTTTGGTTTTTGTAACAGAACCACTACAAAATGTTGGTGAGGTGTACCTGGACATTTCTCTTCCTCCTGCCAGTTACTGGATACACACTCAGAGGCTTAATTATAATTGTTTGGACAATGGCTCAGCCTTATTTCTGGCTGTTGCATTTAAATGAACCCATTGCTATTGTCCTATATTTTACCACAGTGTATGTGGCTTGTTACCTCACATACTTTCCCATAGTTGCTGGCATCTCTCTGATTCCACCTTCTTTCTCCCTGTCCCTTGGATTTCCTGCCTAGCTCTATTCTGCTCTGCCATAGGCCAAAGCATCTTTATTTATCAACCAATAGTAGTAACATATATTCCCAGTGTACAGAAGGATATCACACATCAGTGAGGCATTTGCACTATCATGCTATAATAGTTGTGATGTGGGAGTGATTTCTTTCTAATCTGTTGCTTTCATTGGTACTTAATAAAGAAACTGCCTAGGCCCATTTGATAGGCCAACCCTTAGGTGGGTGGAGTAAACAGAACAGAATGCTGGGAAAAAGAAGCTGAGTCAGAGAGTCGCCATGATTCTCCCACTCCAGACAGACACAGGTTAAGATCTTCCCTGGTAAGCTACATCGTGGGCTACACTGATTATTAAAAATGGGTTAAATCAATATGTAAGAGCTAGCCAATAAGAGGCTGGAACTAATGGGCCAAGCAGTGTTTAAAAGAATACAGTTTGTGTGTTGTTATTTCGGGGCATAAGCTAGCCATGCAGGCGGCCAGATGCTGGAGACGCAGCCCACAGCTCCACACTACATAGTTGCCAATAACCGATAGGGAATTTTTCTTTCAATTATATTCTTACATGGCCACCACTGGGGTACATAAACCGTTGTTGATCACAATGTAGTATATATTACTATGGAGAGGGAGAAAGAGAAGGAAGAAGGTGAGAAGAAAAGGCCAAGGGATAGAGGGTAGAGTAAAGAAGTGTTTACTAGTCTTGTTTGCATATAAAAGGATGAGAATAGTCTCTTTCCATTACTGATCATTTTCTATGGGCACCTAGCAATTCCTTCTTGATAAGCAATCACACAGAGCCTTGAGCCAGGATGCTACTTTAAAGAAGCCAGGAAAGAACCTCACTCAAGATCAGTCTTTTCTCTCCATTTTAGTGGAATCCACTGATGTTAAGGCATTTGATTTGAACAACATGGCAGCGTGCTCTTCTCCCATGAGTCACAAGTGCTGAATTATTGGAGAGATTCTCAGACAGAAGTAGCCACTATTGACTCCATTAGCTCCCAGGGAGATGAGCTTTGTGGTCTATCAAGTTTAGTAACAGGCCCCAATCCCTCAGCAATTGCCTACAAAAGACGTCTCCCTGAAGAATAAAGATGCTTCTGGATGAAACATAGTTTCACTGAGAAGTGATGTCACACCAAAGAAGGCCTGACTCCCGTCCCCCCCCCCTTTTTTTTTGAATGAAAACCAAACCATGGTTTTTGGAGGTTATATTCCTGTGTGACTAGAAGAGAAACAGAAAGCCAGCTGCAGGTGTGGGCATTCTCTCCTCTGCCATAGGCCTTCTGGAGAAGGCTGTGTTTTCTGAGAAAAGTCTAATGAAAAGGGCTCAGGCTCAGGCAGACGCCCCACTGTGCAGGAAGATTGCGTCCAAGAAGCGATTCATTTTTAGTTTAACAACCGTGCATTTGGTCCCCACACAATTTATCTTCATGCAAAATCACATACCTGTGTGCCAGATGTGCACAGCTGCATGTGAGCAACTGCTGATCTATCTGCCTTACACGCCAAGTGGCTATTTCTTTAAATTAGGGTGGGTTGGGATTTGGGTCGTGTGAAAATTTCATTTTGAAACCAGAAACCGAGCCACCCCTGGCTATACTGGGGTTTGAACATAGCATGATGATGAACCAAGGTTGAGTTAGTGTTTCCAGGACCCCCCAGAAACTCACCTTTTCATGACCTCTGGAATTCAGCTACATTCTGGGTCTGGAGAAGCTGACCTATCTGGAGATCAAGTCCTGCCAAAGTGTGCGGCCCTTGTAAATGCTTGTGGTGAAACTGAAAAACCTCTGCCCAGCCCTTGGGAGAACTTGAAGCAAAATAGAACCTGACATTTCAGTTGTGTTTCAGTTTTTACTCTGGACTCAGAAGAGGGAAGACCACAAAATACCAAAGGAGGCCTAGAAAGCCAGCAGTGGGGGCATTGCAATCCATCTCAGACCAAGAAACCAAGGTGATGAGAGGCTCGCTCCTCTGGAAACCACCTCCCGGCATGCCTGAGAGATCCATGGCAGGATACATAGGCACTGCCTCTTGGGTCTTGTCTCTCTCTCTCTTTTTATAGCCAAAGGCACTCATAATAAAAAAGAGCTTCAGATGCCCTATGGCAGATCATGACTTATGTATTGGATGTCTAATAATGGCACATGCCAACTGAGTGCCAGGAACAGGGATGAAGTGTTGATACATGATAGGTGCACAATACATGTTTGGTGCTGATGAGATTCTTGAAGCCTGATCTTGTTCTTGGGAACTACCAGATGCCTGGGCCCATGCATAAAATCTGCTCATTCTCATGCTTAAAGAATTGAGTGATATTATTTTCTCAAGAATGAGAAAACTGCAGCTCCAAGGCGTTATGAAACTTATTTAGAAACTCATGCATCTTATATATGGTAGCCAAAGGCAAGAAGACTGGGACTTCTCTCAACCCTGCTCTTGTTATGCCTTCTTTCTCTTGTCTGTTCAAAAAGGCCAAAGAGAGCTCTGATTGACCTTTCAGGGAGTAAACTTCATATACATGGTGTGGTCTGTGGGCCATGTCCCTTTAGTGGACTTGGATTGAGCCCGGCAGAGTGACCTTCTGGTTGTCACACTTCACGTTCCTTTCTGCTTTTCAATGGCCAGACACTAATAAACCAGCCCATGCTACACGGACTCAAGTTTGCATTTCAACAAAATTTTCCAAAAACCATTAACCAGATGCAATTCAGTTCACATTGTGTCTACATAAGGAATCTAGTCCAAGAAAAGTCAGAGGATGCGCAGTGATGTTCAGCCAGATGAGTGGCTGCTAGCATGGCCTAGGCTCATCTGAGAACTCTGTGAAGGAACAAGATCTCAATTCTTGAATTCTATCTTTGACTGTAGTCTTGGGAAGACAGCGCATGTAATTCAGTCTTCTAACGATGACCCCTCAGATCACTCATAGGTTGTGACTCCTTCTAGACACCTGCCACACTCAAGGCTGTTTCCTGTTTATGTTTTAAAGAACCGTTTCAGGCATTGCTCTCCTGCGTACCACTTAGCAGAAACAGCCACCACTCTGTGAGGAAAAGGACTCCTCTAGGAATTACATCATTTATTTTTCAACAAAGATTAATTTAATTTTGTTTAGTTTAAAAAAGAGTGTATGATCACAGATTTTGATAACCAAATCGATGGCTTCAGCCCTGGCTTAGCTCTCATCTGGTGAAAGAAATAAAAGCTTTCAAAGGTAATTGGTATATTACTTCTCCCAGGGAAAAAGAAAGGGTAGACTTTCAATTTTCTTAAACATAAAACTTAAAATCCACATATAATAATAAACAAATGGTTTAAGGCATTTTATGCCATAAATGTGCTGCCATTATTTAGTTATGAATTTTCAGGTTTGGGAATTATGGTAAAGCCCAAGGGTCATTATGGGATGTCTGTATATTTGATTTCCAAAGCTCCAGATAGGTTTTAATGCATTCAGAGTTATACCACTGCACTCCCCGAGATATTTCCATATCCTCAGAGATGTGTCCTAATAGTAGGGCCTCCATGTCTTCTACTTAGTGAAAAGTGTGAATAATAGATCCATATATATATATATATATATATATATATATATATATGCATTTACTTCTAACATGTGTTCCCACATAGCCGAGTGATTGAACCCAGTACACTTAACAACTTAGGGAGAGATTCATTGAATTTTCCCAGGTCTCTTCATGGCCAGGGTGATTTTGTAAAGAGACCCTAAATGTGAAATAATCAACATGTTAAAGTAATCGAGATGTTTATGATTTGATAACTCTTTGGTGCATTGTTTAACAACATGTTTTCAATTTTCTCTCCTTCAAATCGCTCCAAATAACCCCATGATTTTGGATGATTGATTATGGGAATGCTGCTTTTACTGTACATCCAAGGTAATTTTAAAATTACATCTTCTTTTCATTGTTAGGGAGTAAAATCATTTGCAGGTCTTGACATGATTTATCAGTGAAAGGAAGACAAAAACCCAGTCTTGGTCTTACTCCATCAGAACATTATTACGTGAGCCCACAAGCAAATCATGAGGCTCACTGGAAGCTGGGTTCTAGTCTCAACATGCTAGATAATCAGGCCGGCAGTTAAAGAAAAGCCACCGACCTCCCGGGTCTCACTTTCTTTCCTTATAAAAACTTACAAGATAATTGAGATCCAAATTTCTTCCCTGGAGATTTTGATTTGTTATGCTAGGGACTGGTTCTGCAAATAGGCATTTTCTACATAGAACTTGCTGTCTGTAACTTGATCACATTGGAAAACAGTAAGTGAAGTGAGTTCTCATCCCAGGTCTAAATCGTATAACTTCAGAACTAACGTCTACAATCGTCTACACTTTATGTATCACTGTTTCATTTTACCAAACAATGGAAAACCCTCCTCATCATATGACTTGTTTCCATTTCTCTGACTCTGTACTTTTATTTTAATTTATGTAGCTTACCTATGGAGCACTCTATGCGGTTACAGCATGAATCACACAAATCTATAAACTCCTTGGATTAGCACAGTAGAATTTGATTTTTCTTTCCTTAATGATTTCAATGTATGTGTATGTGGTCATCTACAAGAGTAACAAATGCTTTTAACCGATGATCCATTGCTTCAGTACTGGAGTTGCACTTTATTATATATGAAACACTTTTCCATTTTGTAATGTCATCTAGATCACATAAAGGTTATGTGACAAGAAAGGTAGGTTTGCTCACAGTCTATTGGTTGAAGCTAGTCATCTGATTCAGATCCAACTGGGAAGCTATGAAATGCAAAAGAATGTAGACTTACCTGATGAACTGAAGTGTTCAGAATCTGGGTTTTTAGTTTAGGAAACCAAGGCTCATGAAGACTGGTTAAGAGGGAGTCTATGATTACATTTGACAATGGCTATCCAGAAGGAAGGGTGGGAGCCCATATTTCTTTAAATAATAAAAAGGCACAATTTCCAAGAATAAAACTCATTTGTTTGCTTAGATTACAGAGGATATTGTCCAAAATATATTACTACGAAATTATATCTGTGAAGTTGTCCTTGCCAATGTCTTCATAATTCGAAATCAAAAGGCATCTCCCTCCTGTAAGCTGGTAGATGTTGCTGCCAACATGCCAAGAATTCTACTGAATCTGACGTCCTATCATCTTTCTAGAGTCCAACCTGCTTCCTACATTGAAATAAACTATCACGGTCACAATGTCAATAAAAGCAACCCTTTAGCTTTTAGTATTTAAAGCTTTTAAAAAAACCACCTCTTACTTCACTACCAAATCTGTGAAATAACATCTTTGTACATTCACATGTTTGTAAATAGATACCACTTCTTTCTACTCTTTTGACTTTTGAGAAATTCTTCAATAATGCAAAAAGCAAGTTTAAGGTTGTGGGAGGATTCCAAGACCTATGTGAATAGAATTCAGAAAGTTGTGTTTTGAATCAGAGGAATGCTAGCCTGCAATAAAGCAAGTCAGAACAACAAATCAAAAGAGCAATAGTACCAGAACTAAGTATCACCATGCACATGTCAACTGATGTGATTGATGATGGACCTTAGGGAAAGGAGTGGTTCCTGATGCTTGTTTGCAGGGTCAGAAAGGGTGTCTGGGGATTGAGAGCATAGTGACTTATTCATAAAAGCTCAGTACTCAAGAGGCTGAGGCAGGGCAGCTGAAATGGGATTGAAGAAAGCTTGGTCCACAGTGGGACTCTGTCTTAAACAACATAAACAAAACATGGCATTGAGGGGTAGGGGAGAAGACGGGAGCTCTTCTGGTCTGCTGTGATGAGGCATCCTTTGTTAAATATGAAGTTAACTGGGAGCTGAGTGCCTTCCAGGGGACTGAAGAGCTTGGGAAGGAACATTTGAGAGGTGGGGAATATAGAAGATACCATAAACAGTTGACTGGAAATTTGGGTTTGAGCTAAAATCCAAGAGCCTAACTATGATACAGAAAATTTTAGGTTTTGCTCTGTACATAGCAGGAGTCATGTGAAGATGCTAATCGGGATGAAGAATGTGATGTGGAAAGAGGGCTCTGGTGTCTGGGAGAGATGGAATGCTGAGACTGCAGTATTGCTGAAGAAATTTCAAGAACTACTTAGCACTGACAGTAGTGTCCCAATGCCCATTGTTCTCTATCTGTGGGGCATAAGAAAAAAATTAATAGTCATATGACTGCTAATAAAAAATGATATATTTCAGATAAACATAAAGTTGACTTGGCCATATAAATAAATCCAAGCTAATGAGACTAAACCTCATGGCTACTATTGTATAGACTTCTTAAGGCATAGATAGCAAGCAGTAGGTTTTTCTTGTCTTCTTCATCCTAATTAGAACCAAGACGGCATGCTTACCTACTTAGACTATTTTCACATTTTTTTTTTGTCTCTTGAAACAAGGCCTCATTCAGTAGCTTTGGCTGGCCTGGAAATCTCTGTGTAGAGTCAGCTAGCCTAGAATATTAAGAGAGCCACCTGCCTCTGTGTTCTCAGTGTATGGTTTAAGCTGTGTTCCACCACATTCTACAGGATTAGGTTTTGAAAAGGCTAATTTGATTGTGAGAGGTCAATTGATTTGTCTTCTTGTTTTTCTACTCTCATCCAAAACCAGGAGCAATAGTTCTGGGAGTTCACTTACAGGCCTGCATCCTAATTTTGCTCTCATTCTCTAAATACTGCTTTGTGTTAAAAGTTGTAGCTAACTAGTAAACTTTGTTATCACATAGAATTCTTCTTCCCACTTTACTCTTCTTTTACAAAACTCATGGTTTATTTTAAGAAGTGAGTTTTCCTTCATATTCATATGTGTATTTGCGGTTTTGGGTTTCTATGTGTAGAGGTATGAATACATGTGTGTATACACACATGTGGAGGACAGTGATTAATTTTGGACATTGAATTTTGTAAAACAGGATTCTCACTGACCCAGCGCTTACCAATTAGATGATTCTGGCTGGATACTTGGCACAGGGGATCTTTCTATCTGTTTCTCTAGTGCTATAGTCACAGACAAATGCCACCATGTAAAGATATTACTATATTGCATTCTATGCTGCAAGATTCATTTTCTTTATAATGTACATGCACCTGCATGTGTGTATAACATGTTCTATGAAAAAGTGTAGTGATTTGTTGCTAACCCATCCTACCTTCTATTGTTTATTTTATTCTTTTATTAAGAAATACTGGTTGGAACCCACTAAAATAATTTCAAAACTTACTGATCATATATTTTTTGACAACAAAAATCCTCCAAAAGGGAAAAGAAGTGACTATTTACCAACGCCCCCTCACATTCCTCATAAATAAAAACTGCAGGTACAGAAAAAAACTCATTTCACTAGAGGTGCAGCAGCCAATAGGGCTGCTACTTCACACCAGTTTCTTTCGAACTGAGAGACACACTTAAGAAAAGCCCATGGTGGCACTGAGGATGTGCTCACTGAGAGTTATACCCTCCTGCTCTAAATACAACTTGATTTTCCTTGAAGAAAAGAGACCATTTCGCAGGAAATCAAAAGCTCAGCAAGATGGTATATGGTATGATGCTAATCAGTGGGTTATTTCTTTTATACATGATATAATATTTCATCATTATTCTGCTCTGAGGCAGAATGATTTTTGCTTTTATAATTTATGGTATGTTTTTTAAAAAATTCAGGTTCACAAATGAGAAAAAGCACAAAGTTAGAGATGCCACATTCAAATCCACAATCTCTAGAGGCAGTGCAGCTTGTATCTGAACCCGTGCCTACCTCAGGCCACAGGTCCCATATCTCAAGTGAACCGTCACTTAAGCACTAATGCCTGTGCGCAAAAGTCAGGAGCTCATGAAGGACGCAGAAGGACTCTTTTGGACAGTTTATGAGATTACGTTGAAGGTGACATGACCATCACTGACTTGGACTATGAAATTGAGAACCATACCTTGAGCTGTCAAAATCCTTGGATGCCAAAAGGGACTTCTTGAATGGAGCCACCATAGCCAAGAACTCTTGTTGAATGAGCAAAGTCTTTTTTTTTTTTTTTATAAAAAATCAGTTTTAAACTTCTCTTATTTCAGGCTAATGTTACTCACAGTTCCATCTAATCTTTAGTAATACAACCACTGTCTTAAAGGAACAGTGGCAGAAAAATGCATATCATGTATCCATCATATAAATCTACTTTTATTAGGGAATGAAGTCAAATTACTCCCAATAAAAAGGTGTTTTGCAACATGACCCAGAAATGTAGAAGTACCATTTGCTAGCTGTCTCTCTTCTTCCTGTTCCAAGGTCAACTGTACATAGCTGTGCCAGCAGAGATAGAATGCCTAGAAGTGGTTTCCATGGCATCAAGAGATCATACTCTAGGAGATGGAATCTCCCAAAGGCAAATAGCTGATTGTCAATGTTTGGCCAATATAACATGTTCTACAAATCATTGATCACAAACAAGATGAAGAGCTGTCTTGTGTTCTCCTCTCAAAGCTGGGAGAAAGGGACAAAGAACAACAACAACTAAAGACTAAGATAGGTGGACTAGAAGAAAATGAAATATAAATAAACTACACTTTTTTTTTTACTGAACAGAAAAGTTCAATTAAAGGGGGAAAAAGAGAGAGAGAGGAGAAATGTAGGATGCTAATTTGAACCATAGCCCCATGTCTAATGCTTTTAGCCGAGGAAAGAAGAGAAAAGCAAAAAGAAATCTGAGTCAGAGGGAAGATGTCATGGTGAGTTTCAATGGGATGGATTCCTTATTAATTCTAAAGAACACGATGCAGCATGGATTTAATTATCCAAGTCAACCCACCCACATTCCTCTGTTGTTCTTCACACACATGCGCTTCTGAGGACGATGAAAGGTGGGTGGGGAGAAAGGCAAATGAGAGAGACATGGGGTGGCTCAGGCCACAGAGAGTGGCCCTGTCCCAAGGCACAATTTCTCTAGCCTTCCCTTCCAAAAGGAGAGTTTCACAATGCACTTGCACCCAGCACGGGAGCACCTACTCACACAGGTCGGCTTGCAGTTGGCCCATTTGCCTTGGCTTCCAGGGCATGTCCATTTAGTCCTATTTACTGTGAAGGGAGTTTCCAGAAATTCTGAGGACTGGAGAATGAATATCATGGGATCAGGGGGCGGGGTAGATAGGCACTCAGAAATCTCTCACCTGCTTTTAATTTTATATGGCATGTACAACACAATCTCACCAAGATTTTCATGAAAAGTGAATCTCTATGAAAATACCAAGACGTTTACATGCATTAGTAATCTGAAGAAAAATGGTTTTTTTTTTTTGGAGACTTTCAAATTGTGCTATGAGCAGTATTCTCATCTCTAAACCAGTGAAAAGCTCATATTTCCTCTTTCCTCTGACCAAGACCTCACTGTTTCTTTCTGTTTTTCCATTGTATTTTCAGAGAAAAATATCTCTAGAAGGGTCCAAGTTTCTGAGAGGCTACTACTGCTTACTCTGTCCTTGGCTCATGATGCCTGGCTTTAGATAGACCTCCTCCACAAGGCATCCCACCTGAGAGGGAATCTACTTGCAGAATAAATGGGCCTATAAAGTCACAGATTATCAGGGGTTAGCTCCAGATAGAAACAAGTAAACAAATGAAAGCTCACTGTAGCTTTTCTAAGCAACACAGATATAATGTGGGGAACATTGTACTTAGCCTGACTCTGAAAGGCCTTGCCCAGGTATTCATGAATGATGTAATGGGTATACATATTCCATGGGTATATTAGGAGCTGCTACAGCTCCCATTGC
Organism: Microtus oregoni; assembly: GCF_018167655.1. Classification (NCBI taxonomy): domain Eukaryota; kingdom Metazoa; phylum Chordata; class Mammalia; order Rodentia; family Cricetidae; genus Microtus; species Microtus oregoni. The sequence continues at coordinate 8,119,547 of NW_024543834.1, read as the reverse complement.
ATGAAAAAATGGAGATCTGGCAAAGTCCTTCAGGACCATGACGTGAGGGATACAGTAAATTTTCTTCAGAATTCTTTAACCAGAACTACACCATGCATTGAAAGATAACTGTTACCCACAGGCTAGAATTAGAAAATCAAGAGGGAAGTGGATGGATGCTGGGAGGAGAACTCAGACCAGGGAGGGAGCTGGGGGTGTGAGCACATGACCCAGTGCCCATGAGATGATGCTCGTATATTCCACTTCCTCAATCTTCTGAGGAGAACATAGCAACCTAAATTATAGTTTAATCATAGCCTCAAAGGGATATGACTTTAATACCCCAAGTTCCATCCCAGAAGAAAGTATATTTAAAATTTAGCTGGATTCTTAGCATTTACCAACCATGAAGCATTTTAAGGAGTAAACTGTTTAAAAAGATAATTATAGAGTCACATACAAGTAACTATAGGAAATAACATATAAATCTCACACATTCTGTTCTAAGTTTGATTTTGAATATTCCCCCAAAGATTTGTGTGTTTAATATGATAGGTGGTGGACCCTTGCTGAGAAGGAACCTTGTGGGGGATTTTTTTGTCATTGAAATTGTCTTCAAAGACAATTGTGAGGCCTAAGACCCTTCTCTTTCCTGGTTTTCCTTCTAGTCTCTGAAGTGAGAATGTTACTGCAAACTGTAGCCTAAGCTGTAACATGTTGCCTTCCAGGGGTCCAAATCAAGATGATCAGTTTGTCATAGAATTTCTGAAGTGTTGAGCCAAAATAATCTTTTTCTTTTATAAGTCAATTACATCCATTATTTTACACAATAGTGGAAAGCTAAAGTATTCTTTATGACATTTCCTCCAAAAGCATTTGTAAAAACTGTAATATAATATTCAAATTATAGCACTGACATATCCACCTGTCTGACCAAGACTTCCCCAAGTTACCTGTATTTGTTTCTTCTCTTTTCACCTGCACGCAAAGGTTTAATTTTGCTTACATTGGCTCTTGGTAGCTAGCTGTCTTTTCCCAGGCTTCTGCGGGCCATTAGCTTGAAATGTGTACTCTTCCCCTTTCCAGAATCATCTTCAATGCTGATCCACCTGCACAGAGCTTCAATGTTCGTTTAGCTTCCAATAAAGAGACAATATAGTCTAAGCCTCTGTCAATTCTGTCATCTGCTTTTCTCCAGGAGTCAAGTATGAAAGCTGAGAATGCAGTTCATATAGTGCTCAGTCTCATGTTCCCACCAAGCTGGTATGTGATACACAGTGATTGAAAAGTAGAACAAGGGACAGGACAGATACTTAGCTCAGTTAAATGCTCTAGTTACACAGCAGAATTTATTCTTCTTCCCCCCGTATTTGCTGTCCTAACTTTAAAGTTGTGTCACCCTTAAATAAAAGCTCAAAACCCATTGGCCAACTAGCTAGTGTTTGTAAGACTACAGTGTCATGATTTTGACATTCAAGGACCTCCCCAATATTTCTTCAATGATTCATTTTAGCATTGTTGAAAATTTTCTGCAAATGTCCTGTGTTCCAGGGTCACACAACCATTTATCATTTCCTGGAATACACAATGCAACTTGATAAATGGTTTTGCATTTCATTTCTCACCCCTAAATCCCTGTAATGCTTCTTTTTCCAAACAAAATCTTACCTCAAGTCTTCTCAAATGCTCTGTCCTATGACTACTTTAGAGTAAGGTTCCTGGCAACTTATTTTATGTCCTTGTGATATGGGATAGAAATATCCAGAATTCAAGATAGCCTTTTCAAAAGGCCTAAGAGAAGCTCCAAATGCTGGGGAAAGTATTCTGAAATCCAGGAAATCTTTGGTTGGTGGCAAAAACAAACGGAAATAATGGGAACTTCAATACCAAGATTAAGAACTAGCAGCTGCCGTGCTAGATGGCCACAGGAGAACCAGGAACTGTGCTAATAGCTACCTATTCTGAGCATGGTGAGTTTCTAGAATCTTAAAGGCACTGTAGTAAACTTCCGCAGCGATAACAAAATGGGTATCACAGTTTTCAAATGAATCACTACCACTGAGTGGTGACGTAGCTTGCTCCAGTAACACTGCTAAGGAGTAGTGGCATCTGGATTCACCCCTTGTGTTCATGGTCTTGCCATCCTACTTGGATGGGAGATTTAAACCATGAAATCATTGAAAGAAAGATTGGTTTTTTTTTAGAATACATAGCAACTTTATTATAAATAGAAATACCCAATAACAAATTGGAACGGCTGAAATATCCAAAGTGCTGCATTCAGAAACACCCAGTAGCATTATACACAAAAGTTGTTATTTTTAAATTCACAAATAATTCTGAAATTTAAAAATCAGTACATAAGTAAGTTAAATTCCCAGAAATATTAAGAAAACCGTGATGAAACAAAAATACCAGAACTAACATAAAATGTCACTTTTCAAAGTATTTTACCCCCCGTGGAGATTTCATGGTCAAAGTTCAAGTAAGAATTTTTTGGTATGATGAAACTTCAGAGAAGCAAAATGAACTTGGAATTGGTTTCACAAGGGTTAGATATTACATGACAGAAAGGTATACTCAGCATTCACTCAGTAATTCAGCAAATAATTATATCAGGTCTACTGTATACCAATCCTGCCTATTGGCTAGATAGATAGATGATAGGTAAGTGGTAGTCTAGTGTGATTGACAGATGATGATAGATAAAGAGAGAGAGAGAGTAGTCCAGATGTATCTTTTTTTTCTTTTTTTTTTAATTGAGAAAAGGAAAAAAAAGTTCCCCCCCTCCTCCCAGCCTCCCATTTCCCTCCCCCTCCTCCCAGCCTCCCATTTCCCTCCCCCTCCTCCCACCCTTCTCCCCTTCCCCCCACTCCTCTCCCCCTCCCTCTCCAGTCCAAAGAACAGTCAGGGTTCCCTGCCCTGTGGGAAGTCCAAGGTCCTCCCCCCTCCGTCCATGTCTAGGAAGGTGAACATCCAAACTGGCTAGGCTCCCACAAAGCCAGAACATGAAGTAGGATCAAAACAAGGTGCCATTGTCCTTGGCTTCTAATCATCCCTCATTGTTTGCCATGTTCAGAGAGTCCGGTTTTATCCCATGCTTTTTCAGTCATAGTCCAGCTGGCCTTGGTGAGCTCCCAATAGATCAGCCCCACTGTCTCAGTGGGTGGGTGCTCCCCTCGTGGTTCTGACTTCCTTGCTCATCTTCTCCCTCCTTCTGCTCCTCATTGGGACCTTGGGAGCTCAGTCCAGTGCTCCAGTGTGGGTCTCTGTCTCTATCTCCATCCATCACCAGATGAAGGTTCTATGGTGATATGCAAGATATTCGTCAGTATTGCTATAGGATAGGGTCATTTCCGGTTCCCTATCCTCATCTGTCCAAGGAACTAACTGGGGACATCACCTTGGGCTCCTGGGGGTGACTCTAGGTTCAAGTCTCTTGCCAGCCCTAAGGTGGCTCCCTTAACTAAGAATTGTGCTTCCATGCTCCCCTATCCAGCCTTCCTTTATCCCAATCATCCTGTTTCCCCAAGTTCCCCCCATCCTCCCCTTCTCACTTTTCTCTCCCCATCTCCCCTTACCCCCAACCCACCCCACCCCCAAGATCCCACTTTTCTCCCCGGCAATTTTGTCTACTTCCCATAGGCAAGAGGATTACTATTTGTTTTTCCTTGGGTTCACTTTCTTATTTAGCTTCTTTAGGTTCACCTATTGTAGACTCCATGACCCTTATTTATGGCTAGAAACCAATTATGAGTGAGTACATCCCATGTTCATCTTTTTGGGTCTGGGTTACCTCACTCAGGATAGTGTTTTCTATTTCCATCCATTTGCATGCAAAATTCGAGAAGTCATTGTTTTTTACCGCAGCGTAGTACTCTACTGTGTATATATTCCACACTTTCTTCATCCATTCTTCCATTGAAGGACATCTAGGTTGTTTCCAGGATCTGGCTATTACAAATAATACTGCTATGAACATAGTTGAACAAATGCTTTTGTCATATGATCGGGCATCTCTTGGTTATATTCCCAAGAGTGGTATGGCTGGGTCCAGGGGTAGGTTGATCCCGAATTTCCTGAGAAACCGAAACACTGATTTCCAAAGTGGTTGCACAGAAAGATTGTTTTTTATATAAACTCACCTGAAAGCTAACAAATTCTAAAGACAGCAAGAGAAAGGGGGCTGTTGAATTAAGGAAGAGAAATTGATACCAGTGCTACAGTCAGAAAGTGATGCTCCTACTCACAATGCATTTAGAAGCTTTCTCTGTCTATTCTGAAATTTGTTCCCAGCATCCTCTAAGGTGGGGAAGTTCTCCGATTCACCTTAAAAGATTAAAAGTGTGTATCAAATGTCTCCCTGCTTGTTTCTGAGACCTGGAGAGAAGTTAACTAGAATCAATCATGTTTTGCTTCAATAAGAAGTGAAAAGGTTGATCACAGTAGTCAGTATAGTTTAAAAAAGTTGTCCTTAGGAAACTGGAAATCTGAGGCTAATAGCCATAGCATCAATAAACATATACCCCTTCATAGTCTTTGCCTTTCTCTTCGTGGGGTCATTCATGAACAACTCACAAACCTTCTGCCTCTTCTTTTTGTTTGTAAGCAATGAAGAGAAAAAAGTTCTTCAAACCCACTCACCCTGTCCACTTTATTAACAACACCCTAGTCATGGTTTTCTATTGTCAGTCTTTCTATGAATGGTCATTCTTACCTCACTCCTGCCCTGCCCCAAATTTGAAGATGCTCCCTTAACTGATAGTCCATCAGATGATTCCACCATCTTCATAGATTCCCTCTAAGACTTTGATCTTATTCGCAAATTAAGCTCAGGATTTACAAATACCAGAAAACTCATTTTTAAAAAATATATCCTCTGACTGTCCATTGGAGAGGGGTTTGAAGAGCAGAAATGAGATCTCATGGTGTGACATGTATGTGGAAGAAGCATTTAGTACTAGTCAGAGGCACTGCTATTTAGTTGACAGCATCTAATAGCTCCTATCCATGGGAAGTGGTCTTGCCTACCATGCGGAGCTCTGACTTGTTTTGCCAATGCCTCTTTGCCTCAGTGATTCATAGTGACCACGCAATCTCAATCCTACCCTCTTGTTGTATTTCATTTTCCTCAGTCATCACTTTCACTCTTCCACTGAAAGACTCTGTATTTACCCCTAACTCATCACATGATGTGAGATAATGTTCGAATTCTTACCTATGGGCATCTCAAGATTGCAACAGTCCTTTTTACAAGGCAGCTATTTGATTCCAGGGTGGCTAAGCTACACAGCTACAATTGGCCCCCCATCATGGCTTGCAAAGTGACAGAGCACTAAAGTTGGCTTTGCTCAATAAATAATAAGGGCCAAATCTGAAAACAAACAGACCAGAGTGTACCCTGGTAAATGCCAGTGGGGTCCTTTGGAGTGGTATCGCTGTGACAGTACCCTGACATGTGTAAGGTTAGCTTAGACCACAAATGTGATTGCTGCTATGCAATTGTGCATCCTAATCAACCCCTTTACTAACACTTTCTGGATAATATGTGCTTCGTCCTTGTGTGCTATCAGGCAAGCTTGTTGATCTACTACTATAAGAAATCCATTCCACTTTTTAGACGATATCATAGCATAGAGAATCTGTTCTAACCTACTTGTCCCAAACTTCACCTCTCAGTCCTTGTTCTACATTCAGAGCCACCCAGGTAATATTCTTGATCATCTCGCTCTTTGTCCAGAAGTTCTAAGTAATGTGAAGATATCAAGAAAGCTTCTAAAATTAACAAGCTATAATGTATTCATGTTATAAAACCTGATTTCTATTAACTCTTGTTTCCAAAGTTAAACAAGGATGATAAATTCCCAGGGACAAAAGGAGATAGATAGATAGATAGATAGATAGATAGATAGATAGATAGATACAGATTTAAAAGGTTAATGAAAATATTGTTTCATATTTGGAAAAATGTAAAAAGAAAAAAAAATTATGAAAAAATGTCTAGGAAAGGGATGAATAAAAGATGCACCAGTATTTTATATCTTTCTATAAATACCATGCATATTTTTCCAAATTGTAAAAATAGTATTCATTATTATTGAAGTCAAGGGGAATCATTTGTAGTAGTGGGTTGTCTCAATGATCTCATTGCATAGAAGTCGCTGAGGTGGAGAGGCAAGTATTGTCTTCTACCTGTCAATTTGACCCAAGTGTTTGTTATCTAAAATCTAAATTATTTTAACTCCCAAATCCATGTAAGAATAGGACCCAACAAGAAGCTCTGGTAGTCCAAGCTGGCCTTGAACTCACAGAGATCCACCTGCCTCTGCCTCCCAAGTGGTGGGATTAAAGTCATAGGCCACCACTGCCCAGCTTTCCTTAAAGATTTTATTGTATAGTGCCAAGTAATTTATAGTTTGGCTGAACAATAAGTCTGATACATTATATACTCAGAGCAAAAACATTCAAGATTTAGCCAAAACCAGATCTCTCTGTGTATCCTCTATTTAAGCAGATATATCTGGAATTCCTTCATACAAATTTTGCTAGATCCTTTTCGAAGCATTTTTGTAGGTATAGAAATATCTCTCTTTCTCCTTGTTTGTCCCTTTTCCCTGCTTTGGCTCTTTGCTTTATCCTCATTTTTCTCCCTTTCCATCTATCTCTACCCATTTTCTAAATATTGTTCTATTTATTTTTATGTACTAGTCATAAAATAGTCCTATATTTTTCTAAGATGATTAAAATTATTATTAGTACATGTAATGACAAGAAGAACTGATAAAAGCTAAATGCTTAGAGTTGATAAATTCTATTGTTAAAATGCATATTAAACGTTTGATTAAATTTAGAATGGAGATTCAACTTAGGAAATTTGGCCACAGTAGACATAGTAACCAAAAACAGCATCTGTGATATCCAAAAGGATAATAAATGTTTGTTATTGCAAAAAAAATTAGAAAATCTGAAATCCTCATTTATATTATTGAAAGATAACTGAACTACACATGAGATGGAATTTGCTCCGCTGTATGAATCAAGAATCGATTAGCTTTATAGAATTCATTCAAATAGGCATTTCATTGATGAATATTCAAGTGTTGACAAATTTCTAAAGAAAATAATCTTACAGAAAGATTCTGGGAGGGTGAGGGTCATTGTATTAGGTTGTGTACTCAGAGGTGGGTCCACCAGGATGCAATGGATAATTCCAAACCTATGGTTACACATATAGCCTGGTTCAACTCAGTGGGCAACAAAACTGTGAAATGGGACGGGATATGTAGGAAGGAGGTGGTGTTGACAGAAATGAAAAGGGATAAGTTTACGGTGAGGATGAGAATAATCAGAATACATATACAAAATTTTTAAAGAAAAAATGATATTTTGAAAAAGTATTGAGGGTCAAACTTATGAGCAGAATTGTGTTCTATGTTACTGGACAGTCTTGGCAAAGTACAAACATAAGGTGACAATTTGAAGAGGGCCCCTGCAGTCACACTATGGAATCATAATCGAGTCCCTGTGTCCTCATGACTTCTCATGTCCTTAGCATGTAAGAGTACCAATGGCCATCATAGAAATAGCTTTAGTGGCGTTGTGGAAGATATCTATTTCTGCTCTACATTTTTGTATACTGAGAATTCCCTTACATTAGGACATTTCCATGATCACCGTCATTCATTTTACAAAATTATCAGTTTATTCCACTCACAGATGAATGTTGAAATTTAATAGTTAGTATATACAAATTCACATCCAAGAGGTCTCTGGCTCCAAGTCATGCACTCGGAGACTTATCCTGTGTCTAACTTACTGGACTTCCTAACCCCTGTTTTTCTCTGCATTGCATTAACTGGCTGTTAACCTTATGTACGTATTAAAAGCCATGAGGCTGCTTTGAATTGAGAGTTACTTCTGTATCCCAGAGACCCTGCTCCTACACCATATGCCACCCACCCACAGAATGATTCTGATTCTTTTTTCTACTCAGTTATGCACTAGTTGCTGTGAAAAGGAGAAAATATCTACAGTATCTTAATTTGAGGAGTTCTATTGCACTTCCTCCCCACAAGCTAACACAGGCAGTCAGGGCCTGCCCTGCCATAGAGGAATATCTAATCTCAAGACTTCTAACTCTACTTTCTTGTTCTTGTTTCTAGGGCAGGTTGGGGAAGAGTATCAATTGTAAATCTTCATCTTCCTTATTGCCCTGAGATTTTAACATTTAACTTGTTTATACATTATTAATGTATAACAGTTGATAACTAGCTCCTCTGTTCTCTGATTCCTATTATGAAAAGTAGTCCTTATAATAAATTGTCTTAACTGGACAAGCTACTTAGAGAGGAAAGCTAGGAAAAGGATGTTGCTTTGTATCTTGCCTCATCATTTTAATTATACTGTTAGTCATTTGATATAGCAGAAATGGCATAAAAAGACAAACTGGAACATAGGCAAACCTCAGCTAAATCCAACTCACTTTCTTTCTTACTGAGCCTTCTGGAAGTTGTTATAGGCCCAGAGACAGAAAAATATAATATATCTCTCACATCAAACTGATCATAATATCATTGGGCTGATTTTGAAATAAGTATAAGCATACCTTGAGCAGGTAGAAATCTATATCTATAGGGTAAGAAGAGGCAATGCAGGAAGGAGAGTGGGCATGAAAAGGGAAGATTTCTTTACTGTCATTGAGTTTCAGTTTTGTGTTTGGGATGGGAAGGACACAGCAATACAGAATTTCAGACATGGCACATTGGGGAATTGAAAACTGGAAAATTAGAGACGTGGACTGTAAAATTTAATTGTCTTTCACTTTCTCCATGTCACTCATGTCTCCCTAGAACTTCTTGCCACAAATGGAAAATTTTTCTAGTTAGAGTTAAATGATAAGAAACTGGTTTAGTTGTCTAGTAACTATGAAGAATGCCACAGACAAACGTGTTAGGGCAGACCTACAGTGAAATAATGCAGAGACATGAAATATAACCACCGACCTGTTCATTTTATTAACTAAATGCACTCAGTCAGTATGGTGGTTAATTTTGACTGTCGACTTGATTAGATTACAAGGCATGAAGGGCATGTGTTTTTTTGCATACCTTTGTGTGACTGAAGGTATTTCCAGAGAAGATTAATTGAATGAGAAGATTCACCCTTGAATGTGGTCAGCATCATCCCATGGCTGGGATCCTAGATTGAATAAAATAAGAAAAAGAGGAAACAAGAGCTAGATGTCAGCTTTCCACCTTCTCTTTCTCTTTCACTTTCTCTTTCGATTCCGCTTTCTCTCTCCCTCCCTCCTTCTCTTCCCTGATCCAATAAGTTGTGGCCAAAGTAGATTCATGGCACTGCGATCATAGTTGCTTATAACTCCATGTCTTCACTATGATGAACTATACCCTCAAACTATGAGCCAAAACAAACCTTTTCTTCAATAAGTTGCTTCATTTCACACATTTGGTTGTAATAAAGAGAAAAGGCAGCCAATATAGTCAACAAATACTTTGAAAACCTACTTACTATGTTCCAGACCAATTTTACGTAGAATACAAACAAAAAAGAAACACAAGTCATATGCCCTGTCTAGATGTACAGCATAAGGTAGAGGGGAGATATGACCAAGAGCTATTTCTGTAAGATGGTTACACGGTTGAAATGTATCACAGGAATAGATACAGTTCTACCAAGAGAAGATAGGAATGTTTTCCTAACATGAGTGGTTTTTCAGGAGTGGGAAATAATCCTTTCAAAGGAGTATCTTAGAGAGAGGATATAGTCATTGATAAGGGCCAGATGCCAAAAGAAAATGTAATACTTAAGGAAATCATCAGAGTTCAGTGTGAGGGAACTTGGACAAGGACATTGGGAAACACCAATTGGAACAAAGCTGGGAAGGAAAGAGAGGACAGATCAAAGACTCTGCCACTGCTTGTCTCCTGTGAAACTCATTTTTAGATTTAGTCTTCACTGTGAGGCATGAGTAGGGTTACAGGGCTAGAGAGGTGTTTCAGCTGTTAGCACTTGCTGATCTTACAGACTACCCAGGTTCTGTTCCTGGTATCACATGCCAGCTCACTGCACCCACAACTTCACTTCTAGGTTATCTGATGTTTTCTTCTGGTCTCTAGTGACACATCACCCCTTCCTGTTCCACACAATACATACACGTACATTCACACACACACACACACACACACACACACACACACACACACACACTGCCACATTTGATATCCAAAGTGGCTGTGCAAGTTTGAACTCCTATCAGCAGTGAGAATGTTCTCCTTAATCTACCTCCTCCCCCAAACAAGCTGTCATCAGTGCTTTTGATCTTAGCCATTCTGACAGGTGTGAAATGGTATTTCAGAGTCATTTTGTTTTGCATTGCCTTGTTGTGGTAGTGTCATATATCAATCTATTGATTTCATTGGTTAAGCAATAAAGAAACTGCTTGGCCCTGATAGGTTAAAGCATAGGTGGGAGGACTAAACAGAACAGAATGCTGGGAGGAAGAAGAAGTGAGCTCAGAGAGACACCATGCTCCCCTCTCCCGGGCGGACGCGAGAGCTCTGCTCTCTGAGGCACACGCCATGAAGCTCTGACCCAGGATGGACGTAGGATAGAATCTTTCCCTGTAAGACTGATGCTACACAGATTATTAGAAATGGGCTAGTCCAGGTGCAAGAGTTAGCCGAGAAGAGGATAGATATAATGGGCCAAGCAGTGTTTAAATGAATACAATTTGTGTGTTGTTATTTCAGGGCATAGACTAGCCAGGCGGCCGGGGTGCTGGGGACGCAGCCCCGCCGCTCCTATTACAACAGAATGGCGTCCCACGTTGGGCACCAAAATGTAATGGCATAAACGAATGCAGACAGATTGTAAATATATATATATAGCTTTAATGGAGAAATAGACTTACAGAACCACCGTTCCCGCGGAGACCAGGAAAGCAGAAGCAAGTGCTGCAAGCATGCTCACCAGATTTATAGGTAAACATTAGCCCGAGGCGAACACACCCCCTAAGGGGCTGGACTTATCCCTACACCTTGTTACTAAGGATGTTGAGCAATTCCTTCTATGTTTTCCTACCATTTGAGATTCTTCTGTTGAGAAGTGTCTGTTTAGATCTATATACCATTTTTACATTGGATTATTTAGTCTTTTGATGTCTAGTTTCTTGATTTTTTTTTAAAATGTATTTTGGAGATCAGACCTCTGTCAAATGTGGGGTTCCCATTCTGTAGGCTGCCATTTTGTCTTATTAACCATGTCCTTTGCCTTACAGAAGCTGTTAAGTTTCAGGAGGTTCCATTTATTAATTGTTGCTCTCATTGTCTGTGCTACTGGTGTTATATTCAGGAAGTAGTCTCCTGTACAAATGTGGTCAAGGCTCTTCTATCAAGTTTGGTGTAACTGGATTTATGTTGAGGTCTTTGGTCCACTTGGACCTGAGTTTTATGCAGGACAATTGATACGGATCTATTTGCATTCCTCTACATGACAATATCCACTTATGCCAACACCACTTGCTGAAAATGTTTTTTTTTTTCCATTATATAATTTTGGCTTCTATGTAAAAAATTTGGTGTTCATAGGTGGTGGATTTGTCTCAGGACCTTCAATTCAATTCCATTGATCCATGTGTCTGTTTTTATGCCAGCACCAAGCTATTTTTGTTACTATAGCTCTATAATAGAGCTTTAAGTCAGGGATGGTGATATCTCTAGAAGTTCTTTTATTGTACATGATTGCTTTAGCTGTTCTGGGTGGTTTTTTCCATATGAAGTTGAATATTGTTCTTTCGAGGGCTGGGAAAAATTGTGTTGAGATTTTGATGGGGATTGTGTTGAATTATAGATTGCCATTTTTATTATGTTAATCCTATCTTTCCCAGAACATAGGGGATCTTTCCATTTTCTGATACCTTCTTCATTTTCTTTCTTCAAAGTCTTAAAGTTCTTGTCATACAGGTCTTTCACTTGTTTGGTTAGAGTTACCCCAAATAATACATATTATCTGTTGCTATTGTAACAGGGATTGTTTCTCTGATTTCTTTCTTAGCCTGCTTATTATTTGAGTATGAGAGAGCTATTGCTCCCTTTCTAATCAATGCAATTCCTTTCTACTGTAGCTCTCTCTAGTTCTTTCCTCTCCTTGGTCCCCTTGACTTCAGGTTATATACTCACATCTAAGGATTGGGAACTAAGAACCACAAAAGAGATAGAGCAAGTGGTGTTTGTCCTTCTGAGTCTGGATTATCTCATTCAATATATACTTATCTAGGTTTATCCATGCACCTGAAAACCATAGACAGAAAACCATCGACAGTCAACATGCAGAGGACAACTGATCCGTTAGGGAACATTGCAGAAGAGGGAAAAGAAAAATTATAAGAGCCAGAGGACCATAAAATTTGCTGTGAGATTTTGTTTTCTAGAAATGATATGGGAGTTTTCCTCATGATACCCCAACAATGGCTGTTTAACTAAGATTTGAAGAAGTATACCACCAAAAGACATACTAATCTGGAGAAGGGAAAATCTTAAGGGGTCCCAACTCTAGATAAAAGCTGTAAGCAACTAAGAACTGTTAAGAATGGGAGATATAGTCTTCCCCAAGGATGAGCACACTACTTGGTTATCTAATACCAGGTGGTCAACCCTGAAGTCATGTACATGCTAGATTGAACTGGGAGGATGGGGTTCTCCCTCTCTCTCTGTTTCTCTCTCTCTCTCTATATATATATATATATATATATATATATATGTAAAAATTAACTAAGAAAAATAAGCCAGAATTTTGAAGAGGGAGCAAGTAAGTGGAAAGGACATATATATGGGTGGGATTAGGAGGAAATAGGAAAAGTAATAATTTTATTATAATTAAAATATTAATTAGATAAATGGTAAATATTTTTTGTTTGACAATTACTCTTGTTGCTGTTGTTTTGAGTGACATTCCTTGAGAAGATGAATACTGAGACCCCAGGCCACCCACTCACTGTGCCCTTTGAAACAATTCTTATAATCCTTGTGATAGAATTCCATTGCCCATAAACTTGGGACAAATCATGTGTCATATCTAGTTCCCAGAGAACAAATGTGTTTATCAAATGTTTGGGAACATCAAGGGATAAATAAGCGCACTACGGCAGGACAGGGTGAGAGATCTAAGTCAGGCTTTGCTCTTTTACTAGATCAACTGAGGCAAGCTAATATTTGCACTTGTAAAATGATGTCTGAGTTCCCTCTGGCTCTAATTTGCTCCAGACTTCAGTGGTCATTTTCTTTGGAATAATCATTGTCATCATTTCTTTTTTTTTTTTTTTTCAGGTTCTGGTTGTTGCAAGGAGCTTTGGAAACGAGAGTTGATTTAGCTGATCCCCAATGCACCCCAGAGTTAAGGATGAGGAGGAAGTTCATTCTTGCATCCACTCTACAGGTAAGACTGAATCACCAATGGAGTAACAGACCACAAAATTGGTGGAGGCTGGAAGCTGGAACTCAGTTCTTTTGTCTCTCAAGGCCATGTTTCTCAGCATTCAATGAGTGGTGTATTTATTTTGGGTGCTGTCATTGTTAAATAAAAATCTCAAAATTGGTTGGTAAAGAAGGAGGTAGAATGTGATTCAGAAGGCATGAGTTACAGTCGCCTGCAAGTCTATTCATTGGTATGCAACAGTCGTTCTCTGTGGAAAGACTGGCCCATTTCTGCATATACAAGGAAGATTTTACCCTCTGTATTCCAGTGATGAAGAACAGAGTGCCATGGGATCTTGGAGGCAGACCGAGAGCTGCTAAACACCTTGTAACTGCTTAACCTATGAGGTTTTCAGACATATAATTCTGCTGATTGCACAAAGACGCCATTGCTATCTGATGCTGGGAAGGCACAGCATGACTGTGTTGAACTGGTCCTCTCCTGATGGCCTTGGTAAAACACCTCTCAGAGAGACCACATTCTCTGTCCCATTCAATCCAAATATTTAGCTTCAAGGCTGCCTCAGCTGCGTTTTGGCAAGAAGTGGTTGGGAGGAGGCAGCTCTGAGAGTCCTTCCTTTGAAGTCCTGGGTGTCCTACAGTGATGTGGGGCCTGGGCCAAGCATGTTGGACTTTGAGGCCAGCAGCATGTTTGAGGCACTCTGGGGACTTCTGACTTGAGCTGAGTGAGCCCAATGCATGGCTAAAGCTGTCAGAGGAATCTCACTGTGGTTCAGATCACAGGTAATGGCTTACTGTGTCCTAGGCAGTCCTATCTGCAGCTGAGTTGTGTCTAGGATGTCTCCACACTCTACATGTTGTAGTGTTGTAGGGGATCTTGGCTTACTAATAGTTAGAAAATGAAGGGATTATTATTATTGATCCTTGAAGGAAATCCTTGGATGATTACTACCATGCTCAATGAACTATTTTGGGGGTGTTATGCTTCTTTTCCTTGGAGCCTTATTCTGAGTTCTATTTCTTCCAGGGACATAGGATGCATTAATGTAAATCCATGACCAATGGTGTGTCATTTTGTTCCCAGTGTAGAAGCAGACTACTCGGAATGGAAAGGTTTTGTTACATGGGGGTTACTTTATAGAATCATTTAAGTCTTAGGACTAGAGAGAAATTGATACAATTGTTATCTTACTACACTTATAAGACAACTGAAGTATATAGGTTTGCCAATATTTTTGTGTTATAAGGAGTTTATCTGAAGCTCCAATGTATGGGAAACTCACTGAATAGCAAAGCAAAAGCGAAAGGCTACCTTCTATTTACCCAAGTAAAGAAAATTTACTTCTTATTAACTTACTCTAAAAACTGTAGTTAGTCAGGCATGCTGGTGTAACTTCGTGGGTTTGATGCCAGTATGGATTATAGAAAGCTCCTGGCTAGTCAGGGCTATATAGTGATACTCTGTCCCAAAAATAACAGAAAAAAAAACCTATCATCATTTTTATAAAATATGTTTTGTTTTGTTTTTTATATTTTCTCATTTTTAGTTCTGCGATGGTTCATCTCCATTCCCTGCTTGGCTGAATTATAATCAAGCAGGAGACACAACTCCAGGAGAATCTGTAAAAGTGTTTCCAAAGAGGTTTAACTAGGGGAGGAAGACCAAACCCGACTGCAGGCAGGACTATGCAAAGGCTGTGATCACAAACTGAATAAAAGGGATACTGAGCTGAGAGCAGAATACAGATTTCTGCTTCCTGACTAGTGACATAATGTGACCATGCTTCTGTCATTTTTGCTACCATACCTTCTTGCCATGATCTCCTGTATGTCTTCAAACTGTGAGACAAAATAAACCCTGCGTTCATACCTGCTTTTGTTAGGTATTTTGTCATGGCCCCTAGAACTGATAATGACAGCTATGATCTATTTACAGATATCTTGAGGTGTTCTATATATTTTGTAAATGATTTATGAAACAAAGTCGTTTGGAAATTCCTATACTGTATTCTATTTTTTTTAGTACAGATTAACTTTGATTAACATTGGCTTTGTAGAATATTTCACAGAATATGTGACCTGTTCATCATTGCCTGTCAAATGTAGCTATAGGTTTTTTTGTTCCTCTCTGGCTCCTAACTTAACTTATTCCTTTATCCTCTGAAGATACCCTACAATCCAAATAGCTAAATACATATTAAATGTATTAAAAGGATTGGCACGTGGACACTGAGTATTACCCCTAAACTGGGACATAAATTCAAGGGGTAACATGGCTGAGCAGAGAAGAAGGTAGAGTCGAAAAGATTAAGAAGGTATAGGAAAGCAAGTTATAAGGTCTTAGGTGTTGGGCACTGAGGAAGAGCAAGATGTACGGGAATAGGGATGGCCTCTCTCCAGTGGTTCCTTTCTTATTTATCTGTCTTGGAATTAGTTTCACAGGGGAATGTACATCGTTATTCCATGCTATTTCCTTATTTAGACAGCCAGGAATTAACCTCAGCTCAAAGTCATGATTGAAAGAACATGGTGAACTTTCTGGGAAAACAGAAAGCTTGACAAACAGAGGAGTAAATGGTCTCAGTATTTATTAGAAGGCACACTTTTTCATTTTGTAATAGCTGAAGACATTTCTGAAATCTTGACATTGAAGCATGTGCTTTAAAGATATGAACATTTATGTCGAAAGAGCTCCTACCTCAGAAGCTGTTACATAAGATCCTGTAATGAACTCAAGGATGCATATTTTTCAGAGAGATGTTTGCTGCCCAGTTCACAATAGCTACAGAAATTCATGGAGTGCGAAAATAATACTTGCTGAGTTGATAATGTTTAAAATAGGAAAAAGTAGAAGAAGGAAAGGAAAGCAAAGTAATAAAATAAGAAGTGGTAGCAGCAAAAGCAGAAGGTGTGACAAGAAAAGGAGGGAGAGAAGCGCTTTCTTCCTTGAGCTAACCAGAATATTCACATTTGTTTATTTCATACAGATAAGCTTGGAATTATTGAAATCCATTTTCATCATGAATTTGTGAAATCGAAAGCTTTTTTAAATCAGTTGTTCTCAACCTTCCTAATTCTGCGACCCTTTCATTAAGTGATCACCTCATGTTGTGGTGACCCCTAACCATAAAATTATTTTAGTTACTACTTTATAATTCTAATTTTGCTACTGTTATGATTTATAATGTAAATATTTGCACTTTCTGATGGTCTTTGGCAAGCCTTGTGAAAGCATCATTTGATGTCAGAAAAAGTTGAAAACCACTGTCTTTAAAAAGGAGTTGCATTTGAGAAAAACAATACCGTCTGTAACACCTTGTAACTATCAAAAGATTTTTATCATTTGTCTTTGGTCTTGGAGATGTTTCTTTATACAGTCTGCATGATTACTGACTTACCTTATGCTTGACTTTCCTGTCTAATGATTTGCTTCTGCCTGCCTCTAAGAAAAGAAATATGTGAATTTAGAGAAAAAAATATATACATAAATATCTCCCAGAGCCACCTTTAAATGCATTTTCCAAGGCATATCAAAATACCCTTGGAATTTGTTGTGAAATTTTGACCACATCCTAGTTAGCATGAGGTTAAAATTAACAGTAACATATGTTTCCGAGATCTCAATTTGCAAAATATTAATAGAGTTCATGGGCAGTTAACTGCAATAAAAGGAGGAAATGAAGTTTATAGTGCAAGGCTCTGGGGATTACAGCCTTCCCTGCCCCTGAGCACATTCATATCCCAGAATGTGACTCGAAGAGAAAGAAGCAGAAAAGAAACACAGGAGGGAATAGAAAGATTGAAGTCCAGGCGGGTATGTTCCTTTCACTCCATGCAGGGACTTATGTGCCTTATTAGACTGAGCTTCAGCAAGCCTTCACTTCTTCCTGCCATTCAGTGCTTGTGCATCAGCTGGTACTGGAAAAAAACCAGGTATGCAGCAAGACTCATAGATGATAAAGCATCATTAGTATCTAACGCGTGTCATCATTTTCCTAGAAATGTGATTTTTTGCTGGGTTTATGTTTCCAACTGGCACGCTTATGTTCAAATTAAAAGAAGATTCACAGATGATGTTCTGGGATGAGACTGAGAAGACATGCACTTTCCTCCACTCTTTACTGACCAATCTCTCCAAAAAATCATGCCTCCTCTTTGACACATGGTGTACACACATACATTCATACCAAACATATGTGTACATAAAATAAAACACATACATACACACAGACACACACACATAAGAAATCATATCCTTTCTATTCTACCATGTTAGGTAAGTACATTAGTGGAGAAGAGACATGAAGGAAATATGGGGAGAAGAAGACATTGTGCCTTGGGTCTTGCCCTGTCCTTGCAGTTGAAGGCATTAGGGAACATACAACTTCTCAATGATAGAATTAGAAAGGTTAAGGAACCTTTTTGTTCCTTGCTAATTCAACACAATGTTCCTTGGGGTACGGGGCAAGAGACAGTGATTTGGAAATAATCCATAGCCCAAGTTTGCAGGCTCACCTAATGGAACAGTGGTTTATCTGGAAGTTCGGCAGAGATGAGGTGTCTTGTTCTTTTATGCACATATTTTAATGCAAATTTGACCTTTATCCAGGGACTTCTTAGAAAACAGCACTAAGTAATGAAAATTCAATGCAAGGTTCAGAGATTAGAGAATCAACAGCCACTGCACGCTAAGATGATCATGAACGGTAGCAAGAAAGGTAGAATATCATTCAATGAGTGGACTGGAGACTGAAGAAGCGGGGGCATTCTAGGCTGAGAAAGGTTTGGGGAAAGGCACTGGGGTGTGAAAATCCAAGGTATGAGTTATGGTTCCTAGGCAACAA
Source organism: Microtus oregoni (assembly GCF_018167655.1). Classification (NCBI taxonomy): domain Eukaryota; kingdom Metazoa; phylum Chordata; class Mammalia; order Rodentia; family Cricetidae; genus Microtus; species Microtus oregoni. The sequence goes on along the minus strand of NW_024543834.1, from coordinate 8,101,273 downwards.
GTTGTGGGAGTGAAGGAAAGAAGGAAAAGGCATGAGAAGAAATGGGGCTGTCTGAAGACTTCAGGTGTGGATGCCAAGAGCATGGGCCAAGGAGGTTACCTAGGGCAATCTTCAGGATCATGCTTTAGGTTGGTGTATGGTAACCTTTTTATTTTTACTCAGAATATAAAAACCCTGTGATGGATGAGGACCCTACAGGCTTTTCTAGCCTTCTCTGGAACTCTTGTACCTAATATTTCACTTTCTCATTCCAGCTATTAAAGGGCTTCATTGAAGTCCTTTTTTCCATTGCCTCATTCACAGTCTCTGACAGCAGAAGAGGATCATTATTTTAAGAGAGCATCCATGGAAAGGACCTGGAATAGATGACACCCCAAGGACCCACTCCGCTGAACTTGCAGGACTACTAGGTACCCAAGGTGCAGAATCACCGTACTCAAGCACAAATATTCAGGGCCCGCCATCTACCCCACTTAAAAAGCACAGTGGAGCTCAGGCCTTTGTGCACTTGTCTTATGAACCAGTGGCTAGACTAGCGACCAGGTAGTGTGGTTGGATTCTGAGCACCTTTGCCACAGGGAGATGAGAAACATGTTCCTCCCCAGGTAGACTTGCTCCCTTCTCACCTCCTGATCTTGTCTGCTGGGCTGAGATACTCTCCTGTGTTTTCTCTCATAATGAAAACTCCTACCTCATTTAACATCAGAGGTCCCCTGGCACCACAACACCACTGAATACTTCTCTCACTTCCCTGGGTCTCGATCTCGGGCTCTCTTTTGCTAGATGCTGCGTAGATTGCTTTCTAGGCTACATCTTCCAAAAGCTGTAGCCTCACAGCCATTTTCTTAGGGCCCCATATGCTGCGTGCTCCCATCTCCCAGGCACCACACATTTCTTTCCCGGACTCTGATTTCTTGCTTTTGGCTTTGGAGTCTTTGGCTTTTGAACTACGGTGGCCTCCATAGAGATACCAGAAAACATTTGCTATCATGAAGTCCTCATTACAGTCTCATTAAAAATATTTTGGAGACAGGATCCCATGAACCTAGTTCATCTTCTTTATGAGAATTATTTGTTAATTACTTGATAAAATTTGGGGATTACAATCAATCTTTGAGGATCTTGAGAACACTGAGAAATGGAAGGAAATATGTGGGGTTTGTTTGTTCTTTTGTGTGATTGTTTTAAAAAAAAGCCATCATTTACACAAAAGTTGTTTTAGGAATTGTGCACACTTTGTGCCTTCTCTTATCTTTGTCCCGTTCCTGGCCAGAGGCAATTTGATTTCTAGAGAGAACAAACATGTTCGATGCAGCAAATCTACAGGCTCCACAACCCTTTCCTGGAGTTGTTAACTTGTCAGGTTTAAGAGGAGCTATCGACTGGTACACAAGAAATATGAGAAGAATTTAGAACTGTCCTTATATACTGCTCCATAACTCTGAGAAGCTTGGGATGCATGTTAAATATTGGAGAGTCAGCTCTATGTAAGGCACCTGAATCCCCATCATAGGTAGAGTCTTACAGGTCTACTTCTGTAGAGAATGTTCTGGCCAAGGCCAGGCTCAGACACAGTGAAGGAGACCATCTTTGATGAGAGCTCATACTGGAAGGAGATGACACCCGTAAGTATAAACAACTCAGGTCTGGTCTTCATAGTAGAAGTGAAGCAAAGAGTTCACACTTTCCATTCTTTGGCAGATCCCTTTAAGCAATTCAAACCTCTGGGTGGTTATGCTCAAGTTCCGGATGCCTTATAGGAAGCCCACAAGGGAGACAAGGGAGATACTTGCATGCTGGATAGGATGCATGCAAGTATTTTCTAAGAGAGAGGACCTTGGTTTCTCTTATTTGGAACCAAGGAAGACTGGACTGACTTTGAGGATCACAGTGACAGAGGGTTTTGAGCAGCAGAAGGTCAATATCATACTGGTCCAGCCGCAGGCAGGTTTAGGTTCTAATCTTTTCATTCAGAACTCTGGAACCACAAGGCAATTTCATTCATTCTCTTTTGCTCTGATATCCTATCAACTAAACAGGTACAACAAATATTGTGAAACTTAAGAAGCCATCAGAATTTAATGTGAACTTATTTTCAAAATATCCAGACAGAATTTGTTGTGGAACAAGTACTCATTACAGAGAAGGGATTTCAGCCAACTCTAAGGCAGGCTATTGGCATTACTTCATCAGTGTCTCTACTGGAAGGACTCTAAGGGATGGTCTCTTTAGTTTTAGGGAAAATGTGTCAGGAATTATCTTAACAGAAGCCTTCCTCTCTTTTCTTGCTCGTTTTCCTTTTCTCCCCCCTCATACCCCTCCCCCTCTCCTCCCATCTCTCTTCCTCCTTCTTCTCACCCCACCTCAGGTTCTCCTGCAGCTCAGCCTGGTTTGCAACTTTCTATGTGGTCCAGTCTAACCTTGACCTTCTGATCCTCCTGCCTCTGCCTCTGGCGAGTGCTGAGATGAGAAGCAGCAGCAGAGGACCTTGTTCTGTGGAAGCTCCAGCAGCGATGAGAGAAGTTGCAGCTTCAGAGCCTGGAGAAGAGCAGACGTTTGAATGGATATCCCATTTGTCTTTGGTAGACCTTCCCTACACGCATCTCCATACATGTGTTTGTGGGCATTCAGATACAATTTCGCACACACTTGCAGATGCATGCACACAGGCCCACGCAGGGCTCCTGGCTTCACTCCAAGTCACATTCATAGCCACCTCTCCACTGTTCTTAAACTGTTGTGCTTTCTGAAAGGAGAAGAAACGGATGTTCAATCTTGTTGAGTTCTAACTCATCAAAACGGCTCTGCTTACCCCCTGCACGACTTTACAAGGCATTTCGGGCATTTTTTCATGGGAATGGAAATCATATTTTACCAGTAATAAATTGGGATCTAACCCCACAAGACTGTAGCTCAATTTCAAGCTCAGAACCCAGGAGGTCAGAGTGGTCCTATCAAAGAAAATCACCAACTCCCATCCCTCGGAAAGCAAAACACACTCTGGGGGTAGGGGAGGAGGCTAAAACCAGAGCACAGCAGGTTCTAATATTTTCCCACTTGACTCTCCTTAATTACTGTTGACTAGCTTAACGAAGCAATTAAGGGGCTTATTTGCTTTTTTAAATCACATGTGAAATTCAAGAAACCTTGAAATACAAGAAATATTTGTCCCCAAGATCTTACCCCACAAGGGATATCAGTTTGACTGTTCTCCAACCACTAGAAAGGAGGACAACCAACCCTGCTCTCCACGTGAGGCCCGAGCAAAACAGAACTCAGTAGCCAGCTGCATTTGCATCTTGGATGCTCAGCTAAAACCCCAGCCAAAAACAATAGCAGTGACTCTTTTTTAACTCACAACTTCAAGAAGGCTGAGGACACTGGCACCTAGCACTGGAAGTTATGTGCTAGCAAGTGCGCCACCCGTGTTTCTGAGTGTTATTTCCACTTAAATCATCTTAGGTCTCCCCCTCTTGTCATTCTCATGAGAGTGAGCAGAGAGGGAGTCAGAGGTGATGACTCAAGTTCACTCTTCCAGCAGTGGGAACTAAAGGTCTTCTCTCACCACAACACCTGGCTCTTCTGTGATACTGTCTTCCCCGTGAAAATCTTTGACCATGACAATTATAGCTAACATACACTGAAGACTACTAAATAATTACACTTATTAAGTATGTTTGCACTGTTATTCAAATAGTATATCAATGTAAACATGTTTTGAATGGCATAGAGAAACAGAGCCCTGCTAAATATAGGCTACTTTTAGCAACTTCATGGTTGATTTATTTTTATAATTTATATGTATTCCTTAGAGTTTATATAATTTTGTAAGCATAATTATTGCCCCACCATTTGTCTTAATTTGTATATTGAAATGAAATACACACACAATTGTATAACTTACAGAAACACAAATTGAAGACAAATATATGTGAACACAATGCAAAAACATGCTACATGATATAATATGATACAAATAATTTGTAATATAAACTATAGAATGTCATATAAGAAAGCAGTATCATCTAATATAGTGAGATACACAGTTTAATATAGTACATAATTTATGATATATGATGACAATTATATCACAAATCTCTATATATATATCTGTTTATACAAGTGTCATATAGTGACATACAGTATTATTATAGTAAATAATATTCAGTAGGTAGTATCCTATATTAAAGTGAAAAACGATATATTATTTGGGCTCAGGGGGTGACTGAGTAGATAAGAGTACTTGACCTAACAACGTGTGAAGACTTTAGTTCGAATTCCAAGCACCCTTATATAAACCATTGCATGAATATGTGTATCTACAACCTCAACTTCAGGGGTGGAGTTAGGTGGATTCGGAGAGCTCACTAGCCAGCCACCTTTACTGAACTGACAAGTTCCTGGCTCAGTGAAAAGATACTGTCTCAATACTCGACTTCCTGCTCTAGCCTCTGCATGTACATGCATGGGCATATACATCTGCACACTCACATGCATGTGCCATGCCCACATGTACCACATATACATATGTCCCCCAATACATAAATGAAATAAAGAATAAATATATATAAATACAATAATGTATTGTTATCTAGTAGGACAATTTAGAAATTGGACTATACACACTACAATGGTTTCAATACTGGAAAGTGAATATTTGTTGGTTGCCATTTCTTTGGGAATAGTGCAGGGTTTTATGTCACCCCTTCTAGACCTAATAAACCTGCAAAGTAGTTTTTATCTTTGGAAAAACAATAGAGCCCAAAGCCACATAAACAGTTTTCCCCTTTAGAAACACAGAGCTACCAAAAGAGCCATGAATTAATCTGGTTGTTTCTAATTTAATAATAATAAAGCCTTGGGCTGGGGAGATGTCTGAGAGGTTAGGAACACCATCTGCTCTTTCAGAGGACCTGACTTTATTTCCCAATGTCCACGTGGTGCCTGATAACTCCAGTGACAGAGGGTCTGATTCTTACAAGTACTTCCTGTGCACATGCTGAATATTCATACATTCAGTCAAAACACATGTACACATAAAATAAAACACGAAAATATCATAGCCCTTTGAATTCCTTCGAGAAAGATAAGTAGGTTGATGGAGAAGAGAAATTGAAGAAACAGAGAAGAAGAAGTTATTGTTTTAGGGCTTGCCCTGTCCTTGTAGTTGAAGGCATTATAGAACATACAGCTTCTCAGTGATGGAGTTAGAAAGGCTAAGGAACCCCGCACTGGATCCAAGCCTACCATTTTTTTGGTCTTTTCCTAATTCAACACACTGTTCCTTGGGGTACAGGGTAATAGGCAGTGATTTGGAATGACAACTCACAGCACATGTCCTGATGCAGCCACATGCAGACTGGATGCCGGAATCCCTGAGTGCAACACCCTTGTGACCAAAGTTCATATGATCAAGGCATTCTCTTGGATTCAGTCTATTTTCTCTTTGACTCTATGATTGCAGCTTAAATTCTTGATAGTGGAAAGACTGCTGTAAACAAGACAGATGGGGAGGAGGTGCCAGATGGGCACTCGGTCAACAGTGCCAACAGTGGGAAAAAGCATGCGCGTCCATGGAGATCTCTTAACTATTTACCAAAGAGGGGGGATTGTTTATTTTCAAGGTATCTCCCAAAGAATCCATTTACAAGCTCCATTTATGACTTCAAACAAGCTATCTGGCAGAGACATGGCAGCAGAGATAAGGAGAGGACTAATGAATACTCTTGCAACATGTTTCAACACCCGGATCTATGACTACCCAAGTTTTGTTCCTAACCACCAAAATTTATTTTAAAATACAAACATGCTTTTAAGTATCTTTTAAAATGCAGCTAATAGTTTTATCTTGTTCCTGGCACCATTTCCTCTGCTTGATGGGGTTATAAATAGGGTACTCCACTTGGCAAGAGTCTTGCCTGTGGCATTGCTGCAATGGTTCTATAGTTATTCTAACAAAACAGTGCATAACTGGCATTTTTCCCCTCCAACTTTCCTAACATTTACACTGCCATCTGCATACTTTTCCTTTGACTTCACTCTGAAAATCGAATGCTCTTCTGATACATGCCAGAGACTTGGCTACTAGGATATTTGGTGGGGGGTGGGGAAGAGAAAGAAGAGAATGAGCAACCTTGTCTCATTTTCTGATGTTTAGACATTTAATACATGCAACCCTACAGCCATTCGGAAGCAGTGTTGAAGCTGGCTATCTTGGAGGACAATTCTGGATGAGGGAAAAATTCTTTGTTAATGTACCAATATTAATAACAGTATTGCTTTCTTGGGGTTTATATAGTTAATTTACTAATTCAAATAAACCTATAGAGACATGTGCCAATGGCATGACATGTATATAGTGTGTGTGTGTTCATGTGTATGTGTGCACAAAAAGTTGATGAATTTTACAAGCACAAGTGATTAAGTTACAATTGAAGCTCTAGAGAATACAAATTTTCATCGTTAATGTTTCAAATAAGTGTTAGATAATGTACATGCTTGTGTAAGTGGATGAAGATGGTAGCAACAAGTCACTAAAGTTCAGAGAAAAAAGACACAAGCATACAAATATCCTTAAGTCTTTCTTTGAGATGTATGAGGCCTCTCCAACCATAGCCTATATTCACCCTCTCTTCTGGTTTAAAAAGTAATGAAACAAAGTTTAGGCACTACTTTTGGGTTTTGCTTGTTTGTTTGGGTGGTTTTGATTGGTTTGGTTAATGGCAAAGAGATTTGAAAAGTGAGACATTTGAGCAGGCAGAATGCAGATAGAATGTATCTGTGAAATCAGATAAAATTGGTACACCATTATCACACGGTCACTCAAAGCATTATAATTGGATGTCAAAAAAAGTCTAAATACTCATGGATTATTTTTGACTCTCTGTATGTTCTGTTCCTGCTCTTGCATCCTTAAGTTAAGGGGGTAGGACTAGGTTAGCATCCTGTGTGATAATCCATCCATTCCCAGGGTTTCTCTCGATGCGTATTCACCATTACAGAAACAATCTAGAACTCATTTGTGAAGCCCTGTTGGGGGTGCAAAAGAAATTAGGTGTGGTGGTGGTAGTGGTGGTGGTGGTGGTGGTGGTGGTGGTGGTGTGTGTGTGTGTGTATCATTGTTGTTCTTATTGTGTTCTTTTTTCTTTCAAAGTATTTTAGGAAGCATTTACCAAGTAGAGCTTGTTTACTGCTTGTCCTTTTGACATTTTAATATGCTATCCTTGTGAATTTAACTCATTATGGTCTGAAGAAGTCAGAGTTTGTATCTTTGTTCTGATATTACTTTAAGGCACAGAAGGAAATTGGTAATTGAATAAAAAGAAGCAAAATTAAGAATATAGTATCTTATGGGTTTTATCTAATACAGTCAATGGGTTTGATGAACTGTTTTGATTTTGTAAGTTCTGAGTTCTTTAAAGACTAAGAAAATTTGACTGATGAGGAGGAAAAGAGAAGAGAGAAGAATGAGAGAAGAGGAAGTGAGGGAGAAGAAGACAGAGAGAGAGGAGGAGGGAGGGAGGGAGAGAGATTTTTTCCCAAGACTTATCTGGTTAAGTGCACTATATTTAAATGGATGAATATACTTAACCTCCAACTATTGTTATTTCCATAAATTTTAAGTATTTAGTGTGAGTATTAGATAGTACAACAAGACAAAGGTTTATAAAAATATACCCGTATGTATAACATATGTGAAGAAGAGATGAAATGAGGTTATTCTTGGAGGTAAAGGAGAAAAGGAAAGAGGTAAAAGAATTGGAAATTGGGATCAAAGATGACCTCAAGATTGTGATTCCCTAAATCTATAAAGATGAGTGTTTAAAAGATAATCAATGGCTCACTTTCATTTGCATGAGAAGGGTTTGTTTCCCAACAAATTTGTGAGCTCTCAATGTGAAGATGATATCCACTCTTATATTTTAACTATGCCTCATCTTCACATATGTTATACACTCAGTGATCTCTTTGTCGATGTTGTCCAAAGTGGTAGCCTCTGGCTGCATATGGCCTTTAACTTTCAATTAAAATTAAATTACATTAAGCCTTCAGGTAATTATTTGGATCTATCAATATTTTAAGTTCTCCATAGTCAGTCATGCACAGCCAATGGCTGTTCTACTTAGTTATGCTAATTATGACATACTTTCCTTATCTCAAAAATTCTGCTAGATAGAGCAGACTTTGATGAAAAGCTTGTGTCCCAGGCTCATTCTTCAAGAATCTACCATTAATTCTTCACTGTATATACCCTGGATTTGTTGACTATAGTTAGTTTGTTATTTCTTCAGCTGGGGAACCCTTGAATGTCACTGTCATTTAAGATTTACAATGTTTTATTCTTTTCCCCTAAAACTGTATTTCATATCTGTTCATCTAGAATTCTGATGCCTCTGGAACCTTAGGCAACACACTGTACCCCAGCCACACATCACTTTTGACCCTGGTGTAGCGTGCTTCCTACCAGTATCTTCATTTTCAGTCCCCCTGGCAGCCTATACTTTTGTAGATGTGTGCAGATTATTGTTTTATACTTTATGAGCTCTGGGTATTTTGTTGCTTGTTTTTGTCTTGTTTTATTTCATTCTGTCCAAGGTTAGAAGATATTATATGCAGGATGAAAAGGGTATATGTAACATATTTTGAAGGAAGTGAAGAAATATTATTAGCTATCTATTCTATAAAAGAAGAAGAAAGATGGCCCACATACTAGTTAAAATCCTATATGTTGAGTCTGCTTTTGCTGCAAAGCTTCAACAAACTGAATGCATAGCTTATCATTATTAACCTCAAGTTTCTTTGCTGATGAATCACAAATACTTATGCTCATTTCACAGGCTGTTGTAAATGTCACACAAGGCTATGTGATTGTGGGATTTTTTTTGTACCTATATATGATAAAGAGAATTCAAGCTGCCATGTGGTCATGGCATGGCCGATGTAATCATGAACACAAACCCGCTATGAGGACCTGCATAAGACCAGAAAAACATATCAGATATGAATATAGGAGGGGAACTAGTTGAGAAAAGAAGGGGTTAGTAGGAGTTCAAGGTGGTGAGAGTGATCAATGAGATATAAATATGTTTCACTATATGTGAATGACATTGTTAAAATTAAATTTAAATTATAAAAGACAGAAGTCTAAATACACATGTTAAGATGGTGATTATTGTTAGAGTCCAAAAGAAAAAAATGTACAATAGAGAGAAACACATGGCCCTCATACCCTCACAAACACACTTTCTTCTGACAAAGTTCCAGTCGGCTCCTTGTGAGTTATCCACAGGATTCTCTTTTTATCTAACAGAAATATTTATGTATCTATATGCCTCTATAATATTTTTGCATCCCACCCCTTTGGAACATAGTCATGGCTGTTGAATGTTTACTTTTTTAGGCATTCCTTCTTCCTTTGAAGAAATCCACACAAGAAAGAGCAGAATGTTGACAGGATTTCTAGAACATGATTTACAGATATGATTTCTGAAAACCAAGTGGACAACGACCAAATCCTACATCAAATAACATCTTTAAAGCAGCCTTTTGTGTCTGGCCCAAGAAAGATGAGTCAAGATGGGAAAGCCACAAATGCTTTAAAAGTAAAATTCACCCAAATCTGCTCCCCCAGAGTTGTCCATGTTGTTGAAGATGCTTTAGGGATATCTCTAAATAAATTTTAAAAGGTGATCATTTTATAAATCTTACAGTAATACTATTAAGTGCAACTCAAATTTTATATTGAAATAGATGCAAAGTTACATTGAGAGCTAACAGAATTTGAAATCCTGGTGAATCTTGGAACAGGAAAATATGTTTTGTGTGTAGTTTAAAAGATGAAACTTGAGGAATCAGGAAATGTAAGAATGGCAGATATAGAGAAATGTCATCTGGAGGGAGGACAAGACTCACTTGCCATTGGGGTTGTAAAGTTGTAACCCTTCTGCCAGTGGATTCTGAAGCAGCAGGAAGGGGAGCCTGCGGCAAGGGGAATCAAAAGGCTCAAGTCTAGGGCCAATTCCACTATTTACTTGGTGACAAGACTTAGAACATGTCACAGAAGATTTATGACTCTCAGCTTCTTCAGACTGAAAAGAGAGAAAATATTGCTCACTTCATAAATTTGTTTCTTCTTGAGAAAATTAACTAAGACAAAATGGACTTCTTCCTTGAATACAGTACTTGCTATCAAAGAGTTACCCTCTCTCCTCCTAGAAGCACATTGCTTTGGGAAGCAGAAATTTTATAATATTCATTCAGTATGTTTATGATATGTTCTTAGTATGACACACATTTTAGAAATTGGGATACTATTTTATACAATGGTAGTGAATGAAAAGAAACAATTCCCATAGATGCTGTTTGACATTTTAAATATGTTTTATCCCTTTATTTATTAATTTGTTCATTCCTTTAATTTCTGGCTATTAAATTGTAAATGACCCCTCCACTAACTAGAAATCTTATCAATACAAAGAGCTGAATTTTTTATTGCACATCACAGGAAAGCTCTTCCTAGATAGAAGAGTGATTATTGAGACTTTTTATTTAAGAAGTCACATTAAACATGTACTTTAAGAATGAATGGAAGAACTTTTTCCAAGCAAATATTTCAGAGTTTTACTTATAAGGTTACTTATGACTGGAATCTCACTCCCATGGCTGGGGTCAGAGAAGATGGGCACACAGGTGTCTGCCTATTTGCACAGGCATGAAAAAAGCCATGTGAAATGAGCTTCAGCCTTTTAAGTTACTGTCTTTCCCTTTATAATAATAATCTCTTCAATTTTACAAGGTCTATATTATTTTTAGGTAAGAAAACACTGTAGGGTTCATGTTTTATTGTTCCTTAGAGTTATATAAATTATATTTGGCCAAAACAAATGTAATTCCTACTGTGAGAACTGGGAACCCAAAATGTTGATTTTCCTCAACTTATAAACAATGTGAGGTGGCTATGTTGTACTAGGTCACAATTTTCCAGTGCAGAGCAAAATATCAAACTCAGTTTTAATAACAAAACTGTATATATCATTAAAGTTTCCTGTTCACACAGAATGTATTATATTACTCTGCCTAGCAAGGACATCTTTTGTGTTGGCCACAAATTCTAAAATACCCCATTTGATTGAATGGAAAACATTTTAGCTATTTGCTGGTTTAAAAAAAATGTCGCAATGTTTAAATGCTCATGGAAATTCTGCTTTGTCTTTGGTAGTAAGTACTGAATTTCTCATAGATTTGAATATTACAGGGTTTTGCAAACAAGTTCTAGAGGACAATTAGGATCATTTTCAGACTATTAAATAAATCGTTTTAGTGTTTGGGAAGCAGATGTCTCTATCTTTGAAGAAAAAAATGAACCTCATTTGCATGCTTATTATATCAACTTCAAGTTGCATTGTAATTATTTACTGACATGCTTTTCTCTCCAAGAAGAATGGCAAGGTAATAGAGCACATGGCTTTTACTCGTGCCCAATGCTCTATTGTCTGAGAGTTGGAGCCTGAAAATAATCCATAAGAGGATGGAGAGATTTAGTAGTTCAAAGAGCACTTGCTGCTCTCACAGGAGATGCACTTCAGTTCTTACACCCACACAGCTGTCTCTAAATCCAGCTCCAGAAAACCTACCACCTTCTTCTGACATCTGTAGGCAACTGCATCCATGTGGGCACATACTGTGTGCTCACACATGCATGCACACTTATCCATAGTAATTGTCTACACTTACCTAGCATAGGGAATTATCTCTATTCATATATACATATGCAATGAAAACTGGGCGTAGAACATTTACAGCATCTTAAATATTTATCATTCCTTTCTGTTGTAAGCATTCAGAATCCTTCTTTGAGGTTTTTGTAAAAATAGCTAAAAAAATTGTCAGTTCAAGTTAACACACTGTGTTATATAACACCAGAAGTGAATCTTCCCATATGTATGTATGTATGTGTGTATATATACCAGATTCTATGCTTTCCTCTCTAGCATCCTCCCCAGCCTGTAGCGACCACATTTTTAATCTTGGCTTCTTGGAAATTGATTTATTTAGCTTCCAGATGGAAGGCAAATTTATTTTGTCTCCTGACTAAATTCTCTTCACATATGGGTTTAAGGAGGGTCATCCTTGCTCACCTCTGCTACTGCAACTGACAGCACCCCATTCTTTTGTATGGGTGAATACTATTCCGCAGTATCTGTGCACAGTTTTCTTTATCCATTCATCTGCTGATTCCGTATCAGTGCTGCAAGAATAGGCATGTCTTGGTATTTCTTCAATGTACTAAGTTCATTTCCTTTGGATACATGCCCAGTAATGGTTTTCTGGACAACTTAGAGTTCTGTTCCTAGTTTTGCAAGGGACTTTTACTGTTTCCCATATTGGCTGCTCTGGTTTATAGTCTGCCAGTAATGTATGAATTCTCTTTTCCCCACATCCTGTAGACATTTACCATCCTTTATCTTTTTGATAACAATTCCCATTCCAGCTGGGGAGAGATATATCGTATTGTGGTTTTCCTTATTTTTATTTTTTGCAGAAATTCATGATGTTGAACTTTTTAAAAGAACATTTAGTTAGTTATGTGTGTTCTTTGGAGAAATACCTATTCAGATCAACCAAAACGTTTTGTTATTTTAGTCCCTTTTGTATTTTAAAGAGTGATTCCAAAATTATATTATTATACAAGTTTTCTAGGGACAGTGACTCGTATGCATAATCTTTGCAGTGGGATGATTAGGCAGAAGACCAGACTGGGCTACACAGACTGTTTCAGAACAATCTAGGCTTCTTAGTGAGACTTTGTTTCAAAATGAGGTAACATCAAAATATTTATAAAATTATTTTGTCATATTCCATATATTATATCTTTATAAAACTATTAGGAAGTAGGAACCAGAATTTCTATTCCAGCACCCACCTAACACACTGGGAAAAGCTCAACATATGCCTCAAACTTCAACACTGACGAGAACTAAGACAGCAGCATTCCTGGGGTTTGTTGGCTGTCACTGTAGCTGAGGAAACATGAGCTTCAGGCTCAGAGTCAGACTGTGTGTGACTCAAAGAAGTAGGCATCACTTGCTCCCCCTGTGCTGTGCACACCTGAACACATGTGCACATGCTCTACACATTCACACACATAAATGAATACATTTTTGAATCACAATTTAATTATAATAATCCCCCTCCTCTCTTTCCCAACACTTTTATATGCACCCTACCCCCTAGCTCTCCCAATACTTTCATATGCACCCTGCCCCCTAGCTCTCCTTCAAATTTATGGCATCTTCTTTTTCACTAATTGTTATTGCATGCATATGTGTATATGTATATACATAGTCTTAAAGATAACCTGTCCCATTCATATAATATTTCTTATATGTATGTTTTCTGGGATGACTCTTTGACACTGAATAACTGATTGGTGTGCTCTTACCTGGAAAGGAGCACTTCTCCAACCCAACCTTTCCTTAGTTCCCTGTAGTTCTTCTGTGTAGGCCTGAGGTCTCATGGGCTTTTCTCCATCCAGTCTGGTGTGTCCATTGCTATCAATCTTGTTCAACTGAAGTTAGGGCAATCATGTTGGTGAGACTGTATGGGTATAGCTTTTCGTATTACTAGCTGACACAAACTCCCTGATCCTTTGACTCCTGCAAGCTTTTCTACCTAGCCCCACTTCCCAAGTGTTCCCCAAGCTTTAGAAGCAAGAGTGTTTTGTAAATGTATCCATTGGGACTAAGCTCCACAACTCATCATTGTGATTGGCTGTGGTATTTTGTGGTGGTCTTTTCTGCTAAAGAAAGAATTTTTCTTATTGGGGGCTGAAGACTTTACTGATCTGTGCCAGCAGGATAAATGTAATGCTAGCTTCATAAATTAATGGTTGTTCTTTAAAAAGTTTAAGATGCTTTTGATGACTGTTTCTTTTTCTTCAGCAGTTATAGGTCTGTTTAATTTGCTTATCTTGTCTTGATTTAATTTTGGGAAGTGATATTTATCCAGAAAGTTGTCTATTTTTGTGGAGAACAGATTTTCGAAATATGACCTGATGATTCTCTGGATTTCCTCCGTGTCTGTTATTATGTCCCCTTTTCATTTCTGACTTTGTTAATTGGGATATTCCTTCTCTGCCTTTGGTTAGTTTGGATAAAAGTTTGTCTATTTTGTTGATTTTCTTGAAGAACCAATGCTTTGTCTTATTGATTTTTTTGTATTATTTTCTTTGTTTCAATTTTGTTGATTTCAGCTCTCCATTTGATTATTTCTTGCTGTCTAGTTCTCTTCAGTGAGTTTGCATCTAACTTTAGTTCTAAAGTTTTCAAATATTCTGTTAATTCACTAGTGGGGGATTTTCTCAGCTTCTTTATGTAGGCATTTTCCTGTTAACACTGTTTTCATTGTATCCCGTAAATCTGGGTATGTTGTGTGATAATTTTCATTGAATTTTAGGAAGTCTTTAATTTCTTCTTTTATTTCTTCCTTGGCTCATTAATGATTCAGGTGAGCATTGTTTAATTTCCATGTGTTTGTGGGCTTTCTGGAATTAGTATTGTTGTTGAATTTTAGTTTTAAGCCATGGTGATCTGAATTTTTTTAATTTATTTTTTATTGAAAATTTTCACCTCCTCCCTTCCTACCACTTCCCTCCACTCTCCCCACCTCCCCTCCTCCTCCCTCTCCAGTCCAAGGAACAGTCAGGGTTCCCTACTCTATGGGAAGTCCAAAGTCCTCCCTGCTTCCCCCAGGTCCATGAAGGTGAGCATCCAAACAGACTAGGCTCCCACAAGGCCAGTCCATGCAGTAGAATCAAAACCCAGCGCCATTTTCCTTAGCTTCTCAGTCAGCCTACACTGTCAGCCATATTCAGAGAGTCCAGTTTGATCACATGCTGCATCAGTTCCAGTCCAACTGGCCTTGGTGATCTCCCATTAGATCAGTCCCACCGTCTCAGTGGGTGGACACACCCCTCCCGGTCCTGGCTTCCTTGCTCATGTTCTCCCTCCTTCTGCTCCTCATTTGGACCTTGGGAGCTCAGTCCAGTGCTCCAATGTGGGTATCTGTCTCTATATCCATCCATTGCCAGATGAAGGTTCTATGGTGATATGCAAGATATTCATCAGTGTGGCTATAGGATAAGGCCAGTTCAAGCACCCTCTCCTCTTTTTCCCAAGGAACTAGCTGGGGACATCTCCTTGAACACCTGGGAACCCCTCCAGAGTCAAGTCTCTTGCCAACCCTAAAATGGCTTCCTTAATTAAGATATCTACTTTCCTGCCCCCACATCCATCCCTCCTCCATTCCAACCATCCCATTCCCTCAAGCTCTCCCCATCCTCCTCTTCTCCCTTCTCTTTCCCCATCTCTCCTTATCCCCACTGCAACCCGACCCTCATGCTCCCAACCCCTGTCCGGCAATCTTGTCCACTTCCAATATCCAGAAGGATAACTATATGTTATTCTTTGGGTTCACCTTCTTATTTAGCTTCTCTAGGATCACGAATTATAGACTCAATGTCCTTTATTTATGGCTAGAATCCACGTATGAGTGAGTACATACCATATTCATCTTTTGGGGTCTGGGTTACTTCTTTGGGTTGGAGTTTTCCTTCTAGTACTTTTTGTAGAGCTGGGTTTGTGGCTAGGTATTGGTTAAATCTTGTTTTCTCATGGAATATCTTGTTTTGTCCTTCTATGGTGATTGAAAAGTTTTACTGGGTATAGTAGCCTGGGCTGGCATTTGTGGTCTCTTAATGGCTGCATGTTTGACCATGACCCTCTGGCTTTTATTGTCTCCAATGAGAAGTCAGGTGTAATTCTGATAGATCTGCCTTTATATGTTACTTGACCTTTTTCCTTTGCAGCTCTTAATATTCTTTCTTTCTTCTGTATGTTTAGTGTTTTGACTATTATGTGGTGAGGGGACTTGGTTTTTTTTTTTTTTTGATCCAGTCTATTTGGTGTTCTGTAAGCTTCTTGTATCTTCATAGGCATATCTTTCTTTAGGTTGGGAAAGTTTTTTCTGTGATTTTGTTAAATATATTTTCTGTGCTTTTGAGTTGAACTTCTCCTTCTTCTATAACTATTATTCTTCTTATGGGGTCCCATATTTCCTCGATATTTTGTGTTAAGCTTTTGTTAGATTTAATGTTTTCTTTAACTGATGAGTCTATTTCCTCTATTTTCTATTCAGCGCTTGAGATTCTCTCTTCCATCTCTTGTATTCTCCTGTTTATGTTTGCATTTGTGTTTCCTGATAATTTTCTCATGATTTCTGTTTCTATAATTCCCTTGGCTTGTGCTTTCTTTATTGTCTCTATTTCAGTTTTCAAGTCTTGAATAGTTTCTCCTATATGTTTGATTGCTTTTTCTTGGTTTTCTTTAAGGGATTTGCTGATGTCTTCCAATATTTGTTTGTCTTTTCCTACATTTCTTTGAGGGAATTTCTCATTTCCTCTTTAAGAGTCTAAAACATTCTCCTGAAGTTATTTTTTAGGTCATTTTCTTCTGCTACATCTATATTTGGTTGTTCAAGTCTTGCTGTTGTAGGGTCTCTAGATCTTACTGGTGTCAAATTGCTCTTTGTGGTGTTGCATGTGTTCTTACCTTGTCTACTCATCTTTTCCTCTAATTGGTGTGGTTGGGGCTGTCTGTGACTCTGGTGATTAATCTTCTAGGCAGGCACCAGTGGTTCCAAGGTTCAGATGGTTGTTCCTCATGGTACACTCAGTGCCACGAGTCTAGTTACCCCACTGGTCACTCAGTGTTCCTGGAGGTTGCTCAGCACTCCTGGGGGTTTGCTCCACTCCTGTGGAATTTGCTGACTCATTCCTGTTTCTTTAAATGTCCCTGGTCTGAATATGCTCCTGTGGAGATCCCTGGCTTGGGGTTGGTCCTGCAAAGGTCTCTGGCTCTGATCTTCTCCTTTGGAGGTCCAAGACTCAGGTGCACCCAGATTCTCAGAGGACCTGGCTCAGGCCTTCTCCCTCCGAGGTCCCAGACTCATGCCTGTACCCACAGAGATTTCTGGTTCCTTCCTACCCCCTTAGAGGTCACAGAGTGACATCTGGACTCACAGAGGTCCTGGTTCAGGCCTTGCCCCTCAGAAGTCCCAGATTCACCCCCAGATCCGCATGGGTCCTGGCTCAGGTCTACTCATTTGAAGGTCCCAGATTCATACCTGAACCCACAGTGGTCTCTGGCTCTGGCCCACTTGCCAGCAGTTGCTGCCCTGTACCTGCTTCTGTGGAATTTGCTGCCTCAGGCCTGTTCTGGCCTAAGTTGCCGGCTCAGATCTGTTTCTGTAAATGTCCCTGGTCTGGATCTGCTCCTGCGGAGGTCCCTGGTTTGGGGTTGGTCCTACAAAGGTCTCTGGCTTCACTCTACTCTTGAGTCCCAAACTGGAGTGCGCCCAGACCTGCAGAGGTCCTGGCTCAGTCCTACTCCCTCAGAAGTCTCAGACTCATGCCTGGATTTGTAGAGGCCTTTGTGGGAGAATTGGAAAGGAGGAGAAAAGGGAAATTGTTCAGAGTTGAATTGTTTTGAAAAATGAAAATCCCTGATGAACTGTTGTTTAGCAAGGTGTATGTAAGTATCACTATTGAATTGCTCAAGTAACATGGCTGATGTCATGACTTTATTTTGCATCATTTTCCTACAAATAGAAACTGTTAAATTTAGCCCACTCAACTAGCATTAGAGGAGCTGCTTCTTGCAGAAGCTGGGAACTACTCTTAACAATGTATGGAAAGTGATAGAACTTGGAACATTCAGCCCTAAATCAGATGTTTCCATCAAAGTTCTCCCCTCAGGGCTTAGGCAACTATGTGAAAAGGAAGGCAGAAAGATTTTAAGAGCCAAAGAGAATGAATGCCACCAAGGAAACTCTGTATTCCAGACACAACAGAACTGAGGCACTTATGATCTCCCAGAGACTCTGGCAGCACACAAAGGACCTAGAGACACTGGATCCAGACAGTGTTCCAGCGCTGAGAGGAGAAATTGGACTGGAGCTCCAGTCCCTAACCAGGAAACCATCTTCAGATGACATCCATTTGCAAAGGAAAACTTAGTTGTCTTCAATGGAGTCTCACTGGGTATATAAACCACATTTAAGGGTAGGCTCCATATCTAGCAGTAGATAGATGGCAATAAAAAAAATTAACCCGGTGGTATTTTTTTAGAAAAAAAAACAATCCAAACAACAGCAACATCAACAAACAAACACAACAACAACAGCAATAAAACACCCACACATAAAAACCTTTGAAGCTTGTTCCTGCTCTTGCTTCTTGGCTCATAGTCTAAGCAGGTCTATTCCATCACATGCTTCCACCACTGTGGGCTGCATCACCACAAGCCCAAAATAATCACAGAAAGGAACCTTCAGAACACTTAACAAGCCTTTTCCTTTTTGAGAGTTTATTATTGCAGACATTTTGTTATAATGAAAACAGACTGCCTTGTAGGTTTATTTGTTTGTTTGCTTGTCTCAATGTTTTCATAATATTGTGTCTCATTCTTGAAGATTTATTCCTAGTACATCAGGTGGAGGTCAAGTCTGAGACATCCTACTTTCAGAAAACCCTGTTCTTCATCCATCATACCAGATTCCTGTGGCATAAACACAAACAGCACCACTTGTAACTAAGAAACACTGTTCAATGTGTGAGAGAAAAATTAAAATGTCAGGAATGGCCAAATAAGTAAAAGCATCAACTAGAAAGAGAATCAGTGAAGAAAGACAAACAGGGAAGGATGGGTATCAAACAATTAAAAGACAAAAGAAAATTTTCATATACGGTAGAATTAGTTATTGCGAGATAATTGTGACAGAAGAATCATTTCAGAATGTTAGCAGGTGTTTAAGACATTAACTGAGAAACTTTTTTCTTTGCTTTTGAGTTGGGGGTCTCACTTCGTTGCCTATATTGACTTAAAATTCTCAGCCCAATTGACCTTTTTGCCCCAGATCCACTGGTAGGCGAAACCCTCAGTTGAAACTTTAAAAGATAAAGAATAAATAATGACCTATAATTTAAAGTCAATAAATGTGTTACGATATAATGTTAAATGACCAAAACAGTTAATGGGAGATCTATTTAAAGATGTAAAAAAACACCCCTAAAATCCCCCCCAAATCTATGAAAAATTAGTATGAAAATCTAAGAAAATTTTGAACCTAGAATATCACTAGGTAAAACATTATTTAAGTGGGAAGATAAAATTCATTTTCAGATGTAAGTGATTAGATAGTTTACCTACCAAAAACTATAGTTAATAGCTTTACCAGACAATTAACCTTGGTCTGAATTGACTGGCTTCTTCTATAACAGAGAAAGAATCCAGGAGTTTCCTACACATGTAATTTGAGTGGAGAGGTATGTCTGGTGTGTCTGGTTATTGTTGGGTTTCTCCAGCATGAAAATACTTCCTTATATACTGTGCCCTCTATCCAGTAGAAGAGGAACAGGTAGGCATGTGTGGTTTCAGGAGGAAACAGAAGAGGTAATATAGAAAAGGAGTCCAAAAGAATTATTGAAGCATTCATAAGGTATTATAGTGGCCATACAATTTTGAATAGAAAAGGGACAGATAGGATATTCGTTTTCACCCAATACACTGGTGAAAATTCTTATGTCAATTTGACACAAGCCAGAGTCATCTAAAAGGAAGAGACAGGTTTGAGAAAATGCCTCTACAAGATCCAACTGTAAGGCTTTTTCTTAATTAGCAATGAGGAAGGACAATTGTGGATGGTACCACCCATGTGCTAGTAATCCTCGGTTCCGTAAGAAAGTAGATTGAGCAAGTCAGTAAGCATCACCCCTCTATGGCCTCTGCATCAACTCCTGCCTCCAGGATCCTGCCCTGGTTGAGTTCTTGTCCTGAATTCTTTTGATAATGAACAGTGCTGTGTAAGTTGGTACACTGTGTTAAAAAAAAAAAAATCAATCACCTATAGCAAATGATCCTAAAGTGCAATGGATTAAGTAAGAGAGCTCATTCTCAAAAATAGAGCTTATTCTCAAGAATCTGAACATCATTGGAGTATGAGCTGACCAATGACAGGCTGAAATTTGCAAGGTAGTACAAGTTACAAAGTTGTGACTGTTTCATCTCCTTCAGAAAACTGCTCCAGGGCTTTAAGGCAACTTGACAAGCTCAACTCATTGGCAGAGGTCGCAGCGAAAGGTTCATGACAGAAATATTTGTCAAGTCACTCACTGCATTCATTCTTGGAAAACTCATTAGAAATCAAACCAGGAGAAGAAAGTATACTGCCTACTTTCCTAAGCAGGTCAGAAAGAAGTGATGACTAGGGAACCAATAATCCTACCTACCCCTCCAGTTGAAATATGACTGCAAGAAAACAGTGGAGAGCCAGGAAATGACTTGGTTACATATCTGTTTTGCAGATAAAGCTGATGTGATATGTGAATCACCTATCATATATCAGACACAGCAACAGAATCGGAGAGAAATGGAGGATGTGTTCCTTTATTCATGTGGTGCATTATGGATTGATGTTTTCTTGCTGTGTGTGGAGTGACCTTTGGCACTTCCCTTGGCTTCTATGATCTCCTCAAAGGTTGTCTAGAAGGTCAGAGATCTTACTGTGTGTTGCCTTAGATTGAGAGGGAATTGATTGGAACAGTGAGGAATAGTGCATATACTCAGTAGTGCCATTGTCCTCCTAGAGCTCTCTCCTTAGTGTAGTGTCCCATGACAATCAAGCTCACTCCTCTAGTCCACTAAGAGTTCCAATGGAATAAAAGCCAAGAAGTGGTATCAGGCTGGAAGTAGTTTCTTTCTACTGGTTTGTCATCGGCATTATAATGCCAGTTTTCCATACAGTCCAGGCCAATCCTTCTGCCACATTTTCTCCACTCTGAACATATTGAAAGTGAAAGTCTGTTCTGAAGACTGTGTTTGAGATATTAGGGTATGATTAGAAGAATTTTTGTCATACATGGTTAAAATTTTTAGAAGTTTAGCATTTAAATTCATCATCTTTAATTATTTGAAATATTTATCATAATAAATGCTTCATTTCCTAGTGATGAAAAGTGAATGAGACATCACTCTATTGCACCTCTGGGGATTTGAACATTAGAGAGTAGGGTATGTTCCATTTGACAATGCAAAAAGTGTGCACGCTGTTTGTTTTGTTGCTATGTGTACTACTCAGCCCCCAAGATACCTTGGCCTGGACAGATGCCATATTGAGTTACAGGGCTACATAATTCTACCTTCTGAGTAAGCTGTATGAGCCCTCAGTGTTCCCAGCTCAGGCATCTGCACATCAAGAGGCCTATGGGACCTGGTAGTAATCATTTTGGTTTGTCCTGAAGCCAAGAACATTTACAGAAGCCCAAGTCCTACAATTCCTGCCCAAGCAATGACTATCATAGAGGCAGTGTAGCTCCTGCTGAGAGGGAATGGGGTGCAGGGCCTTCCCACGGCAAATCCAATGGAACCCATTCCTTTACAGGTGGAGCTTTTTGGCTCAAAGCAGGATTGAAAATGAAATTAGCCATTGGAAATTTCATTCAGGTCAATCCAAGCATTGCAAAGTACAGTAACTTCAAAACTTTCTCCATTAAGTAATCAAGTCCAATTTCTATCTATGTCCTTCTCCTACAGCAGGCAGGACCGAGGCCCGCATTGTTTGCCTTCCATGTGCACAGTTGCTGTCAGACTGGAGTGATAGATAGCTCCTCAGGAGCTCTTATTCCTGACCTCGTGTGGTTTGTGATCTGGTCTGGAACAGCAGAGCCATGCGCAAACACCACTCATTGAACACGGCAGCCTGTGACGGAGTGGTCAGCTGCACAGTTCAGACAATAAGGGTTCCAGAGCCAACAACAACTGCTAACTGGGTCATAAAGCCAACTTTAAGAGAAATGGGATTGTGACAAAACCGTATACATAAAGATGCCTGATCCTCTACTGTTTCCCTTCTTCCAACTTAAATTTCCCTTCAGCAGATCAAAACCCCTCTGCAGCAGTAATCACTTTACAATGCAGTTTAAACTAATGGGCACCCATTCGATAGACACATTCTAATTTTGGACAGACCCGCCACCCATCCATCACTCTGACCCACTCCAGAGGGTGAGGTATCATCCATCTCAGAGCTTTCTGCACATTGCTCCCCTGTTCAAACACACAAATAGCTTCTTACAGCGAATGTCAGTCAGTCCGTGTGGAGACACTTTGTCTCTCCAGGAGGGGCCTGCCTTACCCGCCCATATCTGGTTTATAGCTAGCAGATAATTCTAAAGAACTCTTCAGGATGGTTTAGTCATGTCCTATGACCTCATATTACCACAATAGGTCATGGAATGGACAACATCACCATTTCAAGTGTTTCCCTTTGTGTCATGGCTTTCCAGCTGTGCAACATTTTCCTTCCGTGCATCCCCGTGGAAGGCGGTTGGAAAGGTTTTCACTCACCTTCATCAGAGAGTGCAGCACAGCTATTAATAAGTTTCTAATTGACTGGCCATTAGTTCTAGTGGGCTCCAGTATGCAGTAATTCCAGATGTAGGGCTGGAATTAAGTGAGGCAAGTGAGTGACAAGCCTGGTGCACGGCATTGAAGGCTCATTTCATTCTTGGCAGTCGAACCCACTCTTGAACGCTGACGGTCCAGAGTCAGCCTTGCTTCCAATAGCTCACCCTGGTTTCTTTGTGCTCATTACGCTAGAAGTGGCACTTGTTTGGGATGATATTGTGCAAGATACTAGCAGGGTATGTGTTATTCAGCAAAGGCAGATACCGACCTGATGTTCTCTAACCAGGCGTCATAAATAGGACCCACCTGGGGTCTGCACACATTAGACAGCTTCCTTACACAGGAGGCAAAAACAATTATGGTAAATATGGCACTTCCTAGCTGGGCTTCACTAGAAGTATTGGTTTTGCGGTCAGATCTACTGAGCATTAAAGACCATCTTCTTTCTGCTGCTGTTGCCAAAGCTGCACAGTTAGGACAGGAGGAAGAAAAATGAAAATGATAGGGAAGAGGTGTACAGAAGGACAATTGTGGTGCCTTCAGGGAACTGATAACGACTTCAGGAATTATTCAGAAAACACAAAACCCTGAGTAAAATCTATTATTATTATTGTTAGGTTCGTGGCAATTTTTAGAGTATATTCTTCAAACCTTACAACAGTTACTCAAGGGCACAGGTCCATGTCCATGCATCTGTAATTGTCAACACAATCATGGAGCATGTCTGGGTTCTTGGACAGGAGTCCTATTTTTTCTTTGTTTTTTTGCATATTTGGAGAGGATAATTGTGTTAGGATTTAAAAGAGAAACTTCAGGGCTGGCAGGCAAACTGCAAATCTCTTTAGTGAGGAGGGCACACAGTGAATCTTCTCATTCCACTATGTGTGTCCTGAGGGTCAAATTCAGGATGGTAGACTTGGCGCGAGCACCTTTACCCGCTGGCGCACCTTGCTGGTTAACATGTGCATTTTTTACCTGCTAAGAACAGTGACATAGTAAACGCAGACTCTTCCTGAACTACCACACCTACAAAGGGAAAGTTAATAGTATTTGAGGCCATTAAATGAAAATCTTTACATGAATCACAGGCCATTACTTTTATTTACCACTAATTGGGATGATTTAATTTCAAGGCATTACAGAAATTGAAAGAACGATCAAATCCGCAATTATAGGGAAAATGTGACACATGAAACCTTTAGGTAGTAATGATACCTGGTACCCACCAGACAGTATAGATTTTGTTTCTGGGCAAAAGAATAGGGCTTCCAAAGTAAAGGAGTAATTTCCTTATAATTTCTAAGCAAATTATCACACCACACACACACACACACACACACACACACACACACACACACCCCGCATTTATACCATGATGCAGAGCATTCTTGTCCTTTATTACTCTGTTTCATTATGTTTTGGCTACGGCAGTGTGTGTGGTAAGAATATGGTAAATTCAGTTCAGCAGCTTACCCCTTGAGACCATTTCTATCACTAGGCATGATGTTTCCATGACGTATTCCGGCAAGAGCAGACTGGCATTGAGTCAATGAATACATATATCTGCACCTTTGAACCACAATTAATCTTACTTTAATTAGGCAATTGTGACAATATTGCCTTGATTTGAAAAATAATTTAATACGCCTGAATTGAAAGAAAAGTAAATTATTTATTTTTGGCTAGTATTATTCAAAAGATTTCCCAGACTTTTTATTAATATTAGCCAGAAAATTAGGATTTGTATATAAAGTTTCACATAAACAATATGGAGGAAAAATAATTAATTTAGTTTTCCTAGGCTCTCTGGGGAAAACAATCAAGTTTTGAATGTGTGTTGGGAAACCCTTTTGGTGAATGTCTTGAAGCTTTTCATGATGCTAAATTCAGAGGCAGTGACACTAGAGAGAGTTTAAAATTATCCTG
This sequence comes from Microtus oregoni, assembly GCF_018167655.1. Lineage (NCBI taxonomy): Eukaryota > Metazoa > Chordata > Mammalia > Rodentia > Cricetidae > Microtus > Microtus oregoni. The sequence goes on along the minus strand of NW_024543834.1, from coordinate 8,076,827 downwards.
AGGAAAGTAGCCTTTAAATATAGTATTAAGTAAAAAAGGAATGGACCAATGAAACGGTCTGATATTAATAGTCCTTTAATAATTTAATATTTAGGACAAGTAAGCAAAGCCAGATGTTAACTGAAATGTCTCCCAGTTGGGTCAGAGTCTGAGCATTTTCCTCCAGTGTAAACACCCCCGCCTCGTGCCCAGGAGTTGAGCATGGGCGGAGGACCAAGTCATACAGTCGTCCACTACCCAATCAGCGTACATTCACTACGAATAACACAAAACAAAAACATTTTAAGAAACAAACTGTACACAGAGAAAGAGAGAAAGAGAGAGAAAGAAGGACAAACCTGGTAGTCATAACCACACATTCTCTTCTCCTAACATCCCAACGATTTTGATAGCCCACCACACTCATGGCTTGAAAGCTTCCAGGACTCATTTAAGAGTCTCGGGGAGTCTGATTTACTTCTCAATGGCCCATTCATCCTTTGAACGTTTACTCTATAGCCCTGTGCAGTTCTAACCTAAGCTGGATTTCAGACATGAAAACTGACCTCCGACACCCAATCCTTTTGCCAAGTCCCAGTCAAGGAGGGCTCTTGGAATAATTTCGAGTTGCTATAATGACAAGTTTAAGATTCAATTATTAAGAGTAGTAATTTATTTTGACTATGTTTGTAAAAATGGCTTCTGTCCAGCTAAATTTGCTCCCTTCACAGCCAAAAGGCCCAAGATAGCAGCGATGATCCTCACGACAAAATGACAGAGCAGTTTGCTCTCTGTTGTTTAATGCCACGTCAAACAGAGGGATTTCCACGGGGCTAGGATGGAGACATTTCTCTTTTGCCTTAGTTTGGGCAAAAAACTTGATTTCCTTCAGATAGCTGTAATGGATGGTGTGGACGGCAGAGAGCAATCAGGCTCAGCTTGAGGCAAATGCCAAATGTTTCCCAGAAGGATAAATCTTGTTTCCTGCCTTACTTCACAGAATTAAGCCTTAAACAAGTCATGTTCTGTGGCTTGGATGCTGTGTTTATATCAGCGTTGGCTCTCTGGCTCATGGTTGGGAACATTGTATTGGTCTGTAACTCGGGAAGGTTTCCCTGAAGAAGAAATCATTGCCCCAGTATCTTTATCTCCCATTCTGTTTTATTTGTTCTATTAATACGAGCGAACAAGCTCTGAATCGTAAGGAGATTCATGGAGACAGTGACATTGGCCAGGTGCAGCTTGCAAAGCCCGTGATTTAGCATCGTGCTTTGGTTACTGTCTTTCCCAGGAGTTGTATGAAAGATGCCTCTTCATAAAGGATTTTTGTTTTGGAAAATTATAACAGCACCCTGTCTCCATGCAAGGAGCATTCTGAGTCGATTCAGTAGGAAGGTCTTTTCCGGAGGGTTCAGGGTAGGCTCAGACCTTGTGGTCTCAGGGTCTTAAATGAAACCAAATCCTCCGGGAATTGCATTCGTTTATGGTTTAGTAACAGGCCACTTCCTGTTTCGAAGCGAAATGGGCTTGAAGAGGCTTATAAAAAAGGCTCAAAAGGTTTCTTGGACATCAAATGACTCTAGTAAAACATTTTGATGAGTTAAGTGTAAATGCATCAGCAGCATACGGATTAAATTCCCCTCTAAATAAACATTAACAGAGAACATGTTTGGCAAAATGCATTCGGAGTTTTTGCAAAACCGAAAACATTTGAAAAAGGAGTGTGAGATATTTGATGAACTCAGAGAGCAGCCGGATTGCCCATCCCATACTGAATATTTTCTTTGGATGTTCTGCAGATGTCAAATAAATTAGGATGCAGATATTAAAACCAACGTAGGCTGTAGAAGCCATCAGCAGCCTGTCACTAAGAAGGGCGTTCCTGTGGATACCCTGGTAACGTATGTGTGACTGAAGAGAGCCCCAGGGGACCTGTAACCCTTTCCTCACTCACAGGCAACAGTTCTTTCCCAGATTCATCCTTCCAGATCCTTCTGTTATTCATGGAGGGCTCCTGCATCTGTTTTTCTGCCTGTGAGCTATTTTGGCTCCCACAGAGGATTCTGGTTTTGCTATATATCTGCAATGGAGCATTGGTGCCACCAGGCAGATGACAGCCTGGCTGTAGCTCAGGCCAAGGCCTTTTATTCAGAAGCCACTGCCCTTGTCAAGACTCTCATTATCTCACACCATCTATTTTTTTTCCTGACGTCCTTCCAAGACAAAATTCATTAAGCCTTTGGGACATTGTAAGTGACAATGAAACTGAAGGAATAAAGGATACATGTTGAATGGACCGTCATCTGCACTCAGTCACTAGATGAATAGTAAACTTTTACTTCAAGCATTAAAAAAGTTCAGTTTCATCCCCCACCATCTTGTGTGTGTACAAGCATTTGTGTGTATGTTCCATGTGCTTATGTGTACAGATGAGACCAGTGTGACAATTAGTCTAGGCTAGCAGACCACAGCATGAGGTATCTGCCTGACCCCACATCCCTAGCAGAGCTATTACAGGCATGCAACACCTTACTTCACTGTTTACATGTGTCCTGAAGATTGAATTCAATTATCTGTGCATACACATCACAATTATTTTAGTAACTGACCACCTCCCCAGTCCTCAGGTTTTTGAGCCAAAGGTTTTGAGTTTATTTTGAGTCAAGTAGCCACCACGTAGTGTGGGCTATGATTCTCTAATTTATAACCATGTTGAGTTGATGATCATTTTGATTTTGAACTCTATGTGCAGAAAATAGATTATAAAAAAAAATGAACAAGCCATTAGGCAACAAGATTTTCTTTAAATTCTCCAATTTAACATTGGAATTTTATAACAGTGCTTTTGGTACATTGTAAGTAACCATCTGTACCATATAGAAAAGTAATATGCCACATTCTAAAACACCTACTAAAGCCTGGATAGATGGCACCCAAGCACCACTGTGTGTGTATTCATCTTTTCTTTTTATGCCACCTTCATGCATTGGCTAACGGGTTTCTGACTAAGGCCAGTGAAGGGTGTATCTGTTGACCTCAAATCTCTGTTCTTTCAATTTATTCTCCATATGGTTGCCAGAATTTCTTTCAAAAGGGAGAGGCTTGTCATTCACCTGTTCAATAATATTTGATGCCTACCAGGTGCCTCGAGATTAAAGCCCAGATTCCTTAACTTGATGTTCAAATCCCACTTGTCTGGCCCTAGTTTTCCTTGCAATTCATGTCCTACCACCTCATAATCCAGACAAAAATCCCCAGATTCCACATGTTCATATACTCATACTGTTATCTAGTCTCAACATTTTACACACCTGTAAATATTTGCTAGACTACAGCTTTAAATATAGAACTTTCCTGCTGTACTCCATTAAACATGGAAGGAAAGGATGCTTGGCCTATGCATTCTGTAACGCCAGAGTCTATGACTTGATTTTCCAGATAGTTATATAGTAGTAGCATTCATCTTCAGATGTTAATATGTTAGTAATAGGGACTGTTAACTTTCTTATATTGTAAATGATGCAATAAGAACTTAGTACAGGTCACAGAAGATGGAGAGAGAGGAGAGTCAAGATATAGAACTTTAAACCACAAGGATTTATAGAAATGCCATTGGTGCATATGATGATATTGTTGATCCATCTCGATTTTCCTGGTTAGAAGTACAAGACACTACATACAGCGCCTCTTGTTTTAGAAGGTCAACCTAAAGGTTCTGGGGCCAAATCCAGAAATCAGTCTTTAAAATAACTATTCCACATGACAAAGGGAAAGGAAGAGGTCTCTCAAAGTTTCTGGCCTAAAACCACATCGACTAGTCTAAAAAAACTGCTAAAGCATCACAAAGAACCAAAACTTGGAAGAATGTGGAGCCCTGGGAGGGGGCGTGGCAGATAGTGAACTACTCACCAGTGATAAAATTTAAATACCTGATTAATGTCATGTCTGACAGGCAGGCAAATGCCCACTGAAATCTGAGCTAAGTTATTCTTTACCCATCATGTTTTGAAGTCTGATGTCCCCAAGTGTGGGTCAGCAGGAAATCAACAGAAGTTCTTAGACTTTATAGAGAGTTGTAACTTGGTACAATCAAATTTCAAAATTGCTTTGTATTACCTTCTAATCCTAAGCGTTCGCCTATTTTGGGACATGACAAACACACTGTGTAATATGTACTCATCATGTCTGCATACATACAAGAGAAGAGATTGGAGCAACACCTTACAAACACTCCTTTTTATAAAAGGAAAGTCTCATCCCACTTAAGAAATAACATTATAAATTTATTATTAGAAAATTTATATGCTAAATACTTTGATCATAACCATCCACCATTACCTTGATTTGAGGCGTGACCCTGTAGATGTCTATAACAGAGGAACTGGTCACACAAACAATCATATTTCACATGAAGATTACACTAATAAGTTTCATAAATGTTGAGCAGTAGGAGTTCCTCCCAATAATAAAATATCAGTGATTATTAACATAATTTCAGAGCATACACATAAATTCTAATAATATATAATAAAACAATGAGTGCCATGATTTAGAATGTCAAGTTTTCTGTGCAGGTAAGCAGTTTCAAATATTCATCAGAGATGGGTTTGCCAAGTTCACTTTTCCTTTACTTATGCAAAAGATGATACAAAGTATTTAGGTGGTAAATATTATAAACAATTTTTTAAAAAAATCAAGTATCTATTATGTTAAAATCACTAGAATAAGCTTCAGTTCATGGTAGTAAAGAAAGAAATGACTCTCCTCTTTGAGTAAAATGGGCATCCACACTTGCTGTGAATGCCGTAGTTTTCTTTGCGCTCTCCTTTTCCTGCCCCAACCTTACTCTCCTACATCTTCAAGTTCCGTGAACTTATTTCTTGCTCTTCCTCACTAGATTTAACCCCAGTGATTATAATATTACTTTTAATCACAGGGGAAAAAAGAGAGAAAATGTCTTCTGTTTGCTTGCTTTTATGAACGCGGTGTTTAAATGGGTTGAATCATTGCATTCAGTGGCTTGTTATGCAGGGCCTACAAATTAAGAAGTAAGCCTTCACCCCTATGGTCTAGCATCTGGGATACAGGAAGGTACTCAGCATGCTACCAAAGTAGAAACATAAACACCAAGCCATCCATAGACCCTTTGATCTAATGGTGTCGTGCATGCGAGGTTAGGACAATGGTGGTGCAAAGTTGTAGGAGTAGCCAAATGACAAAGAAAAGCCTTGAGCTTCTAACGTCTACATCTCTCAACAAACCAGATCACACTAGGGACCAGTAATCAGTTCCCTGTTAACCTCACCAGGTAAAGAGCTGGATCAACTACATGAACAACTCTTTCTATAAGAATGACTTAGTTAAATCTCCACCAAACCCAGATGCCATCCAAGAGAGACATTTGTCCAGATCTGACCCAGTGAGTTCCTGTACTCAGTGAGAGTGTGTTCTAGTCTAATGCCAACCCTTGTCTGTAAATTAGATGAAGGCTCCAAACCTAACTATCTATGATGATGAGAATGGATGCTCCACAGAAGCAGCTTGCCTGGGAGACTGAGTGCCTCTGCGAGACGGGGAGAAGTCATGGTACGAAAAGGCAAGAGCCAGGGATTGCCAGTCCCAACTGTGCAAGAAGCCGTTTATTTGTTTTGTGGGTGTTTTTCTCCTCTGTAAACATGTTCTGGGGCCAAGTTATCCGTACATGTTTTATAATGTGGGACTATAAACACAAGCATTCTCTTCCAAAAATGGAACTTCAGGACTTCCCTCGGGAGCATGCTCTTATTTCTTCTGAATTCGGAATCTGACATTTGGGGAAATGCTACATCTCTAAGGTTTAGGGGGTTCCTAATCCCAACATCAAAGGAAAGAAATGCTGAAGATGTTTAGAGACACATAATAGAATACAAACCCACTTCTGCTTCTGTTGAGGACAATTCCTTGGCACAGTCCGCTTAATGGAATAGAGAGAGAAATGTGTAGGTGTTGGAAGGGACAGCTGGCACTTTGAAGAGAATTTTCCTTTAACCATATGTTCTGAGGTCTCCGAACATAATGAACCAATATTTTCGTTTTTGAAGTCATTGCTGGGTGGTTGGACTTTTTCCCATACTCCTTTACGCTAACCTGGACATGGGTTGCTTTTAAAGAACTATTTCAATAGAGTCTATAAACAGTAACGAAACCTCGGCACATTGAGTGCATTAAATGCGTCACCACACTGTTCACTTGTGAATAAAGGATCCTCAGGCAGATATGACAGTTCTGCCAAATGGCAAGGGACTGTCCTATGGAGTGACTAGCAATGCACATGCTCTCACCTCCAAAACTCAAAAGCCCCTACTTCCACCCTCTTAAGTGACATTCTTGCCGAGTTGTAAAAGAGTCGCTGTAGTTAAGCTTTGAAGAGCTGTATGTACAGGAAGTGTGTACTGCCAAAGGAAAGCACTAGAGTGGTCTGATCCAGTCCTTTATCTTCCTCCCAGAAAAGAGTGGCAAGGGCCTCTGTAGCTCCATATGTAAACATTTCTCTGTCTGAGAATATATCACTTTCAAAGGTCTTGTTGCCTGGAATGGAGAACTTGTGAAAACACACACTATCTAGATCATTTTTATGCTTATTAACCACTTACTAAGGAACTTCATCCTAACTTAACTTTACATTAATTTAATTGGAAACTATGTTTATAAGTACATACACATATATATTCTGTAAGTTTTACTCTCTTCAGCCAACACAATGGGACAAGAGATTATCAAAAAGGTAAAAACGAGAGGCTAGCCCTCTTCTTTTACCCTGTGAGGAAACACCAGTTAAACACTTAGTAGAAAATGCTCATATTTCCTATTCAGTCTACTTTTTTTCAATAACACCAGAGCCAGAATTGTAACCTTCTCCTGCCTTTTTTTTTTTTGAGGCCTCTGTATTTACTTAAACTCTCCCTTTATGTTCCCTCACATGTTGGTCCTCAGCCTCCTCATGTCACTCAGCCATTCCAGCTATCTTAGGCTTTTGTCACTTGGACCATTCATACTGTGTCTCTCACAGTTGCTATTCCACCTCGTGGCTTTCAATTTTTGTGAATTAATCTCTTTGGAATGAACTGTACATGATCCGGAACTAGTAATCTCCAGTCTCATTTTAACATGAACAACCAAGGAAGTTTTCTATTTCCAGAAGTCTGCTTCTTAGATGAAAACTCACAAGTATCATGATCCCCTATAGTTGCCACATGGCCCTGTAGGACCTATTTCTGTTTTAGTAAATGCTAGATTTTTTTTAAGACCAGTTTAAGGGCATTTTTTTTTTTACTTGAAACCCTCTTGTGTGTCATGCCATTCTGATAGGTGGAGCTACACCCTCCCTCAACTCCTTATCCTTCTTTGCTGGTTTTGTACAGATATACATAGTTTTACATAGTTATTCAGCTTAGTCATGTTCATGGGCATCAATCACATCTTGGCTTTCCTTCTGAGCAAACAGTGTTAGTACTAGCCAGGAAGGTGACACTCAAGGCAGGGAGTCTTTGAGTCTCTCTTTCTTTCTTAGTTTCTTTTCCCTTTTTGTTGTGATAAAATATTCCTAATAGAGCAAGTTAGGGGAAAAGGGCTTGCTTAGTTCACAGTCAAGGTGTAGACAACCATCATGGTAAAAAGAGCTGATGATAACACATCTAAATCAGCAAAAAGTGAGGAATGAAGGCTTATGTACTGCTATGTGTACCAGGCAGAGGGTGGTGCTGCCCATTGTGAATGGGTCTTCCCACTTCAATTAACATTAATCAAGATCATCTAGATTCTGTAAAATTGACAACATCAACCATCATATATCCTCAAGGATCCCCTACATCTTCTTGAGTTCTTTGGTCAGATATTCTTCCTATAAGATTCCTTCCAATCTTATATGGAATTCTCTCTCCTCCTTAGCCCATCACAAAAACTCAAGGACAGTGCATGACTTACATGTTTTCCACAGTACAATGACTTATCTCCATCACACAATGTGCTTTGTTATTGCATTTATTATTTATCTCTCCCTATTTGGTTATAAACTTCAAAAGGGTGAAAATTCTGTTGTGCTCACCCCTTTATATGAACTGTACAGTAGAGCCTGATAAATAAGGGGACTATTCAGTCAATATTGATCACTGTTGATGATCTGGTGGACAGCTTACCTATTTGAGACCCAGAGAAGACCCTTGTCTTCTTCAATATGACTACATTACCTTCATGTGTACACAGGAAATAAATCAATAAGAACCTAAAATAGTCACATGTAGTATTGTAGCCTTAAAATTCTGTGCAAATTATTTGTTTAGTAGTTACAATATTTATGTAAGAACTTACTTTTTTAGTCACAGGTGGATATAAAATATTTTGTCAGATAGTTGTTCAGTTATCAATAAGGGAGATTTAGGGAAAACAAGGGATCTGGTTCAGCAGAACCGTATGTCATATCACTGTTGTAAGGAGGGCCACTTGTTGGTTCCCGGCTACTTACCCCCAAAATAATCACACAAAAAACTGTATTAATTAAATCACTGTTTAGCCTATAATCTCTAGCTTCTTATTGGCTAACTCTTACATATTAATTTATATCATCTCCATTAATCTGTCTATCACCATATGGCTGTGAGTTATTGGCTAAAGTTCTGTCATCCGTCTCTGGGAGGGCTACATGGCTTTTTCCTAACCCCTTCTTTACCCCAACATTCAGTTTAGTTTCCCCTGCCTAGTTCTATTCCCCTATAGCTCTGCTCTAGGCCCAAAGCAGTTCCTTTATTTATCAGTGGTAATCACAGCATACAGAGGGGAATCCCACATCATATCAATGATGTGGTATTTATTTTATCCATTTTTTTATTTTTGAATGATTTGCTATTTGAAAGAGCATATTTAAACCAGGAAGACATAATCACACTCTGTAAAATACTCAGTTGTGAGCTGATATGAACTCTGCAGAAACATTACATCTTAAATGCCTGATTACACTCCGATTCAATACCTTAAATGTTAAAAACGAATGAACAAATGATAGATAACCTGTGCTGTCACAGACACCCTTCACATTTTGTCTCTTTGTCTTTAGAACTCATGGTTCCCAGTGGATGACGCCACATCCCCGAGTACATGGGCAGCGCAAATACACACTCCATGCGTTAGGAAGGATTGTGAGAGTCAGATGGGTAGAGGATGCCAGGAGAACATGGCCCAAATCAAATAAGCAGAGTTCATTGGGACTCACAGAGACTGAAGTAACAATCCCCAGATTTGCATGGGTCTGCAGTAGGCGCTTTGTATGTATGCTGTGGTTAATTAGCTTGGGATATTTGTGGGACAATTAATAGTGGGAGTTGGCGGGACCTTCATGGGTGCTTGAGAGTGGGCATAGGCCTATGGTATAGAACAGAGCTTATAATTCCTCTGCTCACATAGGGGGCAGCCAGAGTTCTCAGGGCCTAGTACATATTGGGAAATATGTGCACCAGGGGAACAACAAACAAGCTTATTTCTTCCAGCCCAGTCAACCCCGCTTATCTCAGACGCCTCCCTTTCTTCGGCAGAAATCACAGCCCTGGGAGGAACATTCCCTTTGGGTTTGGGAAACTTTTCCTCTCTCTAAATGAGGTCTTGCCCTTGGTATTTGTGAAATCATTTTAGAAGAAAGTGTTCTCTTGGACCAAGGGCCAATCTTTCCATCATTTCCTTTTGGCCTCCAAAATCGCCTATGAAAACTCGCAGCAGAACAGGTAGGGATGGAGGCATGCTGAAAGGTGAGGCTGACAGGTTGGTTAGAGGCCACTTGTTGCATGTCAACAGACAACATCTCAATTGTCCTGGTCAGTCTTGCTCCACGGATACTACTATGCCTGAGGGAATGAGAGCTGTGAGCTGGAGATAGGGTGGAGATTGAAGATACGTAGCATTTAAAGCAACATCTTAGGTTTGCTCATCACTCACTATGCTTGGTTCTTAGGCAATGCTCCAAAATAGCCACACCTGGGTATGTGACCAAGAAAACCACCCTTTCCCATGCCTAACACACCTACCCAGTGGACTAATTACGCTCCATCCCTTTCATGAAAGGCGGCACACCTCCATGACTTTTATAGACCCTCACTATTCACAAAAGTGCTTTTGTTTGCTGCTCAACACAAATAGTCGCATTATAATAATTAAATATTTAATTGTTTGAAATGGTCAAAACTCTTTATATGGAGGTAGAAAGATGGGCTCAGTTGGTAAAGTCCTTGCCATGCAAGGATGTGAAGCTCTTTTCGGATCCCCAGCACCCTGTAAACATCACGAGTGGTGATATATTCTTAAAGTCCTTGTGCTGGGTAGATAAGACAGGACGATTCTGGGGGCTTGACAGATGGCCAGTCTAGCTAAATGTGGTTCAGTGACATATCTTGTCTCAAAAACAGAAGGTGAAAGGGGCTGCTAAGATGACTCTCCTTAGAGTTCTGCCTCCCAGAGCTAGCCCGTCATCAGCATGGCCTTGTGGGAATGTTCTAAACTTCTTTTTTATTTGCTTTTGGTTTACTTTCCTCTACCAGTCGAAAGCCTAGGGATTTGTTTCCTCTTTCAGATAAGCAGACAAGAGAAGACTGTGAGGTATAAGGAAGGAAAATCTTAGAGAGTCATCTACTGCTGGCTTTGCTATCAGCAGTCTGGAGCTTGTTGCTTCTTTGAAAATCTTCTCTCACTGTAAGTGGTTTCTCCCCATGGTTCTATTCTTGTTGATCCCACAAGACCTCTGTCCCATGCTTGCCCCTGAGGGCATGAGCATGAAACCCTGCACATGGCCCAGTGGCAGGACCAGAGACAAATCTAGGGTGATAATGTCTTGGCTGACAGACATGTGTAGTCTTGTTTTAGGATAGCTCCCTCTCACCTGCCTGTAGAATATCTTTTTTAAATTAAATTAGTGCTTGGCCCATTAGCTCTCTTACATATTAATTTAACCCATCTCCATTAATCTGTGTATCACCACATGGCCGTAGCTTACCAGTTAAAGTTCTAGTGTCTGTCTCTAGCGGGGCTACCTGGCTTCTCTCTGACTCTGCATCCTTACTCCCAGCATAGAATGGCTTCTTAAGGATTGTTCCCCACTAAAAGACTGAACTGAAACAGAAACCAGATCTCATCTTAATACTTTAATCTCAGCTCAGTTGACCCTTACCTACTGAGTTTTTTAGCTTACAAAGTAGTTTTGAAAGTCATATGTTCAGGCAGATTAAAAGGATCAATGAGACTGCAAAGGATATAACTTAAGGGGAATATTCGCTTGATTTTTGAATATTAGACATGACCGAAAACTGGGGGCTTGTGTCAGATTATTCCTGGAGGCCCTGAGACTTCTTGTTTTCTTTGAACTAAAGTACCTAGCAACTGATTAATCCCTTCTCCATTAGGCATGTTACCCACACACATCTTTGCACCACAGTGGCACACCACATATGTGTGCCACAGCTGTGTGACCTGTATTTTTAAATTCTATGGGAAAATTTTGTTTGAAGGGGAACAAAGAAACATTTACAAATATATAATAACAATCAGGTTATACTTGAAAGAGGTGATCTAAAAGTATTGAAAACAGAATCATGGACGTTTTGAAAATCAACCAAGTGACTCAAATAAAAGCCAAAGAATGGTAGCTGTCCAATAAGATGGCTACTGTGGGAACTTCAAAAGCCCCAAGGTATTGTAGAAGTTTTCAAAGACGGAAAATGGAGGCTTATTGAAATGGAATGCATTAGAAACCTTTATTCCACAAGCTTCATGTCTGCCCTGGATGAAAGTTTGCTTGTTAAATGGTTCCTTCACCCAAAGATACATGAATATCCACATAGCTATAGTGTACATACATTTCATAGTATAGAAACTGTTTCTGCAACCTATGATCATAATCTACAGCATGGTTCTAGTGGCCTCAGAATCGTGTCTTTTTTTTTTTTTTTTTGTGGGCAGAGGTCAGGCTACTGTTTACAAGTCATAACCTTATAGAACCAAATAAGGAGTACTTCTTATAAAAATACACATTAAAATGTGCAAAGTTGTTTTCATATATTTTATATGTTTAAATTTCTTTACTCTCACTTTCTCATCTGCTTTCTCTTATTATGTGTTTGTATGATATATCTGTGTGTTTCTGTGTGTGCACACGTATGCCATGTGTGTGTATGCATGCTACAATATATTTGTGGAGGTCAAGAACAACTCTTGCAAGCATGTTCTCTTCTACTGTGTTGAGGAGACTTCTTTCCTGTTTCTGCCATGCATCATCCTACAGGCTGACCCATGAGCGTCGGAGGTATTTCCCCTATCTCTTTCTCACTGCATCTCATGCAGGAATGCCAGTATGAAATGGATGCTAGATTTTTTTTCAGTTAATTTTTAAAATTTATTTTACATACCAATCACAGTTTTCTTGTCTCCTCTCCTTCCATTCCCTCTCCCCCCATCTTACACTTGCACCCTCCCCATCCACTTCTCCTCCATCGCCATACAGAAAGGGGAAGACTTCCCATGGGCATGAACAAAACCTGGCATAACAAGTTAAGGCAGGGCCAAGCTCCTCCTGTTTTATCAAGGCTGAGCAAGGTAATCTAGCATGGGAAACAGGTTCCCAAAAGTCAGCTAAGATCCAGGGACAGGTCCTGATCTCATTGCTAAGAGCTCCATAAACAAACCAAGCTACACAACTGTCACTCACACGCAGAGGGCCTACGTCAGTCCTATGCAGGCTCTAGAACTGTTGGTCCAGAGTCCCTGAACTCCCATGAGCTCAAGTCAGCTGACTCTATGGGGTCTCCTGTCATGTCCTTGACTGTAGGTGGATTGACTGTAGGTGGATTTTTCCTGTCCCAAATGCCTGCTCCCAAATAATGGGCAGCCAATTCTCAAATTACTGAATCAGAAACTGAATATAAATTATAAATCCTTGGCCAATAGCTCAGGTTTGTTACTAACTAGCTCTTACAACTTAACCCATTTCTATTAATCTACGTGTTGCCCCAGTCTTCTGGCTTTTACCTCTATCCCATTTTGTGTTTCAGACTCATTATCATCTGGTTGGCTACTCCTCTGAATCCACCCATCCTCATCCCATCATTCTCAGTTTGGCTTTTCTGCCTAACTTTATTCTGTTTATGTATTGACTAGTCAGCTTCTTTATTAAACCAATCAGAGCAACATATATTCACAGGCTACAGAAGGATTATTCTATGGCACTTGAGCCTCCTGACTTGTACAGTCCTTCCTCTCTCTTCAACAGACCTCTGGATCTTTGGAACCTATTCCATGTGGTAGGATGCCTCACTCAGCCTTGATGTTGGTGGTAGAGGAAAGGAGTTTGGTCCTGTCTCAACTTAATATGCCATGCTTTTTTGACTCTGTTGTAGTAATACGGACGGCGGGGCTGCGTCCCCAGCACCCCAGCTGTCCGCACGGTTAGCTTTACCCGAAATAACATCACACAAACTGTATTCTTTTAGACACTGCTTGGCCCTTTAGCTCTAGCCCTTACTGGCTAATTCTGATATCCCGATCAACCATCTCTAATAATCTGTGAGCACAGGTCTTATCGGGAAGATTCTAGCCCATGTCCATCCTGGGTCGGAGCTTCATTGCGTGTGTCTGCCCAGGAGCCAGGAGCATGGCGTCTCTCTCTCTGAGGCGTCTGCTCCCGAGAGGAGAGCTGTGGAGTCTGATCTCACTTCCTCTTCCTCCCAGCATTCTGTTCTGTTTACTCCTCCCACCTATCTTCTAACCAATGAGGGCCAAGCAGTTTCTTTTTATTTAACCAATGACCTACCTCCATCATTTCCCCTTTTTTGGTTTAAACAACAACAACAAAAAAAACTTTAACTTTAACATAGCAAAATTACATATAACAAAACAGTTATCAAGTAAAAGTTACAATAATCTTTATCATAACTAAGGAAAACTATAATTATAACTAACTATTCTTTGTTTTTTTTTTGTTTTTTTTTTTGTTTTTTGTTTTTTGAGACAGGGTTTCTCTGTAGCTTTGGTGCCTGTCCTGGAACTAGCTCTTGTAGACCTGGCTGGCCTCGAACTCACAGAGATCCGCCTGCCTCTGCCTCCCGAGTGCTGGGATTAAAGGCATGCGCCACCACCGCCCGGCATAACTAACTATTCTTAACTCCATCAAAGACTCCAGAAAGATACAATACTACCTAAGCAAACAAAAAAAAAAGCAACTTTTAAAACTCGAGAAATGACAGAGACATCTCGCTGCCTGGACAGTCACCCAAAGTTCCTCTGTACCGTTGGGGCATCCATCTTCAGCCTTCAGGCCCATGGTATCCAGAAGACATTTCCATAAAGCAGGAAATTTCAAAGTCAGTTCAGTCACTATCTGTTGTGTCCTACAGAATGTTTCGCAGATTCTTTCATGAATCAGGAACCCCAAAAGATCATCCCACCTTAGGCAAGTTCAGTAGTCCTCTCTCTGCGGGTTCTCTGTGTCCAGTTTATGCAATAGTCCAGGCAAGAGCAGTTTCTTGCCCAAATGGCTATCAAACTCCATAAGGTGCCTCTTCGATGCCCATCTTCCTCTTGAAGTAGACTGGTGCTGCCCGGAGCAGAGTGTCTCATTGTTATGAAAAGTCCTCAGTTATTAAAACATTAAATGTCCTATTCTGTAATCTTTGAAAGACATGAAGAATGTCTATCTAAAATATATCTCTATATATCTAGAAAATCTAACTAACATGACTACAAGCTTTACTATTATCGATGATTATCCATTAACAACCTATATTTCTTAATTATACAGTACATATTTAAATGTACTACACAATCACAATACCTTAATCAAAATCAGAAACACTTATACATATAACAAAATTGACCTTAAATCTCTATCAATAAAGCAAAATCTATACTAATGTAAATTATTCATATCTATATCATATCCCCCTTTAAATGTAAAAGAACGTTTATAAACCATATTTGGGAACATGGGTGCAGTTTTTCCTCTCCAAACTGCTTCCTGCTGAATGGGGGCATTGTTAATTAGGTCTTTCATGGTATAACCTGTGTGCTAGTTTCATCTCAGTTGGCAGTTGAGCGAAGCAATTTTCTGAGGGTATTCACGCAACCTTTCAGGAGGACGTGGTCCATCATACCATATTGGTATAGATGCAATCCACAGAGTCTCAATATCTGTGAAAACAAAAGAAGATTCTCTTTTCCAAAGTATCATATCCTTAGATCCAAATTCAAAATATCTATGTTGGATTAATTCAGCATTTATAAACAAATATCTTTTGGCGTCTGTTGCTCCTTCCTCAGCATTCAAACAATTCAAAGAGAGCATAATAGCATACAGTATCAAAATTCTCTGTTTATTTTCCATCTTTGTACAGCTTTGTTTTAACCTCTATTTCGTTTATTTTTACTTTTAACTTTTTGCTTTTTAGACAGGTTCTCTGTATCTTTGACCTGGAATAACTCTGTAGACCAGGCTGTCACCAGGGGAGGCCTTACCCTTTCTGGGGAGTGGATGGAGGGAGGTAGAAAGGAGGTCGGAGGAGGGAATAGGAGTGGAGGGAGGAGAAACTGTGGTTGATATGTAAAGTAAATTTAAAAAATTATTAACAATACAAAAACAGAACTCCCAGTGATTGGCCCAGTGCTTGGCTGTGGATCTCTGCATCTGCTTACATCAGTTACTAGATGAATGCTCTCTGATAACAATTATGATAGTAAGCAATCTGATTATAGGAGATGGCCAGTTCAGACACCCTCTTTAGTGTTTTCTACTCTGTGTTCCTGGGATCAAGCTCAGCTCATCAGGCATGCAGAGCAAGTATTTTACCCAGTGTTTCATCTCCCAGGCCCTGCCCTACCTTTTCTAAATTTTCAGATTTACTTAGTTTGAATTCTAAAACATTTTGAATTAAACAAAAATATCACATATAAAAGGAATGAGTTTTTAGAAGGGAAAATATTCCCCCAATGTCATATTATAAGTAGGATAGATACACATGCATGTCCTTCATCAATAATACTTCAATTATGGATAATGTGGTAAAAAGTTACAAATAGAAACATTCCTGTCAATTATCTATTGACTTTCACTATTTTTCATTCAGTCAGATATTCTCACTTTCCCTTATGAGAGCTGGAAATGCTGACTAAACACAAAACCTTTTCTATAGCAGGCTGCATCTATGTTTCCCTTCTAAGACTGTGTGACATTTCATTCCGTTTTTACATAATCTGAAAATTACACTTTGTAAGAGATGCATAAATCTGGCTGCCACTTATTCCTAATGTCTTCCCTCTCACTTCCTCTTTTAAACAGCCAACAGTTTGAGCCACAAGACAGAATGAATTAAAAATCCAATGTAAGTACTTCTTGTTTATATCACTTTCAGTACTGGCCCCCGGAATACTAACTAGTATCAACAACTTGAAATTACTGTGTTGACATTTTCTGTTTCTAAGTTAAACTAAACACCCAGAGCAAATTGTATTGCAACACGCATTTGTTTTTAACTCCAATACAACTGAGATTCTTATCTAAGACATGCTAACAAGCTTTCCCATAGTTAGCCATATAATAAGGGAAGGGATTTTATGGAGTATTTTGGTTTACAATTTGGAGTTATAAACAGAATTTTTCATAATATTTTTACAATTCAAAAAATGTGTGGTTTCTTTTTCTATTAAGTGAATTGGACCTGCCTCAGATGCAAAGATGACTGCCTGCACATGAGCTGAACAGAGACAACAAGAATAGTATAGGCATGCTAACATGGACAGGAATGGAAAGTCCAGGAGCCCTCAACCCTACATAAGGAACCAACAGCAAATAAGAAATGCTGAGAGCTGGGAAAACCGTCTTCCCCAAGGAAGAGAACACCACTTAGTTATCCAATACCAAACAGTCAGCTCTGAAAATATGCATACAAGAAACATTGACCAGAATATGTATATGTGTCTATGTCTATGTCTGTCTATCTGTCTATCTATCTATCTATCTATCTATCTATCTATCTATCTATCACCTATCTATCTGTCTGTCTGTCTGTCTGCACACATACATATACACACATTTGGCTATTTGGGGCATACGGGAGAACCTAATGTCCTTACTCTGCCAAAGAAATATTATAAAAAACTTCCTCATAAGTTCTTGTCTTTATACTCATAGGTCACAGGATCTCTCAACTCTTACCAGAGAAGTTCTTTGTGCAGTACATGATGATTAATACAAAAATCTACAACTGTCAGCATACAGAGACTAAGAGAATGAGGAGTACTAATCTCTAAAATGAACATATGTATCACCCATCCAATGCTCAAGAATTATCAAAGAAGAGGGATAGGAAAGCTAACAGACAGAACTAAGAGTTGTCTGCAGCAAAATACATTTTCCAGACTCTAGAGGGCTATCTCACTCACAAACTCACAGAAGAAACATTTCTATGCAAAAGATATGTACTAGATCAAGATAACCAAATATTAACATGGATGGTAGAGATGTTCAATCTTCTAGCTTAGGAGCTACTGGCAAGTGATACCTGTTGGGAGATGAAGAGTTAGGTTTCTTTAGAGATATGGGCCCTGAGAAGCTACTCATGGTCCAGTAGATTGTTCTATATTTCTGCAGATACAATAGTTTTAATCAGACTATGGGTTAATTCAAAAAATGTATCTTTATGTTTTTGTACAATAATTAATCTAAATTAGCAACAAATAAGTTTTTAATTCACAATTAAAATCAAACTTTTAGAGAAATGCAGCAGTAAAAATCTTGAAAATGTGTGGTTGAGTAAAAATTTCTTAGATATAAAAAGAAAATCAGTGAATTAACTATTCAAGTTCAACTTCATCAAACGAAAACATTTGTCACACAAAACCTATTAAAGATTTAAAGGATAGGTTTCCAGCTACTATACATACTTGACAATCATATAAATAGTGAATCACTTATAACCATAATGTAAAAAGAGCTCTTAAAATTCAACATTAAAAAGATTCAATTTAAAAACTGGTCAATTTATTTATTTTTGTTTGTTTGTTTTTTGAGACAGGGTTTCTCTGTAGCTTTGGAGCCTGTCCTGGAACTAGCTCTTGTAGACCAGGCTGACCTTGAACTCACAAAGATCTGCCTGCCTCTGCCTCCAGAGTGCTGGGATTAAAGGAGTGTGCCACCACCGCCCCGCTCAAAACTGGTCAAAATTTAAAGCATCTTTTATGAAAGAGATTATAACAACAAAATAACACATGAACAATTTCATTAGCCATTAAGAACATCTAAAATAAAACTACACACTCACACACACACACACACACACACACACACACACACATACATATTCACTTATGAGAATATAAAAAATAATATTAATAGTAATAACAAATTTGTTTCAGGTGCTTATATTTTTGAGGAGCTATTGGAACTCTAATATTTTGATGCTATAAAAATGAAATTATACATGAGTTTTGTAATGCCTATTGTTTGTTTCTTATGAGCTTCCATTTTCCATGAGAACTAGGATGTTTCACTGTAGAATATTTATCCGAGACAAGTAGTCCTTGCACTTTTTCTTCTCCAATTCATTTCTACCTAAGAACATTTGTACAATCCTGTATATATGTTATATAGGTATATAAAAGAGTTATAAAAATCAAACATTTAGTGATAGTAAATTACAATGAAATTTATTTTAGATAATTCATTGTTTTAGTACATTTTTACTGTTTGAGAAAGTAAGTTTACATGCTGATGGATCTGTTGATTTAATTTAGTCAACTAAATCTTGGCTGAATTCCTGATACTGTGAAGTGTAGAGCATCTACAACAGCTTTCAGAATGATCATCCTTGCTTTATCATCATCACTGCTAAGAACATTCTTCTATACAAATTCGGGGAACAGAATGACAGAAGGTTATTTAAGGTCATTTCAGAAAATGTTGGAAATTGTGTCCTAACCTCAAACCAAATTACATTTAACTATTGTGGTGATTTGAATGAGGAAAAACCCTCCTAGGCTCAGATGTTTGAAGGCCTGGTCCCAAGTGGGCGGTGCTACTTCTAGAGGTTCAGGGGGTGCAACCTTGCTGAAGGAAGTAGGTCCCAGGGGACAGGCTTAGAGAGTTTATATCTTAATTCTACTTCCAGCACATTTTGTGCTGTGTTTGTGGTTAATATGTGATCTCTCAGCTTCTAGCTCTTTGGATGCCATGCCTGTCACTGGCTGCCATGACTCCCATTATGTTGTGCTCTTATTCCTCCAGAAATATAAGCCAAAATAATCTTCTCTATAAGTCGCTTATGGTCATAGTGTTTTATTGTAGCAACATAAAATTACTATAATTACTTACTATTTTTTGAATGAAACTCAGGTCAACAACTCAGACAGAGAGTTCATTTTTAAATCAAATATTCTAACAATACAATATAAAGAAGCATTAACTTGGTAATTTTATGCTGTTAAATGATGGCAGGAAAGTAATAAGAGTATTTGTTTTATGCAATTAAACCATTTTATGAGAACAAATAAGTTTTGTGTATACAGGAAAAACAGCATAATTTATGGCTTAATAGTCTCAGATCTTAAGCAATAATCATTGGAGTTTTATGACGTGATGTCATTCATAGTCAAAAGTATGCATGTGTTCAAAACCAAGGCTACAGGGAAGGAAGTCATGTGATTCAGCATATGTGAGCACTGCCAGAAGCAAGTATTTATTACCGTTTGGGTTTCAATTCATACTTGGTTGTGGTTATTGCAGGTTCAGAAACATTTTGCTCTTCCCAGATATGTCACGGCTCCTAAACTCAGTTACATAGCCCCATATGGGATCATGACTCGTAGTTTTAGAAGCTGGGCCCTAAAGAGATGAACAGTTAAATTTACATAAAAACCTGCACATAAATGTTTACATCTTTCTTCTTTGTAATCACACAAAGTCAGGAAAAACCTCAGATGGCTTTCATAATGATTGGTTATACAAACTTTCCAGATCCACAGAATAGACTGTTACTCAGGAATTAAAGGAAACACACTAACACAGGGAACATGGATCAATCAATTCAAAGGCACGACGATGTGTTACAAAGAGAAGCCAGTGTCCAAGAGTGCATATTCTATGATTCCATTCTGGTGACACTCTTACAATTGCACAGGGATGACAGTGACAAAGATGTGGCTGCCAGAGACTGGATACGAGAGAAGCTGCATTTGAAAATGGTGAGGTGGTGCAGAGGAGAGGAAATGCTGTGGGAGGTGGGCTTGTGCTACTTCTGCAAGCCACAGCAGTATGTATCCTCCAAAGATCAATTTTATTTCATGCTAATTTTAAGAGACCAAACCATTCAAACTACATTTCTATAGAGACCTATTTAAATGGCACCATGAAATGAGAAGACTTTTTTTTTTTCAGAGAACACTATGTTGTTTGTTTTCTTGATGGTATATGGTCCTCAAAACCCCATTAGTATCTGTGAAGTCCATTGATGATTGTGATAACTGCCCCTGATCATTTCTTTGGCAGTGGCCTTTTTGGTGCCTTGAGAATAAAACTTCTTCCTCTGCCTCAGTGTCCTTATTTGTTTCTTTTTCTAACTCGATTAACTCTTTACTAGATGGCTCTTCAGCCTCTCGGTTATGCATTTCACCAGTATGTTTTTTCCTGTCTGTTTTCCAAACACTAGCAATAATACAGAGGTGAACATCGATTGTCATAGATATTTGGGATTTTACTATTAGCTTGCATAAATATGTGATGAAAAAGGTGTACATTCAGAGCTCGCCATCTTTTGAAGAGCACAATACCCACATGCCAATCAATTCAGAGTACTTTCTGCGAGGTGCTCTGGGACTTCATGAGAAGAGAGAGAACCTAATGGCTGTCACTATGGCATCTTCGTCATCCATTAATGAGTGTTAGTTTAATCATTCAAACATTTCTCATGGCAATTGTGGTTTAGGCTTTTAACAGTGGATAGTCATAATACTATTGCAGTTATTGCTTTCTATCTAGAACTGAATAAATTACATGATATATTCATTACTAAAAATAACCTTTAGTTTAATGAAGTTTGTCTATATGCATCATTATTAAAGTGTCCATATAGATAAAAATAGAATCTGAAGTGGTAAGAGTGGTTGCTTAGATTGTGGCATATGTGTTCTTATTTAAATACATTTAAAGATTTTAGATTTTTTTATAATATATAAGAATTCCTCTTAAAACATGAAAAAAAGAGCAAATGAATTCCTTAAGAATGAACAAGAATGAAGATTTATGAAAGTGGGCCCTGCTTGTCCTGGTTTCGCAAACAGTGTCTCATCCATGGATACGGTCTGATGAAGTGATTGGTTGAACTTGGAGCTCCCTGAAGACAAATTTAGTTCTTATTACTCACACCTATCCTATCACCAGATCATTCTTCAAGATACTACACATCAGGAACAATCTGCAAAGCAATAATCAACTTGGGATTATTTTTGGCAATGGTGAGTGTGTTATAGTTGGAGAATCCTCCATGAAAGTTTTACTCTTTTGTTTTAAAAAGAATTGTTATCTTTATTCGGGAAACAGAATACCGCCTATGGATGCATTTCCGTTTCTTTTTTCTTTTTTTCTAAACAATCCTGTCAAATGATGGAGTGTGATAAGAAGCTCAGTTCTTGAAGAACGGTGCAGCAATGCTGATGGGCGATGCCCGTTTGTTTTCTCTCTGTCCCTCATCCTTTCACATCTCCACGTGTTGGCTCTGAAACCAAAGGCGACCCTCCTCTCTCTGAACTCCATCAGTAATGACTCTAGTAACCATAACTGTCAGGAGCTCGAATAGTAAACATTTTCTAAAGGCAAATGGTTTCCAAATGTGGACTCTAGGAGCACATCTCTCCCGGGCCCGACAGAAAATGCTGTTGAAATGACTGAAAACACTCAGCCTAAAGCTTGAGGACAGAGTAAGGATGCCTGGACCTGTGACTGGTACCCTGGCCCACCTGCGGTCTTTTCTCAAGGTGCCTACTTGGCCTGTGGATCTGCTCTGTGTGTGTGTGTGTGTGTGTGTGTGTGTGTGTGTGTGTGTGTGAGAGAGAGAGAGAGAGAGAGAGAGAGAGAGAGAGAGAGAGAGAGACTACTAGTACGGTGTCGAGATTCCCACACAGTCTTTTTATAAATTTGCTCAATGTTTAAGCACAACTTTACCAACACGTAGAAGATGGTTATGTTGGGATCAGTGTTGGAGTAGCCCCTTTTACTTAAAATCTGATCTGCAAGAAAATATTTTAGTTGTTCCAAGACTCTTTCTCTATTTAACACAAGTCAATAAATTTCTGGAAACTTACCCTTTGACTAACTAGGTCAAGGAACTCAAAGCTGTCTGTTTAATTATTTGTTTTGACACAGGGGACTCAAAATATTATGGAATATTTACAAAATGCAATAAATTTTAATAAAATTAAGAATTTTTTTAGCAAAAATTTCTTGACAAAGGAAATAGTCAGGGACAGAGAGATTGTGTGCAGTTTTACTGAAGTATCCTATAAGTGTGATATCTGTATTACACTAAAGTCAGGAGAACAATGGCTGTTTCGTTGCTTTGTGGAGTAGCTATTGAGTGACCGTTTCTATCCCACGCCAGTTATAAACTCTCTATTTATTGAGAATATATTTTCATCATTAAAAATACTTCCAAGAGTATATAAAATAGAATGTTATCTCTATATTTTAGAATTGGATTATAACTTTATACCCTTTCATAGTGGGATAAGTTCATTCTATAATTGCGTGTTATTAATAAAAGTTCATGATATCACGATCAAATGTACAATGGAAGATGGTTTTCTCAGCATCTCAGAGGAAAGGGAAAAGAGTTCATCTGCCTTTCCGGATCATTTGAAGGTGCCCAGAGAGTATCACTCTTTCAAATTCTTGCTGTGTCTTCTGGGGCCTGTATGAAACAGCATCTTCTGGAGATTTTGCAGTTCCTAGGGAATTTTCAAGTTGTTCCCTGCCGGCCAAAAGAGGTTTGTGTCAATATAGGGCCGGCTCTTGTTACAGAGCTGGAGAGATTGCTTTTAAGAGAAAACAATCTTTAGTCTCCAGCACAGCTTCTGGACATCTGAATGACTGAACAAAGTTTATTTGAAGGTGCTTGCAAGAACTAATGCAATACTGAACATTTGCGTGGGGGGGGGGGGGGCGATGTTAGTGTCCCAAACAGCTTCCTTCCAGGCCTGCAACAGCTGGCTGGGCTATGTTAGGCTAAGACAAGAAGCAGTTCTGGGCTTGAACCTTTGAGTAATTCACGAGGTTGCTGACACTTCTGCTGACTCGGCTAGCCTCATACAGTCTTCAAAGTACCCCCACCGCACACATCCCTTTGAAGAGCCTTCTTTAGTGAGGACGAAATATCAAAATTTTTGCTGTTTAATTGTTCACAGGAAGCCAAGACACTGATAAATGAGAGCTCATCCATACATGTTTTTTCTCTGTTACCTAAGAAACTGACTTCAAAACAAAAGTCCTCATAAATACTCTGGCGATGCATCAGCCTCTCTCTGGTGCTGTGCGACACTGTGTATATTGTTTGGCAGAAGTTCATGGGGTGGGGGGGTGTAGATAAACTAGCGCATTCTGCCAGAATTCTATTACTCTTGACCCTGACCTTGACTGTAGGCTGTTTCCAGTTACACTTAGAGGGAAAGACGGCGCATGCTCCATTCCATCTTCCTTCTCTCCTTTCCCCTGTCCACTGCCGAGGCGCAAGCTGTGTCCTGCTAAATAGGCTAGGATTGCACAGAACGGCACATACCAATAGTCAATCACCAGTTGAGGTGGGACCCAGGAGACTCCTCTCTAAAAACCATTGGCTGCTGACAGATTCAGGAAACAAGGACAGCCATTGCCAGTTGGGTAATCACTTGAGAAGTACAGCAGAAAGCACCAGAAATGATTGGATCCCCCCCAAAAAATAAGAAAACAAACGAGACAAATGGAGCAAAGGGAGTATGATGGGGTCGTTAATAAGGGTGAAAGAGAGGTAAGAGTCAGTGGGAAGGCTGCAGAAATCAGAATGGATTACATAAACACAAGACATTTTCAAAGAAGAAATTAAATGAAGGCATTCTTAAAAGGGAAGGAACTTCTGCTTCTTCGCTCCTTTGTTTTGAAACCCAGCAGGGTAAATGAATCCACAGAAGTCTTACTCAGCAATAAATGTTTAATCTCAGTAGAGCTTACCTTTGCAGGGATTGCGCTTTCTGATTTTGTTTTTCTGAGATCAATGACTATTGGTGACCACGCCCTCTACAACATAAATTTGCACCACTGCTATCCACTCAGGCTTCAAACATGCTTCCAGAGAGGCATGCATCCTATTGAGGTGACCCTATGCAGTATGAGAAGCCAGAAATACCCATTGTCCTTTCTCAGTAGTATGGTCACGGGTCTCATGCATAGATTATACAATGTAATAATTACAACTAAAGCTTAACATGTTATATTTTGATATGTTCATGAAAAATAATACCTTTAATTTTTTTCTCATTCCTCTTCTGTGATAATCTATGAGGAGAGAGTATGATATATATGTTGCATTTAGGGCTGAGCCCTCCTCCTTATCTTATTCTCTGAACATTGGTTACTAAAAAGAAAATTCTCTGATAAATATTGAGAGCTGCTCTAATCTAAGGACTTACAGATATACTTGGGGGGGGCAGTTTAATACAATAGTATGTTTTCCCCTAGCAACCATGATATAGCCAGCCAACAGTAGTAGCAAAAGCAAAGGAGCTATTGGCATTTAATTAATACTGGGGAAGGGAAAGTTTTATTCAGGAATTCAGCTCTTATAAACCAGTAAATAAGCCTACACCCATGAACATAATAGTTACACTAAGTGGACACAGTACTTTTTGTTATTTTTATATTATTAAAAAGAAAAGGAGCATATGAAGTTGGGGAGAGAATATCAGTTCACAGAGATAGGGTAGATTTGGTGGTATACTTTTTTAAAACAAAATTTTAAAATATTTGAAATGAGATACACTGCCTGGCTATTTTCTGTTGCTCTTAGAAGTAGTAGGTTGCAAAATAAAGATTTCAGTGCAGGGAGAAGGATGCCTCCATAGGAGTTGTTGGTCAGGGAGCCCCAGAAGTACCCCCCAAACAATACAGACTGTTGCAATTCCTCTTTGCTGAGTACAGTAACAACATAATAAGACCCTGCTGCTGAAAGTACCACATACTTTGCAAGATATAAAGAAATCAAGCTAGAACTGAGCTGGGGAGTTATTCGCTGTTGGTTAACTTGCATTGTGCCTGATGGTGCTGCTGTGTGGGCAGGTAGGAGAGAAGAAGTATTAGTAGTCTTCCTCTGATAAGAGCCTCAACAGCTAAATACTGTTAGGCCAGGCAAGGTTGACTTCTTGCAATAGTGACATAATAATAATGGACATATTCAGCCTCTCTCTCGTTTTGAAGCCTGCTCCACAGGAAAGAATCTATGGTTCTGTAAACCTGGTCAAAATCTGTGATTGGGGAGCCCATAGACCCTATCAATGATCTTGCTAGTCCTGCTTAGACAAACGGTCATAACATCAAACTATCTTTTAGGCATCCACGTCGATACCCACAGACAAACACTGCTCTCTTCCTTAATCCCAGAAGCCTCTCTTTGCAGTGAACCACAGTGACTGCGAAGACTTCTGTTTGCCAAAGGTGCTGAGAAAAAGGGACAGCTGAATGCTAGGCCCTAAACAAAACATTTAATGACCCTCTCTAAGGTTCAGGGAACACAGCAGAAGAGGAGTGGGAAAAATGTAAGAGTGGGAAGATGGAGAGAAGGGCTGTTAGATGCTATTTTCAGGGCCTGCCATGGACATTGCAATTGTGGTCTAGTAACAGATGAAACTGCCTGCACTGGGCATGCACAAGATTGGGCCTGCTAATAGTCAATCAAAAATCTGGAAAGGGTCCAGGAAACCTATCTATCAGAGCTTAACTACTGGCTACTCTAGGGGATGGACAACCATTGTCTCCAATCGTGTACTCACCAGGCTCTACAGGGAAGGTCCAAATCTATGGCTAGGCACATGATCCCAGTTAAACTCAGTGGGCTGCAAAACAACCCCCAAAAATATGAATTTAAGAGGTAGATAAGAAAGAATAGGGATAGAATGAATTAGAATCCCTTATAGAAAGACGAAATTTAATTCAAAAAGAAAATAATCCAGTGTGGTAGGTATTGTACAAATTTTAATTACAAGGAATCAAAAACTTGGTAAATCTGTCTTCCTACGGTTAGTCATATAAATGGTGACCAAAAAAGGTTTTCAACACATTGTTTCATTTCAAATATAATAGCCTCTATTTTGCTTTAATAATTTTTGGAATGATACTGAGAGAAATTAAAAGTGATATTTTGGGCGTGGCAGCGTGGAGAGACCGGCACAGACGCGCGGCGGACCCTGGATGGTCCAAGCTTGAAACGCCGAAGCCCACACTGAGGGCAGATCGCCCCACTACAATTAAATCAAGTAGGTTTTCTGGGAGGCTGGCCTGCAGAGAGGTAGGCCTCTCACTGGCAAGGTCCCCTGGAGAACAGGGAGCCTGGTCCTGTCCCTGAAGACTCTCCTGAGTGGGGAGAGTGTTCTTGGCTGGCAGCCGGCCCCAGGAAACAGTGCAGGGACATTCCCTGACTCCCTTGGCTCCCCAGTCAGTCTGTGAGGGATGCCCCCCCCACTTGCTGGGGCTGCTACCCCTCTGCTGTGACCTCTCTCTCCCTGGCCCACCCCAGCTTGTGCCCAGGGTCCTCCTTCATTCTCTCTCCCTTCCTCGGGGCCACGGGATCACCCAGTTCAGCCTGTTCAGGCACTGGGTCGGGTGCTTGGGGCATAGGGAAACGGGAGTTTCTTTGTTGTGGTGGCTGGCCTACAGAGAGGCAGGCCTTTCATTGACGTGGTCGCGGGCCAACAGGGAGCCTGGTCCTGCTCCTGAAGACCCTTCTGAGTGGTGAGAGGGATTTTGGCCCGTGGCGGGAGACAGGAAACTGAGCGAGGGCATTATTTAAGGGGGGGAGGCCCTGGCCAGATTGGAAACCTGATCCTGTTTTAAAAGACCCATTAGATAGTATCGCTAGGAGGAGATGGGCAGGTACCAAGGCAAGAATTCACCCAGCAATGTGAAAAACAACATGAAAACACCATAACCCAATGATCTTACAATAGAAGGTCTTGAACACCCTATCACAGAAGAATTGGAAAAAAATGACTTCATGAAAGCATTAGAGTCCCTTAAACAACATGTAAAAAATGCCCTTATAGAAATGGATGAGAAGTATAACAAAAAGTTTGAAGAAATGAGTAAATACATAAATGATACCCTGGGAAACCAAGAAAAAACGATCAAACAGGTAATGGAAACAGTTCAAGAATTGAAAACTAAAATGGAAGCAAGGAAGAAAATACAAATTGAGGACCAGCTGGATAAGGAATCTAGGTCAATGAGCAGAGTCTACAGAAACAAGCACAATCAATAGAATACAAGAGATAGAAGAAAGAATCTCAGATTCTGAGGACACCATAGAGAAAATTAACGCTCTGATCACAAAAAAAAAAAAAAAACAGCAAAGCCAACAAAACCTCATCACAAAACATACAGGAAAGATGGGACACAATAAAAAGACCAAACCTAAAAATAATAGGGATAGAAGGAGAAGAGTCACAGTTCAAAGGCCCAGGAAATATTTTTAACAAAATTATGGAAGAAAACATTCCCAACATAAAGAAAGATATTCCTTTGAATATTCAAGAAGCATACAGAACACCAAACAGACTGGATTAAAAATAATTTCCTCGCCATATAATAATCAAAACACAAAATATACAGATTAAAGAAAGAATATTAAAAGCTGCAAAGGAAAAAGGCCAAGTAACTTATAAAGGTAAACCGATCAGACTTATACCTGACTTCTTTATGGAAACCATGAAAGCCAGAAGGTCCTGGATAGAGGTACTGCAGAAGCTAAGAGACCATGGATGCAAACCCAAACTACTATACCCAGCCAAGCTATCGTTCACTATCAATGGAGAAAACAAGACATTCCAGGATAAGAACAAATTTAAACAATACATAGCAGCAAATCCAGCCTTACAGAAAGTTATAGAAGGAAAATTGCAACCCAAGGAATCCAACATTGCCAACACTGCCTATAATAATTCAGGCATCTAGCGACCCTTCACCAGCACAACTCAAAGAAGGGGGACACACAAACTCTACTACCAAAAACAATAAGAAGAACCGGAGTAAACAACCACTGGTCATTAATATCACTTAATATTAATGGCCTCAATTCACCTATAAAAATGCACAGGCTAAGAGATTGGATACAGAAACAGGATCCAACATTCTGTTGCTTACAAGAAACACATCTCAACCAGAAAGACAGGCATCTACCCAGAGTAAAGCATTGGGAAAGGGTTTTTAAAGCAAATGGTCCTAAGAAAAAAGCAGGTGTGGCCATACTAATTTCTAACAAAACTGACTTCAAACTAAAATCAATCAGAAGAGATCGAGATGGACATTTTATACTCATAACAGGAACAATTCATCAGGAGGAAGTCTCAGTCCTATCTATGCCCCTAACATAAAAGCACCCACATATGTAAAAGGAATATTACTAGAACTCAAGGCAGACATCAAACCACACACACTAGTAGTGGGAGACTTCAACACACCTCTCTTACCAATGGACAGGTCAATCAGACAGAAACCTAATAGAGAATTAAGAGAATTATTGGAGGTAATGAAGCAAATGGACTTAACAGACATCTATAGAACACTCCACCCAAATAGGAAAGAATATACCTTCTTCCCTGCAGCTCAGGGAACCTTCTCGAAAATTGACAACATACTCGGTAACAAAGGAAACCTCCACAGATACAGAAAAATATCAGTGTCCACCTATGTCTTATCAGATCACCACGGATTAAAGTTAGAAGGCAACAACGATGCTACCCCCAGAAAACCGACAAACTCATGGAAACTGAACAGTCAACTGCTGAACCACACCTGGGCCAAGGAAGAAATTAAGAAAGAAATTAAAGTCTTCCTTCAATTTAATGAAAATAAAGAGAAAACATACTCAAACCTATGGGACACAATGAAAGCAGTGCTAAGAGGAAAGTTCATAGCACTAAGTGCCCACTTAAAGAAAACAGAGAAAGCTTACATTGGGGACTTAACAGCACACCTGAAAGCTTTAGAAAAAAAAGAAGCAAATGTGCCCAGGAGGAGTAGAAGACTGAAAATAATCAAACTGAGGGCTGAAATCAACAAAATAGAAACACAGAAAACAGTCCAAAGAATCAATGAAACAAAAAGTTGGTTCTTGGAGAAAATCAATAAGATCGACAAACCCCTATCCAAACTAATTAAATGACAGAGAGAGAACACTCAAATAAATAAGATCAGAAATGAAAAGGGGGACATAACCACAGATACAGAGGAAATTCAGAGAATCATTAGATCTTACTACAAAAGCCTGTATGCCACAAAACTGGAAAATGCAAAAGAAATGGACATTTTTTTTAGATAAGTACCAGATATCAAAGTTAAACCAACACCAGGGGAACGATCTAAATAGAGCTGTTAGTCGCGAAGAATTAGAAACTGTTATCAAAAATCTCCCATCTAAAAAAAAGCCCAGGACCAGAACCAAATTCAATGCATAATTTTACCAGATCTTCCAAGAAGAGCTAATACCTATACTCCTTAATGTATTTCACAATATAGAAACAGAAGAGTCATTACCAAATTCCTTTTATGAAGCTACAGTTACCCGGATACCAAAACCGCACAAAGACCCAACCAAGAAAGAGAATTACAGACCTATTTCACTCATGAACTGCAATGCAAAAATTCTCAATAAAATACTGGCAAACCGAATCCAAGAACACATTAGAAAAATTATCCATTATGATCAAGTAGGCTTCATCCCAGAGATTCAGGGCTGGTTCAACATATGCAAATCTATCAATGTAATACACCATATTAATAAACTGAAAGAAAAAACCATATGATCATTTCATTAGATGCTGAAAAACCATTCGACAAAATACAACACCCCTTTATGATAAAGGTCTTGGAGAGATTATGGTCATACCTAAATATAATAAAAGCTATTTACAGCAAGCCGACAGCTAACATTAATTTAAACGGAGAGAAACTCAAAGCCATCCCACTAAAATCAGGAACACGACAAGGATGTCCACTCTCTGCATACCTCTTCAATATAGTGCTGGAAGTTCTAGCAATAGCAATAAGACAACATAAGGGGATCAAGGGGATTCGTATTGAAAAGGAAGAAGTTAAGCTCACGTTATTTGCAGATGATATGATAGTATACATAAGCGACCCCAAAAACTCTACCAAAGAACTCCTACAGCTGATAAACACTTTTAGTACTGTGGCAGGATATAAGATCAACTCCAAAAAAATTAGTTGCCTTCCTTTACACTAAGGACAAGGAAGCAGAGAAGGAAATCAGAGAAGCATCACCTTTCACGATAGCCACAAATAGCATAAAATATCTTGGGGTAACTCTGACCAAGGAAGTGAATGATCTATTTGATAAGAACATTAAATCTTTGAAGAAAGAAATTGAAGAGGACACCAGAAAATGGAAGGATCTTCCTTGCTCTTGGATTGGGAGGATCAACATAGTAAAAATGGCAATTCTACCAACAGCAATCTATAGATTCAATGCAATCCCCATCAAAATCCCATCAAAATTCTTCACAGACCTGGAGAAGACAATAATCAACTTTATATGGAAAAACAAAAAACCCAGGATAGATAAAACAATCTTATACAATAAAGGATTGTCTGGAGGCCTTACCATCCCTGACTTCAAACTCTATTATAGAGCTACAGTACTGAAAACAGCTTGGTATTGGCATAAAAACAGAGAAGTCGACCAATGGAATCGAATAGAAGACCCGGACTTTAACCTACAAACCTATGAACAACTGATTTTTGATAAAGGAGCTAAACATAAATAAAATGGAAGAAAAAAGAGAGCATCTTCAACAAAGTGTGCTGGCATAACTGGATGTCAATCTGTAGAAGAATGAAAATAGATCCATATCTATCACCATGCACAAAACTCAAGTCCAAATGGATTAAAGACCTCAATATCAGTCCGAACACACTGAACCTGATAGAAGAGAAAGTGGGAAGTACTCTACAATAAATGGACACAGGAGACCACTTCCTACGTATAACCCCAGCAGTACAGACATTAAGGGAAACATTGAATAAATGAGACCTCCTGAAACTGAGAAGTTTCTGTAAAGCAAAGGACACTGTCACTAAGACAAAAAGGCAACCCACTGACTGGGAGAAGATCTTCACCAACCTGCAACTGACAAAGGTCTGATTTCCAAAATATATAAGGAACTCAAGAAACTAGACTGTAAAAAACTAATCAACCCAAATATAAAATGGGGCACTGAGCTGAACAGAGAATTCTCAACAGAAGAAGCTCAAATGGCCAAAAGACACTTAAGGTCATGCTCAACTTCCTTAGCAATCAGGGAAATGCAAATCAAGACAACTTTAAGATGCCATCTTACACCTGCCAGAATGACTAAAATCAAAAACACCAATGATAGCCTCTGCTGGAGAGGTTGTGGAGAAAGGGGTACACTCATCCATTGCTGGTGGGAATGCAAACTCGTGCAACCACTTTGGAAAGCAGTGTGGCAGTTTATCAGGAAATTCGGGATCAACCTACCCCTGGACCCTGCAATACCACTCTTGGGAATATATCCAAGAGATGCCCTATCATACAACAAAAGTAAATGCTCAACTATGTTCATAGCAGTATTGTTTGTAATAGCCAGAACCTGGAAGCAACCTAGAAACCCTTCAACGGAAGAATGGATGAAGAAAGTATGGAATATATACATATTAGAGTACTACTCAGCAGTAAAAAACAATGACTTCTTGAATTTTGCATGCAAATGGACGGAAATAGAAAACACTATCCCGAGTGAGGTAAGCTAGACCCCAAAAGAGGAACATGGGATGTACTCACTCATATTTGGTTTCTAGCCATAAATAAAGGACATTGAGCCTATGATTCGTGATCCTAGAGAAGCTAAATAAGAAGATGAACCCAAAGTAAGACATATAGTCATCCTCCTGGAGATTAACTTTCATTGGGCGATGAAAGCAGACAGAGACAGAGACCCAAATTGGAACACCGGACTGAAATCCCAAGGTCCAAATCAGGAGCAGAAGGAGAGAGAGCACGAGCAAGGAACTCAGGACCGTGAGGGGTGCACTCACATACTGAGACATTGGGGATCATCTATCGGGAACTCACCAAGGCCAGCTGGCCTGGGTCTGAAAAAGCCTGGGATAAAACCGGACTCGTTGAACAGAGCGGACAATGAGGTCTGCTGAGAAGTCAAGAACAAGGACACTGGGTTTTGATCCTACTGCATATACTGGCTTTGTAGGAGCCTAGGCAGTTTGGATGCTCACCTTACTAGACCTGGAAGGAGGTGGGTGGTCCTTGGTCTTTCCACAAGGCAGGGAACCTGGACTGCTCTTCGGGCTGATGAGGGAGGGGGTCTTGATTGGGGGAAGGATATGGGAGGTGGTGGAGGGGAGGAAGCAGAAATCTTAAATAAATTAATTAATTAAAAAAATAAAAGTGATATTTTGTTTTTAAATTTTCCTTCCTCCCTTCCCTTCCCTTCCCTTCCCTTCCCTTTCCTTTCCTTTCCTTTCCTTTCCTTTCCTTTCCTTTCCTTCTTCTCTTCCCCCCTCCTCCTTCTCCTTCTCTACACTCCTCCTTCTTTTTCTTTTGTTTGTTTTTGAGACAGGGTTTCTTCACTTAGCCTTGGCTGTCCTAGACTTAGCTCTGTAGACCAGGCTGGCTACAAATTCACATAGGTCAGCCTGCCTCTGCCTCCTGAGTGCTCAATTTAAAGGTGTTTGTCACCATGACCTGGCTTGACTTGAAGATTTACTTTTAGTTTATGTGGTATATGAGTATGCACACATCCATGTAGGTGTCCATAGAGGCCTGCAGAAGTCAGACACCCTAGAACAGAAGTTACAAGCAACTGTGATCCACTCAGCATGGGTGCTGAGAAACTGAACGTGCATCCTCTACAAAAGTATCAAGCATTCAACCACAGAGCAGCCATCTTCCCAGCCCTAAGACAGGAGGAAAATCACCATAGATAACTTATCTCCATATTATTGAATAATTAATTAAATGTTCAATTTAGTAATATTTTATTTGTATTAAATTTGGAAGGTAAGTGTATACCAAAAAGTAGTTAGCAATTATTACAATATAATTTTAAGAACACTTATCATACACAGTGACCTTGCTCTTCCAGCACAAATTCAATATCTCTCTAAAAGATAGTGGTAACAATAACATTTTAGTGTGATACATTCAAATATAGTCATATATATCAATTAGGATTTATATAAGCAAGTGTAAAAAATTATAACTTTTTTATTTTTATACTCTGTACTTTTTGGTTGTCATTTTTCATTATGTACCTCAAGATCAGGAACCTGTTTTTTTTTCTTTTGTCATTGTTTCTTTTTTCTATATTTAAATTCATATTGAAATAGAAGTGTTAATAATATATGAAATAGGTTAAGATTCATTATTACATTCCTCCAAGTAGTTGTGATACTTATTATTCCTGGTGAATAAAAATTAATGTGATAATTAAGGGCATTTATAAAACTCAAGTTCTTTACTGGGTGCAGAATGTAATTTCCTTTTTTCTTTTTTAGAATGACTTATTACAGTTTTATTGTATTTTTAAGTTTGTGTGCACATTTTTGGTAGAATGGATATTTTGTATTTTTTCCTGTTGATATGAATAGATTATTCCCTAACTTCTTCTACTATTTACATATGTCCATGAAAAAACTGATAATTTTGTTTGTTTTTTCATTAACTTAATTTTAAGCAATAATTAATCATATGTATATATAACTCATTAGCTATAATTTTATTAATATTTTGGGCTTATACAACAGATTGTTATTTATTAGTAAAACACAACTGAGTTATTAAAATTCACAAATATATAACATTTTAAGTACATTTACAATTTTGTGTTAGGATTCATTCATAATTTTCTTCAACCAAGAACGGACTATGCCTTTCTTCTTCCACTACCTAATGTCATTGAAATGATATTAATCTTTAAATTTTACTGATCATCTGGTCATTTTTCAAAGTGAACTATTTTAGAGTCATATTTGCTAAGTCTTGACACATCACAAAGAAGGAGAATGTCTAGGATTGGGGTTATCTGTAAGACACAAATGCTGCTTCCTTATCACTCTTCAGCCTTGATCCATGTACATCGGAGTGAAATTCAAAACAGAAGTAGCAAAAAGCTAGTTCTATTTAAGAACAGACATTTTGAGGATAGTCAGCATACCAAAAGTATTCACTTCCACCAAAATTAAAAGATCAACTTTTTTATTCTTATCTAGTAAGTAAATCTAGTAGATTTTATCAATGGCTGTTGCTATAGAGCCGTTTGAACAAGCAGACAGGGGCAGCACTGGCTAAATCTTGTAAAACTCTTCTGATCCCTTGTTCTCTGAAATTGGCTAACCCCTTGTTGTGTATGTCCCCAAGGGCTTGTCAGTCTGATACTTTAATAACTGTGGCATCCTTTCCCAGTCAGCAGCCAGAGACATCTTCTTACACAGCATAGATTCTCAGAAAGCTGATAGTAAGTATAGCTGAATTTCCCTTGTTTTCAAAAGATAACCCATGAATAGTTTTGTTTCTAATATAGCATCATGTTTTAAGCATTACAAGATCTACTGTTGAATAATAATGATCTGGAGATAGCTTTAGAGTCTGAGAGTTCTTTTACTTTTATCCTAAAGAGATTTGCACCACCTTCTCAATGGAAAAGGGATCCGTTAACAACTCATGCTCTTGGTCCTAAAAGGGGAGCCTTGGTGTATCAACACGTTCCTATAGAAGTAAGAAAATTAAGAACTTCAGGAAAGATGCAAAGGAAGTACTAAATTCCTCCTTTGCCCAACAAGACATTTCTGTAATTCTTTTTCTGTCACACATGACAGGGTTGTGGAGAGGATAAGGATTATGGAAAGATACACAGAAAGCCAGGGATTTCCATTCCTTAAGAGAAATGTCACTAAGTGTTGGCAGAAAAAAAAGTACAACCAAGCATATTTATCTTCCAACTTGTTTTAAAAGAAGGAGATCTATATGGCCACATCTCCGGCCTGCTTCTATATTCAAAACAGAATATATTAAGAAGGATAGTGTTAAATAAGACATCAGATCCTGAACCACACTTTAATTTTCAATAAAGAAGTAATGAAAGTAAGGGATATTGTGTTGACATGCAAATCCCTAGGCAGTCTATGTGACATATATAATTTAAATTAGCCAAAATATACATAGGGTTTCTTATAAATGATAATAGTTAGCCTGGTTACTTATTAGAGGGTAATAAAATTAGTTATAAAGTATTGAAGATTGACAACTAAAGGAGGAAAACTTCAAGAAGTTTCTTGTGCTTTTGGTTGTGAGCAGCTGTGTCATCTTTCCAAATGAGGAAAACTTCACATAAATTTTTAACTCATTCCTCCACCAATACGAATTCAAGTAAGTCAACAAAAGTGAAATTATCTGTCAGCATACAGTGTCTATTCAGGAAAATTCTAGTGTGTCAATACCACTCTGAGCATGACACAGAATCCCTACATTTGAATATAAAACTGATCAACTTGATTGCTTAAGTCACCCAAATCACCATTAAGATTCCAAAAGACAAATAGGAATAAAAGACGTGCATACAACTAAGGATCAAACACTGAGCCCATAGTACAAATGTGAGCAACTCTTACAAAATAAAATAGCAAAGAATTAATCCCGGAGGACAACAGGGATATTAAAAGAAAGTTAGTTGGCATTACCACATAGCCAATAATCACACAAAACTGATGCCAAACAAACACCATAATATCAAAGCACATGAGACTAAGGTAGAAAATTAGAGACTGTATGGATCTATTGGGTTGGCAAAAATAGTAAAATTGATGACATCTGATGATACTTGTGTTTGTGACCAAGAGGATCATAATGTAAATGACACCTTCCATGTTGAACTCATAGCTCCTGCAACTGAGAAACTTATTCTTCTCTTGAGTATTGTATCACAGCAGTGAGAAAAGTAACTGGTAGAAATGGGAATTTGTGTTCATCTTTACTCCTTTCTATGTTGCCTATGTTACAGTAGAGGCTGAAAATTAAGTGGACACCCCAAAACTTCAAGACAGGTAGGGTTCTGAGTATAATTTGTCTTTAGCTTCCATGCTTTACTTATGTAAGGGTTGTGGTCATTGATGCATCCAAACAAACATTGCAATTGTGATGGGATAGAAATGATGGTGATGGAGATAGTGATGGTGGACAGATGAGGAGCTGGCTGACTTCCTACGAAGTAGCAGCATGGGAGCTGAGTATCCTACCCATATCCGTTTGGTTGATTCTGGAACTGGTAATGATATGAGCAGTTTCTCACTTCTATCAATGAGTCTATCAATGGGTCTCTGATAACAGAATCCCTCGGATAGCCCTGTTCTGATGAAGTCCAGTTCCTCTCTTCTTGGAGTTATTCAAAACTGGGTCAACTCTCTATAAACTTGATAAAGTGGGTTTTCAGAGTTCAAATTCTAATTGGGTCTGGTAGGTAAGAAGCAGGAAGACAGAAGTGAAATGTATGTACAGACAAATTCTAAAGTGGATGGTTGGAAGGTGGCAATCATGAATTCCTCACTATACATTTCCATATCTGGATAAAGTCTGAGTGAGTCATCATTGCTGAACTTCTAAGGGGTTATGAAAATGAAGATTTGGGAAGATATTGAAATTCCCGTTATTAATGCTTTAGTGGCTAATGAATATGCAATTAGAGAACAACCACACAGTAAATAATAGACTGAAACATTCATAAATTACATTATTTGCAATTGTTCTAGAGAAGTGTTCATTGTATACTTATTTTTTATGGAAATAATACATCTAGTAAACTTGGTATTTTTGTTTCATGGCATTATTCCATAATCTATACCGTTCTGAAAAAGCCTTAGCAACTGATGATTTTAAAGGTGTGTATTGATCTCAGAAAGTTCACCGTAAAAAATATTTGGATTTAAGGATTTACTATCAGGCCAAAACAATGTAACCTAAGTTTGATGGAGCTCCTTAATTTCTTGTTTCTAATCAGTGATGAGAGAAAAAAGACACTTTCTTCTCCTGAAAATTCTCCTCCTAAAAGAATAACACTTTTCTCTTCCTTGAATATGGTGTTAGGAACTTCTGATACGTCTTCTAATCATAAAGGCTGTCATTTTGGGGGGGAGGATGGAGGAGTGACAGGAAAACAAAACTACTCAGGCTTCTGCAATTAGGGTTTCTTCTGTGAAATCACAAAGAAAATGATATGTGTGATTATTTTTTTAATTCTCTCAACCATAGTAGTAAATACTGCTACCACAGATGCTCAGAAGTTAATGAATTGCCAGTAATAAATGACTTGAAGCATTAAGCTACATTCGCTCGGGATCCCGTGGTGAGAGGCTACATGTTGAATGGGCTAATGGTGCCCACTGGATTACTCTGGATTCCTTCCCTTGAGAAATAGCATATTTTCTTCTTATTTAAGATGATTAGAGGTGAAGTTTTCTTTAACTTGCAGCTGAAAGCAATTTAATCTACACACGTTAGTGTGAAATGGGGCAACTTTCCGTTTACCTCGCAGGTTGCTCACTGATTGGGCAAGAACTGTAAAGTCTACTTTCAGGTAGAAGTAAGTTTGTTTTCCTGAACTTACAGGTGTGCTGGAAATATGTAGTAATAAGGGGCAGCGGGGCTGCGTCCCTGGCACCCCAGCCGCCTGCACGGCTAACTTATGCCCGAAATAACAACACACAAACTGATTTCATTTAAATACTGCTTGGCCCATTCTCTTCTAGGCTAATTCTCACATATTAATTTAGCCCATTTCTAATCATCTGTGTGGAGCACCCCAAGGTGCGCTTACCGGGAAGATTCTAGCCTATGTCCATCCTGGGTCGGAGCTTCATCCCGGGAGCAGGGCATGGCGTCTCTCTCAGGCGTCTGCTCCAGAGAGGAGAGCTGTCGAGTCTGACCTCACTTCCTCTTCCTCCCAGCATTTTGTTCTGTTTACTCCACCCACATATCTTCTAACCAATAAAATGGGCCAAGGCAGTTCCTTTATTAGCCAATGACCTTCCTCCATCAGAAATATCTGTAGAAAAGTTAACGGATTTTATTTATTTATTTTGTTCTGCCTTTTGATGAGCCCAGAAACAATAGAAACAAGGTCTATGAACTGAAACTTTTGAAGGTATGAGACAAAACAAATTGCTTCTTGCTTACATTTGGGTTCTTGTAGTATTTGTCACAGAAAGTCTAACAAATACACTTACTCATCACCTTCTTTATTTGTAAGACAGGGATGGTAGCAAGAGTATCCACCTGTTTATTATACATTTTAGAGTACCTAATAACATTAGGTACCGTATCTAGTAACAGGTGCCTTCCTGTGAAGCAGTCTTAGAAAATGGGAGGATAAAGTATGCACTGGTTATCTAATGGAATGCTTATTGGAAAAGCAGTCACCCAGTAATAGCTGTTAAGTGCACATTACTGGTAAAATAACAGCCTGTGCTATGGTGTGAAGGCCTGGATGTGGGCCACAAGAGGCCTTGTAGCAGCTAAGTGACAGGATCCCTAGGTTAACTCTGTTTTTTTTTTCAGGTACTTACCACTTTAATCAACATTGTGCTAAAGTCTCTACACAGTGAATCCAAGTAAAGAAAGGGGGCAGAAAGCACTTGTGGAATATTTAAGATTTTGTTGGCATGAATGTTATTTGCACATATGTAAAATATGCAATGAACTATATAAAAGTTAAGCTGCTTGAATGAGCAAGTTAGGGAAGTGGCAGACCAAGGGGACCACATCTTAACTGGAACTGCTTAGGTAGCCATGCACATTTCTACTTAAGCCTAAATTTCATGACAGTCATCTGAAGATAGACTGTGGCAAGGGTTATTCAGTGTGGTCACAGTCACAGGAAAATGCACTCATTATCTTTATTCATTTAAATATGCAAACTGTTTTAAAATCATTATCATATCTGTTAAGGTAGATAAAATGAAAACTACCTACCAACTAAAAATCTGGAAAGGATATAGGTGAAGTCTCATACCATGCAATGTTGAGAGTCAAATGGGAGAACCAGATATAGAAAGCTTTGGTTAGTTTCTTTGTACATATAATCACTAGTGGGTTCAATTTTCTTGTCTTATCTGCTTACTAAGGAGACGTGAAGTGTATATTATCCACATTAAAGAAATAGACTCTTAAGCTGGGCGGTGGTGGCACACGCCTTTAATCCCAGCACTCGGGAGGCAGAGGCAGGCGGATCTCTGGGAGTTCGAGGCCAGCCTGGTCTACAAGAGCTAGTTCCGGGACAGGCACCAAAGCTACAGAGAAACCTTGTCTCAAAAAACCAAAAAAAAAAAAGAAAG
This sequence comes from Microtus oregoni, assembly GCF_018167655.1. NCBI lineage: Eukaryota > Metazoa > Chordata > Mammalia > Rodentia > Cricetidae > Microtus > Microtus oregoni. Next base: position 8,037,181 of record NW_024543834.1, on the reverse strand, counting down.
AAATGGACTCTTGATATAATTAATAGCATAGATGTCTCAAAAAATGTGCTAAATGCAAAAGGGCACTGCAAGAATATACCCTTCATCTTTGAGTATTCAGTTTCCCCTTGATGAACCGTTAGAACAATCTGAAGGTGTGATGGACTTCAACCAAAGAAAAACTAGACTGCTTTGAAAATACAAGCAGTGTTCTCTAAGCTACTCCCAGGAAAATCTGTCCAGATTAAAAAGAGATCACACAAGGTAATGGTGGGAATGTTAGGGAAAACCAAGAAGTACCCCACATTGAGGAACCTGAACGTCAAGGCAATTACTAAAATCAGCTGAAAAGCATCTGGTTAAGCAAGGCAGCTTTGCTGCTCCGTGCCCAAGGGATGGATCCAGGAGGGCATCCAGTGATCCTAAACTGAGAAGTGATTTACCTTGTGTCAGGATCACAAACTTCCTACATGCTAGCTATTGTCTCAGAAAATTGAAAATAGAAATTCCAGAGTGAATTAAAACGAATTAAAATGCATAAGCATTTATCCTTCCATACCAGATTAAAAAAAGAACAACCTAAACTGAAAGTATTTCCAGCATTTATTTCATAAGGATGGCCTTAAATCTGAAAGGAGGGATGACTCTTCATCTCTGCTAAAGAATAGAGCTGTCAATGCTTTAGTCCACTCCATCTGAGAGCTTTCCCGTGGGTCACATGAGAGTCATAAACATGTCCATCCCATCCTCTTCCTTTACAGAGTCTGAGTGAAGCGTCTTTTACTATGAGTTTAATAAAACCGTGTTCTTCCAAAACTCCTGTGGTGAATTCTTGATTCCAATCCCTTAGAACTCTACCTTCCTGAAAAATGGAGTCTTTGCAGTTTGCCAAATGCTTATAAATCTCTCTGTATAATCTGAGACCCCCAAGATGATAACTTTACAGATTGGTAACAGTGCAAAACAAGGCCTGGCCTTTATGGGTCTGAACATAAAGTTCTTGAAAGAAGGGATGAAGATGACCAGGAACTGTCTAAGGATGTGTGCAACATCCTTACAAATTACAGAAGTGAAATTAAAGCTGCTTTGAGATTCCAGCTTAGCCTAGACAGAGAGGCTACAGGCAACACAAGCAATCAACAACAAAAGCTGGTTAGGCTGTGGGGGGAGGGGAACCCTTACTCAATGCTGGTATCACAAGTTGGTACAGTCATTCTGGGAATCAATGTGGAGAATTATCAAAAGACAAAAAGTACATCTATCATAGGATCCAACAAAACTACTCCTTAAACTGTACCCAAAGGGTCTGACATCTTGTGAGACAGAAACTTGTTCAGTCTTGTCTTATCGTGTCTCTACTCATAACTAGGACACAACGGATGATAGTGAAAATAGGGGTGTACATAGACAACAGAATTTTATTCAACTATAAAGAAAAAAGTAAAATTTGCAAGTAAGAGCAAGTAACTAGCCAAGAATACTGAGTGAGAATTCCAGACCCAGATATGTAAATGGAGACTGTGCTTTCATTTCCCGGCCCCCAGGACCCAAACAATTACACAGAAACTCTATTAATTACAACACTGTTTGGCCAATGGCTCAGGCATATTATTACCTAGTTCTTACATCTTAAATTAACCCATTTCTATTATTTTATATTTTACCATGAGGCTTGTGGTTTGTTACCTCACATCTTGTTTCTTGATGTCTGCCTGACTCTGCCTTCTTTTCCCCTGCATTCAGTTTAGTTTTCCTGCCTACCTATATTCTGCCCTGCCATAGGCCAAAGAAGCTTCTTTATGAACCGATGGTAATAAAATATATTTCTAGCATACAGAGTGGAATCCCACATCACAGACAGACACATACTATAGTCTGCCTTCTTTATGGATCCTCTCTCTGAATCTTTAGACATAAGTGTGCGAGATGTGAGTAAGTCACCTGGAGCAACCACAGAAACCAAAATAAACAAAAAAGTGTTCCCACAGAGGACACAGGTGTCAACTAGGGTTCCTTGCTAGGAAAAGCCCCCAAGAAATATTTGCAATTGGTTCAGCATGAGTGTTGATTCAGAGAAAGAGCATTTCGATTTCAAAACCAAAACATGAGCCAAGACGTGAAGAAGTAGGCAATATTAAGAGAGACTGCATATAAACTTAAGCAACTTTCACTTAAGTATTTACTTTAACAAGCTAAGTAACAGATGTGAGCAAGTAAGAAGGGATCGGGAGAACAGCTCATGCCACAGGCTTTCTGCTCAGGGACTGGCCAGTTTCTTATTGCGTTGAACTGTACTAGGACTCTGATGGTGTTTCCTGAACTTCATGGTCTGGGTGCGTGCAAAGCTGCACATATGTTTGCTGCATTTCAGAGGTTATCAATGGTGTGACTGAGCCTGGGCATCCCCATTAAGGGGGGATCTGGGGAGCTCACAGTCCATTGGTTGGCATCCACATGATCTTCTGATTGATGACAGCCAATGGTACCTTTGTGACTACAACACTCTCTATCTACATTGTATATCTCTTTAGAAGGGTGCTGTGAAATGTAACATGTCTCACATAGACCCAAACTTTGTCCTCGGCTGGTATCAGTGTTTAGGAAAGCCTTAGGACATTTAGGAAGTTGAACCTCACAGGGAGAAGTAGGTCATTATGGGTACATCTTGAGACTATATAGTCCTATCATACATCCTGTTCATCCTCTGATCCCTTTATGCAGATGAAGATGACCAGATAGCCTCCCCTCTCTGCTGCCATGTCCTTTCTGGGACCATGGACTGTTTCCTTCAAAATCTAAGTGAAAACACACTCTTCCTTCAGTCACATTTGTTAATGTATTTTATCACAACAATGGGAAAAGAAATGAAGACAAATTCATACCTTGTATAGTTCTTTTAAATAAAGTAGACACATATATACTTGAAATATGAATGTATATAAGTGTATGTTTATGTATGTATATGTAGGTTTATGTTTGTGAATAATGTATAAGTACAAGTCTATACTGGGCATAGATGGAAACTTGCTGATGACTGCTAAGCTAAGAAAACAGATTTTTATTTATTCCTATTATAATTTTGGATAGCAGCTACTGGGAAAGGGAAACAGCAAAATGAAATAGGACAACTAATGGCATTTTTTTTGTCCTGACTTGGATCCTGTGATATAGAGCATTAGATGGAAACTAACAAGATATAGATATAGTGTGAATACTAGTTCATAATGGTATTGATATTATTCGTTAATTTTTGCAAATGTAACTTCAATAGAATACAAAGTTATAATAGGAAACACTGGACATAAATTTGTACTATGTATAATAAGCAGGTTGTATTAATGTATTTAGGCGTGCACACACATGTCGTGTGTGTGTGTGTGTGTGTGTGTGTGTGTGTGTGTGTGTGTGTGTAAGAACAGCTAGAAAAAAGGAGGCCATGGATTTGAAAAAGAGTACGAGCGTACATGAAGGAATTTAGAGGAAGGACAGGGAAGAGGGAAATTACGTAGTTATTTTATAATACCAAAAATTAGTGTATCTAAGATAATCTAAGAGAAGCTATTCTTTACAGAATTTCATCCATAAACCCAGATGGCTCATGCAACATTGTGCCTACTGACTACAGTCAAAGAGTTTGTAGATTCGGATTAAAAAGTAGCAAGAAGAGATATCCCGGGTCCTACAAAACAGTAACAACAACATTTGAAGCAACATCACCACATGAAGCCAGGGTTTACCAATGATCTCAATATATCTTGTTATGAGTTGTTAACGATTTACAGGAGAATCAAAATGTCCCAGTGATAAACCGAGCAGAATTTGCAATACCGAAAGTAATGTTCCAGAAGGGTCATTTGCCTTCATTTTATCAGTGCCTGTACTGGTTTGGGGAAGGCAGAACTGCTTTTCTTACATGAAAACTGTGTGCTAACATCATGGTTCTCAGACTTTTTCCTCATCTCCCTTTTTCCTCTTCCACTCCACTTGACTCTCCCATCAATATTTCCTGAGCCTTTGCTCTGTTTGAGCTTCAGCACTACCAAGAAATCCACCATATAGAAATAGAGTTTTGTAAATTAACTCTGCAAAGATAAATAGGGAACATTTTTTTTCAGAAACAAAGGTTTTTGAGTATGTCCTTCTAAAAAGCCATTTTTCAATGGATGTAGGGTGGGACAGACTAGAAAAATTTTGTTTATCACAGAGAAAGCCTGGAACGGGAAGGAGCAACCCAGGAGCCCCATAATGTCCATGTTGGCATGACCAGTCCCTGGAATAAATCCTCTCTCAGGGCTTCTGTTTTTCCTGGGCCCGTGGGACAGAGGTGCTCCCAGCCTAACCTTTGAGACTGCAAATGCCTATGGTCCTTTAAGAAACATTTGTTACATATGATATTTAAATCCTTCGAATTCTCCAAGGACTGACCAAGGAAGGTTTTTCCTGTTTTTCCAAGCTGCCCTGCAGAACATATTATAATGTCCAGAAATGATGTTTAAAGTTTCAATAGCTTCTGGTTCTCTGGGCCACATCACCTTGCAGTTGCCCTCAAATTGTTTCTGAATCACGTTTCCTCTGGCACGAAGCAGGAGCCCTCGGTTCACATTACGCCTTACAATGCGCAGCGCTCTCACCCGGCTGCAGAGGAGCTCTCATGTCAGAATGAAAAATGATAAAGCATAAATGAAATAGCAACCACATGTGCTCGGCAGTGTGGCCCTGATCGGAGTGGCTTTTCAAAGCACAGAGAGTAAGCCATCTTTGCAGCTGTCTGGAGCAGAGATATGGTCTGCTGGAAGGAAGGCTCCGTCTTCACGGTCCAAGACCTGGGGGGATCTGAGCATAAGGACAGAGGCTTTGCCAATCAGTCTCATACTAGAAACAATCACTGTAAGCATCTGTAAGTGCGGCAAGCGAAGGAAAGGAAGATGGAGGGTAACGGGACAGAGGACCAGATTTAAGTCTCCATGCCCACTCTATTCAATGTCAGAGTGACATCCCGGGTTGCTCCTTCTTCATTCCTAGCCCTCTTTGTCCTACAACCAGATGACTACACCTCCTTTTGACTGTGTCCTTATCAGAGATCTTATTGCCTTGAAATCTACTCTCTACCCTGCTGATTAAGTGTGAATTTGTTTAAATTCCTTCATGATAAAGTAGTCAGACTCCTTATCACAATTTGTATTTTCCTTTGAGCTTATGCCTCCCATCTCCTGAGACAATCTCAAGCCTTATTCACCTTATTTACCAAATGGGTCACAGTTACCATTGCATTCATGCCATGCTCCCGGGCACTTGCCCATCCTCATGTGTGTTCTTCAGCCTGTGGAGTCCTGCTCTCACGTCGACAGACTGGAGACTTAATAGTCATTCTCCAGTGCCCAGATGAGATGTCTACTCCTGCGTGAAGTCCATCTGGTAATGATTCTAGGAACTCTTAGTAGTTTTTCCCATAGGCCTCTGGATATGCATGTACTATATAATTAATCAGAACTTTTATAACATAAACTTTGATTTACATGTAATTCTTCCCCTTGCCGAACACTCTAGACAACTCAAACACAGGACTTCTCTATACCTTGGCACCAGTGGGAAATGACAAGGGTCATTGTACATATCTATCCTGACTATCCTGACTTCTGAGGTCAGTGAGGTGCTGGCAATAGTTACAGATTAACGACTATGAGATGTTATATGCCATAGATATTAGTTAACAATACAAATTCAACTCTTGCCGGGCAGTGGTGGTACCCACCTTTAATTCCAGCACTTGGGAGCCAGGGGCAGGTGGATCTCTATGAGTTTGAGGCCAGCCTGGTCTACAGGAGCTAGTTCCGGGACAGGCTCCAAAGGTACAGAGAAACCCTGTCTTTAAAATAAAATAAAATAAAATAAAATAAAATAAAACTCTCCCAACTCCCAAACATTTATCAACACAGCAATATGCATATACTTCTTCAAATTCTAGCAATGAAATAGTATCTCCAGAAAGCTGAATGAATATATTCATGAATGAATGATATAGAGAATGAATCAGTAAATCAAGGAACAATGTCAGTAAGCACTAAGTCACGTTTAATGCTTTCCTAACACACCACTCATACAGGAAGGATATTCTCCCTACATATGAGAAGAACAGGTTGAAGAAGAACAGGATGATAGAAAGAAAGGGAATATTAATTTTCACACATCCTATCACTTACAAAATTAACAATGGATTAATAATTGTTTTTCCTAATTTCAACAAATATTAGAAAAGCTGGCAAGTGGTGGTTACTGGAAAGACAAAGCCAAGCCTGGATCTTTTCTGCGGTGCACAAAGTCTTACTCTCTTCATGGGTAAGTGTTAGGCACTAACTCCCAGCAATGCTTAATGACTTTATACTTATAATATACACATCAAATTGCTGGGCACATGTTCTAGGATGTATGCCTGATTGCGTGAATAATGAAATGAAACACGGGTTTAAAATATTACCCTCTGATTGCTAATGAATCTAAATTTAATTTTCTTTTAGTTTTCTGTATCATCTGCAGTAACATTCACCTCCATTTCTGCTTCAAACACTGGAACAGTCACCAAAATCTGAGGAGACATTTTTTTTTCATTGAAGCCTGAAAATATTCATCAAGGAAAGCAATCTGGCCTCTCATTTCTTGCCTGTGCTTCTGGAGTCAGAGGGAACTGCTTGTCTTGTCAGTATGAGAATGGCATTTTGTCCCTCTTCTTGCATTTGCAACTTGAGAAAGAAATAACAGCTGTGCAAGATGTAAACATTATTCCTCCATCTGGGAGCTCCTACTTTGGGTCTTTCTATTCTTTTTATTAGGAATTCTTGTCTGGAGTCTTTTTGGAGACTACAGCTCTTTACCACACTTGGAACGGAACACTACAGGTGTATGGAGTAGGGGATGTATAGACAGGTGAGGAAAGAGTGAGAGACACCATCACATAATGTCCTCATTGAGTCTCGGGACTCTGAAAAAGTAAGGATATAAAGTGAAATATATACATGAAGTAATAGGACTGATCTGCTGCATATATAAGCATATTTTCCTCAGAATTTAAGAGAAGAATGGAATACAATATAGACATACTATCTTGATTATTTCGAGTAGCTTTTCTTGGGAATTTTGTACCATGTATTCTGATCGTATTCACCCCTCTACCAAGTCCTCCTAGATGCATCTCCTTTTCAGATCTACCCAACCTTTGTCCTAATGAAAACAAACCCATCAAATGCAGTTAGTGGGGCTGGGTGGACAGATGTGACCACACATAGGAGCTGACCTTCACTCTTAACATTCACGTAGCCAGGCTGTCTTTCTGGTGAGGAGCATATGTGGTGCAACCTTGGCGTGTTGCTCAGGCTCCCTGGTTATTGTAACCTCTGTCCAAAGAAGTGAGAAGAAACAGCGAGAGCAGAGAGTAGAAGACAGGAATTTTTATTGCAGAGCAGAAGCAAACACTTTAAAAGATGACAACAAGAAACAGTCAAAGGGACCGTTGTGGAATGGAGCTTGCTCTTAAGGGGCAGCGTGGAACATCACAAGAGAGGTCATTATGTCTATACAAGTCCACGTTTTCAGTAGACTTTATTTGTTCTTCTTTCTCTACTCCCTTCTTCCTCCTTTCCTTCCTTCCTTTTGCCCCCTCCTAAACAATCTTGAGTAGACAATATTTCTGAATGGTATTAATCTGTCCAAGTGACTGACAGACCAAAGGAGAGGGTCTCTTTCTGGAATAGACCATGTTAAACATTTGTTCTTTATTCAAAAGCCTCCAAGAATGACAGTAATCCTAAACTGTCTAAGTGGTTATCTGTAGATTGCCTTCTGGAGAATTTGAGGTCAGTGATTGACTCAAAAAGAGTCTTGGCCAATTATCAATATCATGTAGTTTCAATACTTGCTGATAAAAGCTACTGCCTATGTGATGGGGTCAGGAGCTAGAGTGGTGTCTACCCTTAATGACTTCCAAGTTGAACAATGTCTCACTAACTATCTAGCATGACCAGAGGAAAGAGAATTTTTTCCCTAAGGATATTCTAGGGCTATAACTTCCAAGTCTATGAAAAGTGTTCCACATGCTGAGAAAATTCATTGATATGGATGACTCAAGTTTTCACAACTTTCCTCAATTTTTTTCTCATAGGAAACATAGTCACACTGTGTATCTTTCAGGTATCACATGGACTACTGGATGAAAGCAGGACCTGAGTTCCTTATAAGATCGCATCACATGACTTTCAATGATGCTGTGTTTTGTAAACCAAAAAATTGTCAGGTGGCTGTGGATAAAAGGCTAGTATTACATGAAAGTCTATTTAGGGCATAATATGAAATAGAAACTATCCAAACTTTGGGAAGTTTCATAGAATTTATCAAGCACATATCTCCTGTAATTATATATTAGGAAAAATAAAGTAAAAGTGGTTTTCTTTTAAATTACATAATTTTAAAAGACTTCCATTTTTTTTTTTTTTTGGTTTTTCGAGACTGGGTTTCTCTGTAGCTTTGGAGCCTACTCTAGAACTAGCCCTTGTAGACCAGACTGGCCTCGAACTCACAGAGATCCGCCTGCCTCTGCCTCCCGAGTACTGGGATTAAAGGCATGTGTCACCACCACCCAGCTCAGGACTTGCAAATAATTAAGCATGCATATTTATGAAGTTCCTTGGACCTAGTTAGCAAATGCACAATTAATATTTCTCTTAGTTTAGGGTTACCATCCAAAAAATTATTGCACCACTGAAAGGTTCTGTGGTTAAAGAATTGGGACCTTCTGCACTAGGCAAAGATGGTTGATGGTTCTTGAAAAGGGTGGAAAACGAAGATACTCCAAATGGTTTAAGATGGTGCACAGAACTGGGTAGCATATTTTCTTATACAAAATCACAACATATCAATTATTCTCATTTTTGAGCTGAATAAATAATCCTAGGTTGCCTGGTGTGTGTGTGTGTGTGTGTGTGTGTGTGTGTGTGTGTGTGTATGTATGTATAATTCTATTATCTTCTTCCTCTCCCTCTTCTTCTTCTCTTTCTTCTTCTTCTTTTTCTTCGTTTTGCAGGAGAACTATGTTCTGTTTTTCCCATAGTCAGGGCATAAGGTTTTATAGGCATAGTCTACTCCAAACTCAGGAACAGTCCCTTCAGCTAGCTCTGCATCTCCATCACCTAACATACCTATAAACCATGAGCCCAAATGCTTAGGATGCTTGAGATTTTTCTGCTTCAATCAAACATATATGTTTGCATAAAATATTTAGATATTACATTTCTAATGCTTTTAAAGAGCAAAGAGAAACATTCAGAGAAGTATGCTTTCCTTAACCTCATTTGTTAAAAGAGAGAGAGAGAATGGGAAAGATATGCATCATGTTTTACATAAAGGGAAATAGCTTCAGGCAGACATTGCTAAATATTTTAATGGTTTAAACATTCATTTTAGCAAGTTTTCCTTAATTTTCTTAACTTTGTTCCTTTTGAACTGGCTCAACCTTCATGTTTAATCCTCAGAGCTTTCAAGGAACAGCTCACAGAAAGTTATATACACAAATACAGCAAACATTTCAAATAAAGCACAATGCATAAAACAGAGAACAGGGGAACTCTGACAACAGCTGCTAGATTTAACACTAATAGTTTTGAAAGATTTTGGCTGAAGGTTAAGAGAATCTTAGGACAATAAGCAGGCTTTGTATATAATGTCAACAGTCCTGTTGCAACATGTCGAGTTTTAATTTATTCTTTTTCATTTGTATAAGACAAATAATATAATTATGGATGTCTGGTTCATGACATTCAATTTTAAAAAAAAAGTCTCCAAAATCAATCATGTTTTTTTTTTCTTTTCAGAGAAATAACAACCTTTAGAAACCTCTGGCCTGCATGTCTGGTAATAGCTATGATTTGGCCTAAATGTGATAATATGGTTCAAGCCTTTATGTATTTACTTTATTCAAATGAATGTTTTGTGCATTGGTGCTTTGGCATATGTGCAAGACGCTGAATTTTCCACTCAATTTGCTTGTTCACAGAGGGTGTTGTGACTGATACAGAGTCTGTAAATTGGAGATTTGGTGCCCTGACACACCCAAAAGGCCAGGTACACACAGAAATTTCCCCAGTCTCTGCTTTGGTCCAGCAAAGATTCTGAAACAATCCTGGGTAGATCAGAGAGGGTCTTATAAATACATGAACACAAAGCAGGAAGGCACATATGTGTATACACACATGCACCCTTATACAGGATACCTTTCGTCAGTTTTGCTCTCAGTGTCAGACAGCATATCTGGTTATCCCTTGCTAAGGCAACTTTAAAAAGTGCACAGCCAGATTGGTGCACAGAGACAAATGAGGTTGAAGTGTAGCTTTTTTTTTTTTTAAAAGGAGAGAAACATCACAAACCCTTTATTATTGTGTTAAATATGACACATTCTTCACCTCTCCATTTACAGTAAAGAAGTTTAAAATGCAGAGTTTATTTTTACATTTTCAAACTGGAAATTATACATTGTAACTCTAAGATCAGGTCAAGAGTAGGCTTCAGTTCAGTTTTGAAGGTGGCATAGGCATCCGTTTTAGCCTACAGAAATACTTGAGCTATATCTGGTGACCAGTATTTCTTTTACAGAGATCTTTTTACTTTTTCTCAAACAACTCTAAAGATCAACTTCATACTTAAAATGAACTGACTTCTCAGTCACTTGGACTCAGCTTCCCAAAACAAGATGCATGTGTAGCTTTTAAAGGGTTCTACAACATACTAGACATGGTATTCTCTCAAGAATGCAGAAGTAAACATGGGTAGCCAGATGATACCGTGGCTCACAGCTAGACTGTTTTCCATGTGTTCTCACATTAAAGAGCAATAGCAATTTTTCTGTATGCAGGTAGAAAAGGCAACTATTGCTTCACAGTGTTCAAAATCTATCTTGATAGCATCATTCTCCAGAAGAAATTTCTGTCTGAAAACAATGGCACCGCCATTCATGTTTTTTGAATATACAAGAGACATTGCCCATAAAATACAAATAATTTGTTTGGTGGTGGTGGTACATGCCTTTAATTCCAGAAGTTGGGTGGCAGAGTCAGGAAAATCTCAATGATTTCAAGGTCAACATGGTCTACAGAGTGAGTTCTAGGACAGGCTACAAAGATCTATAAAGAAGCCCTGTCTCAAAAAAAAAAAAAAAAAAGCAAAAACCAAAACACACAAAAAAGAGACATTTCAAGGGTACCTCACTAATATTTTTTTCTGGTTCTTCTCAGTATTCTGTGGAATGTACATGTTCTCATTTTGTGCATATGCACATTGGATTAAGGATTTGTATAAATAAATGGCAAATATAGTATTCACACTCAGAACAATGTTCTCCTTGAAGGACCAGCAATAGTTCCCAACCATTCTTTCCATCAGTGCAAATGCACTGGAAAAGGGTGTCCTGAATATGATGTGATATTCTTCCTTCTTCTGGGGACTTGAAAGCCTATTTTATCACTGTCTCTCTCTGGCATTTTCTTCTATGTGATCTTGGAATATTCTTGTTGAATTAACCTTGAAAAACTAGGACACTTCATTTTCATAGTTCACTGTCAGTTAATTCAGCTTGCCTGGAACACCTATTGGCATGCATGTCCACATGCTCATTGCATACACAAGGGCTCCCATGTCTACATAGACACATAGGCATATGTGTTTACATACATGTACTCACAGGGACACATATGTAGATACATGCAAGTACACATGGAAAATATATGGGTATAACATAACAGCTGATATCTCATTTAGTATCAACAGTAAATAGGAGGGAGTGCATATGTATTACATAAAAATATTCACTCATTTACTGGTAAGTATTTTGAAATTCAGGGATTGCAGAAGGAAAAGAAGGTCCAAAAGCCCCATCTCTTTTCTTCTAGCAGACCTCTCAAGCATTTTGTTCTACATACAGAACTGTGTTTCGTTCAGGAAATAAAAAGATTAAGTACAAATCTAGATCCTCTTGTGCTTACAGTGGTGGGAAGATTAATAGTGAAGTATCAGCACTGCGCAGGCTATCATTCTTCCTGGGATAACACATGTGCTGAGACACAGGAAAGGGTCACTGGGACATCTTCAAATTTAGATCTCCTCTTTCCTGGTTTACAATTAGGTAAAAATGTTATAAAATGACTTAGAAGCATTGTCAAGACTTGTAGAAATTACAACTCTGGGGTTTTTGTTTATCCAAAAATGAGAGTCAAGTGTATCTACAGTCCAGACTAGAGACAGATGAATATTCATTTTCTACAGCAGCATGGAGGGAATTTCATGGCTGCTGTGGGATTCTTCTCTGTTTGCTGTGAATATGTTTTACATTGGTTAATGAATAAAGCTTTATCAGCCAATGGCTTAGCAGAGCAAAACCAGGCAGGAAATACGAACAGACATATAGAGAGAAAGTAGGTGGAGTCAAAGAGACACGATGTAGCTGCCCAAGAAGACAGTGGCGAGAGGGACCCTTACCAATAGGCCACAGTCTCATGTCAATACAAAATAATAGAAATGGGTTAATTTGAGATATAAGAGCTAGCTAGAAATATTCCTGATTTGTTGGCTAATCCGTGATGGGGTTATTGAAGTTTCTCTTTGATTACTGGGGTCTGAGTGTCTGGGAAACAAACAAACAGGCTCCTCCTACACATGGTCCTTACCATATTGCCATTAGAAATATGAGAACTATGTCATCTGACATTCATGGGGACAGCAGTCATTTCTTTTGTATCAGATGTAGAATTTTTGCTTGGGTTTGTTACTTAGGAACTGTCCATAGAAATGTGTTGAATGAATGGAGGCCTCAAGGCACACTGTGCCATGGTTACTCATCAGCCTGGGATGGGGTGCACTACACTGCATACAGCGTCATGCACCATACACACACCTATGGAGTTGCAGTTCTGCCACTGCTAAGATGCTGTGGTCACTGGTACTGTGGCCTCACTGAACCTTCACCCTGATCCCAGTTTTTAAACATACAATCCCTACCCCAGACTAAGTACAGGTCTTAGCACAGGTCAAAGCTTCACATCGGTGAGATGTCACTGGATGGTGTGATGTGTCGCACAACAATAGAAGAGCGACTGTCACCTTAGGACAGTAAGGTATCTGTTCAGTTCTGTCAGGAACTCAGTGTTGAGCACACTTCCCTCGATGCCCAAGGTCAGCCAGATGAAGAAAGCGGTTGGAAAGTTGTTTTCTATAGCCTTGCCTCCCCCTAGCATCTTGGGGTTCCACTATATACACAGTGAGCTATATCAGAAGACAGGAAGTTCCTCACTCCTTGAAGTTAAACAACAGTCTGAAAACCCACAAGACTAAAGCATTTCACCAAAGCCTACTTGTACAAAGATATTTAAGTGTGTGGTTATTCAGGGAACATATCCTTTCTGAGAGAGAGCCCCCATTTATCTCATGAAGCATTGGCCGAGGTGGAGAAGAACAACTATTATGAGACCCAGGATAAGAATGTTAAGAATTATCAATGCTTTCCTGATGTGAACTGAAAGTGCATAAGCCAAGTTCAAAGGGATCTGCTAGAACTTCTTTGAGTAGTTTCTGACCCAGTCACTCCCGACTCTAGGAAACTTACTATGTTTCCTGCAGTCAGGCAACTTACTGCCCTAAGCATCCAAACATGTCAACTTCTCAACCTTCTCCCACCAAAAAGAGTCATTTAATTTGCATGAAATGTTCAGGAGCCTATTACTTGAAACTGAACAGCAAAGGCTGGAGGAAGTCCTAGGAAATTAGATGCCTTATAGAAGCACATATAGCTAGAGAGAAAATAACTAACACTGACTATTAATTAAATTTTTTCTCAGGGATATATACCACACAGGTATTCATTAATTTATGGGCAGTTGCTATATAATGTCAAAAGCTCTATCCTGAAGCTGCCCCCCCCCCCATCCTCATACAGCCAGGGCTATTTACAACAACAGAGGGGTGTGTTTGATGTGATCAACTCTAATATACACTGAAGGGAATATGGGAATATTACATCAGTCAAAAATCTACACTTATTTTTTATACATTTTCTTTTATGTGTTTTTATGAGCACTCTATCTGCATGTATGCCTGCAATCCAGAAGGGGGTATCAAATTTCATTATAGATGGTTGTAAGCCACTATGTTATTGCTGGGAATTGAACTGAGGACCTCTGGAATAGCAGCCAGTGCTCTTAACTGCTGAGCCATCTCTCCAGACCCTCTACACTTTTTCTTAATCATGGTACTTGATTTTATCTTTTTTCCTCTTTATGTGTATATAATTAAGTTTATTAATTAAGTTCTTATCAAGTTATATCTTAATATATTATTGGTGGCGTCTATGGTTTAGATATAGTTTTTCATGGGAGAGATTTTGAGGGTTGTAAGCTTGGTCTCTAGGGAACTTTAAGATATGGAAGATCTTTAGATTAATTGAGAACATGGCCCCTGAAAAAGGATTAAGGGAGTTCCCATGAATTCCACCAGTGTTTCTAGAAAGAAGCTTGTTGTAATACCTGGAGAGAGGATATAGGAACGCTCTTGCTTCCTCTCTTTCTCCTATGTTCTTTTGTGCCCCTCCTATCTGCCATGATGTGACTTCAGTAAAGAGGTCATACCAGAACTCAACTACTTAAGGCACCAAGCCCTTGAATCCCCAATATTATGAGTTCAATGCACCTTCTTATTCCTCATATGTTGCCTGCCTCAGCTATTTTTATGATAACAAGGAAAAAAACAAAATAATCCAATTGCGTGCTTCCATTGAACTAAAAACAGCCCAGACCAGACAAAAAAACACTCAAAATACAGAGAAATATTTGGCACAAAACTAAAAATCACTTTTCAGTTTTTATCTATCCTTTTGGAGTGATATGATAGAGTGACCATCAATGTAAGCATTTAACATAGTAGGCTACATTTCTGATGCAGATAGGAATAAGAATATGTCTGGATGAGAGAAAAAGGACTCAATAAACATTCATAAACATAGACTATGCCAAGTGTAGTTGTAAAAAAATTTTAGTGCATGTCAAATTGTTACGTTTTTTAGTTCCAATGGACAAAATTCCTTGAGCGACTGGATTCTTCTCGTTCTCAAATTTTACCATATGCTGGCAATTACATTCTTTGGAATGATTTAAATTTATGAAGAAACACTTGAGAACAGCACTAGACAACAATATGCGAGAGCAGGAAAACATTGTGGCGATTCACAAAGGTTCTCAAGGATTAAAATAGCTCGAAGACTGTTGTTGACACCAATTTCCTGTTGGAAGCCTGGCTTCATACTTCTCCTTATGCGGTAGGCAGATTTGTATGTCTGAAATCCTGCTGATGCCAGCATGGTTACTTGAGAGGGATCCTCCCTGTGCCATGTTTTGACAGCATTGTTCGTTTTCATGCATGCTTATACACACAGGCTGGAGGGACGTCACAAAATGTGGAACCAGGTCTGTTTTAACACGCGTTCATTGTAAAGTTAGATGAAATCTCCCAGGATCGATGTGAGAGTTACAGTAGCTGGAAACATCAACTCTTCTAGGCTGTTGGTCCTGTGCCCCCTCCCAGCCTCAGCTGCACAGAGTCAGCTGTGTCCTCATCAATGGCTCTATTATGTAATGGGGTGGTTGCAGCTATCACATATATGTAGAGGGGAAGGACTACTCGCCTAAGTGGTCCGAAATAGAAGTTAAGATATTAAAGCTTTTTAAAAACAATGTTTCATTTTCAGATAAATAACGATTTTTAATAGAGGAGTTTGTGAAACATAATTTGAAGACATAAAAGTAAAAAGGATAAAAAAATTATATATATGTATATATACATATATATATTTTAAATCTTGAAGTATTAACAAATTTCTGTAGCATAAAGGTAACCAAAACATAGTAAAATAATGTTCATAAACTATCCTAAAAATTCAAGTTCAAGCTCAATAAATATAAACATATAATGTTAATAATTGAGACAGAAATATTTGTGCTGTTATTAAATGAAACTACATATACTGCCAAGAATATAAGAAGAGATTTAATTCCATCAATGATAGAACTGACATTCAGGATTATGGATATGGTCCAGTGGTAAAATGCTTATCTAGCATGTACATGGTCCTCAGTCCATCCTTAAAACTTCAAAACGAAACCAACAAGAATGAACTGATGTTAAAATATGTTACCTTATTAATGAGATTAGTCAACTAAGGACTAAATTTTGGGCTTTTTGGGCTTTAACTCATATGATACTGTTAATAAAAGTTAGTCATCAGATAAGTGTGACTTTATCCATGACAAAGCAAATATGTGAAAAAATATTATTTCGAAATCTGAAAAAGAATGGACATAGGAGAGAGAATGTGCCAGAAACAAAAATAAAAGGATTAGATGAATGTGGAACAATGATTTATAAAGGCTAGGAAGGGAGAAGTGCTACGTAAAGTTAGAATTATCTAGTGTGCACTGTGTATATCTATTGAAATATCAGAATCAACCCCACTAATAAGAATAATTAGTAAAATTCAATAATAGTCAAATAAAAATTGTCATTATTAGATGTCTCATCACCAATGAGTAGTTTAGATAGCCTATGATTTTCAAATAATTTACACATCAATTTTCTATCACTTGCATACTGTGATGTATTTAAAATAGCTAATTTGCTGGATTAAAAACTTTTGAAGGCTTTGTTTCTTACATTAATTGTTTGACCCTATTGGTAGTGAAGTAACTGATCATCCCCAGATTTGTGGACAAGGATTTAATAGGGCAGAGAGAATATCGTCTAGCTAGAAGCAGGATAAAATCTGCAGAAGGGATAACTCAGGTGATGGAAAGTGGAAAATTTCAATAGACAGAATCAATAATAACAAGAGTATATATCAGTTATAATGAAACTGCCATTCTGAATATGCAAGCTGTTTGATGGCTATCCCTAAGCTCAGTGAGTCTGTAATATAAAGCATGTCTGTTATGCTTGAGAAAGCCTTATGAGAAAGCCTGATTATCATGTGCCCAATGGCCACATGGAATCAATAAATTCATCTGTCTTTTGTTTATTTATTTTTAATAATTTTATTTATTTTATTTATATATTACTGATAGTTTAATTTGAGCAGAACACTGACATTGGGATCTTAATTTCTGTATCAGTAAAAAGGGATAAACAATTTCTTAAAAGTTACAATAGAATTACATGCATGAAAGAATCTCCCACAGGGCTTTGCCTTTTGTAATTGGAAAAGAATATATTTTGGCCTATGAATATAAGCCATAAGAGATAGAATGTATACAGTCTGTATCCAAGATTGCTAGAGAAACTAAAACCAAGAGTTCAGGGCTAACAGAAAAATGATAATGTTCCAAAAGAGCACAGATTCTACCTTTTGTCTGTTCAAAAAACTATTTTGCATTTGAAAAAGCAGTAACAAAGGAATCCCTCCAAATATGATACCTTGAATTGCATGACTAGGAATGACTCAATTGCCCTTCTTTGTAATGTCACAGTACACACAGCTTTGCTTCCACGTGTAGTTTCTGGACTGTTCTGAGGTTCAGAGGACTGCATTGGTTGTATATTTTTTGGCTCACATGAGCCAAAGGTAATGAGCTTTAACACTACAAAGGCTCTGGAATGCTTTAAAAAACATTTGCTTCCCACAAGACAAATTAGCTGAACCAAGCAATAAAATGTGACATTAAGCATTCAATACTCCCATTTTTATGTAGTCTCAGGTCAGCAAAAAATGACCCCATTGGGGGGCATTTTTCTAATGCTCTTGTTCAGAGTTCTCCTAAAATCCTGTCTCTATGAAGCTAATCAATAGTTATTTATGCCCTGCAGACCTCCGAAGAAAGCCTACCTCATAAATTGCACTCAAGGCATTTTGGAAGCTTCTGGACCTAATGCAGTTTATAAGGACCTTCTGTCAAATGGACCACCCTGCATGCACACATGTCTATGTGTGTGCACATGCTTTTTGTAGTTTGTCACTTTTACTTTTTCCAATTATATCCTAAACTCTTAGGACAATTTCAAGTTAGGTGAAATTCTGTTGTTTTGTTATTATTAGCCAGTTTTGTTTAGGTTGCCAACTTGTGAAGTGTCCTGTTTTGAGAATGGAGGATATATCCATCTTATCTAGAGTATCGTGTGCTAATCTGGAGAATTTATCTAGATAAACTGTCATGGGGATCTAAACAAGAGAAGAGTCTAGGACAGTAAATAAAAGTCAAATAAGATCTTAGTCAAATTTCTGATGCTATAGCCCAATACTCCAGATAAGAGAGGTTAGAAACAATATGAGTTTGTTTGCTTCATCATTTTGGGAATCTGAAGAATCTAAGATCATGGTTCCAGCCTCTTCTGAGTACTTTCTGACTGTGGCAGAACATGGTAGACAAACATCTTGGTATGAGATGATATGTTATGTCAACCTCTGTGTTCTTAGCATTAGTCCATGATGAAGGCAGTGTTTTCATGATTAGGCATCTTGTAATCTCCCCAGCTTTGAGTACATTTGCAGCAGCACTTCAATTTCAATATCATTCTTTGAGAGGTATTCAAGTCATAGCAACCATTTTTACCCTGAGGAGTGGTCAAGTGTGATTAGAGGCAGAAGGGTTAAGGGATGGAGGACCATGAACATCTTATGCAAGAAGTGAGCATTCCTGTCTTTTTACAATTCAAAAAACTACCCAGTAACATTAAATTCACAAGCTAAATTGGTTTCATTGATTATAGTTTTCTAGGAATCCCCTACTTCCTCCGAGAACAGGTCATTGGTGAACATGGGTTCTTTTTTTCTGACCTTAAATGCTATGGTTAACTCTCTAATTACACAGTTATACTTCACCTAGTAATTCTATGTGTCCATAGCTGCACCTTATAGAATGGTTACACACGAGTTAAAGAGATCTCAGGATTCATACAGTTCAATGAGGCCTTACGTATGGAGACCTAATACAAATGCACAAAGCCACTACATCTATTTAAAGGATAAGGATCCGTAAAAAGGACCCCTGTTGGAACACTGCAGAAAGTGAACATAGGTGATCAGCTGGGCCCCAGATTTAAGACATAAGATTGCAAGACAAAATGTGACTAAGAAGAAGAGTTATGTTAGTAGGTGACATGAAGTTGTGGAGATACAGCTGAGCTTTAGCCCTGGGGACAGTAGGGAGTTCTATATCAGTCCTTGGGTAAACATAGCAGACAGACAGATGCTGGGTTAGTGGGTCCATCCTCACAGTGTTGATGGTCCTCTGTTGGATGGATCGAGGTAAAGATGTTACAACCTTTCTCAGGCTGATATATTCTATAATGTTTCTGGCCTATTTTACTCATTGGTTTTGTTGTTTGTTTTCTGTTGTGGTGTTTTTGTTTTTAAGTGGTATGAATGTGCCCATGTACTGATAGACTAACAGTCTGATTTGATAAGTCTATAGGTGGCACCTTTATACTTTCACAGTGATTTCTTTATCAGTTTATGCCTCGTAGTTCATGCTGAACAAGGGGTAGTACCTACATGTGTAAGCATGTATAAAGATAGTCTCCTCTGTGTTTGTACTCAGAATGGAGCTAAATGACACTTTATACAATGGGTTCACTCAAGGTAAAACTGGAAACCCAGTTTTACACAGTGTGGAACAACACAGAGCAAGGCCTGGCATAGCAGGTCAAGAACAGAAGGAAGGGGTTTATTTCCCATGTTTCTGGGAAGCTGTTGGATGGAAGTTATTAGATGATAAGTAACAAGATTAGCCATGGAAGAAGATTCTAAAATAATATTTTAAAGTAGAATTAACAATCTCAACAGAAAGTAGATAGGAAAGAAGCCAAGTGGTGGTGTTTCAGGACCTTTCAGCTCTGGAGTAAAATGTCTCATGGAAGTTCACAACCCAGTTTTGCCCTGCCTACTAGAGATTAGGATATACTGATCAAACACCCTTTCCACAACAAGCTTATCATGGCTTAGGGACCATGTGCCCTAATGATCCTAAAAATGTTTTTATTACAAGGTAAACTTAAAATAATTGCATAAGACAAAGCAATAAAAAAGGAAATTCACTTTTGGAAATTTAAATTATTTTTAAGAAATATTTTCTTGACTAATTTTTAAAATAAATTTATTTATTTAATTTTACATCCTGCAGTTTCCCCACCCTCCTCTACTCCCAGTCCCCCCCCCCTTCCGTACCCATCTCCCAATCTACTCCTTCTCCATTTCTGTTTAGGAAAGGACAGGCCTCCCATGAGTATCAACAAAACGTGACATATCGAGTTGCAGCAAGACTAATCACCTCCCATATATTGAAACTTGGCAAGGCAATCCAGTATGAGTAGGGTCCCAAAAGCCAGTTAAAGAGTCAGAGAGAGCCCCTGTTCCCATTGTTAGGAGTCTCATGAAAGAACCAAAATACACAACTGTAACATATATGCATAGTGCCTATGTCAGTCCCATGCAGGCTCCCTGGTTGTTGGCATAGTCTCTGTGAGCCCCTGTGAGCCCGGTTAGTTGCTTCTTTGAGTTTTCTTGTGGTGTCCTTTACCCCTCAGGATCCTACAATCCTCCCTCCCTCTCATCAACAGGGTTCCCAGAGGTCTGCCTAACATTTGCCTGGGGGTCTGCATCTGTTACCAGAAGTTGTTAGATGATGCCTCTTATGGTGTGTACTCACGAATAAGAGGGTATTAGCTGTAAAACAAAGAGTAGCTGTTACTGTCCTCAGACCCAGAGAGACTAGGTAACCAAAGGAAAAAAAAAAATCTCCTAGGAAAACTGAGAAAAATGCTGTTAGTTGGTGACCCTGAGAGTTCGACTCCCCTTCCAATGCTGCCTGCTTCATGGTCTAACAAAATAATAAGTGCCTCCTCCCCTCCAGCTACTTGGTACCTCGATTCGTTAACATAAGGAGAGGAAATCTGAAGACATCAAGGGCTAGACTGACCTATCAGCTTGATGTGACATTGATATCTTCTGAAATATAACAGCCTAGCGTTTCACAGATGCTTTATTTACGACTTTCAATATCTGAGTCTTTGCCAAAACCACAGGGGTATGCATAACTTTAGCCAGAATCTACTGAAGAAGGTTGAAGTCTCCCCCTCCCCCCGCCAACAGTGTGTATGGGGGGGGGGTGGTTAGTTGTTTGATGCTAGGTGTCTTCCTCAACTGTTTTTTTTTTTTACCTTATTTTCTGAGACAGAGTCTCTTCCCAACCTTGAAATTCACTGATTTAGCTAGACTCATTGTCCAGCTAGTTCCAAGGATTCTCCAGTCTCTTTTCCCCTCATGTTAAGATGACAGGAGTGTAAGGCTGCCCAGGTCTCGACAAGATTTCTTGGGACCTAAACTTGGGTCCTCATGCTTGGAAGTCAAGCACTTTACAAACTGACCTATTTCCCTACCTTTACTTTGTTTTTCAAGAGTTGCAAGGGGACATGCTTCCTGATGTGTTTGAGCACCTAAAAAAGGACTGTCACACACTGGCCATAAGGCTTTCTGAAAAGCAGCAACTAAGACCTCATTTGACAAGAAGGTAAATGACTGATAGATTAATGTTCAAGAGACTTGAGAACTCTTTTATACAGACCTGGACAAAGTTATCCTCCTAGTAAAGAAGCTGTCTAGAAACAATGGCTCCTGAGAGGGAGAGAACCAGTTTCCCTCAGTGGAGTGGAGTCTGTATATGAAGCACACTTCAGGACAGGCCCCATGTTCAGGCATAGATGGCCAATGCAAGTCAGACTCCATATTTTTCAGTTGCTTTTTTCTTTTGTTTTCGTTTTCTGTTTTCAGAGAAAAAAAAACATGAAGTTGGGTGGGTAGGGAGTCAGGGAGGCTCTGGAAGGAGCTGAGGAACAGAAAAAGGCTGTGATAAAATATGCTATATGAAAGTTTCAATGAATGAAAATTGGTCTTTATTAAATAAATTCTATTAACTGTTATTAAAGATTGAACAGGGAGGAAATTATCAGACGGTAAGTGAAGTTGTCAGGAGAGTAGGAGCTGCCACAGGGTAGAGATGATCATGGGTGAAGAGCCTTCTTAGATGTGGTTCTCCATCATCCAGCTATGAATGTCATTGGGATGCTTACCCTGGAGCCCTTGGGATTCTTCTAAGTTGAGACATCTTTAATGGCCCAATAGCATCCTACTATTTATTCTCTTTGCTCAACATGGTTAGGTCTGACTCAGATTACAATCCCCAAATAAGGAATCAATGTATCAATCAACTTTTGCTCACCCACATGTGGAGAAAGGTGGGAGGAAAACACTTTCTCTCTTAGCCTAAATATAAAAAAGAGGCAGACTCATAGGAAAATCAGGACTCTGTCCTTAGTCACCCTGGTTGACCGAAAACCAAAATACTGTAGAGAGAGAGTGTGTGTGTGTGTTTGCTCATTTACAACACATTTTAGTTAGTTTTGGCAGGCAAAGAAAGCTTTACAGGGACAGTTCTTTGCAGTAGGATTCAGTGAATCTAGTTAGGTCTTAAACTTGCTTGGCTGACAAAGTATTTCATGTATTTTTATACCTTTTGTGAACCATTAATAGGATGATGATGTATAAGTGCATAAAATATTATTCTGTCATATATGTTATATTAGGATATTCTTTTATTAAACTCGTAGCTATTCTGAATTGTATAATAAAACATACACAAATAAAAATAAAATAATAATTAGTAAATAAGTGCCAGACACTTAAGGATAGCACAATTAAAACCAATGTCAATTTTTTACAACCAGTTGATTTAAAAGCAAGGATTAAGGCCAATGCTGACATTTAATGTACCTTTGCACATAAAATAATATTCAGTGACTTTTCTAAGACAGTCAATTTTGGAAGACTTTAAAAATACAGCGAATGCATCTTGAGCTCACTCTTGCTTCCTTGAGAGTATAAAGGACATGCTAGATAATTGTCTGTGAATTTCCCACATGCAGATATAATTTCTATGTCCTCTCCCACTAACTTAATAGTTCTCTCTTGCTGCCATCAACTCAATTCCACATGGAGCAAATGTTGCAAGGTAACAACCTATTTCCTCATCCTATAATTTTCACATATTTGAGGGTCATCCAGCTGACATACATGGAAAGGGTGGAATGATTTTTTTGTGTGATGATAGACAACTTTTTTAATTTATTGATTTTTATTGGGCTCTACATTTTTCTCTGCTCCCCTCCCTGCCTTTCTCCTCCCCTTCAATCTTTTCCCAGGAGATTTTGACTTTTTCTACTTCTCATGTAGATTAGATCTATATGTCTCTCTTAAAGTCCTCAGTGTTGTCTAGGTTCTATGGGATTGTGATTTGTGGGCTTGTTTTCTTTGATTTATGTTTAAAAACAACTTATGAGTGAGTATATGTAAAACTTCTTTTTCTGTGTCTACGTTACCTCATTCAAAATGATGTTTTCTAGTTTCATCCATTTTCCTGCAAAATTCAAGATGTCATTATGTTTTTCTGCTGTGTGGTATTCCATTGTTTAAATGTACCACATTTTCCTTATCCATTCTTTAGTCGAGGGACATTTAGGTTGTTTCCAGGTTCTGGCTATGACAAATAATGCTGCTATGAACATAGTTGAGCACATGTCCTTGTGGCATGATTGAGCATCCTTTGGATATATACCCAAAAGTGGTATTGCTGGGTATTGAGGAAGGTTCTTCCTAATTTTCTGAGAAATCACCACACTGGCATCCAAAGGGGCTGTACCAGCTTGCATTCCCACCAGCAATACAGAAGTGTTCCCTTTTCTCCACAACCTCTCCAGTAAAAGTTGTCATCAGTATTTTTTATCTTGGGTGGAGTGATTTTTGAGAAAGGTGTCAAAGCTATGAGGACTTATGTAAACATGTTCCTTTATCTCATTTTAAGAACTAGAAGTGGCCTTGCCATATCTTTTGGTGTCATAGGTTTTCCCATATACTATAGGTCACTTAGCCTCCTGATGCTGTAGCCACCAATACTCTAGGCCTTTCACTTTCCTCCTCATTCAGCTTCCTTCATGTCTCTGCTCCCACCACCACAATCACACAGTGTATGGTTCTCCAAAATTATCTGTTGAGTTTGCCTATTGAAGATTTAACGAACCTCAAATTTTTCCTATTGAATTAGCATGACTATTTTAAGTACATTCTCTACATGTAACAATTCCTAGAACATGCCATGGACTGAGTGTTTCTGTCTTTCAAAACTGCAAAGGTTGAAATCCTAAACCCCTAGGTAATATCATTCAGAAATTGGGATCATCCAAGCACAGCTCTCATGAGTAGAACTCTGTTTTCATAAAAGAAAACCCAGAAAGTCTCCTTCTTTTTAGCATATAAGAATGTAGCTAGAGGACACAAACTCAACCCCCACTGGTAGCCTTATCTGTATTTCCAGTCTGGTACTGTGAAATACTGATCTGTTATTTATAAGAAATGTAGTCTGTGATTTTTTATAGATGACCAGGTAGACTAAATCAGAAGGTAAGGCTGATTTCCCACAGGGTCAATGCTGGTATTACACATAAGTCTTTTTGTACAAATAAAAGAAAGATTTTAGCAACATATAGAATATCATCATCCATTAATTTTTTATAATGTATGTTCATTACATAATGACATTGTGAATATATTTAAAGTTCTTTTTTTTTATCCTTTTATTATGTCCAGGATATCTTAAGTATGTACAGTCACACCGTACTCATTTGCATAGCACCTAACTATACATACATTCGTAAATGGAAGGAGATTCAATTCCTGCTTTTGGCAAGGTACCTATAGGATGCCTTTCCTTTAAGAACAAATTAATTATATGCTTGCCCATATGTTGCATTTAGTGTTCCCTACCAGAAGTAATTGCTCCTTTAAAGTGCAAAGGATTTGCTACAAAAATTCATCTAAGCGTGTTTGTGCCCACCTTTGGACTTTTACTTGGCTATCACATAATAAGTCTTTTCATGAAAGACAAAGCATAGCTCAAAATTAGCATTGGCAAATGTCATTCAGAAGGTTCACAACAAGCCTCAAACTTCAATAAAGGAATGTCCTACATAGCCAGCCCCCTTAAGTTCAGTTTCACTAACATAAAATAAAAAATTTCAGTGATGCAATCTTAATCTACTTTCAGTCCTAATATTTCTGCATGGTCTTTGGTTCATTTGGATGCTGAAGATACCCAGTAGATAATCACCTTAGCTGTTGTTTTATTGATGTAAAGAGACATCATGACCATGGCAAATCTTACAAAAAGAAATCATTTAATTGGAGGCTTGCTACATTTCAGAGGCGTATAATTCATTATCAGCATGGCACTGGAGCAGTAATTGAGAGCTACATCCAGATCTTCAGGTAGTAGGTAGAGAGAGGAAAGAAGGGAGGGAGGGTTGAGTGCAAGAGAACAGAGAAGAGAGAAGAGAGAGACAGCCTGGCCTGAACTTTTGAAATGTCAAAGCCTACTGCCAATGGCACACTTCCTTCAACAAGGCCACACCTACTCTAACAAGGTCACACCTAATCTTTCTCAAATAGTGCCACTTGTCTCTTACCTTCCAGTTTACACTAACCTCACCTCCCAAAATCTGGTTTTGTATTCACTTTGTCCTTTTATGCATTCCCTGAAATCCCAACTTAGGTAACCATTCATGGAAGCCTTTAGATTTGGACATGCACTTTGTGGCTGTTAAGAGCATGAGACAGAAGATATTCTAAGCAGATCCTCGACTCCAGCCAGAGAGGATGCATACACCTTCAGTGCTCAGAAGGATGGACTGAAGTTTCCTGTCCCCTTGGCCTGACACGTAAAACAAAACAAGCAGCTTCTTTACCTTCAGACCACAGAGTGGATTTCCTGGTACTTCCCCTGCAGCTGTGTCTTGTCTTGCAGCATCCACCACTCTGCCGCCGAGCGTTCCTGGTCTGCATTCCACATGTGCCCTCTATCAAGGAGGTAGGGCTCATAACACTCAGCAAGGTCTTATGAGGCTTTTTCGAAAGACCTTGCACATCCCAAAATTAGCAGAGGCAAATCTGCTTCTCATTATCCTGATAGTCAATGATTTATACTCTCATACTGGGGGAGGGGGAGAGTTCTAAAGAAGGCCAGCCATGTGGCATGCTATTAACCCTTCTCAGAGAATGTGCTTCCAGCCCCTCTCTGGTGTCACTTAGGTCACCCTTCTGAGCCTCCCAGTCGAGTGAACTTCTCCCTTTTCTGGGTAAACACATTTGTTTCATTTTCTTGAACTCCTGACATTGTGACTCTAGGCATCAAACAAATGCCCCAACCCACCCCTTGGCAACCTAAACCATCTTCCTCTACTAAGTCCCATTATGTAAGCTTTACTTCCCCCCAGTACTCAAAAACATATAAGACTCCCTCTTATTCAGCCACCCACTGAAGAATCAGTCAGCTGGAGCTGGAGGATGCCTCATTTGGTAGTGTTCTCTACACAAGCACTAGATACTAAATTCTCATCCCCAAAAGACATGCAAAAGGCTATGTATTGTAGAATAGTCCTGGAATCTCAGCAAAGGGAGATGAAGCCAGGAGGACTCTTGAGTCATATAAGACCACCAGTCGATCTTCCGTGAACTTCAGTGAACTTCAGATCTTCCGTGATCTTCAGTGAACTTCAGATCCAGGCATGGACTCTGTCTCAAAACTTAAAAGGGCAAGAAACTGAGGAAGATATTTTATGTCAACTTCTGGTCTTCATATACACACATACTCACACACATGTGCACACTACACACATGAGAACATATATACAAATGCAAATACACATACTCAAAATTCGTTGAGTGATATAAGAGGAATCTATCATTTAAAAATGCCACCTAATATAGATGTCAGAAAGTATTATGACATGTCTTTCTTTTTTTTTTCTGAATGGATCCTAATGGTTTTTTTTAATTTATTTATTTATTAAGTATTTCTGTCTCCTCCCCGCCACCACCTCCCATTTCCCTCCCCCTCCCCCGATCAAGTCCCCCTCCCTCATCTGCTCGAAGAGCAATCAGGGTTCCCTGACCTGTGGGAAGCCCAAAGACTGGCCACCTCTATCCAGGTCTAGTAAGGTGAGCATCCAAACTGCCTAGGCTCCCCCAAAGCCAGTACGTGCAGTAGGATCAAAAACCCACTGCGATTGTTCTTGAGTTCTCAGTATTCCTCATTGTCCACTAGGCTTTAAAGCTGCCAGAAAGCATAGGATATTTGGGGGGATGAATATGCATGACAGAGAATGAGCTGGGGACTGGGATTTGGGGTAATTAGGAGAGTGCTAAGTAAAGATTATTTTCTATAGTGTATATGAGCCAGAACACAGAACATAGAGGATTTTTGTGTAAGCTAGAAGTCTTGTAATAGCACAGACATGGGTATCTTGCCCAATTCAGATTCAAAGTTAAGGTGGTTTGGTCTTATCATCAACAATAAGATCCTTGGAAATTAATTCATTTTTGCTGATTCATTCATTTTTGAAGGAATTAATTGCCGTCTCTATATTTCTAGTTAGCCTGTATCTTCTTCACTCTCTATTCACTGTGGGCGGTGGAATATGGAGGCCCTGTCACACAGCAAGTTGGGACTTTTTGTGGTTCCTGATCCAATTTAAAAGCTTTTGAGACTATACTGGACCCATCTTTAAAAGCCAGAATAATCTCACTGGTTTCAAGTCAGAGGATTAACCAGTTAACTCTACTCTCTCCCTCTTTCCCATACCTCCTAATATAACCATGGGTTTCAAGAATGAGGGCATGAGCATCTTTGAGAATGGAGTAGATATTCCTTTGAATCCAGTTAAGCATTTATTTCATGAAGTTAGACATTAGCATCAGATATGCAAAAGAAATAAATCTCAAAGCCTTCCTATTCTAGTGATAGGCAAAACAGAATAGATTAATATGGGAGAAGACAAGGAACAGGGTAACATTAGATTGATAATGACAACCCCTGTTGGATGCAGATGACAGCAGGGTATCTTTTGGCAGGCAATCTTCAGTGTATGTCCTTAACAGAGCAATGGGGATCTACTAGAAAGAGAAGGTGGAATTCTAGCTTTCTACTTTCCTAACTCATGCACATATAACAATGTTCCTTCTATAAGGGGGATGATGAAATCCAATAATTTCAGGACACAACTGATAGTAACAGAACGGGAAGCATATATGTATTTTCTGGCTCTTGTTGACAACCTGTGTTATGTGGGAGAATGGACTAGGATCAAAATTGCAGTGAGGAGTGAGACACATTAACCACCTCTCACTTTGGTGCTTGCAGGACTGCAGGGGAAGCATGGAAGCATGCATGTGCAAAACTACTGCTTGCACATGAGCCTTGTGAACCTGTCCAGAAAGATGATACTTTTCAGATCCCTGAGCCTACAGGAAGAGAACAAATCTTCCATCTCCCCAAATTCCTGATGAACAACAGACACTCCTGAACAGTGTCATCACAAACCAAAGTGATGGAAAATCTGTAGTTCAACAACCTGGGTGGAGTTCTGGCAGAAGAGACTCTAGGCTGTGACAGAGCTGCTAGAATTGATAGACACCATTGTCATACCCTGTCTGTGACCTCAAATCCTTGCATGACACCCCCCCCACCTAAAATAGCCAGATATTGGCTCTGGTCCTAATGCCAGTACTAATCTCTCTTCCACATCTAGTGTACTGCAGGCTCTTACAAGTTACTCCATGAGGCTGAGCAATGTTTTCACCTTGGTTGTATTGGAAAAATAGTCTGTAAATGGCTTTTAATCCTATTCTAGTTGTCCTAGAATATAAGCTTCTACAGTTAAGAAAACTCTGTAGGGGTTCAAAGCATATTTCCTATAGAAAAAAAAACACATATTCCAAAAGAAAGTCAAAATGAGAATAATAAGAATAATTTCTTTAGTCTAACAAATCATTATACTTTAGGATGACTCTAATGCATCTTTCAAGAGAGTTGTTATGTTCATGTATAAAAGAATACTGAGACATAATGAGATGGAATCTGTGGCCAGATAATTCTTTGGAGAGGTAGGTGTTTGATGTCCTCAAAACCTATCCTCCCCTCTCAGCTCTGAGAGCCTGTGGCTCCTTCTACAGCAGCACCAAGGCCTTTTTCTCCAGGCATTCTGGGCACTGTCACAGATATGGAGGTGTGTGAATTTCATATCTGATTTTATGTACTATCCTAGAATTAGGGCTCGTCAAGGCTCAGCACTATGCTTCTAGCTTGATGGTGTATCCTTCTCCTTCTGAACCTGGAGAGCACTATCTTTGTCCATGTTCCTGTACTGTCTAATTTTTAGAGATGACCAGAACCTTGCTTGGAACTAGCCCTTGTAGACCAGGCTGGTCTCAAACTCACAGAGATCCGTCTGCCTCTGCTTCCCAAGTGCTGGGATTAAAGGTGTGTGCCACTACCGCCAGGCACAACATTTTTACTTGATAACAGAACTGCTGTTAATCAGATCTGAATATTATTCATGTGACAGCATACCATCTACTAGCATTACTACTCAATAACCAGGTGTCTTTGCAGCAAGGTAAGTGGGAAATAAAAATAGCATATACTTTAAAATCTATGAATCTGCTCTGAGCCAGCTTCCCTTTACCACTCAGTGATCATGCATGAGTGACTTAACTCACTGCATGCCAATCAATAGCTATACCTTGAAAGAATCTTCATGCTGTCAAACTCTTGGGATTATCATAAAAACTATGAATTGGTGCACAGAGCTATGGGGCACTATGCCTGGGAGAGGGGAGACATAGAAGGAGCCTTGAGACCCACAGTCTTCAGGTCTATGTTGCTACAACATCACTGGTTTGATGATTCCTTTGTTACTGAACAGGTATCTATTTCCAAAAATGAGTTATAAACCTCCTCCTTGTTCAATGTTAATGGCATTAGAATATTCACAGGAATGTCACCTGTTTATACTTTCCACTTAATACATAGAAAATAACTGGTACTCCATATTCCCATTGAGCCAGTGGGAAGGGCATGAAGGTGGAGGGAAGAACTTCATAAAACTTCATCTATGTGAAGCTGCTCTTTCCTAAGTTATATGGGCCCTAATGTGAAGGGAACAGATGCTGTTTCCACAGCAATGGTGTGAAGTTGTACTGATTATTCATTAATAATTCAGAAATATTAATTATTATATATTACAGTCATAAAGTATAGCACATTCATATGGATTGGTCTGCCTCTACTAAATAGTAATTACATGTTTCTACAACATAGGCCCATAAGTTATTCTAACATAGAGATATCAATGCCTTGGGAAATATAGAAAAATTAATATTTGATTTTTATCTTGGCTGATGGAGACAAGACCCATCCCCTCTAAAGAACGAGGAGAGCTTGACCACAGAATGTGACTATTTTTAAGATCTTCCACGGGATGTGAATCTTTTTGGAGATCTTGATTTATGCCAGTGTAGTGCATCAAGTTCCGGCTCTGTTTTCTGTTCTTGGCTCTTTGCAGCCTTCTAGAGCAAAGTAAGGAGGCTGGCAGAGCCGGACTCCGCTGGCATCAAACGGCTCTTATGAAACAGCACACTGACGAGTTAAATGAAACGATTCAGAAAAATCCTGATTGAATTTCCCTTTAAATACTCAGGGGTTTAGAAATTAAGCAAAACTGCTTTGGCATGATGCAGTCTGGATTTTTAACAAGTCCAAAATGTTTGAAAAAAAAACTTGTTCAAGATGTTCTGACAAACAGAAAATGCCACTAGGTTTTTCTTTTTCTCTCTGCTTCTGTGAGAGCAGAATCAAGGTGAGTAACTAATGCTGTGGGGGGTTCTCTCTACCACAAAACACAATAACCCATAGCCACTGGTTCAATGTTCACCAGCATCTTTGTTTGGCTGAAAAGTAATGGGAGTAGTTTGCTTTATATTAGAAATAACATAAAATTTAACTGAGGGACTATGGATAGTTCAAAATGAGGGCCTCAAATACTAAAGTCTTATTTTTAAACAAATCTAATTATTCTTATGTAACTTGATTCTGCAATGATTCCTGGCCTCTACAGAGAATGTGGTAGTCATGAAATGCCCCATCCCTCCAGACTACACAAATCACCATCCCTAGTGATCTTGGACCCTGACTTCACTGGCCTCCTCAAAGACACTGTCATCTTAGGTAGAAAATGGGTTCCAGAGAAAGCAGTGGCAGGAGAAAAGAAGAATGGACCACAACACAAGTCTTGGCTTCAGTCTCAAACCACTGCCTCCTGGTTATTTTATCAGGACGAGGCAGGATAGACATACAAATTATGTTCCCTTGAGGATCCCCTCTGACAAAGAACAGTTTTGAACATTTTCAAATACAGTCAGGACATGCAATACATGCAACACATGGGCCTAAGATTTTCTTGGTTTCCTTATTCTTTGATAGTTTTATGCATGTAAGTAAAGGTTTTTTAATTGTTTTTATGCAACTATTACCCCTTTCATGCCCCCTTCCTTCTGCCGTTGAAAACCCATCTTTTCTACAAATCCTCCTTACATCTCTATGTTTTCTGTTGAACACAAATGCAAAAACCTGGAGAGGACAGAAGAGGGTGTCTGATCCCTGGAGCGAGAGTTACAATCTTGAAATTCTGATGTGGACCCCATGAACCAAGCTCAGGTCCTCTGCAACAACACTATAAGCTCTTAGTAGCTGAGTTGTCTCCCTAGTTCCTGATTCAAAGTGTTTCTTTAGTCTGTGAGTCGGTGAGTTTAATTAAAACTGCTTGGATGAACTCTGGGAGGAGGTTATTTACTAGAGCACCAAGTCACTTGTCAGTGATTATACCACTGGTTAAAATGACTCCCCTTAACCAGTAACCACTAAATGGAAGAGGTCCTCAAGAAAGGATGGGGCCTCATAGCCCCACCCCCAGCCCTAATTCAGTATTGAGGACCCCCGTCTTGGGCAGGTTTGGTACATGGAACCATGGTTACAGTGAGTTGATAAGAGCAGTGGCCATACCATGTCCACGAGATGTCTCATTTTGTGGTATGCTTTCCCTGTCTCCATCTTATTTATTCTTCCTGTCCCCTCTTCACAATATTTTCTAATTCATGGAGAAAGTGATACAGATGCCCCATTTAGATTTGAACATTCCACTGGAAGACTATGGCTTAAAACTTGCATTGGTAATTTAACTTACAGAATTTTCTTCTCTTTCTCAAGAAAGGAATCCACATTTACACATTCATATATACATGTGTATATGTATGTGTGTATGAAAACATATATAAACACATGGTTTTATTCATATTTATATAAAATTATATGTATACATGCAAAGATCTATATCTATCCAAATATGCTTTTATATACACACAAATACACATATAGACATATATTTAAAGTAGTTTATTTCTTTCATGGAATTATTTTTCTAGCTAATTAATTTACTTATCTAATTTTCTCATCAAATTGCATTTTATAAAGTCATTTTATATACTCATGCTTATTGTCTAATTTTCTTTCAACAATTCTACCTTCATAAAACTGGAAAAAAAAAGGAAAAGAAGAATTTCCAGGTGAATCCCTTAAGGACACCATTGGTAAGGTGCATGGCTGTGGCTGAGTCCAGGTCTCTAGTTATTGATCCCTCAGAATGTTTCTTTTTAGCATGTGCTAGGATCATTTAACATCCATTCAACTCTTTGAAACTAGCAAATGATTTTTTAAAAAAGGGAGGCGGGGACATAGCTCTGGAGTTATGCTGGAGCTACAAGCCAATATGCTCTTCCTGTAGTTTTGATGGCCTTAAGCTATTTGGATAAGTTTGACACTAGTAAGACCCAGCAATTCTTTGGCAACTCAGTAGAACAATTCAGGAGAAAGTTTCCATTGTCTAGTCCCAATTCCCCAAGCTTGTCAGCAGCTCAGCTGAGCTGGTTCAGTTTTTCTCATGGCAATCAGAATAGACATTACGATTTAAAAGCCAAATTCACGTTGGTGAACAAGAAACCCCACCTTTTCCCTCGTCATTTTGGTATGTGCTGCTAACTTTGCAGCCATGAAATCAGGAAGTCATAAGGTACCAAGGGACAGAAAAGAGGAGGTAGGGTTGATGCCTTTTAGCACACGATGACTAACCCATAGCAAAGCTATAAGTGCAGTTATGAAGAGCTGCCTCAGAGACCAGCTGTTTACCATGCCTTATACTCTATACAAAATTTCAGTTCATGTCCTGTACTGCTTGCTTCCCATAAAGGCCTTGTAGAGTGAAGAGGAAGGAAATTGTACCCACACTTTAAAGATGACAAAGGTGAATCCTCCACACTTGGCAAAGGCCTCCTCTCAGTTGCTTGGCATGGAACCTTCCACAACTATCTCTCCTTCCATCAGTCATAACTCATCCATCACCAGTCCACTAAAGCTACATCAAATCTATCCTTTTGTCTGCCACAGCTATAGTCAAAACAAGTGTTTTTTCTTTATTTTTCTGAATATTTGTAGCAATGTCCTAACAGGCCTTTCCCACCTTTCCCTGTTATCTCAGACTCAAATGGAATCTTCCATCCCCGAGCAGCATGGCATGGAGCTTAGCCTGAATACAGGCTCTTCTCTGCTGCCCCCTCTCCATCTTGCGCTGTTCTCCTTTCTTTGATATTTCTCTTGTCATAGCTTATGCCCACTTCTATCCTAAGACCCTCCCCAAAGTCATTCTCTCTACCAGAACATCTTCCTGGCCATTCTTTCCTGACTACTTTCCTTTGCTTTCCTATCTATCTCTTAGTCTGATTATAATACCCTTCTCCCTCTGACTACCTTTTCACAAGGCAGAGCCTTACATAGCCCAACCTTTACTCAGTACTTGAAACAAATACATACAGACATAGTTCTAGAATAATATCTTTTCAATAAATAAATAATCTCTCTAAATATTCCTGGACCAGTTTCTATATGATCAGTTCCAGGTCTATCCCAGAAAATACCCACAGTACTCATGTAAGTATGCCTACCACATCCTGATGCCAAACGTTCAGTTCTCCTGATGGTAGATAGACATAATAACCTTTCCAAAGAATTCCTGCTTTCTTCTTTTCTGTCCCCACTAAAATAAATGGTCCTATAATCTAGAAAAGAATGAACTGGTTTTCATTTTTCTTTATCAGTGAACCTAAAGGAGTTTAAGGGAGTTGGTTTAGGTGTCCCTCAAACCAAAATTCCCTTTAGAAAAGGGTTCTTTGAACTTAAGTCGTATTGCTATTGCCATTTTTTTTGGGCCATGGGAACTTTCTGAGGTACCTTGGATGCAAAAGATGGGACCCAAATTGGGATCAAGGCTTTAGGCCATCTACCATTGTAGATCCCTACCTGACAGGGGTTGGGGACCACAGCTTTCGGGTTGCTTTGTGACACTGAAGAGTTGACTGTCACAGCCAAGCAGCTGATAGCTCTGATTCAAAGCTGAGAAATCTAAGACCATATCTGTCATCATTCAGTGGTCACAGGACAGCATCCAGGCATAGCCCTTGCTGTTTAACCCAGAGTGCCCCACCTTCAGCAGTGGTTTTATTTCTGACTATATGGCTGGTCCTTGTGGGAGACTGTCCTGTGCATTCAGGGTTTTAAATAACAATGGTGGTATTTACACCCTGGGTGCCAGTCAGAATGCTTTATCATGTCTCTCCAGGTGGGACAACACAAAGTATCTCCAGCCATTGCTAAATTCCCTTGAAAGAAGAGGAGTTAAAAAAAAAATCTCTCCTCATTAAAAACTATCAGTTTAAATGAACTTCACACTATGTAAATTGGTTAATTATTTAGGTATAATTTTCTTCATTTGGCCAAAGCAAACGAAACAAAATCTAATATTTTTAAGAAAGTTCATGGAAATATTCTAAGTTTCAATTAGCCTAGTACTGATGCATAGTAGACAACCAGCAAATAGAACAAACCTACAAGTCATTGCCTGGGAAGGACAAACTGAACCTTCAAGAGGAGAGAGGTTTCATGAGTTCTTCCTTCTGATTTTATACTGAGACACCCCCCTCCACCACAGTACACACTAAGTTACATATACAGATGCAGTGACAGACAGGAACCCCATGGAAACCAGGAGCATATGGACATTTTGCTAAAGAGCTTGCCACAGTCAATTTACTTTGCAATTAAACCACATCTCATCTCAGCTATTCCTTGCTCCTGATTTCTGGACAAACCACTTGTGTACATGTGTGTGCAATGATGCGGGAGCTTCTGGGGAAAGGAGAAACCCTTCCAGAGGACTACAGGAGGAGGTGAGGAGGGTAGAATACAAAAAAAAAAAAAAAAAAAAAAAAAAAAAAAAAAAAAAAAAAGAGGCAGCATCTGTAACATAGAAGGTGAATGAAAGGGGTGAGAATCTCAGCTCTGGCTCTTGTTGTATGACCTCTGACACTTCTAGAAGTTTTACCTGCTGCATCACCTGCTTGCTGAAGACCTGAGCAGAATGATGCTGCCAGGCACCCTAGCATGATGAAAACACCTCAAAGGTATAAACATTGATTTTGTTGACTGAGCTCACCTAGCTCCTACTGTTGCTCTTCTCTATGCTATCCTTAACATCATTCCTGACCAGAGTAGCTTGCTAACTTTAAACTTTCCCTCCCTGGAGCCAGAGGGTTCATCTTCTAGTCTCCCCAAACTGTGAGACAGATAGGCTGATGCAGCCTGCCTCTCTCTTAGAAAGGCTTGAGGCCCATTTGTGGGTAAAAATCTGTGTAGTCTTGTGCCTTTACTTCAAAGTGACTTTATCTCTCTTGGCAGGTTAGTCTACAAGGAATACTCGGCATTTTTCTGTCACACCCATTGCCAAGGTTGCAATTTGGGAAAACAAATAGGGATTTACAGATAGCAACTTTCTTCTTCTTCTATTGATAGTCTGAGATAATTCATGGGTAGGTTTGGATAGAGGCAAAAAAATGTGCATTTACTTTGAATTTGGATCCACTCCTCATGAATATTAGTCATTTCAGCCTAAAACATGAGCATTTTCCTGTTCAACAGATGGAACGGCATACTGTGAAACCACACTAGAGCACCGGAAGGACAGTGGAAGGTTGGTGTTAAGTCCAAAGGAGAGTCTTTGAATGGTAGGATGAAGTGTGGGTCATTATGTATTTTCCTACAAAGCTAGGAATATGGTTTTAGGTGTGGCTTCCATTCTTGCAGAAACAAGTATGCAGAAATATTTGTAAACATGTTTTCTCCATGATTTTATCTCATGTTACCAGATAATTCTCTATGCAGCCTTTTACTGAAGGTCTAAATCGGAGCCATTACACTGATGAAGATATGATTCTGGGCTCTGATGTGTCTATGCTCTCGGTTGCCTAGGAGCAATCTGCTGCTTTTGCAGGCTACTATTGCTGGTTTTATTGTTGTGGCCATGAAAAGATCTACTGGCATTTGATAGGAATGTTAGTGAGACAGAATCAGGAAGGAAAGAAAAAAAAATGTAAAGGAAGAAAATAGGCAAAGCACGAAAGTATCAACGTCACACCCTTTTATTGTATCACCTAAATTAATGGAGTTTAACCAATAATGTCTCTGTTAATTACCATGAAAATTTCTGCCAAATGATTGCTTCATTGATGTGGGATTTCCCTCTATATGTTGTGAATATTTTTATGGCCATTGGTTAATGAAAAAGCTGTTTTGGGCCTATTGCTTCACATAATAGAACAAGGCAGGAATTCTAAGCAGAGATAGAGGAGAAAAGAAAGCAGAGTCAAAGGGACGCCATGTAGCAGCTGAAGGAGACAGATGCCTGGAAACCCACTGCTAAACCACAAGCCTAAGGGTAAAATACAAAATAATGAAAATGGGTTAATTTAAGAGATAGCTAGCAATATGCTTAAGTGATTGGCAAAGCAATGTTGTAATTAGTATAGCTCCTGTGTGATTATTTCAGGTTTGGGCAGCTGGGAACAAACAAGCAACCTCTTCCTACAGAATGGTGCACCAATGTGGGGCCACCTGCATCCACTTAAAGCCTGAGAGAAGTTGGGAAGGAATTCTAGACACACACACAAACACACACAAAATAACAGCTTCATGGTTGCAGCTTTTCCTCAGGTGGGTCACGATTCTTTTAAGAGAAGGCTTCCTGAAGCAGCAGTAGCAGCAACAACTGAGTGACTTCTTTAAGAAGGCTTCCTGGTTTGTGCTCGTTGCATGCACAGCTCTAGCTCATTCAGGAGGTCAAGCACTTGAATGGGGTTTGTGGACAGTTTTACTGCAAGTTACTTGGTGGTAGCATGGGCCAATTGCTTACCAGAGTTGAGGTGGTGAGTGTGGCTCCCTCCCGGAGGTCCCCAAGCTAGTGGTGAATTACCCCTGTCACATTAAAAGTTCCAGAGTGGCAGAGCCAGTATCCAGGGTTGCAGCGATCACACTGCTTACAATTTTAAAATGTGTTTTGTCAGAAAAGGATTTCAGATACATAATAGGACAGATTAAGACATAAAAGACCTCTAAACGAGACACAGTGTGTTTAAAAAATGTACATAGGCTTAGGAAAGAGAAGACAGTGAAAGAGTTATAAAAAGAAGTAAAGTTTTTAAAGAGACAGTAAATGTAATATAAAAGAGTACAGACAGTCATAGATTAAAAGAGTAAAGAAAAATAAGTCACACAAAGATGGAATATATGCAAATATACTGGATTATGTATATTATTGTGCTTTCTTTGAATATTTTGACTACAGAGAAATATTTGATTCTGGGGGATAAAAAGATAAACCAACATAAATATTCCAAAGTTTTGGTCTAAGGGTATGTTTCTTTGGAAAAGAAGTTTTGACTTTGTTTCCACAGAGGATGAGAAGTTGTGGATTCCTTCCCGCCTAGTATGGCTTGATTAAATAAGACCCCCTGAAACAATGGCCCAGATGGTCCAACATCCATGACAGTTTAAGGACTGCTGGCTGAGACGGACCTACCATACAAGATATCCCATGAAAGACATGATTAACAGTGTCCTCAATTAGCAGAAAATAGTCTAGAGAACAATGTCCAAATTCCTTAAATGATCATTTATAAATGTTTGCTTATATTCAAAAGAG
The DNA here is from genome assembly GCF_018167655.1 of Microtus oregoni. NCBI lineage: Eukaryota > Metazoa > Chordata > Mammalia > Rodentia > Cricetidae > Microtus > Microtus oregoni. The sequence continues at coordinate 7,999,114 of NW_024543834.1, read as the reverse complement.
GATATGCTATAGAGATTTGCATTGGTATAGATCTTGGTTTATTGAAACAAATTTAAGATAAAGTTTGTTATATGTACATTTCTGATTTTGATTAAGGTATTGTGTTTGTGCAACTAATTTAAAAATGTAGTGTATAATTAAGGAATACAAATTAATAGATAGATATTTGTAATAACCAAACTTTTAGTCATGTTAGTTAGGCTTTCCAGACATACAGAGATACATTTCAGATGGATGGGTATTCTTCAAGCCTTTCCAAGACTAAGAGAATATGCATTTAAAATGTTTAAGAACTTAGGACTTTTCATGACAATTAGACACATCTGTTCCTTGCAGCACCAATCTACTTCAAAAGGATGGTGGCCATCAAAGAGGCTCCTTATGGAGTTGGTAAGCTGTTTGGGCAAGAAACTGCTCTTGTCTGGACTGCTTGATTGTATGTTGTATGAACTGAACATATAGGACCCACAGAAAAATGACTGCTGAAGTTGCCTAAAGAAGGTGAGTCAATACTTCAGGGTTCCTGCTTCATGAGAGAATGGTCAGACATTTTCCAGGACACAGAGGAAAACAACTGATTAACTTTGCCAGTATAAGCCATAAAAAATCTTCAAATTTCCTGTTTCATGGAAAAGTCTGCCAGATACTATGGTCCTATAGGCTGAGGATGCCCCAACATTACAGAAGAATTTTGGGTGACTCTCCAGGGAGTGAAATGTCTCTGTCAATTTTAGAGTTTTGGAGTTGCTTAAAATGCTCTTCCTGTTTACTTAGGTAATAATATATCCTTCTGGAGTCTTTGATGGAGCTGAAGAAAGATAGTTATAATTATAAAAGATAAATTAGATATAAAACTTTAGACTCTCAAAGACAGAATAAATGATAGAGTATTTTCCTTAATTTGTCGAATGTAAATGGACTAAATATTATAACTATTATTAATGCTTGGCAACTGTTTTGTTTAATGTAATCTTGCTATGGTAAAGTTAAAATCTTCCTTTTTATTTAGACAGAAAAGGGGAGGTGATGTGAGATTCTCCCCCGTATGCTGTGAATATGTTTTATTGTCATTGGTTAATAAAGAATCTTCTTTGGGCCTATTGCAGTGCAGAATAGAGCAAGGCAGGAATTCTAAGCAGAGATGTAAAAGAAGGCAGAATCAGGGGGCCATGTAGCCGCCAAAGGAGACAAATGCCCAGGAACCTTACTGGTAAACCACAAGCCTTGAGGTAAAATACAAAATAATAGAAATGGGTTAATATAAGATGTAAGAGATAGCTAGCAATATGCTTAAGTGATTGGCCAAGCAGTATTGTAATTAATATAGATTCTGTGTGATTGTTTTGGATCTGGGCAGCTGGGAACAAACAAGCAACTTCTATCTCTACTTCATGTCCAATACTGTGATAGATACTGGGACAAAGTCAAGTTATGATAATGAACCTAAAATCCATCAAGAATTGAATGGATACAATGTAGAGAATTTCAGTTTTCACATTTTTTTTATTCGCTATTATGTCATCATGCCAACAACATAATTTTTGTCTTAGAGGAATTTAAGAAATAGAATTAGGGGAATTCACTAAATGCAAACAAATTTTAGGGAGATTATTTAACCAATTTCTGAGGATAATGTGATCCCCGCAAATGTTCCAGGAACAAGTATAGCTTCTTATTCTGAGTAGCTAGAGAGGAAGTATTTATAAAATAATAAAAGTACAGAACTTCAAGAATGAAGGGAACCAGAGATTATCTTTGAACACACCAACACGGACAAGACAACAGGAGGTAAAGGGACATCACAAGAACAATTCATGGCAAATGCTTCTGAAGAGCAGAAGATGCAGAGTTAGACTTAGCTGAGTATTATCCATGGTTCTGATTTATTCTGAGACACACTCATAATGCAATCAAAGGTAATAGGAAGCAGACAGGATTGCTCCATTTAACAGACAAGGGAACAGATTTCCAGATAAGATAAAGACATCTTAGGTTTCACAACTAATCTCAGGACTTCCACACATGTGCATCACTATCTGTTGCCATATTTACTGCAGAATCAAGACATAACACTGTCCAAATTTTTCAATTTTCTCTTAAAAACTCTTCTGAAATTGCTAAAATAAGATTAAATTGTTTGTTATTTATATGACTTTATAAGTGTGAAGTTAAAATATTGTTATATTTACTTTTCCAGCTTCCAGCTTCTATGGCAAATCAGTAACTATTTTTATATACTATTTTCAAATTCTTCTTCAAATTTTTTTAAGTTGTTAAAAGCAAATATTGGGTATTTGGATAGGAGAGAGAGAGCGAGAGAGAGAAATAAGAAAACATCAGGGAAAACAGGAACACTTTTACCGTCTATTACAAAGGAAGCTCGAGATTTTTATAGCCCCAGCTTAGCTCTAACTGGGTGAGTAAATAAGGTTGACAGCACCATCTTACCCTGTCAGTGCCATTGTGAGTGAAATAGTTGTATGAAGATAACTTTTGTGATCCAAAACTTCCCCTTTTTACTCAATTTGTATTTAAACACAGAGTCTACTTTCGATCCTGGGGCATATTTAATCTTTGAATGGCTCAAAATCTTTATTTTCTTGCAAACCTCTCTTCTATCATTCTATTGTCTAGAATAATTGATTTTGTTCAGAACATCCTACTAGACATATATTCTGTTCTGGCTCTGGGTGTAGCATTAGTTATAGGATTGTGGGCAAATCAGATTCAATTTTTGAGTTTCAGAGTGTGTGTTACAGACCACGGAGAAGGAAAAAGGCAGAGAGGTCTTGGATACTCCATGGGAAGGGTCATATTTCACATGGGGATGTGGTTGTGAAAGTGTTTAAAATCCTTCAGTTGTTTGTAATGTCTTCTCTGACTGTTACTGGACAAGTCAGGTGAGGAGAGAGATTCTAAGTGTCTTTAGTAGGTACTGTTCTTGGTACTTTACCCAATTGCTTAAACCAACCAACCATTAAACTTCCTCTTGTTTCTTCCACCAGCCACCCAACGTCTTACCCCAAACCTATTACTTCCAATTTTCTTGTCCTTGATAGGATAATTCTAGATGCACTTTCTTTGCATGTGTCTGCCTCATTAGACATTGTATTTTCTTTGACTATTGGATTATACCTTCCTGTGTTCTCTTTAGTCAGTGCCTCTCATATCCAAAGGGATGTCTGGCTTCTGGAATTCCAGTTTGGATATTGGCTCTAACATTCCCCTTTGGAGAATGAGCATGCGGACAAAAATCATTCTGGAAGTTGAAAATTATCTGCTTTTATAAATATACATCAGGAAATGGCCCTTGTTGGTATTAAGTGACTTGTCCTTACTCCACACCAGTGTTTGCAGTTCTGGAAAGCATAGACAGGAAACAAATCTTGAGATGGTCTTCCTGAGCTGTCCAGCTCCCAAGACTTACTAGCAATAAGCTTAGAAGAAAATAAAAGGCAGAAACTTGCTTGCTTTTGTATTTTGCGAGACTTGCTGATCTATTTCAGATACAGATTGCTTAGACTGCCCTGGAGAACCTGTCCTCATTCTGAGGCATGCTTTTCACTAATGGAATAGCATATACTTCTCCTTATTTCTGTCTAATCCTTCTGAGAGAGGAGGCCCATTCTCTTGTTTACTACTCCATTGACAACCACAGAATTCACAACACATGACTTGCATATGCTAGACATTTTTAAGTCAATAGTCAATATATTTTCATCTCCTAGGAGTGTAGCATTTGCAGGCCCAAGCTTTCAAAGGAAATCAGATATTTTATGATCACTGATTAAATATGCCTAATGGTTAAACTCCAAAGCCTATAAGACAGCCTGAGTAAATTTTTTAAAGAAAACTAAAAAGATAGTTTAGGACTAAACCAACAGGGCAATTATAATAGTAGCCATTTTATAAGGGATAATTGTAAGGCTGTTTCTTATTCTCTGATGTAGTAAGAAACAGCCTTCATTTGCAAGTGCAGGCCACTGAATAAACAGAGATGTTTGAAGATGTCTACTGGTTACTGGGATCACTGCTCCATGGGACATGTTAGCTAAATGAAATTTTTGCAGGGTACCTTCACTGCTGGGAATGAGATTGAATTTCACTTTACAACATAACCAGCATCACAAGCTGTGTACAAGACTCCTGATAATGAGTGGAAAGAAGGGATGGAAAGGTCAGAGGCTGGGTATATGGAATTGGGAAGGCAGAGGGAGGAGACATCACTGTCAGATTTCTGCTCCGGAGTGGTGCTTTCTGAAATAGTCTGGGAAGAGGTGATGATAGGTTGTGTTTGGTGCATGCCAGGTAAGAGCCTTTGCAACATTATGGCTTCTGGTAGGAAAAAACAACGCTAGGAGACACATGCATGGGGCACAAACTGCAGATTGAGGCCAGATTATAAAAATGTATTTTGGTTTTTGATAGAAGGCTGAAATCCGTATGTTTGGAAATCAAACTTGATTATTTTCACCCCCTTCAGGAGAATATTTTTTTCCCTTGGCTGAGCATAGTCTGAGAAAAAAAAAAAAACTGGCTTAGCCATACATGATTTTTTCCTGTCTTTAAAAGGCCTCCATGTTTCTTTTGACTCTTAAATTTTCAAAGGGAGGGAAAAGCATGTTCAGTTGCCTAATATTTCTGTATATCTTAAAGGACCCTTCATATTTATCATCAGAGACACACCAAAGCACATTACAAGTAATGTAAGCCAGCTGGTGCTTTGCAGGCCAAAATCAGTGATGGTTTAATAGTAAAAACCATCTCTTTGTTAACATTTTTTGGAGCACATCACCGTGGAATGCATGGCCCCTTTCTGCAGTTTTTAGCAAAGGGCTGTCTCATTAGCCCCTTCTTCACGTTTCTAGATACTTCTAGGAGACACACGATCAATCTGGCTCCCTTTGAGCAGGTTTTCCCAGAGCCTCCCCACCATATTGTAGATATCAGTGAAGTTCCTAGTCACTTTGGATGGGTAGATTCTCCAAATATGCCCACTGAGTTCCTACCTAATAACATGGCTTGGTTTGGGAAAACTTTCTTGCCTGTGTCCTCTGCTTAGGATTAAGTGGCTGTGGTGGTTAACAGTGGAATGGCTGTTAAGGATCTGGTCTTATAGATGATTTCCTACTATATCAAAGTTTAGATAGAATGACAGTTCCTGGAGTCATTCGTCAAGAATGGCCGTTGTGGATGGCCCTTTCTTAGAACCCATCCCATGTTTAGAGGCCTTTCTCACATTCTCTTGATTAATCTATGTTCCCAATGCTAAAACGGAAAAGGAGAGTCACTGTAAATCACAGCACAAACCAAAAAGATCAATATATTGGCTGGCACTTCATGCTTTTTGCTGTTTATGCTTCTTTGTACAAACTCTCAAGACTCAATTCAGAGTCAAGTATAAAGACTGTTTTTTCTAAGGAATTTATTCTTCTCAGTTTTACCCATTCATTTCACTCTGCTTATTTATAGGAAATTGCATGTAGTTTTACTGGTAGCACATGACCAGGACATAAGATGCTAAGATATAATGACTGTGATATACATACATATGTAATATATAATATATATATATAATATTACCTATATGAATATCATGTAATAGCATTATATAATATGTAATATAGCAAATAATAGTCACATATTATAATATGTGCATATTAAATATATCAATTGTATATTATAACCTATGCAAATTATATATTTATTATATGTAAATAAGTATTTATTTTTAAAAGTAAATACATTACATATTGCATATATTATAATATGTATACATATATGCATATTACAAAATATTCAGCACAGTGGCTATTTTGTGACTGGAGCATAATTCTGAAATGTCTTCACACCCCATGCCTAGGACACCGTGAGATATTTCATGCTTTCAAAAGAAAATAAAAAACAATGAAAAAAGTTAGAGTTGAGCTTTACTAGAGACACAGAAATATTTTTTGTAGCAGAATATTATACAAAGTAAAAAACTAATATCAGAGGTAGAGCAGTTGAATTTACCGAACATAAAATTTTCCCAGCAACGTTTCCCCGTCCCACCCAGAGACTGAGACTGAAAATCTTGGATCAAAGAGTGTTTACCTCCAGAAGAACTTGGTGGGAAAATGTTGTAAGCACTAACACAATTATTCAGTTTCATCTTCTCAGCCTCCCCGAGGAAGTGGTTACTGTGTTCTTATGACTGCTGTGTAAAAGAAGCACAAAGTAGCTAAGATACTGACCGGGAAGTCTATCAAGACTAATGATCCCAATCATACCGACTTTCTTCTCCAAGGAGAAAACTGGGGTGGGATATGTATAACGTCGGATGAATGTGCCAGAACAGCAAATCCATACAATTACCTGCCCCACCACCTGACCTCTGAGGTGAGAGAATAATTTTAAGGACAAGGTTAGCATCTGAACTATCACTGAACATTTTATTGTTTGAATTTAGACCTCTCTTCTAAGGAGAGGATCTTAAACTCTCAGAGGTCCAAGAACCTTTCCAGTTCTTAATGACCAAGAATGTCCGAGCAGGGAAGATGAACAAAACCCCACCAGCAAAGGAAAAAGATGATTCATGGTAACGTGATGATTTCCATTGCTGCAGCTGGAGAGAGGCAGAGCTCTTGCCAACATCCGCTGACGTCTCCCTTTGCCAACCCCCCAAAATAGAAACCCCTGAGAAAACACAGGAGCATCCCTCAGAAACACAAGAAGTCTGTCTGAGATTCGGTTACATGTAAAGATTGGCTTCTGCTAGCTTTGTGCTTACAGAATTCCCACCGAGCCGCTTGCCTGCCTCTGAGTCATTCAGAAGCCTCCCTCTTTGGGTGAGTTTTCACTTAGAAAGACTTTTATTTCTTTGAAACATGCTTTTTTCTTGATTTTTTAAAAAGAATTTGAGATACCGACTGACTTTATATATTCCTGGGATATAGTGAGACCTTTCTGAACATACATACAATGGACAATAATTAGACCAGGATTCTTGTCACATCATCTCTCCCAAAATTCATCATTTCTTTGTGCTGAGAATATTGAAATTTTTCTCACTGGTAGTTTTTCTGGAACATATAATTAATTTTTGTTTGTATTTTAGACAAAAAGCTCTGAGCATGAGACTCATATTTGCACAAATAGTACCATTTTCCATCTTATGCTCCCCCATGATTTATTTCATTTACATGAAGTCATCTAGGGACCAAGAGTTATTCATCCATTAAATCAACTTGCTCACCAAAGTAAAACCCCAAGCAGAGATGATGGCATTTCTAGCTTGTTTTCTATTTCAAGTGACAGTTTTTTCAGCTTCTTGCTCCCTTGCTGTGCAAACATAGTTATGCATGAAATAAAGTAAAAACAAAAAAAAATTAAACAGCAGTTAGTGGTTGGATGTTATTTCCAGTTTGGAACCACTGTCCGGGCAACTATAGAAAATGCTTCCCTCTGTTATTACAAAATAGCAGTTTGTGGATGGTGAAAAGAAAACACAATTGCATTTTCTTTTAACTTCAAATACAGAAGCTAGTGTATCTATCATTACCACCACAGTACAATACATTATGGAGAAGGTCACTGTAACTTTAGAGGGGTTATTTCCATCCATGTCTCTCATCCTTTCAAAATTGTTATATCCAGACCGGACTGATGCCAAATCCTCCACTAAAGAAAACACACCAAGCTGAATTGAGCTAATTAGAGAGGATGAGATAGGACGGAAAGGTCACTGTTTAGACCCAAGACAAAAGTGGATTTTGCCAGAAGCACCCAGCACAACTGAGCAAACCAGTCCTGTTTCTCCCTCCAATTACCTCTTATGCTAACTCTGCCTTTCCACATAGATTCCCCTTCACCAGAGCCCATATGTATGCTCCTTGTCAGGAACCAGAGTCTGTCTAAGAGCAGAATAGTCATGCTTCTCTTTCACAGTTTTGTTATCATCTTTTAGTACTGATAGTGATGATGGTGAACATAATGTTGATAAGCTAACATTTATTAAAGGTTCACTACCCTTCTTCGGGGAACATTATGATTTATAACCCATGAAAATCCTATGGAGGAATGGTTGGGCATTTTGCATTTTAGCTACATGTTTAGTTGAACTATCTTTATATGAGACTTATGTTGTGGTAGGACCTGAGTTTATAAATCATCACACCCCTCAGATACAGCTCCTAAGTAAGTCCTTATTCAGTGCATAAAGCAACTGCCTGTAGAGATACACATGTCCCCAAATACTTGGAGGTATGATGATAGCATCTGCTCTAAAATAGCTAATGAAATCACTCCAAGACAGTGAAAATGCCAAAAGAGGAAGCCAAAACATCAGAAAGTAGTTCAAGATTGCTTTGTGTCTTTGCCTTTAAAGGAAACACAAGCCAATTAATACTAAATGGTGTTGCCTTCATAACTTGTAAATGCATTAAAACTGCATTTCTGAGCTATAAGTTTAATAAATAATAACGGTATGAATAAGGGGCATGGTTCAAAGAGCATGTCTCTGGAACATTTATCTTTCTCTAGTATCCCTTAGCAGTTAGAGGAGCTGAGCTTGAATCAGTCCTGGAGTTAGCCTTGCTCTAACTACATGGCCTACCACCATGATGACACTCAGATCTTCATAGCCACAGAGTATGCATCACCATTCAGTAGGTTTCTTGGATTCTACAGGTCTATAGATGTACAATTAAATAATTCCTTTTGCCCTCCCTTCAGAAGTGAGTTAAAGTTTGCAAAGAGAAGATAAGAAAGAAAAAGTCAAGAATCCTGCTGTGTTTGTGAAATACCTATAGATCTAAACCACATTGTATAAAGAAGAGCTTCCAAGAAAAAGAGTCTGGGAAAGATAGATAAAAGAGAACCTTAAGAATGGCACTGGCTTTTAAAGATCTTGGGCCAGAGTGAGACGAGCATGATTGCTTTTTTTTTTAGTACAGAAAAAAAAAGACATGTGTAGACTTGCTATACAAGCCTCTCAGAATCCTGCTTGACTCTGCAATCCCAAGCAACTGGGGTGCCTGACAATGGAATGTCCTCTTTGCAAAACCAGATGCCTATTGTGACCAGATGGTGAAAAGCAAAGTCAGTCTCTCTCTCTCTCTCTCTCTCTCTCTCTCTCTCTCTCTCTCTGCCATGAAGCATCATCTTAACTCCTTGCAAGTGGAGAAGTTCTCAGTTCCCGTGGATATTATTTGTATTTACATGGCAAAGAGCTGAGAAAGTTTCTACACACAGGTTCTCAAGCTCCCTGCTTGCTACCCAGACTCCCCTATGCCCAGCCCTCTTCTCATCAGTCCATTTTCAATAGAATCCATTCATAATGACTTGTGCAGGAAGGCTTTTCCTGTAAAGATCAAAAGTAGCATTTGTACTGTCACCCATAATGTATAGAGCAACAAAAAGTAATAAAACAACATTAACACACAGTTAATACACAAATATGAGGACTTGAGTTCGGATCCCCAGCATCAACATATGAAGTCAGGAGTGGTGGTATGCATATGTGATCTTCATGACGGTGGAGTTGGAGAGACGAGTGAAGACCTGAATGTCACTAAGCAGCCGTGCAAATCAACTGGTGATCCTCAGGTTCAGGGAGAGAGCCCCTTTCTCAAAAGTTATGTGGAGATGAAAAACAATGTATGTTCTCTTCTTCACATACAGGTATGTGCACACCTCCTTGTACCACACGTGTGCATGTGTGCTCACGCACACACATGCTTACACAGAGACACACAGGCACACAAACACACAGTTTAAATACTCCTAAATATCAAGAGATAAGACTCCATCAGAAGGAAGCAGGAAGGAAAGCAAAAACACTACCAAGAAAGTAGAAACAAGGATGGTAGGCTAGAGAATAAATGAAATGGAATTTCTAAATGAGTTTAGAGAATTAATGATAGGATGATAAAGCAGAAAACACACGAAGGAATTCAAAAGTAGGAATCGCTGGTGTTCCAAGAGGATGGCAATGAAATATTCAAAAATGCTCTGTAAGAAAGTTTTTCTAGAACTTAGGTGAGAGAAAACTGAAACAAACTGATGTCAATGTGCATCTTAGTATGACAGGAGATGGAGGGCCAAAGCTTCCAGAGGCATGCCTAAGAAGTTGCAATCTATGAACTAGCATAAGTGAATACCAATCTTGTATTTCTCCACTTCTCCTGCATAGCTGTGTTCTGATGTGTAAGTGATGTACGTCGGCCCCTCTTCCTGACACTCTCGGTCTTGGTTAGATACCCTGACCATTCTCCTGTGACACTTCCTTTAAGATCCTTTCTTGAATTTAGAGCATGGATCACTATATGGAGTTCACTGGACAGGCAGTCTCCTGCTTCCCAGGAGGACGTATCTGGGCGGCAGAAGTTACCGAGACTGTAGTTGGCAGTGGCATCAGGTGGAGGCTGAAAGATCTAGCCTCTGAAACTGGTACTTAGTTGAGGTCTAGCAGTGGTGGTGGTGAAAATTGCAGCGTCTTGGACTCGGCAACAACTACAGTTTCTTTTTTGGTTTGTCTTAATTTGCTTTTATTTTGGGTCTTCAGGTGTCCAGGGTTGAGTTATAATAATTATGTGCCTAAGATGATAATGATTGGTTTATGCATGGCAACCTATTTCAAATCTTTCATTCTTTATTTCCCAAATTACTTCTCTGTCACCGTATAAGTAGAATTACAAACCTATCTATTTTGGTACGCATGTAGTCTTGAAAAAATTAAATACGTAAATCTACATCTAACCAGTCTGCTTACTTTTGCTTTGGGAACATGTAATTTTAATTAACATAAAGGTTTAGAGTTGCAGAACTCACCCCATCTTAATATGCTGTGTCAATATTAGGTTCTCCATCTGTCTGTGATGTTGTTCATGCATCTGTTTTTGGGGTGTTGCCCGTGTTTTCTGGCTTCTGCTTCATGAGACTGTATGCTGTATACACACCAGGTTTACGAACCTCTTTTGCTAAGAATGGACAAGTGAATGTCTTTCTAGTCCATACAACAAAATAGTAATTTGATGTCCATGCTTCTGTGAGCCTCTATAAATCTGTGTAAGAATTTCATTAAGATATGTGTCCAGCCCATGTTGCTGAATCATGTGGTAGACATGGAGTTAATGTAACTGAAAAGTTGTAGTCTCATTCAGAATACTTCAAGAAGAATGTATAATGGGTTGATGCTGCCAAAAACATAGCTGTCAAATTTTCCAGTTTTTACTAATCTGACATGTGTGTAGTGATATCCCATCCCTGTTTTAAGTTGTGTTTTCCCAATAAGCAGTAGTATTGACCATCTCTTTATGAACATATTATGCCCTTGAGCTTAATTCCATACTTCTGTGCAATTCTCTTATTTCATTGATTTGAAGAATCTATTCATATATGTTAGGTACCCATTCTTTACACTTAAAGATATTGTAAGAATCTTTTCCGAGTATTTCTCGAAATTCAGCCCATAATGTTTTCATTAAACACTGCATTTTGTGCTCCAGCATTTCCTAAGTAGGATAGTAGGATAATCTTAAAAGTCTCATATTTGAAGTTTTTATTTTCATTGCCTTCTACTTTTTAACATGAAGTTCTTTTAACTATTAACACCTTAGTAACAAACTGCATTTTATGTCATAAAGTCTTTCCCCAACACTATTTTGCAGTCATTCTTTGACCAATTAGTTTGTTTAGCATATTAATTGAATATTAAATTCTCACTTCTATTTGAGTCTTTTGAGGAATTATGTGCTATGGGTCTATTTTCCTGTTCTTATGTTAGTGTGACACTTTGATGATGATCCTGGAGCTATTCATATGCTAAAACATATCTAAACCCATAAGTCAAACAGGTATAATTTATCCTATGTCAATTAAATCTCAGTATGACTGTTAAAACACTAACTTATCTGATTCAATGCTATCCTTTATAAGGAAAAATTTAATCACTATTTAGTCTAAGAATACAAAACTGTTCTAATAACTTGGTCTATTAATATAACTTAACAACTGTAATAAAGTAAAACTATATTAATTACACAAGATGAATAGATTAAAACTTGATATTAATGGAAGACATTTTATGGAAGTCAGTAACATTTGGAAAGAATATGTTGACCTTTATATTGTTATTAAATAAGTCTTTTAACTGTTCTATACCTTGAATAACTACCTGGAAAACATAATTTAAGATAGCTTTTATTCTTTACTGGAGTAACAAATATAATAAATGTCTATAATGTAAAAACAATTACATGGTTCCACGGAGTTGTAAAGTTATTAAGGAAAAATAAAGAATTGTATAATTAAACCAATTCACTGCTTTTATATAAGATGATAATACATAATTAAGGTCAATACTGTCTTAATGAATATATAAAATCCAAGCTGTATTAATAAGATAGTTTATTTTGACAAAAATATACATATGATTTTCAAAGATAATATTTCTAAAGAATAATAAAGATGGTTAAGAACCCGAACTCCTCCCTTTCATAAAAGAGTGAAGCAGGAGAAATGAATCCAATGTGGTGAAAACCTCATCTTGTTTCCTCTGCCTTTTACTATTTCATGAAAAGTAAGTTCTTCACATATGTGAGTTTCTCGTGGCCTTGGGTGGGTTCAGTTGATTTGTTTGTCGACCTTTTAGGCCATTGCCACACACATGAAGGCAGCTTTGTGGTAAGTCTTGAAATTAGATATTTTTATTTTCCAGTGTCCTTTTTCTTTTGTAAACATTGCCTTCCTCTGGGTCCTTCTGAATTTTACCTTTAATCTTCAGAATCAGTTTCTTAGTTTTACCATAAAAGGTTTCCTAGGAATTGGTTGAATTGTGTTGAAATTATAGTACAAGATTAGAAAGACTGAATATCTTTTTTTAAGAGAAAGACTGGACATCTTAATTATTTGTATCATTATTCATCAACACAGTATATTTTGCTGTTAATTTGGTAATCATTGAACAGTTTCATGGTTTGCAATGAAAATGGCTTGAATACGTTTGTAAGTTTATATTTTCTTAGACCATGTTTTGATACTATTTTAAATGGTATATTTTAGTTAAAGTTGTGCTTGTTTATGACAAGATTGTATAAATACAGCTGATACCTGGGTACTAATAGTTGGCCTTGAAATCACATTGATTTTAGTTAGTAAGCCTGGGACCTTTCATTTTAAATTCAAATAAGACTTTCGATGAAGATAGGTATGATATCCACAAATATCAATATTTCAAATTCTGATACAATAATTCTAATTCTAATTTTTCTCATTTCACTATGCTGGGTAGAACGTATGGCTCAGCAGCAAGCATGTGAGTGGGCAGGTTGTCTTGTTCTTGGTAAAGTGAGAAAAGCTTTTGAACCTCATTCCTTCAAGGATGAAAGTGACTATCGGTTTTTCTGAGCCCTTTGTTGGAGAGAAGTTCCACTTCATTGCTTGTGTGCTGTGGGATGCTTTCTTGACTTGTTCACTTTTAATTGGGAATGAATGTTGGATTTTGTCAAAGCATGTTCTGCATTCTTCATAAACACAGATCTTGCTTTAGCAAATAATAAAATGTGTACACCAAGATGTCAAAACAAAGACTATTTCTGAAGTAAAACATTGTATGTTAATTATTTTTTCCATTAGTATTATATACTTCCATTTTTTTCAGTTTATTCCCTTTAAAGATAATATATTTTAATTTTGTTTTTCTCGTTTTTGGAATTACCTGTGGCATAAACATGTGTTTTCCTAAGTATTTTCCTTATTCTATCCGACCAGAGTTTATTTCTTTCCAATGAAAAAAATACTTTTTTTGATATTCTCTTTATCCTACACCATAAAATATTTCCTAATATAGCTTTGAAGAGAAAGTAAAATGGCATTTGAACTCAATAAATAAGCAATAATATGTCTAATACACAACACTGCCATAGTTATCTCCTTGTCAACAGAAAAAATTAAGTTAGATCTTTATTTTATTTCATGTAAAAATAAATTTCATATGGGTTAGAGATCTAAGCTTTAAAGACATAAAATAATAATGCTCAAACTAAAAACATTTAGGAGAATATTGATATTTCAGGGCAGAGAATGCCTTTCAGCTAAACAGGAAACAGAAACCATAAATGAAATTATGGTAGATTTCTTGCATTCCACGAAATTTTCTAGAAAACATTACTCAATTTATTTGCTTCATATTTTTCCATGCATATTACATTTTGTAAGATACTGTAGTCTTTCTTTTATCCTTGCTAGACCAGCTATTGTCACATGATCTATTTTCTTTGTACTTCTCAATTAATTTCAACTCATGGTGTAACTCTATTTTCTATTTACTGACCCATTTTTAACGTTTTATAGAAGTTTTGTTTGTTATTTATATATATTCTGGTAACTTAGCTGTCAGTGTTCTAGACTTAAGTTAATTTATTCATATACCTGGAAAGGCTTTCTTTGACAATTTCAGGATCCAAATATTTGGGAGGAGAATTTTTACTTAAGTTAATTTATTCATATACCTGGAAAGCTTTCTTTGACAATTTCAGGATCCAAATATTTTGGAGGAGAATTTTTATTTAATTTGATTTCCATTTATAAAATGAATCTACTTTTGCGATTCAAATTCTTTCCTGCTTATTTTTGCATGTGTGTTCCAGAACATTGGGAAAAGGATGAAAGAAATGGAGTGTGTATGTTTGTTACTTAGAAGTCATTTTGATGTTACTTTTGACTTGAATATACTTATCTTTTCATATGTCTGATAATTCATTTTTCTTTTACTCTTTCCCCTTCAGTTCTTTTCAATTTTGTTTAGTATTTCATGAGTACTGTATTTATTTCTCCTCTCCAATTCCTTCCATGCCATCCTCAGTCCCTCTTAGTACAAATGTTTTAAATTATGAGCACCAGGAAGCCCACTCTTTGATGAACACCTTCGTTAGTACCTGTTTCTTACGCATCAGTTTTGCAGATGCTAATGATGAGCTGTCCCTCTTTTCCCTATTCCTAAACATATTAGAAGGTACGTCTTTTTGTAAGCTTATATTCTAATGTAGCAAGTATGCAGCTAGAACGTGTAGTAGCCATTGCAATTCCAAATGTGCATTACTTCCATGAAAGAAATAAAATAAGTTGGTAGTTATAAATGGAGATAATGAGGGATACTTTATTTTTCATCTCAAGAAATGAGGGTTCATTTTCAAAGCAACTGTTACCAAAATAAGGATATGGAATGCTGAGATTTTTGCTCCATCAATATTTCATATTATTTTTTTGCACCAGTGGGAACAGAAACAAAATGCCAGTGAACCTCATTCTTTGAGGTCTAATCATTTAAATGGTTCCTTTTTAGATGGAGAGTTTGGAATAAAGAAATATATATATCTATATCTAGAAATTAAAATAGTTTTAAGCAGATTGAAGTGGCTCTACAATCACCTAAAATTGGAGGCAACAGAACAGCTAAGCTTATATAAAGCCCTATTTTGAATTCCACTAGAAATCATTCACATCCATCTATAACACCAGACCACTGCAGATATCAACAATCACGGTTCTTGGCAATGTGGGCAAAAACTACAGTACTTTCTATATAGGCTATAAGATAGACTTCTTCTCCATTGAGATTGGTCCTTCCTCCTTGTCACTTGAAATCAGCAGGGTTTGACTAAACATTTGGAAATATATAGGGAAATCCATATGTCACAACGTTAGGAAAAAGAAGAATCTCAATTTCCTGCAATTTCTTGATTAGCTGTGAAGACTGAAAAGCAGCAGCAATCTTGCTGTGAATGTCTGAAGGAAACACCTGCTGCAAAAAGAGAACCGTCAGAAGCTGTAAATGGAAAGTGAGAAGAGGAAAGAAAAATAGGGTTTTAGCTTATAATACCAAGCTGAATAGGATCAACATATTAAGCAGGTTATCATTTTACAGTGTATACAGTACATATCTTCCTTCCAACATTGTCCATTGCTACCTTTTAAATTTATTTCCTTTAAACTTTTACTGGGGCCTCTAGTGATGAATAGAAAGACTTTCTCATGTATGGTTCAAAGGACTGAGAATTTCACATTTTGATGTGTGTTGACATACTAGTAGATTCAATGTGCTTTATGACCAACACAGTTTGGGAATTCTTCACTAAATTAATTTTAAAAATTGGTTTATTATGAAATATTTTTGAGTCTTTTGTAGATCCAGGTACATTCCCAAACTTCAACATGAGTGTGATAATTTCTAAATGGATTTGTTTCTAAATACTTTAGTTTAACAGTGCTTGGGGTCTAAGATCCCAAGCAAGATACTTTGTGTTTTGTGCACTGGACTATTAAGAGATATAGAAGTTTGAGACTGAAGTGTGAAAAATGAAATTTGCCATTCATGTAGTCTACTGCAATGACAGCTACAATTCTTCAGTTAGCAACATGCATCTGCAAGTGGAAGAGAGGACCAGTTGTGTTGTGTTTTTGGTTCGCTTTGCTAATTCATTGTTAATCAAATTTTCATAAAATACAGTACAAATATATTAGTCAGAAAACCAGGAAACAGACACAAAATTCCACTGATGTTAAAGTGCTCTGTCAAGTTGCTATTTGATGCTTTGAAGTCCAGATTCCTAGTTCCCACGCTTTATCTGTGTAAACCCAGATGTGATGGATCATTAGCACTGCCCCATAGCACTAGTTCACAGTGTGTTCCCTAATCAGGGTGTGTACATGCAAGCTGCATGTACTGCAAAGTACTGCTTCAAACTGTACTCTTCCTCTCTCTCCGTTCATACAAAGATTATGAGAATCGTGGCTACACCTTTTGGATATGATTTTCTTTGAAAACTTCATTCAATAATGTCTCAGAATGGCTATCACAGACACAAATTCTTTTTGAATCCTATGTTTATGTTCACAGGACCCTCAAGATGGGCAACAACTTCTGATTTTGATACCACCTTCTGTCTTTCGGTTATGATAGGTGAAGTTCTGTTTTCTGGCCACTCAGTAGATTATCTTGTCACCACTGATTTCCAGATCTCCTAATGTCAAAACTGGAATCACTGTTGGTCATTTGATGTGACCACCCTGAAAACAACATTGTACTAAATGTGAGCAGCTGCTGTCCAAAATTACAATCAGACTCCCTCCCCAAACACACACACACACACACACACACACACACACACACACACACTCTCTCTCTCTCTCTCTCCCTCCCTCCTTCCCCTCCCCCCTTTTTCTGGTGTGTGAGGGAGTAGTGAGAAAATGCTCATGTGTGTATCTGATACTCATGAAGATCTCCCTTGGGAGACATTTCTCACCTCTGTGAACTCGCTCACTTCATCAGACCGGCCTTTAGAGGAATCTATAGACCCGCCCTTGATGCTAATCAGAGACTATGGGACCCTTCTTCTCTGCTCCTCCAAGTGGTAGGTTGCTATGCCTCTCAGAAGATCTCCTCTTTATTTTTATTCTGTTCCTTTGGCCTGATAATGAACAACTGAGTTTGGTTCTTGGTCCCTGTAAACTCCTCTACCCATGCCTCCTTTAAGTTGTTACTGTTACTCTTTTTTCTCTTTTAAAAAAGATATGACGCAATATTTTTAATTTTTCCATGTCTATTAGAGTATAATTGACAAACATTATTGCATTAATTTAACTTTTACACATGATCATGTACTCACACACAGTTTGTGAATTCTTATTCCTCTCAAATAAGTCAATACATCTTCTGTTTACCTAGTTATCTCTGCATTGTTCCATCTTCTCTTTTGTGAAGAGAAGTATACATAGACAATTACCTTCTTTATGTATTAGGTCCTTCGGATATATCCATTTTATAACTAAAAGTTTATAAGCTTTAACCTACATTTTCCATTTATTTTTTTTATTTCTTGAAAAGTTAATACACGCATATAATGATTTGATCAAATTTTCTCCTCATTCTTTCCCCTTAATTTTCTGCCTATTTCCCTTCAACTTACAACTACATGACTCTTTTAAAATACCCACTGAGTCCACTTAGTACCGCCAGTATGTGCGTAAGTATAGTACAATCTACTGGAACATAGCATCTCAGGGACCATATCCCTGAAGAGAACTGGTGTTCCTTCCTCCACAGCCAATAGATTTTCAGCTAGGTATAGGACTTCATGAACCTCTTTCTCTTCCATGCTAGGAGTTTTGACTAGCTTGATCTTGTGTAGGAATTCTAGCTTCTAGAGGTTCAGTGTGCAACATGCCTGTATGCTCAGCAATTACTGTGTTGCTATATATATATCCATTAACTTTTTAGGTCTTACAATCTTTTTGCCTTCTCTTCTCCAATTATCCTTGTGCCTCAAGTGAAGGGGTACAATTAGAGCTGTTGCAAAGTGAGGTCCTATAGACTCCAAGCATTATAGGTTACTGCCAATGTTCTTGGTTCCACTTTAGGACTAAGACTCTATTGTCACAGATATCACATAGTTGAATCACAGAACATGGAGAAATCATGTTGATACTGACTTGAGAATACCATCCCTGCTATCTAGCTTTTGCACTGTCAGAGACTAAATGGTCATCATGTTTACCCAGCTGTGAATCCTGGAAACACATACCACTGCTACAATAGTGGCACAAACATCATTGGGATCACCAACCACTCACTTTTTTTTGTTATATTTGACAGCAACACCTCTATCAGACCTAGAACCTATGACTAGATGGGTCATAGGCTGTAGGAAAGAACATACTGGTACTGTTCTTCTAACTGAATACATTCTAAACTGACCCCTAATGATTTACAGGTTACCCATAGATTAACATATTTCTCAACCCACAGCAGGGAAGTTTCTATTTAGAGGAGATGGTGATTAACACCAGAAACCCACAACAAGCCAGGGACAGTGTTTCTCTACATGTTGACCGGTTGTGATTCTCTGTATTAATAACTGAATACTACAAAAAGAAGCTCTTTTGATGCAGGTTTGGAGGTGCACTGATCTACAGGATATAAAGATAATAACCCAGAAGGCAGCTTAATACTCTACCCATTCAGTAGAATAATAGTATTAAGTCAGTCTGTGGCTAGCTAGATCTCATGCCCTAGAGAAGTACCTAATGTTTTCCATTTTCTCTATAATTCCTAACCAGTTGGTTCTCAACCTCTGGGTAATGACCTCTTTGTGGGCCAAATGGCCCTTTCACAGGGGTCACCTAAGACCATCAGAAAACATAGATATTTGCATTGCAATTCATAACAGTAGCAAAATTATAGTTATGAACTATCAATAAGAATAGATTTCTCACTTTGTGCCCCATTCCTATGAGGCATCAAAGGGAATTTAAACACTCTGTGGAAGTCAGGACAGTCAATTACTGCTTTCTTTGTATTGAGAGAAGATTCCATGTCAGTGTTTTCAAAATAATATGGTAATCATTGCCTCTAGAAACACACAACCTTTCTGTTGAAATGCAATTGCTGTGAGAAGAACAAATCAGCAACATCGATGTGAAGTGCTAGGCTAAGTCATGTTTCTTTCAAAAGTCTTAAGTGAGTTGAGAAATCTGTAAGACAATATACAAGAATGAGGAAGTGCCAGGTATTCTTTCCTCATATTTCACTCCCCTTTTCTTCTCCATAACTTCAAATGACACTTGCTAGTCATTTCCCTCTGTTAACAATGGCAAACACAGGGTCATAAAGAGGATAACTGGAAATGGAAATACTGAAAATACTTCTTAACAACTATCCCATATTTTCTCGGTGTGAAACGTAGCTGTCTATTCTCCTGAGAACATAAACTTCTCAAGAAAAGAAGCTGTGATAGGTTTCTTATTGACACTGGAGGTCCAGTTTTGTTACTTGGCATAGTCTTATTAAAGTAAATAATGCATCAAAAGTCACTCTCCACAAATGCTATCAGAGTATCACATGCCATAAACTCACTACCCACCCAAAGAGCCATACAAACTTATAAAGAAGTCAGAACTCTGTTACCAATAACTGTATATTAAATTGGCTTTTCCTAGTCAATGTAAAAATATAAACATTCCTGATTGATCTGCAATAGACAATAAAATAGGAATCCTACAAAGCAATATGATGGTTTCCTGCTACCTATACAGAGTTTATAGATGATAACAGAATTTCAAGATCTAGCTATGTCACATACCTTACATAGAAGACATTTTGATTCTTTGGCTTGTTAAAGTTTAAATGTATCTCCCTGGCCTCCAGAAAGTCAAGGTCTTCTACCAGTTCAAAGGAAAAGGGAGTGGTAGATAGTCCTTGAAGGATGCCTGCCTTAGCCCAGCTCTTTCTTGCGTGAGATGTGTTAAAACTATTTTGAAACTCCAGTACGCCATTGAGACTAGTTACTCACATTCGAGGACGAAGCCCGAAAATCCAACGGGCACTTGGATGTTTACACAATGATTAACAGCACTCTGTGTGTAGGGGTGTGTGTCAGGGGGTGTGCACGCACAAAAGTGCCCACATGTGGACACACGGATGAGGGAGGAGCAGATAATGGGGTTACCGGTTGGTTTGTGTTTCTCCGTGAATTATGGCCAGCTACCCAGCAGTCTGACCAACGAATGTGCATCTCATTTAATGTAATAATATACATTAAGACCTGTCAAGCCCTATTGTGGAAAATGAAGAACTGCACATTGTACCACTTCATATGGAAGTCTGCATATGGAACCCTTTAAGGGTTCTTAAGAGACCCATTGGGGTTTCTAATTATTGTGAAACATCTCCTGGAATCCAGGGAGAGAGGGCTCTTGGCAGAATTGCTTCTGCCATTTCAAATGTTCACTGTGAAAATAATTAGATGATGAGATTTAGACAGAAACCGCTAACGAATATTTTCTTAAGTCCCTCTTTTTTTTTTTCTTTCCTTTTTAATGTAGAGAAAATGAAACTCTGAAATCGGCAAGCACGAAAGGAAAACAATATGGTGCAATGCATTCTGGGGGTGGGGCTGGGGGCCTCTCCTTTTTTTTCTGACTTTAATGCTTGGCTTCCTGCGGTTACAGTGGGGGGGATTTTTTTCATTTTTTGAACATTATACAATCCTGTTGAAAATTGGACCGAGGGTTGTTTTTTTAAACTTCTGTTCTGACTTTCTAAAGTTGAGCCAGTCTCCATTGTTCCCTGAAGATTACACCCGTTTCTTCAGAGGGAACCCTGACATTAGAGAAACGTGCTTTAATCAAGCTTTAAAGTTATCTCCCCCTCCCAAGCCCAACCAGAACCAGAGAAACCCGTTCTCTGTAACTACAAGCTGAGCTAGCATGAATTCAATTAGGAGCCATCACTTGTACCCATGACATAGAACATATTTGTTCAATTAAAACAAACAAATACGATTAGGAGTTTACAAAGCCGTGCTTAGGGAAAGATGGACATTTCAAAAGAAATGCTGGGTTAGGAAGGACGTGGTTGTGATAAAAGTAAGTTGCATGAAATGAGAAAGGTGAACTTAACAAATGGCGACACACAGGAGTCAGATCCCATACACAGTCAACAGAATCTTGGCCTGATCACATCAAGTTTGATCGCTGCTGCCTGGAGCAGGCAGGCTTCATGCACACTCCGCTGAAGGCTGCCCTCCAGCTCAGAGATTTGGTCCTTCGCTTTGATGATTTACTTCATTTTATTTCACAGGAAAAAAGGTAGCACAGCCTTGATGCTCGTCTCTCCCAATGCAAGTGACTCATATCCCAAGTCCTTGAGTTTCTTTTACTATACTCCAGACTAACGAAGGCTCTCTGTACCCTGAAGACCGTCTACACTGGACTATGAAGAGACTAGACTGCGTCTTGTGCCAGTGGACCATCCATTTTCTCCAGGTGTCTCTAGGATCACGTTCATCAGGCACTTGAGGACTCACTCAAGCTCTAAGGCGCAACTAGTGGGGAGATTTATTGACACATTTATTTGGCAAAATGCATTTCATCAATATATTTTAAATGCTTTTAATATATATTAAAATATAATTATATTGCTTTCCCCCTTCTCTTTCCAGCCTCCACTCCCCAATGATCCCTCCCCCTTCTACTCCTCCCATGACCTATTCTCATTCTTTCTTTTTCTTTGATTATTATTCTCCTCTCTTTCACATGCACAAACACACACATATGCAATTTGTTGGGTCTCTTTAATATTGCATATATATATATATATATATATATATATATGATTTCAGCATCATTTTATGTTAGATTACCAACTAGGGGACCACCGCTGCACCTTTAGGAATACCTTGCCATGCCAGTCTTCTTTGCTGGGCAGTAGAAATGATTTCTTCCCTTCCTTGACAATTTACATGGAACCTGCTGGCACCATGAGCATAATACCAGAACATATGAATATGAACACCTTCTGGTATTACCTCAAGCAGCAGGCATTCAGGTCAGATACAGCTCAAGTCTTCTAAGTGTGTAATGTCTTCATCAATAGGGACTTATTCTCAATCTCTGGGAAGCAATTGTTGTAGCCTTTGATCAATAGGCTTTTTGATATTAGTCCTATGGCTAGAACAGTTTAAGCTTCTAAATTGATCTTAATATTGGTCATTTCCCACCAGACTTTTCATCATAATCTAAGATGCACTGAGTCAGATGTTCAATAAGCAGTATCTGAGGTGTATTACTTAAATAAAATCAAAGACTATGATGTAATTCCTGTTTCTATGGAATTGTTTATTGTCAGGGTGAAAGTGGTAGAGAATATCCAGAACAATATTAATATGGACTTAGTTATTGCCTGCCACGTGCACACTGATAATATATCTATTAAAAATTAGTATGCTGTCAATCATACAGAAATGACTCTGTAGTTCTGAGGAGCCATTTCGCCTTGTTCGTTTGTAAACATATGGAACATAGGAAACTATTAGTCTCAGAAAATCGGCCACCAGTCCTTTATGTTTCTGTCTTCCTCAGGATGCCAGATATCATAATAAGTGCATATCTGATGCCACAGTTCCTGGTTAGAGATCTTCACGGAGTCACTCTCTCTGAATTTATGAGGACATGGGCACCAACAAAGGTATATTAAACACCTAGTAAAAGCCAGACTTTCTTGTAGGTGCTAAGAAAAGAATGATAGACAAAATAGACGACACCTTTGACTTCACAGAGATTAATGACGACCGTCATTAATGAGGCCAACCATGTATGCCTTTCTCTGCATGCAAGTATAAGGCGGTAAGAACTTTGGAAAACAAGAAGGATAATAGTGTAGTGAGTGCACAATATGCCTGCTATGTGCTGTACGTTATCTAGCCACGAGCTCTACACAGAATAATACACCAAT
Source organism: Microtus oregoni (assembly GCF_018167655.1). NCBI lineage: Eukaryota > Metazoa > Chordata > Mammalia > Rodentia > Cricetidae > Microtus > Microtus oregoni. The sequence goes on along the minus strand of NW_024543834.1, from coordinate 7,975,842 downwards.
CACTGTATCAAAGACAGGCTAGACTTGTAAAAGGAAAGGGACATGGTACAATATAGAGCATGTTAGATGATAATGTGTATAACCGGGGAAAGAAGATGAGATGGGGCTACAATAGAGGAGTTATGTTGGGAGCATCTTCTGTAGACAACAGGCAAAAGTCAACATCCATAAAGGAATGACATGGGTTGACAGAAGTAAATAGGGATATTTACAGATAGGTTTATATACCAGTTTTTAGACAATAGCATAATGTCTGTCCACTTTCCTGTTTGTAACACACTTTGGTTGTTTGTGCCAGAAGAAGAAACCATTGGATCAAGCCATTTCTACGTTTCACTATGTAGTCTTTTTGTTTCTAGCCTGATAAAGTCCATTTTGTTTTCCTTTTTTAAAACATCTATAAGCCTTTCAGTAACCAAGAATTCTTTTTCAATTTTGACTTTTTCCTCTCAAATGTCTTCATCTTTTATTGGTATAGATGTCTTCATATTTTGTTGGCAATAAAACATTGTAAATGCAAAACACACAAAATTGAATTAGTTACCCAAAGCCACATTGAACTATGCTGTATCTTATTTAATCTTAAAGGTAATCATGCAGGAAAAATTTTACCAGAAGTTCCGAATTGATAAGTGAAAGTTGAGAATCTGAACTGCTAAGTGTATCCATCATCACATACTGGTCCTGAGATTGCACATAATTTAGTGAATAACAGCATATTTCTGAGTCCAAACCTACATCCCCATCCCACGTTTGCCTCCACTCCATAGTCTAGCTGTAGAGACTTCTAACTACATCCCATCACCCAACTTCCTTTTTAGTTTTTATTAGCAAAATATCTATATTATATGCCATAGAGACGTAACCACCATGTGAAATATTTCCAAGAGAGACTTGCATTGAGGAGTTGTCAATGTGATTGCGGGAGCCGTCTCTGTGTGGAGCTTGCAAAAATGCTATTTTAGGGATTAGACTCCATTAAGGGATTATAGGATTCTGTGTGCTTACTGCTCTTCTTGCTTCTCTGCAACACGGATGTGACAGCAAGACTTCCAGCTGCCATCTTGTGATCTTGAGAATGGATGCCATGTGCTAAGGAGAGTGGAACCAAAAGATGAAAGCATCCCAGTGCATTGATGATAGCATATGTCTATCACACTCTCCCTGGCCTGTCTCCCTCCTGACTTCTGATCAACAGCAAAGTAATGGCCCTACTAACTTAAGACACTCCCATCCCACATCATTCTTAGCAATAGTCAGATGCAAGTTTTAACTCATACAACCCTTTCTGATAAATAATAAGGAACAATAAAATGTGACAGACCTGTTCTTGCCAGGTCACATTTGTGTAGCAATTATGAACAGCTCTTTGCTTCAAAGGGAAAGAAACTTTTCTGTGGAATGCAGTGTTTGGCACATGGAACATATTCATAGAAAACCATATTTAATATATGGAGTAATAATGTTCTGTTGAACCAGATTTCTAAACAACTGGCCTCAATAGGAAAGCACGCTTACTGAGGTCTAAGTCTGGACTGGAAAAACATATTCAAGACATCTCATCTGGACATGACCAAGATATTTGGTCTAGAGGTATGAGTGACCTCTCCTCTATGGTGAGTTTCGCCTTTTCATTGCTTTGATTTCTTTACTTCTCCACTTTTGCTGTCCTTGTTCTGAGAGAAGGAATATTTCTATGATTGAAATTTCAACAATCCCGGAACCTCTGAATATTTTAGAAGCAGATCGGTTTCTAGGCATAGTTTTAATTGTTTTTTTTTTGTTGTTTATTTGTTTGTTTTTCAGGAGTCACAAAACCAGTGCTTATTTCATTGAACACATAGTTTCCTTTAAGTGAAAAGGCCTCAGTGGTCACAAACAATCATTGTACCAAAAATTCTAATTCAGTAATACCTCCTTTGCTCTCTGGGTCCAAATCGATCTTTATTATAACTGTGGCTGTCCATGTGGCCTATGGTTCCCGTTGAAATCTTGTGGCTGTTTCAGTAAATTCAGTTCTGATGACACGGCCTCTAAGAGTTAAAACAGAGACCAGATGTATGCTCTTCACATCGTGAGAGCAGAGGATCTTCCCAAATACTTTAAATCAGGGATCTAGTCATCCTCCAGATAGCAGGCATTCTTCTTCACAAAGGACTGCAGCTCAGCTCAGTTTTTCCCAAAGTCACTGCTCTTACGTTTGCCAAAGCTGTCATCTGTAGGCCTCAGATTATTACTCGACAAACGCCAGATCCCTGTGTGTTTGCAGGTGGTATCCAGCCCCATTTTCATCCAAGAAAATCAATAATATGTTCCCCTGAGGCCAGAATCTAGGGGTCTCTGGAGCTGAACATCCCATGGCATTTGTGACCTCAGCTTAACAGGTGAGTATGGAGGACAGAAGTAAGTCTGTTTGTATTTCCTATAACCTGTCACATAAAATGGTCCCTGGTCTATGGCCCTCTCTAATCAAACTCAGTTGAAGTCAATAAACATTCTAGAAAACTAATTATTTAAAGCATAGTTATAGGTGATGTAGGGTTGTAAAACTTAGCCAGAAGAAGATTCTACCTATTCTTCACAATGGACTTTAAAATGTACCGATGTGAAACATTTTATGTGTTCTTATTTCCATTGCAAATAAGACGTGGTCCTGCACACCTCTCACCTGAGATATTCTAGAACTTTACCTCTAGCATTTTAGAATTTAGCATTTTTTTGTTCAAAGTAAGTTAATAGAACAGCAAGGCATATTTATATTTCTGACACTGTCATAACTCCAACAATAAATCATATTCTCTAACCTCTAGAAACTATTATTTTAAGGAAATAAAGCGCATATAATCTTATTGAGTATCAATCCAACTTCTTAAAGCAAACAACTTGGAAGGACTCATAAAGCAGCAAGACACTCTGACATTGCGTGCACAAAATACCTCCTTTGAGATTCTTTTAGGGAGGAAGTCTATGTCTGTGAAGAACAGTGACATGCAAGCCCAAAGCGATGAGTTAGTATTGCATAGGGGCAGTTAACACAGTGCTGCTCCCTGCTTTCCAACATTTCCCTGGAAGCTGTCATGGTTCATATGAATATAGGGTCGACTAGAAAAAAAAAATCGCCAAGGCACTTCTGTGAGAGAGTTTCTAGATGAAGTTGAGATGAGAAGACCACCCTGTCTGTGGGTAGCATTGCTATGGCTACAGGTTCCAGAATGAGAATGGAGAAAGTAAGTTGGACACTTGCATCCATCCCTCCTTCCTGACCTCAGATGCAGTGTGAAAAGCTGCATTCATGATGTTCCTACCATCAAGCCTTCTTCACAATCGACTGCATGTTTTGGAATTAGAAGTATAATGCAAATGGTATTTTTGTCACAAAACCCAGAAAAACTTATTGACAAAGAGGATATCCCACATAATCCAACTTCAGCCACTAAGCTGAGGGAAGTCAGTGAAAAAAATTGTTAGTTTTCAAAAGCTTACATATCATCAATCATCTCCTCTTTGGTCTTTTTCCTATCTTGAAATACATTGAGACGGAGCAGTAAGCATGGTGTAGACGTGAGAGCCGGAGCATTTTGAGATCAAGTGTCCAGCAATATATGGTACATGAAATCACCACAGAGGGGCTTGTCACTCTTCACTATCATCCCAACATCGTGCCATGGTGTATTCCCTCTAATTATTATCTTTAAGATCAAGACCTTGACTCCAGACCTTCTAAGTTTGATAGATAATAAGCCCATTCTGGAAGAAACCACCACTGCCCACATATTCTGCTACTTACAGAATAAAGTCTTCTTTTGTGCATGTACTATATTGCATGTGGTGAGTGTGCCTCTGTATATGCATTTTTGTATACATGTGTGTTCACATGTGTGTGCATACATGTAGAAGCAGGAATTGAACCTCAGGTGTCTTTTTGACAACTTATCAACTTATATATTGGAATAGGATCTCTTTTTATTTTTTTATTTTTTTAAATTTATTTATTTATTAAAGATTTCTGTCTCTTCCCCGCCACCGCCTCCCATTTCCCTCCCCCTTCCCCAATCAAGTCCCCCTCCCTCATCAGACCAAAGAGCGATCAGGGTTCTTTGGACTTCCCACAGGGCAGGGAACCCTGATTGCTCTTTGGAATAGGATCTCTTGCTTGAGCCACAGTTCACCAATTCAGCTAGTCCCATGCACTGGGATTACACTAAGCCCACCCCGTATTTATGCAGAACTGAGGATCTGAGCTCCAGTCTTCACATGACACTCACATAGCAAGGGCTTTACTCACAGAGATAGCTCCTTGGCCCCAGTAATAGCTTGCTAATTCACACAATGTGGATAATTATTCAGTCTGGTGTAAACTGTGAAGAGTGAACTTCTTTAGCATCTGGGTCAACAATTACTTACTTTAGAAGTTGACATTCACATCTATACCTACCATAAATGCTTCAACCGTCTTCATTAAGAGAAGAAGAAATAATACTTCTCACTAAGCATGTAGCCATGCTGTAACCCCAATACCCAGGAAGCTAAGAAAGGGGGATTTTCATGATTTCAGCCCATGCTGTGTTATATAGTGAGTTCCTGGTTAATATAGGCTACAATGGAAGTCTGGGTCTCAAATAACAAGAATAACATACAAATTTTGAATCACTTTGCCTTTTTTTTTTCCAAAAGTGAGGGAGTTTTACTGGGATATCCATGTAGTAGGACACCATGACCCTCCATGTCCTAGTGGCTGTGGGCAAGGGAACAGCAAGTTAGTAGAAAAATTAAGCACTAGTCCTTATTAGCTCATGCCAAGATGCCCAAAGGCAAAGGTGCTCACTGTGACTTTTTCAGCTGACAGTGTAAAATAATACATTTCATCTCTCTCTCTAAGAGTACAGATTTGTACTCTGAACTCCCACAGTGGCAGAACTAGCCACATTCTAACAGAAATGTAATTTAAGCTGAGTTCCACTGGTCTGCCCTCACCTTTAGAAGTTGTAAGGTAGAAGAAGCCATTGATAAGCCTTTAAGGGAAATCTTCCTATTGGCTGTGCTTGTAAATCTCCACTGTGCACATTTCAGTGACTTGCTATATTGTGAACTTCAGAGAATCTGACTTAGAGCAAAACTGATACTCACATTAAAACTTTTTATGTTGGACTCAATAGAAGGAGATGTTCTCAATTGCCCTACCTAACCACTATCTCATGATTCTATTTTCCATTTATTAGTATAAGAGTTAAGAACCTAGGACATGGTTTATTATAGACCAACCTGGACTACTAACGGCTGGCACATGGCTTTTGACCCAAAGTTCTCCAAAGCTTTAAAATTCAGAAACTTTGTATTTTTGTATAAGTTTTGCGGAATTGTGACCAAATATCTGATAAATAAACTTAGAAATGTAATTATTTGCTTTGTTTCATGATTTCAGAGATTTCAACCCATGGTCAACTGGCTCCAATTATCTGGGTCTGAAGAATGGCTAAACATCAGTGATAAAGGAATATGTGGAAGAAGTTATTTGCTTCCTGGTAATCAGAAAACAAAGTGAGAGATGAAGTTGGGGACCAACTATGACAAATTTTCTCCAATTAGATCCCATCACCTAAAGTCTCCACCTCTGGACAATACCTTCATCAACTGGAGACCAGACATTCATCACTAGAGAGTCATACTCCACATTAAAATCCTAACAGTCACATTCATATACATTATTTTGTTTTAAAAAATAAAGAATAGAACATGTTTAGTCAAGAGAAATAAAAGACAGCGTAAAATTAAAGAAATAAAATAAATAAAAAAGGATAAAACATTGTACCTTTTTCATCTTATGGCAAACACTTAAATTAAGACCTAATTTGCTAAAGACGAAGTAGGAGTAAAGAAAGACTTATTCTGGAAAATGGTTTAAAATGTTGCTTAGAGGAACCATCATTATATGGAATGCTTGAATAGTCAAGTTCCATGATATATATACTGTCAAGGACAATGCTCTGAGAGCAACAAAGTATGATAACAGCAAATACTAGCAGTTTCAAAGTGTTATAAGCCTATTTCCACAAGTCAAATAGTAGATTCTCTGTTTTTATCACTTTAGCTCTCTTCTACTATTTTGGTCACAGTTTTAAGATGAAAAAAAGTTGAGACCACTTGTCTCAATGGACCTAGGATACGGGAGTTTCAAAACCAGGATCACAATCCTTTAAAAACCACTATTGAGCAATCCCAGCTCCCAAATGAAAACACAGAGGATTTCATGGAGCCAGATGAAGTTCTCATCCACTCTTCCGCACTGGTAGGGGGACTAATTAAGCTTCTCAGGTATATGTGGTAGGTGTTATCACGGTGTCTCTGGTAGATGTGTCAGGGCTCATCTGATTCACCACCCTATTATTCTTTACTACTTCATGTAAAGGACAGGTAAAAATTGTAAAGTGTTAGTCTGAAACCTTTATCCTGTGAGCTCTAGGCTTTCATGGACTTAAGCACACACAGTAATAAGGCAAATGTGTGGCTTTAATACTAGGCTTCAATGCTTGTCAGTACACAGCACTATGGTGTATGGAGCACTCTGTTCCATTAAAAGCAACTTAAAATATTTTATACTACCATCTCTAGTTTGAGTGAATAAAATGAGTAGATGGTCTCCAAATAATGATCCTTTTCTATATATACACTCTTACTAAAATGGTATCATCAGCAATTATATGTCAAAAAAATAGTTGGGTGTTACTTAACAATTGTTATGACATTTATTTTATTCTTTGCTGAATTACTTATGACTGGATCAATGCCAGCCTCTTCCTAAGATTTCAGAAGTGATTGATCTGCGTGAACAGATAGTGTGTGACTCTGACATAGGTTATCCTGGTCAATGCATATCAGTGGTCAATGCATATCAGTAGCCACATAGGTCCGCTCCGTGTGGGAACTTTGTCGCCTGGGTCAGTGCTTTAGCTACCTTTCCACACTGGACTTAAATTTCTTAGAACTCCAGGACACCGGGCTTACAGTGTGAAACTCTCCAGCTACTCCATAGTTGAATGAGTACATCAGGAAATGTCAACAAAAGTCAATCATATTCCTAAATAATAATCATTTCTTTTGAAATTATAATTACACTATTTCCAATTTTCCCTTTCTTCCTTTCAATTCTTCCTTATAACTTTCTTGTGCTCTCTCTCTCTCTCTATCTCTCTCTCTCTCTCTTATTCATGGAATCTTTACTCAGGGCTACTGAAGTCATGGATCTTGGAGGTGAACCCACAACCGCCACTTTACTAAACCAGTATAATTCCTAACTACATTCTAAATATTTATCCTTATACCCACAGATAAGTGTAGTTCTCACCCCTCATCAAAGAAACGTCTCTTTGCAACAGATGGAGACCATTACAGAAAACCACAGCCGATCAAAATGCAGAGAACAAGAGATCATGTGGTGCCCAGTCTCAACTGATACAGCTGCAATACCATCACATTTAAAAGACCATGGCAAGTCAATTTCCCTTATATCTCTCTCTTCAGTCTATGGAGGGGACTAACATCATCCATTCCACACTTTATTTTACTAGACTCCAGGGCCAAAAGTATTCTCCCTCCCATACAATTTCACCACAAGGGAAATCCCTTTCCTTTGGTTAAAAATAAAAAATCTCTGCATCTCCTTGGTAGATCATCAGAGATAAAAATGCCAGTTTGTAGTTCTGGCATCCAAATAGATGAGCTCTCTGCATCTGTTATGCTATAATGTACCTAGCACTTCCAAATGAGGATGCTCATTCTTCTTAGTTGGTGACTATTGCTGCTTCTGGGGCTGAGTACACTTAGTGAATTTTCTGACCGCTACTTTTTCATATTTTCTGACTGTGTGGACTCTGTATATTGAACCTAAAATACAAGAGTTGGATTTTGACACTAAGAAGTTATAGATAGATAAGGAGAGAAAATCCATAAACAGGCAAACATGGGGTCTGATGGCAACTCCTGTAGAATAGGTGGAAACTGTAGGAAGATATCTCTAACAGAAAGGCTTGTCACCGTGACCCAGAGAAACCTGCAAAGCTGTCTAGTATGGGAAGAGAGGGTGAACAATAAAGAAAACACTAACTATAGGGTCCAGTTCCAGTGACTGAGAATATGGGAAATAAGAAACTATTGAAAAGATTCTGTTTTTTTTGGGGGGGGGGATTTTTCGAGACAGGGTTTCTCTGTAGCTTTTGGTTCCTGTCCTGGAACTAGCTCTTGTAGACCAGGCTGGCCTCGAACTCACAGAAATCCGCCTGCCTCTGCCTCCCGAGTGCTGGGATTAAAGGCATGTGCCACCACCGTCCGGCTAAGATTCTGGGTTTTTAAAACTTTTTTCTTTTTGTTTTACATACAGTACATTTTGATCATATATTTTCCACTAATTCAACTCCTCCCAAATCACCTCTATTGAAATTGGATTTCAGAGTCAGGTTCACATTCTAGAATTCTGTAGCAGAGACAGCGAAAAAAGATTGCTAATTGGGTAAGAAGATGGGAATGAAGAAAGGAAACCAGTACATGGAATTTTAGAGAGCTGGACTAATAAAATCACACTGCAGACAAAGCAAAGTGCCTGTATTTAAGAACTGTGTAAGCTAGCCTTAGTGTCTCTTCATTTTATCTGTCCCTGTGAGGATTGCCTGCATTCTGAAACCTGCTGGCCGATGCTGACCATGCCTGGTTTTTACAGACGTGAAAGTTTTATTGTTCTAGGAAGCTTTCTCAACCTGATTGGATGCATCACTCTCCAAACGTTGCTTCTAAAGGAGTCATTGATTAGTGTCTACAATAATCCTGAAGTTACAGACATGTTGAGCTTATTCTATCTTTCATTGGTACACAGTTGCAGTGCCAGAAAGCCAAGGATGATATTAAAACCCAAGTCTCTTCACAGGTTAATTTGGATTTAGACTGGAACCTGAACTGATGTGAAATATTAATATGGATACTCTAGTATATTATCACAGAAATATTAATATCTTGGCTTAGAAAGTGCTGAGACGTCACTCTGGCACTATGGTGCTAATCAGGATTTTAGTCTTGTATTCATGCCAACCCTATGTCTGTAAATACTGTAAAATCATGATGTTGAGACATCGTATCTTGTGTGTCACTCTGGCAATACGTTGTTAGTCAGGATCATAGTCCCCTATCTATGTCAACCCTATGACTGTAATACTATAAAGTCGATGGCCATGCTAGCATTTTTAATAAGTGGCAATTCATCAGCTGTTTCCACCAATTATGCTGCACAACCTCAACGCTGCATCCTTTAGAGCTCCACAAGGGATTGCATTAAGACAGCAGCTGCTGCGTGTAGAGTCCGCAGAGATAGCTGTGCCAATTAACAAAATTTATATATGCAATTTCAAAGACCTCTTTAACCTCTGCACTGACATTTCAAAGCAACAGTTTATTCAATTAAAAGGAAACATTTAAAAACAGATAATATTTTTTACAGTATCTTAGCAACAGGTGATTGAAGCCATGCCTAAAATGAAAGACTTGAGATTTTGCCAGAGGGGCCACATACTAGCATTATCTTCCTTTTAACAAATGGAATAAATCTAATATTGTTTTGGACACATTGTGCTATATTACATCATAATGTGAAATCCTGACAACAGAACTGCAATGGGAAGAGCTCTCAGGAGATGAAGGCAGAGTCCAGCAGATGCTCACGGCGTTTCACAGGGAAAGCACATGCTACATGCATCCCATGCATCAACTGCAACTCCAGTGCCTGAGATAAATTCGTTGTCACGATATACATAGTTCCAAGCTCAGCTGTCTACCTGAAACCTCTGAGGCAGAGAGTTCTGTCCTCACTTTCCATCACTCATTTGAAATTCTTAATTGCAGAAAGCTATACCTCTGGATTACACATAGAAAAAATGTTTATTTCATTTTATAGGATTAAAAGGAGGTAGAAACAGTTTGCATTCTTACAATTGTTCTCCGAACCCTGGTTTTAAAATCTCCCTATTTGGTTTAGTATCTAGAATATAGAAAGAATTAAAAAGCAAGCAAACACCAAGAACCCAAACAACGCAATTGAATATTGGTGTCTGGTACTGAAGAGTTATTAAAAGCAGAAATGCATATAATTAAAAAAGTGTTTTTACTGTTCAGAATTTTTAGCCAGCATGGAAGTGCAAATTAAAATTACTTTGAGTTTTATCCTTTTCAGAATAGCTAATATAAAAAAGTTAGTGACAACAAATGCTGGCACGGATGAAGAAAAAGAATAACACTTATTTATTGGTGGTAGTGGCACAAACTGGAGCAGCCAGTATGGAAATCAGTGTGGACATTGCTCAAGGAGCTAGAAGTAGAGTGACCATGGTGTTCAGTTATACCATTCTTGGGCATGCGCCCAAAGGACCCTATCTGCTACTGTAGAAATAACTGTGAATCCATGTTCATTGCCACCCTCACAACAGCCAGAAAATGGAAATAACTTAGACATTCACCACCAAGGAGTAGATAAGAAATGTTTACTACACACACACACACACACACACACACACACACACACACAATGGAATGCTATTCATCTACAAAGAAAAATGAAATTATAAAAATGGATGAAGCTAGAAATAATTATTTGAGCAATAATGCAGATCCAGAAAGACAAACAACACATGTTTTCTTTCATATGCAGATGCTAGCATTGACTATTTAGATATGCATATTTACATTGAAGTACCCATCGAAGCCAAGAAGCTACTAAGGGACTACAAAAGAATTTCGAGAGACGGGGATAGAATGAAGGAGGCATAAATGTGGAAAGGGGGTGATGGAACAGTAAGAGTTAAATGGGTTGAGAACTTGGGACCAAGGTAGATTAGGGAGTATAGATAGGGATAACTAATAAAGACATTTGAAAATATCATATAGAAATATGACATAGAAGCTTCACAAATACACACAAAGACATAAATAAAAAGAATTTGAGTAAACTATCTTTGTATTTGAGAGGGGAGTTAGAAAGGAAGGAAGAGAGGGAGGGGTAAAGGAAAGAAGGAAGAATAGGAAGAAAGGAAGGGAGGAAGGAAGGAAGGAAGGAAGGAAGGAAGCCAGCCAGCCAGCCAGCCAGCCAGCCAGCCAGCCAGCCAGCCAGCCAGCCCAGTATCAGATGTGGGTTACCTCTTTTTGGAGTTGTTGGTAAATGCAGTTCCATAGGTTCTTGTCACTAAACATTAAAAGCATCTGCTATTACTCTTGACTACCCTCTAGAACTTTATGGCAAGACACCACTGCTTAAGACACCACAAATTTAAGCCAGAGGACATGGAGAAATCAAGCTGATATGGAATAGGAAGCTTCATCCATACTAGCTGGTTTCTGTAGTGTTGGAAGGCACTACGGTACTACTGGGGGAGAAAGATTATCATCTCATCTAAATATAAAGCTACAATACTGATCCGTCTGGCAAGATATGCCCACCAATGCAATAGTGTTATAAATGTTATTGGACATTACAGCGTTAAACAATGTTAGTCATGTTTCTGATTAGACTTAAGGTTCACTCTCAAAGATGGAATTCATGTCTAATATGTGGGGCAATATTATACAGACCACATATTTCTACATTGTTTAGCCACCAGGCTCTCAAGCCTTAGGCTGCACCTGCACCTGAGGTGGTCACCAAGCACTTACAGACAGGTTGTTGCCAGGGTCAGGATATGCTAATGTTGTTCTGCTCCCTTCTTTGTAATTATGGGAGATCACCTGGGAAGAGATGTTAATCCAAGCTAGTGACAGAGCAGTCATAGTTGTGGATTTGACTTTAGTCCTGCTACCCCGGAAACAGAATGCTAATGAACTTTCCCCTCAGTTTAGCTTTTGATATAAAAACTGTTTTAAAAATAAACACAGGTGATCTTTGGGATTTAAATGTCCCCTGAGCCTCCCTTCTGATATTGCTGTGTAACTGGGTCTCAACTATCCCCGTGCCTCCACACTGGTGGAGAGAGATAATTTATGTTGGGGTTGGACCCCAACACCAGTACCACCAGTGGGTTTGGTCATAAGGGGGAACTTAACGTTGTTATTCAGTTAAATGCACACAATAAACTGCTCCCCTAATTTTTTATCTTTATACTCGCAGGGTATTGGATCCCTTGACTCTCTTTAGGGAAACTTCTTTTCCAGTACATGGTGATTAATAAAAACATCCACAGCTGGTCAACATGCAGAGACTAAGCAACCCGAAGAGGCCTTGACCTTGAACAGAACATCTATGTCACGTCTTCCTCCAAACCTGAGGCTCAGGGAGCATCTCGTAAAAGGGGGCAGAAAGAATAGAAGAGATGGCAGAGTGGCTGCCTGCAGCAAATAGTGTTTGCAGGATGTGAACTCATAGTGCCTGTGATCAAGACATAGAGAATTTCTTGGATGAGTTCGTGAAGCCCCAGATCTAACTGAGGAGTTTTTTTTTTTTTTTTTTTTTTTTTTTTTTTTTTTTTTTTTTAGCATTGATTAGCTGCTGAAAGGGGGAGAGTCAGTTTCATTCAGGGACGTGGACCTTGAAAGGTTATATGTGCTCCACTAGGTGACCCTACTACACTCATGCATATACAAACATCATTGAGTGGACTTAGGGCTTTTATTTTTTAAGAGCACATGAAGTTGCTAAAAAAAAAAATATGTAGAGTGATGTGGAAAGCACAGAATAGAGGGAATGGAGAATGGGGGGAGTATTTAATCAAAGCACATTATACACGTGTACACAATTTTCAGACAATAAAAAAAGCTGGTGACATGAAAGTTAAAATAAAATATTACTCTTTTTCCATTGGTCATGGAACAAGTAGCAAGTCTGATACTCATTTCACAGTATAAGCTGTAAATTCATACAAGGAAAGAGAGTAACAGTTTGAGGGTGTAATCAGAGTTTCTTCTAAAAACATCACTTCTACTCCTGGGTATTTTTTTGGTGAAAGAATAAATAATAAGTATAAAACATTTTTAAAAGTTATCAATGAGCTGGGCAGTGGTGGTATACACCTTTAATCCCAGCACTCAGGAGGCAGAGGCAGGTGAATCTTTGTGAGTTCGAGACCAGCCTGGTCCACAAAGTTGAGTTCCAGGACAGGCTCCAAAGCTACACAGAGAAACCCTGTCTTGAAAACAGAAAAGTATCAATGAAAAAGTCTTTATATACTCTCTATAACATCTTCAGTCAGTACCAGTTTTCAAATCTTCATTTGCCATAGCTCTCTAGTGTATGGAACAACTTTAGATATTCCCTGAATGAATGAGATTATATTATACTCACTGAATAGCTATGACAGCATGGTTATATATCTGTGGCCAG